>NC_133996.1:7615833-8222916 GCF_047716275.1 Strix uralensis
GAAACAGTTCAGGACCTGGACTGAGACGCCCGAATCCCGAGCTATTTTGATTCCAAAAATATATTTCTGAAGCACTGGAACCAGTACAGCAACACAGAAAAGTATTTCAATTTCTACTTTAGCTGTAAGCATTTCACGGATTAGCTTCAATAGTACCTTCAGGCGGTTATTACCACAGAAACTTCACGATTAACTGAACAGGCTTTACTTCAAATTGAAGACAAGCAAAGCACGGTCAATTCCCGCGACAGCGCTGTTACACCGCGGTGGGGAAACTGCCCCAAAACTCCCTTCGACGACAGACACCGGGATGCTGTTACTGCCCGAGCAGCCAGGACATCCGGATTTAATCCGGTGTCACACACACAGAGCCGGTACCCCGGAGCCCGGCCGGCAGCGGAGCCCTGCCCGGGGGTCGGGCACCGGCAGCGGTGGCAGCGCCGCTCCTCCGGTCCCTCCGGGGCCACCCCGACATCGCCAGCGACTCCCCCGCGCTCTGCCCGGTACCGGCCCGGAGCGAAGGGCCGGGTGGGCCCCCGCGGGGTAGGGGCAGGCCCAGGCCCGGCCCGGGGGCAGGCCCGGCCGCCCGGGGCTCACCTTTGCGGGCCTTCTCTCCAGGGATGCTCTGGGCGCGGAGCCGCTGGTCCAGGATGTAGAGCATCTCCCCGCCCAGGTTGAGGAACAGCAGCGGCAGCGCCCGCGCCGACATGGCGACCGCCGACCCCGCCGCCGCCGTTGCCCGGCAGCCGAGGGGCCAATCGGAAGGCGCCGTCTTGGCCGGTGCGGGGCACGGGGCGCGCGCGCGAAGCCCCGCCCACGGCGCGCGCGCGCCAGGGGCCTGTGAAGGGCGGGAGCGGCAGCGCCGGGGTGGGAAACGAAGGAAAAGATGAAAATAAAGTCACGTTAATGCGATAAAAAAAAGAGCTCGGGGCGACTGGGGCCTCGCGGGGTAACGGGGGCGCGTGCAGGTGAGAGGGAAGTTTTGCTGAAAAACCGTAGAAAATTGGGGAAGAGGCGCCGCTGTGAGGGTACGGGCACTTCTCCGGTCAGCACCGTGGGTACGGCTCGGGTGCAACACACAAAATCACCGAGTTTGTGAGCGACTGAGGGATGATGGCCAGAGAACGAACATAGACGCGTCAGTCCGCTGGGAAATTGCAGACTCGATTATTGACACCATTTCTACAGCTGCAGCGCCCTGAATCGACCCGCGTTTTCCTGCGAGAAGGAACGGCACCTGGAGCTCCTGGCAAGGCCGCTCTGGTTCCAAATGAGCAGCATTTCACCTCCATCTCACTCCTCATTTGTCATCCTGCAGCCCAAATCCCTGCCAAGCGCAGGGTCAACGCCATCTGACAGCACAACCCTCGAGGCTGGGCAATGACACCGCGCGGAGGTGTCCTCCCCGACGTCCCTGCCACGAGCCGGGGCCAAGGTCCCCCCGGCTGCTCCCGCGCAGATCGAACTGCCCACAGCACAGTCCAGCGTGTCAGCCTTAAATTAAACTTCTAAAACGCTTAAACCACTCACTGCGCTTTCCCCGGCGCGGACCACGCACGCGCGCAGGCAAAGAGGCTTTAGGTCTTTAGGTAGTTATTTATTGTTACAGAGAACGTGCTGTTACACGGGCGTCCCCTCGTGCTGTGCCGCTGCCTCCTTTGCGGCTCTCGCTCTTGCTTGCCGTTCTCTTCTCTCTTTTAGCCTCTGTGGCGCTTTCAGCTTCTGCACCTCCTGAAAAACCTGTGGGAGGAGCGTAAGGAGGTGAGGGAACAGTTTTAAGCATTAACAAACACCTCAATGTGGACAAAACCATGTCTCAGTTAAAACAACACCTGATTTTTTGGAAGATAAAATACATGTGTGGATAAACTAGTACGGATCCAATTCACCTGCTGAGATATTCCACCGAGTGTGGCTAATTTAGTTTAAGCTCTCAACTTAGAGACAAAGCTACGTGCTGTGGAGCAAAGCTGCTCCACCACCCCTGCGCGGATGCCAGTGCCACACCGCGCCGCAAGGCACCTCCCCAGGGCTCCTGCCAGCCCTGTTTCCAGGGAACCATTTGGAGGTATTCTGTCAGAGCCACCCCGTCTTTTGGGTATAACTCCACTGGACTGAAATTTAGTACGTACAGACCAAAGGCACGTCCAGCTTCTTGATTCTGCTCAGTTATACTGAGGTACACTGCACACAGGAGTTACACCTACGTATTTAGAGCAAATGAGAGTCCACAGGGGGTGTACCCCCATTTCTGTTCCAAAGCTGCCATCAGATTTAATTGTCTCACATATTAGTTCCCATACCAGGCTTTGAAAAACAGCTGGTTCAAATCATACATTTCTGAGCAAACTGGTAGTACAATCTGAAGTTCAAGCACAGCCAGTGCGACACCACCCACTACGAAACCATCTTTTGTGGAGCTCTTTGCTGAGCTTATGCATTTCTCTACAGACATTACCATTGTCTCCTCAAATTCAAAGCATGGATTAAAAGGATTTACCCGTCACTCTTTCCTAACTGTCTTAATTGTGCCCTTCTATAAAGAGATTTTTTTCCTACTTCAGCTACGTGGCTCTCTCCAGATTGCTCCCTACCTTGATGCAGAAAGCCTTCTTCACGAGCCAGCGCTTGGTGATCCTCCTGCAGTAGGGCGGGGGTAGGGTGTACTGGATGTTCAGCTGCTTGCAGGTGTTCTCAAAGGTATCGTAGCGGACACGGCGAAGATACGCGAGGAGTTTGTTCCGGCGATCCATAGCCATCAGCATGCGACGACGGTTATTTTTATCCTGCAAAGGACTTAACATTCACTACGCTGCAGACAGATTACACTTCCATTCCAATAAATTACTTGGAATACACCAGATTACGGCTGAAAGGAAACAATCAGGTTAAGGACAGTATCTTAGAGCAATTTTTCTTGGCAGGTACTGCAAGCACATTAGGTCACTACAAGCAGATCCCAGAAGACTTAATTTACTTTTCACTGAAATTGCTTTCTTCGTTCTGTGTCTGCACCTTCCTCCCCGACCCCAACCCTGAAGACTGTTTTCAACTTGTATGCAGTTTCAGGTGGTGGCAGAAGCTGCAACCGCTTGGAGGCAAAGGCTGTAGGGAAGGTCTAACTGCCTAAAAACTCTGCTTCCCCTGAAATGTATTCAGAAATAACACAGAAGCATTTACCTTTGCTTTTCCAGAAATTAAATGTGAAAATAAAACGTCACTTGGCTCTATCTGGCCATTTGTGTTGTTCTTTGGAAGAAAATACGCATAGCTTGAGCCATGCCATGCAGGGCAATCCCCCGCGGGAGAAATTGCCCTGTCCTATACAGGCGATTTGTGTAAAAAGCAGACTCCATCCAAGTAACTTCAAAAGGTTTCTTCTGCTGAAACAATTGGTACAACTTCTGGCTTCTTATAAAAATGGAATTCTATTCTGTTTTACCCTTCAAGCTTTTATGATTAACAAATCATTATGCACTTTTTCAAATGCAGTTGATTAGTGCATCTCCCACCTTTTGCACTGCATAAAGAATCTTGTCCATAAACTCACAGTTGTGATGTTTTGAATTTGGGCTCTGAACCCCCGTAGCTTTAGGTAGGGAAGTGTCATTACAACGTTAAACACAGTCCTGGCCGCTAAACATTTTCATAGGCAGAACAAAGAGAATACAGCTGCCAAAGTGATAACATTAATTACATTGAGAACTAAGTGGTGAAGCCACATCTGCAGCAAGGATAAATTTAGCTAAACTCCGTTCAAAGGTACCTGCTCAGCCATTCCCACCAATCCAGGAACAAACCAGAACAGACTCCACATTTCAGTTGGTGAGAGCATAGCTCTGAGCCAGCAGTTTCCCAGACTGGCACCACAGAACAGTTACAACTATTTTATGAACCTTCTTAGGAAAGCCATAATCCCCAGAATTAAAATCCTTTTGTTCTAAACTGAGAAAACAACCTGAACAGCTGCTGTCTCAGACGTGTGGGCTCAGATTACTGATAGTTACCTTGGGATGCCTCTGAAGATGTTCCTCGTAAGTGCGTATCTTGGCAGTCAACACAGCAACTATAAAGAACAGATATAAGAAGCTGTGTGAGAGCGGCAGCTTTCCAGGGAGAGACAGTATCATCTGCATTCCCTTCAAAGTGCCAGCTGCAGGCTGCTGTTCTTACGGGTACCCACTGCGCCACGGCCAGCGCTCCCGCTCAGCCCTCTGGGTAAGTGCAAAACAAACCACAAAACACAACCTACACAACCCGAGTCAGAACGATTACTATTATGAAGCTGCTTAATTAGAGGTTAAAATTTTAACAACAGATCATAGGAATTTATCTGTAAAATGCCTCTTGCACTCACTGGTGACTTTATATTTATTTCACTTCACCTGGTTTAAGCTTTGGAAGAACAGACACAAATTAAGAGGCTCTTTCTAGGAGCAGCAGCCAGCTCTTTGTGATTTCAGGCTCTGCAGAGAGGTGCTGGTGGCATCCTGAGGAACTGAAGGCCTTTATTAGATAAAGGAGTGCATCCGGGTCAATGGCAGCGTGGCCCTCACCCCTGCACTGTCCCTACACCGTGCCTCAGCCAGAGCTCTCTGATGCAGAGGGAGATTTGGGTTCCATGGCTAAATCTCGTAGCTCCTTTGGGTAACGAACACAGCGCTGTGCCTCACGTCGAAGGACTTCAAGCAGAATAATGCACGTGCTACCTCTGGAGGGTGGGTATGGAGGAGGAATTTGGGAGCACCCAGCAGACATCTGTGACCTTCCCAAACCCTGAACAGCCCCAGGGCACGCTGCAGCGACCTGCCGCTCCGCTGCGCTCCTGGAGGAGATTCTCCTGACTGACACAGCAAACTTGAAGTGCTGGGGTGGGAACAGCTGAATGAAAGCAGAGACGTATCATCTGCCAACAACAACCTCCTCCTTTTTTAACTTACCTTGCACCTCAGAGGACCCATTGTCATTGGGAGACCTCCTGACCTTCTCCACCAGCTGCTGTATCTTTATTTTCATCTTCTCCTTCTGTGGACAACAGAAAAGAGTTTGTCACCTTCTCAGGAACACTAAAGGTCTGAGACACCCCAGCTCTCTTCCCAAATGCCCAGATAAAGGCTTTGTAATTAATAGCTTTACTCAGTGTCCATCACAAAAGGTGTAAAAGGTGCTGCAAAAAAGGACCTGCTGCTGGCAGGGCAGTGCGCAGAGTACAGCAGCGAAGCAGCACAAAAGATCTCAGCAGAACACAGAATCGCCGTTGTTCAACCCAAGAGTCCAGGCACCCCCTTCACCCCGGGATTACAGCAGAAGGGTGTTGAAGAGGTCCCGCCGCTCTCAGGAATGGAAGAGAGAACTGAAGCTGATCTCACATGGCAGTAGCCTTTGCTTTTTGCATATTTTTAAGCTTAAGTGGTAAGCAGCAAGAAATGGTTAAGATCTTTGTGCTACCTTATGATTTGCTTATTTTGCCTTCTGGGCATACAAAAAGTAAAAGAACTTTTGTTGATGTGGAAGAACATCTGCTGTCTAGTGAACTATCTTATAGAATAGGCCAACCATCAGCAGTAACATAACACAGCTCATCTCCCCTGTGATTGCCTAATATTTTCTTCTCTCATTTTAGTATGCAATTATTATCATAAAGAAGACTGCATGATAAATTTTAAGAGCATACAAGACTTACCACTCATGTATTTAATAGCCCCAGATTTGCAGTCACCGAGCAACACTTACAGTAAGTGAAGGGCATTTAACAATATAGACAAGTCTTACACAAATGTGCTCACTAAATCTTCTGGGTTTTTTTATGCAAATAGAATGCAACTAACCTGGCTTGCCATTTCCAGTGACAAGAGTCTTTTCACTACATCGTCAACACTGCAAGGAGATTGCAGATTAGTTTATAAGCCAGAAATGAAGGATATTTAACAACAGAAATGAGGTTAGGTTTTCAGAACACATTAACTTTTCTCAACTTTAATCTACTCTACAGATTTACAGCAACTCTCCTCCCCTCCCAAATCTCTCAGCCATAAACCGTTTCTTGCATTCCTAAGAAAAATCATGGCTGAGATCACAGAAACATCGAGTAGTTTTGCTGCTGTGGGAAGCGCAGCTATTTCAAATGATGATGATGAAGTCCTATCAATTCCAAAAACGTTACGTGCAAACTGGGTGCCAAAGATTAACCCCCAAGGAAGTACACAAGGACAGAATAATTAATTTTAAGACCTGATCCTTCAAAGAGCTGTGAAAGTCTCAGTTACACCACTGGGGGCTCTCCACGCACCACACATGAGCAGTTCTGGCATCAAAGCACAAAACCGCTAAGCTCCAGGTCCGAATTTCAGACGCAGCGATTCATTTTGAGTTGTTTACCTACACACTCTATCACCTGAATTCAAGACAGGCATAGATGATTTCTAGTATTTCAAGATTATTTCTTTTTCCTATGGACTACGAAGTCCACAGAAGATGTGGGCAATCAGCACTTAATCTCACATTAAATAAACAAAAACCTTACCGAACCCTAATCAGTGACTGCTTGTGCAAATTTGACTTTCAAAACAGCTTTGCAATTTTTGTGCTAAATTGCACATCAGTGACCACAAAGCATGAATTCATTACTGCACAGGTGACAGCTTCCATGTATTGTGGTTGTGTGCATAAGAAATCTCTGAAGAGAACAGTCACTCCCTTTCCCTGTATCATACCTATTTATTATTGGGACATTGGCATAATCTTTCTTCAGCATTGTGGGAGGAAGATCATCCAAATGGCTGGGGATGTCTACAAAGAGAAGATTAACATTTGAGGAAGAGCAGTACAAAGTCAGAGCTCTGAACATGCTTGCAAACTAGATCAGAGGAAACAAGTTGCAAAGAAAATAGACTGTATGCTCCAAATAAGAAGGAAGAATTTAAGAAATCAAGTTGAGATGGCAGCAATTGAGTGCATAAAATTGGGCCCAGTCTCTGGCCTTCAGCGCTGGATTCACAACATGATGTAAAGAGATAGTGATCTCTTACTAATGACAGTTGCTCATTTCATAGAATCACAGACTGGTTTGGGTTGGGAGGGACCTTAATGCCCATCCAGTCCCACCCCCTGCCCTTGGAGGGGCCACCTTCCACTAGCCCAGGTTGCCCAAAGCCCCATCCAACCCGGCCTTGAACCCTTCCAGGGAGGGGGCAGCCACAGCTTCTCTGGGCAACCTGTGCCAGGGCCTCCCCACCCTCACAGGGAAGAATTTCTTCCACGGGTGGCTTTCTGGGCTGCCAGCGCCTGTTGCTGGCTCACAGGCAATTTTCCACCCACCAACACCCCCAAGTCCTTCTCCTGGGGGCTGCTCTCATTCCCTCCTCACCCAGCCTGGGTTTGTGCCTGGGATTGCCTCAACTGCTGAATTTTTTGAGTGACTTTTGAGCTTGTAAGGAATTATTGCTAGATGCACAGAACCACAAAACGGTTGTCAAAGGGACCTTATGAAGTTTCAGTGCAATCTCCCCTTTAAAGTGGGATTGTCATCATTTGTCTATCAAGCCCTGAAAACCTCTGAGGACAGATATTCCACAGCCCCTCTGTGAAGCGCGTTCCCACGCTGCACTGCCTTCCCAGTGAATCCTTTTTCCTTTTGTGTCCAGCTGGAACATCTCCAAGCTGCTATTTGGGACCACTGCCCCTCATTATATCACTGGCACTACCAAGAAGAGTCTGGCTCCCTCAACCTTGTAATTACCCATCAAGAAGCTGCAGCATTGCAGAATCCTGAGAAGGGATTATATTTTCTCTCTCTTCTCATGACGAGCTCTGCATCTTTAAAGTGAAAACCACTAATTTCTCCAACTACCCTCTCTTCCTGCAGCATTAGGGTAACAACTCTGGTAATGCCAACAATAAAACATTCTGCCACATGGTCCCATTAATCCTGACATACCTTTCCTCCTTCTCACAGGTCTGGCGTACCATCTGGCTGCCTGAATAAAGGGACTGCAAACTTGATGGAAGAAAAGAAAGATTTATCAGACTTGTGTGCACTTTTTTAGCTAGGTACACATTAAATACTGCTCAGTCTGTACTAGAAAACTGGTCAGAGTACTTAGACTCCAAGGTGATCAGTGGCCAGCCAGGTCTGCTGTCCCAAAGGACTGTGGAACAGCTCAGTGTGGTTCTCACACAGGTGCTAAAACAAATGGGCTAAGTTGTGCAGCTTCAGGGGGATTTGAACCCAAATGATGAGAACAGAGCAGCAGGAAGAGATTACAGACACCAAGCAGAACAGAAGGCCTCCCCAGCTGAACTGTGTTCATTTAGGGAGTTTAAACTGATGAACTAATTCAAGTAATTTCACATGCGAGTTAGATGGGCTGCTCTGGGCTACCCCAGTGGCAGAGCACAGAGGCAGCAAGACCTAGAGACAACCCGTGACCAGCACAGCTCGTTACTGATGAGAATATTCATCACCAGCCTGAATACAGCCGTTCTTTGACTCTTCAAGAACAAACTCTTCCAACTGCTCTTTCAAGGCCCCTGCTACTGGAATCAACACCTGCTTCAGATTATTCCCCTGTGCATCAAACACGTTTTCAAGTACAGACTTTGCCAGTCCACATAGCTGCCCGCAGATGGACCTGGCCGAGCACACGAGCTCAGCTCCGGATCCGTGGGGCAGCAGAGCCGTGCACAGGCTGTGGGTGCGGGTGGCGAGCGCAGGGCTCGCGCTGTCCCACATGGTAACAGCTTGTGCCGAGGCCACGCCGGGGCTCTCGCCTGTGCCTTGGCCCAGCTCACAGCAGCTTCGCCTGAAACCTTTGGCCTCGGAGCCGCCTGAGCTGCTCCAGCAGGTCCCCACCGTGCGCAAGGCAGGGTCGGGGGGCAGCCCCCAGCCCCACCGTGCCCGCCCAGCCCTCGTCCCGGCTCCCTGCCCGGGGCCAGCTGGTCCTCACTCCTGCTCGCCATCCCTGCCCTCCCCTGGTGTCTTGAGAGGGGCCCCGGCGTCCCGCCCGCGCTCTGCCTCCCCAGCAACACCCCAGGGTCACCCAGTCCCCTGTCCCCTCTCAGCGCCGCCTCAGGCTCCTTCTCCCCCGCCTCAGGCCGACCCCGAGGCCACCCCGTCCTCAGCTCCCACCCCGGCCCCCCGCCCGGCCGCCTCTTCCTTCGCCGGGCCCCGCTTCCCCTTCCACCCTCCCTCCCCGCGGCCTCTCTTAGCGCGGCCCGAACTCCCCGCGCCCCTCACCGGCCCCGTCACCGCCGCGGGCGCTCCCCAGGACAGCGGCCCCGCCGCGGGCCGGCCCCGCCAGGCAGCGGCCCAGCGCCGCCCTCAGCGCCAACATAGCGCTGCCCTCACGGCCCCGCCGCCATGGGCGCCGCCATTTTGCCCGAGCGTGTCGAGCGCCGAGCGCATCGAGCGTGTCGAGCGCCGAGCGCGTCGAGCGCCCGGTCCCGGCGGAGGGTCCGCGCCTCGCCGGCACCCCGGGCTGCTCCCGCCGCACAGACATCCCAGGCCGCTCTCAGCGCGTCCCCCTTTATTGCGGGAAGGAAGAGGAGGGGCGGGAGGGGACGCACGCAGCACCGGCGGAGGGAGCCGGGCCCCCGTCGGGCAGCCCCAGGCCTAGGCCCGGCCCGGGCCTCCCGTAGGCCGCGGGCGAGCCCCGGGGCTGGGTCCGTTAGCGCTGCCCGGCTCTAAAACACCCGGCAGTCGTGGAGCTCCTCGGCCCCGCTGATGCGGAGGCCCTGCAGCAGGGGGAAGGTGGCGGGCAGGTCCTCGGGGCAGCCCTCGTCCCCCAGGCAGCCGTGGGGGTCGGCCCCGTGGAACCAGAGGTTCTCGTAGGCCTTGGGGCTGGGGCTGGGGTCGAGCAGCAGGGGCTGCGTGGAGCTGGAGCGCAGGTAGAGCCGCGGCCGGACGTGCTGCTGGCCCTTGTACCCGTCGCCCACCACCCGCGCGTACTGCACGGTCTCCCCGCTCCCTCCAGGGCCCTGGCGCGTCTTGGCTGCGGCCCAGCCACGGTCCGGCGTGCCGGGGCCCTCCTGCTGCACGTAGGGCTGGGCGAGGGCAGGGAGGCTGCCGGTGGGCTCGGTGGCGGGCTCCTTGCCCCGGGTGGGCGGCTGCTTGCCCGCCGCCCTTTCGAGCACTGTGACGGTGGAAATGGTGGCCAGGCCGGGCTCCCTCACGCCGGGGACCTGCAGAGGCTCCTGGAGGAACAGCATGTGGTCACGGCCTCTTTGCAGGATGTGGGGCTCGCTCTGCCCCCCCTGCCCAGCGCCACACGAGGGATGTGCCATGCCCTCCGTGTGGAGCGATGCCCGGGTGGGGAGCGGGGGGGTCGGGGGGAGCAGCTGTCTGGGTCTCACCTGCTGGAGCTCTGCCGGGACCCACTTGCCCAGGCTGCTGTTGGCGGGGTCGGGGACGCTGGGCCAGAACTGCTGCTTCACCCTGACAGCCACAGGACGAGGGGACTCAGTGAGGGGCCTGAAACCAGCGGCCTGGGGGCTGGCCTGGCTCCCGCCGAGCTCATGGCGGGATGCCACCGCTCCCCGTGTCCCCCCCTGGGGCTGTTGCCACACCACTGCAGCCGCTGGGGACAGGTTCTCCCAGGGCGGCCCGGCCCGGTGCGGGGCTGGTCCAGCCCGCGGCAGCTCTTGGTACTCACCGGCCGTTCTTCTGGAAGCAGATGAGCAGAAGTATGAGCAAGACAAAGGTCAGCCCCAGGGTCAGGAAGAGGAACTGGATTTCAATGTCATCTGGGAAGTGGGCAGGGGGAGATGGTCACGGGGGGAACCACGGTGGGGCACCTCCAGCCGCGCTGTGCCGTGAGGACGAGGCGGGACTCGGGGTCTGGTGGGTCCCCTCCCATCTCTTCACCCCCCCTCACCGAGCACCGTGGTCACCAGGGTCAGGCTGGTGCCGTTGGTGCCGCCGGCGGCCGTGGACGCCATGATGTGCACTTTGTACAGGGTCGACGGCTTCAGCTCCCGGATGACAAAGGAGCTGAGAGAGGGATTCACAGCGGCGCCTGGGGAAACGTGGCAGGTGTCAGCACAGCAGCTGCCCCTCACCTGCACGGCCCCTTGGCTTTCCACCCCGACCCTCTCTGATGGGGGCACAGACTCTGCGGATGTCCCCACCCAGCACCGAGGCGGGGTGGCGGGCAGGGCTGGCGGTGATGCGGGCAGGACTCACTGGACACTTCTGCGGTGCTGTTGGCCCAGAAGATGGTGTAGCTGGTGATAAAACCGTTCTGCATCTCCACTGGCACCGGGTCCCAGCACAGCTCGGCGTCAGACTTGCTGATGCTCTTCAGGTGGAGCTTTGGGGCGTAGGATGGTGCTGAAACGGAGCAGGACATGCTGTGCAGAACCGCTGCCTTGGGGTGCAGGGGATGCAGAGTCCCACTGCCGAGGTGTGGGTGTCAGGCCCTGCCCCACGCTGTACCCCTGTGGGGCTCAGTCCGGCTGAGAGCCCCTCCAGACATCAGCCAAGGTCCAGCCCAGTGGGCCGAGCTCTTCTGCACAGTCCCTGAGTTAGGGGTAGGTGGGGGAAAGGCTGTCTCCCCACTTTGAAAGGCTTGGTGTTGTGGGGTGACCCCCCCCGGGGCCCTGAGGGCAGCGGCTGGCAGCACACGTACCCTTCTGCTTAGAGTAGGCTGCGGTGTGGGCGGGCGCCCCAGTGGTGTCCTTGTAGAGGGGGTACACTGAGATGTTGTACCGCTGGAAAGGCTCAATGCCATCTGCAACAGAGAGCAGAGGGGGGGGCCGGGGGTTCGGGACTCTGGCTGCCCCACACCTGCCCCACGGCGCCAGCCCTGCCCTGTGCCGTACCCCGGGAGCGGGTCCAGAGGAAGGAGGGGGAGTGTGGAGCGGGCTCAGGGCAGGGTTTGGAGCTGGGGCAGTCAGGAGGGGTGCCAGCCCCCCGGTACGCCTCCCCGCAGAGCCGGCCAGGAGGGCAGGGACCCCCCGGCCGCCCCTGGCTTACCCCGTATGAGGGCTGCGGTGGCAGCCCCGTCATGCTCCATCTGCCAGCAGATGCTGCAGCCTTCGGGCTCCGAGGGCACCCGCTGCCACTCCAGCACGTAGGCGACCGGGGGGACCGGCGGGGCCTCCCAGCGCACCCAGAGGCTGCGCTCACCCCCGGGCACGGCCCGGAGCCCTGCCAGGGGCTGCCCTGCGTGGGGACATCCAGCTGGGATGACAGGAACGGGAGCAGCCCTGCCGCATCGCCCTCCTGTGCCGCCCAGGCCCTGGCTGCGCACCAGCCCGGGAGCCCCCAGTCGCACACGCAGGGGGGTGTCTCCCCCGTGGCGGGGCGAGGGAGCGGCACCCACTTTGGGAGCTGCCGGAGGGGCAGAGCCCCGGGGGGGGCACACGGAGGTTTTGGACAGTGGGAGGTTTGTGCTGCCCTCACCTTTCCTCTCCAGGAGGACGACCTCGGTCGCTGCCGACTCGCCAGCGGCATTGTAGGCTGAGAGATAGACCCTCCTGGTCCCCGCCGGCGCGGAGAAGTTGCACTGGGTGTGGGTGGTATTGCAGACGGTGGGGGGGTCCCTGCCCCTCCTCCTGGGGCTCAGGGTGACACGGTACCCCAGAACTTGCCCATTCGCCTCCTGCCGCCGTGGGGCCTGGGCATAGGCAGGGGGTGTGGGAGTGCTCGGTCCCTGCGGGGATGCTCAGTTCCCCGGGCGATGTCCTGGCAGCCCCCACACCCCCGCCACCCACCCGTGCTCACCTTCCAGCGCAGCTGCACCTCCCGCAGCCTGCCTGCCCCGGCCGGCCGAGCGCTCCACCACGCGTCCAGCTTCCCCGTGGGGGCTGCGACAGGAGGAGGGCGGGCAGGGAGCTGAGAGGGGCGAGCGTGGCCGTGCCACCGCGGCTGTGCCGCCTGGCAGGGCAGAGGGGAACCCCCCCGCCCCGGGTGACTCCGCGCCCACCTTTCTCATGGGTGGTGTAGTTCCTGCCCGGGCTCCACTCGCTCCAGTAGCCCTGTGCCAAGCTCCGTCGGCACCGCATCTGGAAGTGGTACCGCGTGCCAAAGAGGAAGCCGCAGTGCTGCGTGGTGCCAGCCTGGCCGACGATGTCAGTGACCTGGTGGCAGCCGGAGGGAGGGCTGTGCTGGCTCCTGCCTCGAGCAGGGGCCGGCCCCAATGCGGGTGCTGCGCAGGGCGTGTGAGGGGGCACCTTGCTGTCCCCCTCCGATGCAGGGACCCGCCGGTCCCGCTGCAGGAAACCGGGCAGAGCTCGGAGCGGAGGGTGCCGCCTCCTGCTCACTCACCAGTGCCCAGGCCGAGTCCTCGGGTGTCCGGTAGCGCAGCTCGCACTGCAGCTCCATGTGCGCGTTGCTGGGGGCCACCTCCCAGGCCAGGGCGATGCAGTCGGTCTGGAAGGGGATGGACTGGATGCTCCGCAGGGCCGGGGGGTCCAGCTTGGCTGGAGGAGGAGCAGGGAGAGAGCTGAAGAGGTGCCGTGGAGGGCGGTGCATGGGACCACGGCCTCGCATTGTTAATACCACGAGCTGCAGCCGGGGTGCTGGCCTGCCCGAGGTGAGGGATGGGGAGAGATTGCCCCAAAATATTTAAGAGAACAGCTCGTGGCAGGGGATGGGAGCTGGTGTGTGCCCCTGCCCGGGATGCTGCTCGGCAGCCTGGGTTCCAGGCGGGGTTAGCACCTACACAGAAAGAACAGACCCCGCATGACCCGGGGTCTGGGACATGGCCAGGAAAGCCCCACATTTGGGTCTGCCTGGGGGTGAGAGCCCGGCCCAGCCGTGGGAGGGCTGAGCTGGTTCTTGGGCAGCCTTCCCCTGGGCCCAGGGCAGAGAGGACGAGACGCACCATCTGGGAAGGTTCCTTTTATGAATAGTTTATAGGAGCTGGATATATTATTAATAGACCTCCTGAATAAATGGGTAATCAATTGCTGGAGAGAGTTGTAGAGTGCAGCAGGTCAACTGACGGCTCATAACCCGCCAGCACGCGCTGCTCAGTCTGTAATGCTTTGGCACCTATTCATCCCGGCGAGCCATTTATCACGGGGACCTGCCCATAAGATATGACCTAAAAAGCTCGATGTGCTTTACTGGTGCTCTAATACCCCTCTCTCACCGCTGATGAGCCTCCCTGGGCCCCCCGCAGCGGCTCGGGCTGTCACTCACCCACATCCATGGGGTCGATGCAGAGATGCTCCGACTCGGCCGTGCCCAGGGCGTTGGTGGTGGACACCCAGATCTCCATTTGCCGGTAGAGCTGGAGCAGCCGGCGTGGCACCGTGCAGCGGCTGTGGCCACCTTGCGGGGTGCAGCCTGTCACCGCCTGGGCTCTGCTCCTGCAGCAGTGAGAGGGGTGGGCTCGGGGGTCCCTCCGTCAGAGGATGAGGTTTGCCATGTGGTTTGGCGAGGGGTGAGGGCCAGGAGAGGTGGCCCAGAGCCCGGACACCCGGGTGCATGTCACCCCCCAGGTTTTACCCGGCACATTTCAGCGCGATGCTGGTGGGGAGGTGGCTGTCAGCTCCCGGATCCCACTGGCACGTCAGCCCGTAGTCGCTGAGGTTCAGGACGCAGCTGAGGTTGAAGGGCTTTGCAGGCGGGTCTGGGAGAGAGCGTCCAGGAAGAGCCTGAGCGAAGCACCCATCCTGGCTGCGGAGGAGCTGCAGCCCCCCCCATGTCCGGCTGCTGCCCCGCCGCTGCTCCCCAAAGCTCCCCTGCCCCACAGCCTGCCCACGGTGCACCGGCATGCTAGGACGTGGCTGGGCACAGCCCTGAAACAGCCTCCGCCAGCCATCGGCCCCGGCTGCTGCTCCCACCCCGGCGGCTTTGCCCGGCTTGCCCAGGGCAGACACGTCTCGGGGAGGAGAGGTGTGAACCCCGGTGCCAGGCTGTGCCTCTGTGAAGTGCCCGTGTGCGCAGGCGGGTGACCTGCGGCGGCAGCAGACTTACAGCCTGCCCTGATCTCGGCCATGCCAACGCGCTGCCTGGTCCCGTTCCACTCCACCCAGCACCACAGCTTGGCCTGCGTGCGGTTGAACTGGGGCAGGGTGAGGTTGGACACCTCCGTGCCCCCCGGGCCCCGGTGCTGACTCCCAGCCACGGGCTCATTGTCCAGCATCCAGGTGATCTGAACCTTCCCCTGCTCCAAGCCGTGACAGAACTTGCTCTGGATGGTGCAGGACGCCGCAACGGCCGAGCCCAGGGGCACAACGGGTGAGCCCACGACCACCGAGGCACAGCCCAGGGTCCCTGCAGGCAGGAAAAACACGTCACATCCAGGGCACAGCCACGACGAAGCCGTCTCGGCTCCTCGGCACCCAGGCAGGACAGAGGGACAAGCTCCTCTTCCCTTAGACGGGCCCCCCAGCTGCTGGGGAGGAAGAGCCGGGCGTTGGGCAAGGCTGCTGGCACACGCCAGGCCCCATCCTGCCAGCGCCCGCCGTGCTGCCGGCACTCCTGCCCGCCGCGTGCTGCGGCCCCGGCTGGGACGGGCACTGGGTGCAGGGAGGCGGTGCGGGACACGCGGCTGCGGGATGGGACAGGCCCCACTCACCCCCTGGGTGGAGGAGCAGGAGCAGGGAGAGCCACAGCAGGAAGGGTGTCCCGGCACCGCGCCTGGCCATGGTCTGCTCTGTGGCTTTGGCATCACCTGGAATGGAATGGAGAGAGCAGCTCGTCCTGGCGGGTCGGGAAGGGGCTGGACGAGCCATCCTGCCACCGTCACCGACGTTTCCTGGAGCAAAATGTCCTTTTGCCGTCAGAGGTGGCCTCTCCCCCGCAGCCTTTCAGCAGCGATGACACCTCCGCCCCCGGGCACTGCCGCAGGCGCTGGTGTGGAAAAGCTCAGAGGCGAGGCGTTCTGGGGGGGCCCCGGCACAGCCTGTCACCAGCTCTTGTCCCCTGCGCACCCCGGTCCTGGGGCGCGACGCCCCGTGCCTGGCCGCAGGCGCGGGCTGATTTTATCTCAGGTATCTTCAGCCTCTGCTGGGCAGAGATTTGTGGTTTCAGGGAGGGTTAGCGCTGGGGTTTGGGGTGTCAGAGCTGATGAGCTGAAAGAGGGAAATGAGTGAAGGACGGCAGCGCCGCGGGGCTGGCCAGAGCTGCGGGGGCCTGCCTGCACCCCCCACCCTGTGCTGCCTCCTCCAGCTGCACCCCTCCGCCTGCTGCTGGGAATGGCCCTGGCTGCCTCTGCCCTGCCCGGCCGACGGCTCATCCTCTGCCCCGCGTTGGTCCCGGCCGTGGCCTCGGGAGTGCCGGGCGCTTGCCCCAGGTGGGGCTGGCCATGCTGCCCCGGCTCTGGGTACCCGCAGCTCCTCTCCCCCCCAAGCCGATGTCCAGGGGCAGACGAGGGACTTGAGTGTGGGAAACGGGGGAGCAGCCCCCGCTGAGCACACACAGCCACAGACAAGGTGCTCAGCCAGACCCGAGCACCACGCAGCCCGTCCCTACCTCGCCTCCATCTCCACCACTCCTCCACGCCTGGTGTCTCCAGCTGCCGCTCACCGCCCGCTCCGAGCACCAGCCTCCGGCTCCCAGCGGCTCGCCGTGCTCAGCCCGTTTGCTAACATGCTGCTTTCACCGTTAGTTCCTCAAAACCAGTGCCGTTAATTGCTGTGACTCTCTGAAGAAGGTGATTACAAAACACTTCCCTGCAGGCTGCGACCGCCTCGCTCGCCGCAGGAAGGAAAGCCCAGCAGCACGCACACATCCAGCGGCGGGGAGCAGCACCCGGCCCCCCCACCCTGCCCACTCCAGCAGCCGGGATGTGGCACAGCCAGTGCCTCGCTGCGACTCCCCTGGGGCCACGGGGCTGGGCTGGGGGACGAGGGGCTCAGAGGGCAGGGGGCAAACCCAGTCGTGGCTGCCAGCGCAGGGTGGTGCTGCCTGGGCACAACTCGCAGCCCCCAGCCCGCTCCGCTGTCCTGGCTGGGCACTCACTGCAGGGGACTGGGCTCATCCCCGCATCCTCATCCCGCCGAGCTTCAGCCCTCTCCAGGGATGTGCCCGCCAGCCCCGGACCCTGGGGACAGCCCTGCTGCCCCTCGCAGCTGAGCCTGGGCTGGGTCCTAGAGGCTGGCCCTGGGGAGAGCTGCCCCACGAAGCCTCATTTGACCCAAGTTGTCCATGTTCACACCATGGAGCCCAGCTTGCCCCAGCCTGAGGGGACCTGTGAGACGCCCCAAGGGCAACCCAAGACCCAACCTTCCCACTGGTACCTCCCTGTGCCAACCATTAACCTGGGTTTTTCCAGCAGCTCCTTGCCCAAGGCCCTGCCCAGCCTCCCTGGGGGGAGCTCACAGCTGGATGTCGGGCAGCTCTGCCCGCCCGTGCCAGACCGGCATCGTGGGATGGGACGGGAGCATGGGGGTAAACAGAGGATTGCACAACCTGCCATGCACTTGCAGCCTTCGCAACGGAGGTGGCTGTTGTGCAAACAGCTGTTTACTACGGGATTTGTAGCACGCGTTTCACCTCCAGCGGTGTGTTACTCAGCGCTCATGCAACCCCCTGCTGCAAACAACCGTGGGGCCAGCACAGACCCCCACCCTGATGCCCACAGGAGGGAAGATGGCCCGGGGCCATGGGAGAGCAGCCTGGGGGAGACGCGCTCCCAGCATTGCCTCCCGCAGAGCCGGGCTGCTGGCCGGAGGGAGATGGCCGGAGGGAGATGGCCAGCCACCTTGCAGCCCTGACAGTCTGAGCAAAAGGTTTTTTCCCCCTAAATCTCCGCTGCCCAGGGCCCCAGCCCCCTGCCCGGAGAGGTCAGGCTGCTCACTGGGGCTGTGCGGGGTCACAGCTCCCCAGGCTGGGGCACAGGGTCGATTCCCACAGCCTGGGGCGGGGGAGCTGCCCTTGCAACATTTCCCTGGGGTGTAGCAACCCCCAGTATTTTGGGGCGGAAGCGGGCGGCTTGCAGGCTGTTTACCAGCCGGAGCAGGAATATCAGCAAGTAGCCATGGCGACGTGGGCATCTCCGTGGGAACCGGCGGGCAGGCAGAGCTGGACACAAACAAGTGCTGCCGCCCGTGGGGCCCCGCGTCCTGGCGTGCGGAGGGGACCGTGCACCCCAGCCCAGCGCACGCCTGTCTCCGCGCTCACCTCGCCGATGCTCTGCAGGGAAAGGGGCTGTCCCCGAGGAGGCTCTGAGCGTGCCAATCTGTGGGGGCACGGCTCACTGTCTGGTGCCCGGGGCACTGGCCCCTTCCCGAGATCAGGGATGCAGCTGACGTGCCCCCATGACAACGCTCTCGGTTCCCCTTTGGCTCTGAGTCACCCTCACAAGCCTACAGATCCCATCCCTGGGGTGGGACAGGGGGACGAGGGCAGGGCGCCATCCCTGCAGGGCACCCGCAGCCAGAGCCACGGGGCCCAGCCAGCCCGGCGGAGGGGCCTCGGAGGGGCTGGGGCAGGAGGATGCGTGGGGGGAGGCTGCCGGGGCGCAAGGGCCAGCGCGGTGACAGAGGGTCCCACGGGATGAGGCCATGGAAGCGCAGAGGCGGGCGGTGACACGGGGCCGTGGTGCAGGACAGACTGGAGAGCGCAGTTCGGAGGGAGGGTGGGTGCTGGTGGCCCAGACGAGGCACGTTTCGGCGTGAGCAGCGGGGCAGGGGGCTCCCGGCTCGTGTTGCAAGAGCCCCCCGTTCCCGGGGCTGCCTGGCAAGGGGGAAGGTGGAAAGGGGAAGCGGCCCCTGGGCTTTTCCCGGGTTGCAGTGTGTGGGATGGGGACCGATGGCGCTGGGGAGCAGCCAGACCCCTTGGGCAGCTCTAGCCACAATCCACAGGTCGCACTGGAGGCGACAGACAGGGACGGATCCGGACCCTTCCCAGCACTGCAGCGCGGAGCCTCCCGCGCCCGCAGGCAGCGCTGGCTCTGCCGCCACCGCCCCGGCGCAGAGCGGGTCCGTCACAGCAGACGTGTGAAGTGGCTCCATTCCCTGCCGCGGCTGCCGAAGCTCCCGCCGGGCTCTGAGTGTGATGCAGGGTGGGGGGCAGCGGGACCCCTGTGTGCCCCCGCTGCCGCCGTGGCACCGCGGGGCCCAGGGCAGCAGGGCTGGCGGAGCCCCACCGCCCAGCACCTCTCTGCCACCGCTCCCCACGTGAAGTGCCGGGGGGCTCTCAGCTGCCTCCGGTTCTCCGGCGTGTTATCAGCGCCTCTGATTTAATCCCTGCTGGGCAGATCATTGCTATTAAGCAGAATAAAGTACATTACTGGCTTGTATCAGCTCAGCTGTCAGCAAGAACTGGCCTCCCTAAAGAGATTTTCCCTTTCTTCTGTTCATTCCCTGAAAAAATAAAATATTGCCAGTCATGTAAGATGCAAGATCTCAGTGCAAAACCTGCTGCAGTCTCTAACGGATAAGGAGAGCTGTTTAATTGCTGCCCAACATGATTAATTCAAACAAACCACCTTGTCCAGCCGTCAGCAGCAGGGAGGGAGCAGAGGGCTCCCGGCCCAGCGCCCTGCAGGCTGACAGAGGGGGCAGGGAGGAGACCCTCGGCTTGGGACGGCAGCGCAGGGGACACAGGGAACCCAGGCTGCCAGCATGGAGCTGCCCCAGGGCGGGGAGCCCAGCCGGGACCCTCCTGCATCCGCAGGCTCCAGTCACCAGATCCCCAATCCTGGGGGTGTCCACGGTGCTCGTCCCTGCCACGTGCCGCCGCCACCACCCAGCTCCGCCCCAGCGAGGTGGCTGCAAATTGGAGAGAATTGATTCCAGGGGTCTGAGAGGCTGACCTTGAACAAGGTTCCTGACACATTACTGTAATTAATGAGGCAGGAGGATTAATTTTCTGTGTTGTGGGGATCTAGGGAGTCCCTGGTGGGCATGGGGAGGGGGAGGACGGGGTGCAAGGGGCAGAGAAGTGCCTGTGCTGCCTGTGCTGCCTGCCATTATTCATCTCTAATCTGCAAGATGCCAAAAGGATGCCAAGGGGCTGCAGCTCCAGCACGGGAGAGCGGTTCTTTGGGTGGATGGGCGAGAGGGAGAGATCGTCCATGGGACCATGTAAAACTTGCATGTCCCTCAAGTACTGGCTCTGCTGCCCGGTGTCTGCAGCAGAGGAACCTGCCCGTGTCCGACAGCTGAGCCCCGCGCCAGCCCCTCATCCCCACACACCTGGACATTCCCACTCCTTTTTGCCGAGGCGCTCCAGAGCTCAGACGTGCGAAGCCTCTTCTCCCTGTGCCATTGCTGAAAAGCAATTTCCCTTCGCTGCCGCCCCCCATCAAACCAGCCGGGCGGGGGGCATTTTCGTGCCTGTCCCCGCCCCGTGACTGCGGTGCCAAGCAGCACGTTTGGTCCCAGCTGCCAGGGCTGCACGGCCGACTTCTGACACTTCCCAGCAATCAGGCTGCAGGCACAGCGCTATTATTTTTCTGCTCTAATAAACACCCCTGGCAATAACAGAAAAAAATCAGCTTTTATCGGGAGAAAAATATATCTGGAGATTATTTACTCAGAGTCAATAGTTGCAAATGGAGGCTGTTAGCCCAGGCAGGCACTGACAGACGCTCGCTGTCGGAGTGGCTGGATCATTGCATGGAAACGGGGCGAAACCCTCCTGCTCTATAAATACACCATCTCGGCTGCACTCTGCAGCACCCCCAGCATCCCCCACCCGTTTTACCCCGGCACAAGCTGCAAGGGCTGGGCCCCTGAAAGGCCCAGGAGGGCTTTGGGTGCTCGAGCAAGGGGGGCGGGAGCAGCCACGGGGCTGGAGCCTGGCTCGGAGCCGGGCACCTCTCATCTGCCAACGGGTCGGGTCTGCACGAGCAAGAAATTCATGGTCAATTGAGTTGCAGCTAATCACAAAGGGCAATCAAATGACTGCTTCTCGAGGGCTATAAACATCACCGATTTAAATCCAGTGACACACGGAAATAGGAATCCAACCAAGCAGCCTCCAAAAGTGCTTTAGTCCCCATTATTTTCATTAGCTGGCTTGTAATTTGATTTGTCCTTCTCCTGCTGCTGGCTTTTTCCACGGCCAAGAGGAGTGACAAATGAAACGCCCTCAAACTCACGAACCCCGATGGTGTCCACGCAGGTCAGGAGTGACGCAGCTCCTCCAGCTCCCGCGTTTGCGCCCTGCGAGAGGGGACCGAGGGGCCGGGGTGCCTGGCCTGTCCCCGCCGTGCAGCGCCGAGCGCCGAGGGCTGTGTGGGGCCAAGCCCCGCGCTGCTGCAGCCACCGAGTGCTGCGGGTGGGGGGACAGAGCCCAAAGCCACCAACCAGGCAGGGGCCACCCATCCCTGCTGCGGGACAGGCCTTATTCCCGGGAGCAGCGTGACAGGGATGTCACCTCCACTGCTGTTGTCACATGCCTGGGCTGGCTTGTTTTCTGCAAATTCCAATTAATTTCACCTGGCTTTTCTGACAAGATGGATTAGGTCTTTCCCCTTCAATCCGCTCTGCTGTGAGTCTGCAGCGGAGGCAGCCGGAGGCAATGCCGGGCCGCTCTCCCTGCAGACCTCACTTTTCTCTCCCCTTGGTTTGCTTCCTTCTACCCATTTTCCCAGGGGCACTCAGCTGAGGGTGCTGCCCCCCAGGAGTCAGCAAGCTGGGGGGGGCTCCGTCACCAATCCCCGCTGCGGGCCGCGGGACGGGGCTGGGGAAGGGCAGCTCCCCGGGGGCTCCTCTGCGGTGCCGTGGGGGTCCCACGGGCCGTCGTGCTGCCACAGCTCCGGGGAGGCCACAGACACCTGCGATAGTCCCGCTGCGAACTGGAGCCTGCTCAGCCCTTGGCTGAGTCTGGGAGAAACCTCCGAGGCTCACGCAGTGTCAGCGCTCTGCCCAGGGACACGCTGCCGCAGCCAGGACCGTTCCTTTGCTCGGCAGCGGGGAGCGAGGGGCCCAGGGGCACCTGTGTCAGCATCACCCGCCTCCGGGTGCTCCCCTGCTCCCTGCACCGCGCTGACGTGTCCCCCCCGTTATCTGCAATTTCCTTGAAAGCTGTCAGGCTTCGCTGGGGCACCTTTGCAAATGAAGAGAGAAGAAAACAACCAGGTCTGCATTTATTTCACTAGAAATTAATCCCCCCCTTCTTATTTAAAGGTATCAGTGAATGAGGCCAAGTTGTTAAGTGACAAAAGAAAAATGATTCTTGCCTTCCAGGGTTATTAAAATCATGTTCTACAATTTTAGCAGCCACAAGGAAGCCCAGATAATGACAGATGATGATAATACATCTCCAGCACAGCCTGGTCTATAATGATACTGCCCATATCTCTTGTATTACCACCAATTACTCAGCGTATAAGTATAATGAAAATGTACATCCATTCTGGGGAACTGCATTTGCTGCCTCTGAATCCAATTTCTCCCTCTCCCAGCCGGTGAAGGAGGCGGCTGCAGCTCGCTGCCACCGCCGTGCCTGGCCCTGCTCTGGGGCTGGGGGAGCCAACGCTGTCCCGGGCAGGGAGCGGTGCCTGCGATGGGTGTGAGGTGCCCTCGCCCCAGCC
Organism: Strix uralensis; assembly: GCF_047716275.1. Classification (NCBI taxonomy): domain Eukaryota; kingdom Metazoa; phylum Chordata; class Aves; order Strigiformes; family Strigidae; genus Strix; species Strix uralensis. Next base: position 7,638,270 of record NC_133996.1, read on the forward strand.
ATGTGCCGCAGCGGGAACGGGAGTGCCTGCGGCTGCACGTGGCCTGTCTGGGGGGGACACACTCTGCACAGGTAGGACAGGAGAGAGATGCTTTGAAATGCAAATTGCAGGAGGAACCTGAGGAGATACGATGGGAGGTGAATCCTCTCTGCTGTGCGAGAAGGCGGTTAGCATCTAACCCAGCTGGGGCTGGGGCCGGGGCAGCCCCCGCCGAGCTCCTGGCGGCTTTCTCTGCTGCCAAAACCCACTTTGACAGGCCCCATCCAAGTGCTGAGACAGCATCTCCCCGCTCAGCACAGCATCTCCCCGCTCAGCACAGCATCACCCCGCTCAGCACAGCATCTCCCCGCTCAGCACAGCATCACCCTGCTCAGCACAGCATCTCCCCGCTCAGCACAGCATCTCCCCGCTCAGCACAGCATCTCCCCGCTCAGCACAGCATCACCCCGCTCAGCACAGCATCTCCCTGCTCAGCCAGCAGCAGCCGTGGGCCCAGCCCGGAGGCCAAGGTGCCATCCAACCCCCCGTGTCACCCTCGGGCAGCTGGAGGCAGCAGGGTCACCCACCCGTGGCCGTGTGTCGGGGACACCACTGTACCTGGCCGGGCAGCCACGTCCCACAGCAGCACTTAATCCTGTTAAAGCGGAGTGGAAATTGCCCAGATAAGGGGGTGACCATCTGATTACACACCGGATCCACTCCTGCTGCAGCACCTGGAAGCTCGGAGAAGGCTCTCTGTGTAAGATTAATATAGATATATATTTCATCTGGATTCTATTATCTTTCACTTTATTCAGGTCAAAAAGCAGGAGACAACATCTTTTAAGATGAAAACATAATCTTTTGGAAAATTGAAAATACAGATCATTGTTTGGGTAGAAGTACGTGTGTGTGCTCACTGCCGGGGCCCCCAGCCCCGTGCGCGGCGGCTCCGGAGACCCCCCGCCACGCGTGGGGACGGTCACACACAGTCCCTGGAGCGAGGATCTTGTGCCGACGGAGAGGAGCTGTTGCCAAAAAAAAAACCTCCAGAAAAGCTTCGTGTGTGTGCCCCACGTGTGCGCAGCAGCACCGGGCAGCCTCGGCAGAGCCCTGCCCACCCTTCCTGACACCCACAAGATGATAAACCCCACCACGGTGGGGCCAGGTCCCCCCGTAAATGTTCCTCCTTGGAGCAGAGCTCCAAAGCCAGTCAGCTCTTCAAAACAGGTCTCCACATAGCAGAACATGCCTCATTATTTCTTAAATTAAATGCCTTTATTTTTTCATAATTTCGTGTAATATATATGTGTATGTTTAATACATAATTAACTCCCCTCCATGCTCTAAGCGCCTCTATTGCAGAATGCCCATTACCTCCTCTGAACAGATTGCATTTCGTAGCACAGTTTTATATGAGTTATTAAAGAACATAGGTGCATCTATTAATTATTTCATAAATATTAATGAGCCCTTAATGGCTGGAATCCTGGAATAACATGTTCCCAGGGAGTTAATTTTTAAGAAGGTTGTTAACTACACTGACCGCCGGGCTGGTGGGAGCTGACACGCTGCGGCGGGGGGCGGATGGCAATTAGGAGCGACACCGGGGAGCACGTGCTGAGCTGGGCCAGCGCACGCCGCCGCGCTCGATCCCTCGGCAAAACCCCCGCCTGCACGGGAGCCGTGCGACGCCCGCGAGCCGCTCTGCGACGTGAACGGGGCAGGACAGGGGCGGGGGGGGGGGGGCACCGCAGCAGCTGCCGGCGAATTACCAAATGAAACAGCCATTTCTTGGCATTGCTGGGGTGAATCCTGCTGCTGCCACCCGTGTTACGCCGAGGAGGGCGGGTGTCAGGGGATACATCAGCGAAATCAGCACCCGCACCCAACGCCCTGTTGGGAGCTGCACGTGCATGTGCCTGCAAATCAACGTGCTGCCTCGTGCTCGTGTTACCAGCCAAAAGAAATCACCAGAACAGGGCAGTGACCTGGAGGGAGCCTGGCATGGAGGGAGGGACGCGCAGGGAAAACCCTGAAATAAAACGTTACTTCATCCTCTTGCAAGTCAGACCTAAACTGAGGATGGAGCTGGGATCACCCGGGACATGGGTGATGCCTCGGGTGGGTTGTGCCTCCCATGAGCACAAAGCGAGGTTCAGGCTTCCTCGCCCAAGCAGCTTTCAGAGAGCCCAGCACAAGGGCAGCCCCTTCACGGCTCCTTAAATCACCTTGGGCCTCTTCTCACTCCTTAACCAACCCGGCTGCAGCAGCGAGCAGAGTTATGGAATAATTATCTGGCATTAGCAGCAATCCCAGCAGCTGGTAATGCCGGCAGTATATCTGCTGTCTCCCTGGGGTGTATTTAGTCTGCGCTTTCCTTTCACAGAGATATACGGAGACGCTGCCGTTCAGCCCAGGAGAAGTTACGGCCTTGAACGGGGCAGAGCTGAACGACGTGCGCTGGGGGCAAACCGCTGAGCCGGGCTTGGGCCTCGGAGAGGGGCCGGGGGGCTGCACTGCCAGGGCCCGGAGGGATCTGGAACCGCGGATTTGTGAGCCCCCTCCGAATGCGGAGCCCAGCCCGTGCTGCCCGTGAGCAGCAGCAGCGAGAACGGTGCCGCGCGGGGCCGCATCCTGCACCCGCCCTGGGCTGCAGAGCCAATGTCCCACCGCGGGGGTGCAGGGGTGGGACCCCTCGGGCAGCGAAGCGTCACCCCAGGCCAGGCTGCCAAAGGGGTGGTGTTCAGGCTCTGGGGAAGGGGTGATGTCTTTGGAAACCCGGGATGACACTGATTCATTGGGGCAATTAAAGCTCTTTCCGGCCTTTCCTTAGCGGTGTTTTGGCATTTGATTCTTCATGAGTTACAGCACCTTCTTCGCTGGGAGAAATTTATAGCTATGAATTTTGCAAATCCCAGCAGAGCATAATTATCTTCTTACAGAAGGCAGGAGACCCAAATCACAGCTCCCATCTGCAGGGGAGGTGCGTGGGGGCTTCAGCTCCAGGCAGAGGGTTTCCAGCCAGGGAGCCCCGGTGGGTTCCCCCAGGTTGAGGCTTTTGGGAGTGAGAAACGTGGAGTCAAACCTGTGGGGTTTGCCATGGTTTCCTTCCGCCCTGCAAATTGTCTTTGGCTGCGGGGAGACCTCGTGGGCAGAGCAGGAGCATGGCCCCGGGCAGCCCCGGGGTGCAGGTCTGGCAGCCCCCTGCCCTGCCACGCACCCCGAGGCTGGGGCGAGGGATGCTCCTGCACCGCCTCGAGTGCAGCTGCTCCTGGAGCTGCTCCTGCATCCCCCAGCCGAGGCTGCTGCAGCTCTGACCGGCGTTTTATCACCGCGCTCAGGCAGTAACAGCCTGGGCCTGGCAGCGCACCCCAGGAGCGGCTCCGGCATGAATATTGATGGAGCAGCTGGATGCGGGGGGAAGACACACGCTAATTTAATCAGGGTGACAGGAGCGGGGCTCCCCGGAGGTGCCGCGCTGCCGTTTCCTGACATTAATGCTACTTTGTGTCACAAGGCATTTTTTAACGTAGCTTGCCAGTAAAATAATCAGCCTTCTCTGGGGGTAAAGAGGAATTTGTTTCTCATCTATTATGATACAGATGTCGCTCCTCAACTGTCATTAGCGCACAAGAGGAAAGCCAGGGCAACACGTCTGTTATTTTTAGAAGTATGACATGGAGAAGAAACAGATTCTTGTCTCTCAAAGGCAATAAATAACCTCTGTCATGCAACATCCCTCGGGGGACACAGGGCTGACGGGTGCTGTGGAGCCCGCCCAGCCCCACAGGGTGCCCTGGGCCCTGTCCTTGGCTCTTCCCTGGGCGAGCGGGGGCTGATCCCAGCTCTAACAGCTCAGGGCTGGCAGAGGAGCAGTATTTGGGGAGGTCTGGGGGGTCCTGGGGCCGGGGCTGAGGCAGGAGCTTCGCTGTCCCAGGGATGCCCGTGGCCACGGAGGTGTTGCTCAGCGGGTCAGAGCCCTGCGTGAGCCCAGCACGGCCGAGCCTGGCCCACAGGCACCTTTAATTACAACACCCCTCCTCAACAAGTGCAGTAAGCGGAGTTAACGGATTGGTTTGTGTTAATAAGATTAAGATATCCCGACAGCCTGGCGGGAGCTGGTTTGCAGCAGCAGGAGCTGGGTCCTTGTCCAAGGAGAAGGTGCTGGGGCCACAAGCGGGGCATGATGGACCATCGAGTCCCTCGCCCTGAGGACCACTGCTGACATCCTCGCTGGTGCGACATGGGGGAGAGGGTGGGTGCTGGGGATGGAGGGGACAGCAGCGCTGCCGGCGGGATGAGGACAAGCAGCTCGGGAGGAGCGTGTGCTCGAGGCACCCAAAGGGCAACACGTTAATAAAGGACAAGATGTCACGTTTTAGCTCCCAACTCCTGCCCCGTGTGCCCAGAGCAGGTCCTGGGCTTGTCCCCCGGGAAAGGCGTGCTGCTGGCGTCGGGACGTGCCGGGGGTGCGGCACTGGGGCAGGTGCAGGGACACACAGCTCCTCACTCAGTGCTGCCGAGGGACACCCCAGCAGACAGACGGGAGGGTGAAACACAGCTCGAGCTGCTGCAGCGGCTCCAGCGAGCAGGGGGTGACACTGGGAACACCCAGCCATGCAGGGCTCCCCCCCACCGCCCCTCGGCCAGGACACGGGGACAAGGGTCTGGGGGTCCCTGTGGCCAGGACCCCTGTTTTACACCCTCATTTCAGTCCCTGAGGAGCTGGGTAACCTGTGGGAGGGCAAGACAGGACCCCTGGCAGGGACGTGTGGGACCAGAGCGGACCCAGCTCTCGGCAGCATCTCGGTGTAGCGCAACCTGCCTGCCAGCCCCAGGGGCGTTGGGCTGGGGGAGCAGTTCAAAGCACCCCCAGATTTAGTGAGTTTTGAAGCTGTCTGCCTGTTCTGCTCCTGACCAGAGATCTGAGGCAGTTTATCAATTTATTTACTGAGCTTTGCAGCTCACCTTCAAAGCCTCTTGACTCTGCGGTGAGCAGCCCTGCTCAATTCTGCTCATGCATCTTTAATCTCAAGTGAAAAATGAGGGTTTGGTTTTTTTTTTTCTTTTCACTGTTTGGTTTCAGAGGCTGAGATAACAAAATCAAATCTCCTCCTCAAGCAGACACAGAGGGGCAGCTGCAGCCGTATCGTCCACCGGGCTCTGTGACACCACCGCACTGTGCCCAGCCGGCACGAGGGGTGCACAGGGCGACGCAAGAAGCCGAGGGAGCGGGACCAGCCTGTGCCCTGTGCAGGAGCGGTGAAGATCTTCCCCATCATGGTCACTGAGGCATCAAGAAGCCGGACAAGCACTTGAAGAGCATTAAATCCACTGACTGGTCAAAATGCAACTTCACCTTCTGCTCTTATGAGGTCTGAATGAGGAATCGGGGGACATCAGGGGAAGCACCAGCGCTTGGATGGGAGCACAAGGATGTGCTGTTTTGTTTTGGTTTTATTTTATTATCATTTTTTCCAAGAGGAAAAAATTGCTATGGCAACTTCTGCAACAGCCAAGCTCCTGGGAGACGGGCTGCAAGTGAAACTTGCCACTCATCATCTGACAATGTTAATCTGCCGGATTTACATAGTAATTAATGTCAAGAGGCAATCTACAATTTGAGCAATCAGAGTTTCTTGCATAAAGTCAGACTCCGCAGACAGCAATTTATAATTGTGTAGAAGAACGGCATTTAACCCCTTGTGGGTTTTCCCCAGGGAGCAAAGGGCCCAACGCCCGGCCCTCCCTCACCCTGACGCGGCGCACGGAAAACCCGCGACCCTCCCCAGCGCCGGCACCTGCGGCTGAACCCGGGGCTGTCACCGCAGCTCCCACCACCTGCACGGCCTTTGGCTCCCAAATTCTGGCTCATTCCTCAACTTCGTCAGCTGTTCCCTGAGCAGAAAACTCCTGCTCGCGTCTGGCCTTTGCTGCCTAAGAGACATCGTACATTTTTTCCTGATGCAGCCATTAACTCAATAAATTGCAGGATCCGTTCCTAACGAGGCTGCCATTAGCCCCCCACCGCCACGGCGGGGCTCACCCTGTCTCCCCCAGCAGCACCCGTCACCCCCAGCTTTGAGCCGAGGAGGAGCTGCTCCAGCCCAGGGCAGTCCCTGCTCTTGCTGCCCCCACCTTGCCCCCCCACCCCGCTCCAGCCACTCCTGTCCCCGATTCCAGGCTCGCTGGGAAAGCCGCAGTCGGAGCCAGGGCGTTCAGGGAGGTGGCTTTGGGAAGGGGCAGTGGGACACCTGGAACTGGGCCCTGCAGGAGACAATGGGGGGATCAAGGGGGACGGGGCCACTTTCCACCCCACGACCAGTGCGGTGTCGAGGGGCCGCGCCCGTCCTCGGCTGCGCCCTGGGACGGGGCTCAGTGTTGGCCTCCCAGGAAACACTGCAAATCCCCGCGTTAAGCTGTTCCTGCAATCTCCTCTGTAAAGAATAAACTCGGCTGAATCCCAGCATCCTTTCTTCCTCCATCCTTTTGGCTGGAGCCAAAAACTTCAGAGAAGGGAAAAAAAACCCCTCTAATTGATTTCTTCCGTATTAACAAGTCAATCACTAGGGTGGTTTTTTTTTAATGACTCATAAGCAAGCTTGACGTGTCTGTTAATTAAATAGCCATCCTAGCTCTAATCCGCTGAAAGTTAATCATTTGGGGAATTAAAAGGTGTCAGCACTGAATACCTCATTATTGCAAGTGCTCGCCTGCCCTTGGTGGCAGGAGCAGCCGGTGCTGCTGGGAGCCGAGCTTGGGCAAGAAAGGGCCGAGGAGCCAGCTCTTGGCTACCGATCGCCCGAGCCCCACTCGCCAGCCCACCCACCCGGCGCTTCCCCCCACCAAGTCCAGCTCCTCCCCAGCACCCACACACGGCTGCTGGGGCCTTCCCGGGTGACAGTGACGCTCCTGCCAGGGCTGAAGCAGACGGAATGGGGCAAATTCCAGGGTAACAAACCAGTCTTTTTTTTTTTTTAAAGCAAGCTTGGTGCCTCTGTTCAGGCTCTTGTGAGTATCATCTAACTTAATATTGATGAAGCCACTACAATTTAATTTATTGGCTCAGTGCACACACCCCACGCCAAGCCCCGTGCACAGAGCCGGCAGCTGAGCAGCGGGACGTGGCGGCGTCTCGGCCGTGTGCCCTCGCCGGGGAGCAGAGCCGCGGCTCCAGCGCTGCCGTGCAGCAGAGCACTAACCCCGCGTTATCACCCACATAACGCAATTAGTGCGGTGTTACCTGGGCACTAACGGTGACAGAGCACCTGTGTGCTCACCCCGCGGCTGCTGTCACAGAGCGAGACCGGCCCCCGCCCCGCGGTGCCACCGGCAGGGACGGCAGCGCTTCGCCAAGGTGACAGGTCACACCACGGACCCCTGCTCTGCTTTTTGGGGATGGTGGGGACCTACCCCAAGAGGAATCCTTCTCCTCTTGGTCCGAGCGCTGTAGGACACCCCTGGCCAGGGCTGGCTGCCCCCGGGCCAGGCCCAGCCGCTCCATCACTGCCCGCAGCCCGGACAGGCTGGTGGCACACGGTGTGGCCCAAGTCCCGGCTGCTGGGTCCTCCCGGCTGCACTGAAGAAGCTGCAGAAAAAAAACAACATGGAAAGCAAATAAAGAAAAATCCCTCCATCTTCTGGAAACCGTCTTGTCTTGGGTCAAGACCTTTAGATTTAAAAACCCCTCTGCAGGGTGTCAGCAGGCCACAGACTGTGCTGGTCACGCAGAAAGAGGGTCAGAGGAATTTACAAGCCAATTAGAGGCTCCTGTGTATTAAAATTTTATTATATATTCCTCAAAGACAATTCTCTTTCCCCCAAAACATCCTGACGCAGCCCACTTGCTCCCTTGCCTTCCCAGCTGCTCGCCCAAAACCAGATACTGAGTTCTTGCATTTCCTGCTTTTCTCACCAGTTCATTAAGCTAAATAACAAGAGGGAAAATAGGATAATTCTGGTGGTGAATGAAGGATGCAGTTTTGTGTTGCTGTGTGCATTGTATTAATCATTTAGTGACATACTGGCTACTGGCCTGATGCGAGATAACGAGAGGTAATTAGTTACAAAAACTAGGAGGTGGGCTGATTGCCAGTTGTTTACAGGCACCATGGCGATTGGGGCAGCCAGGAGAATTCCCTTTTCCGAGGGCTCAAAGCTTGTTTTAAAACATCTAATTCAATTACGGAGCAAAGGCCGAGCTCCAAGCGGCAGTGAGAGACGGACGGAACGTCACCAGGATCCCGCCCGGCTGCAGCGGGAGCATTGGAGCACGGAGGGGACCTGCCCCGACCCTGCTCAGCGCTGGCGCTGCTGCTCAGTGCCCGGCCGGACTGGAGCATCCCCAGACACACCGCAGAGGGTCACCCACATGCGACAGGTTTCCCCAGGCCAGAGGGGCTCTGGGGCACCCGCCAGGGCCATCTGCTCCCAAACCCACTCCCATTTCTAGAACCCACCACGGTCAGGCCGGGGTGTGCGGAGGGAAGACGCTGGGGGCAAAGCGAGGGTCTCCCGCAGCACCGGGGGCACAGCCCCCCCGGCCGAGAGCCGAGCTGGGGGCAGCCCCGCTGCCTCTGCCCCCGGCAGGGGGGTTATCACCCCTGTAAAGCCTTTCCTGCCCCCACACAACACTCACCCGGCGCTGCAGCCTCCCTCTGGCCAGGGCAGGAGGAAGAGGAGGCAGCAACAACCAGCTCAGGAGAAACTCTGTGCTTCTTAGTGGCTGAATTTAAAGATTTTTTCCTCCCACCCATTCAGGCCTTTCACTGGCAACACCTGTGGCACCACAAACACGTGAAAAACGTTGATGGTTGTTAGAAGCAAGCAGCCTGCTGCGGGGCGCTCCCTGCCCAGGCCACCCAATAAAATCCTGTTTCTTGTCACACTGACACATACATTGCAGGTTGCCCTGGGCATCCGTTTGCAAACTGCCCCAAAAAAAAGGGGCAAGGAAAGCTGCAAGGCACCCAGAGCCCGGTTTTGCTGCTCTGAGGGACGGTCGTGGGATCGCAGGGGCCACCCGTTCGATCCCGTCAGCGCGGGGCGGCCGTGATGGCCCACGGTGACGGTGTCCAGCCGCAGCGGGGACGCTGTGCCTCGGCTGGACCAGTAACCGCCCGTGCTGGGCCCGGTGCACACAGGCACACACGGCATGTGCAGTGGCACCGGGCCAGCAGCGCCGTCAGGAAACCTCCCCTCCCCTTAACGTGCTCCGCAACCACCGCCGCAGGGAGCACTCGATATTTTCCCCTTGTAGATACGACTGATGTGGGCAGAAAATATCAGCTGCCACTTGGAAAGGGGTGCAGAGGCCAACTCCATTAAAGCTGCTGGAATTGGTACATTTGACACAACACTGGCTATAACTTAAAGCCAGAGTATGAATAATAGAGCTCTGCACTCAGACCCACAAGTGAAATATATCTGATTGTTATATTGCCTTCTGCACAGAAACAATCCGAAATCAATTCCCCGCGTGTCTGGCGAGCAGGCGCCCGGCCAGGCTGCAGCCTTTGCCCCCCTTCTCTGCTCAGACAGCCCGGCCGGGCAGCTCCTACCCCCAGACCAACAGCCACCAGGTCCCCTGACCCAGCGCTGAGCCTCTGATTGATCGCTGTGTCCTAAGCCAATCTGCGCATCATTAAAAATAATAGTTGTGCTGTGCCAGAGCTGGAGGCAGAGCTGGGGTCTGCAGTGAGCTGCGGAGGCCAGAGCAGGGGCGACGCAGGGGCTGCCCAGCCCAGGGGGAACAGAGATGCTGAAAGCAGCAGGACCATTTCTGGGGTCCCTGGGTGAGCCCCTGGGCACCGGTTGGGGATGGTGCTGGAGCCACGACCCAGGGACACCCCGCTGGGGACCAGGGGCTGGGGGGCTTCGCTGGGGGGTGACAGCTCAAAGCAGGAAGGGTTAGTTTGGGGATTGCCTGCAGCTTTGGATTTTTGAGACATGGATGCTCCCGTGCCACCCCCCGGCCGTCACCACCCCACAGGGCTTAGCAAGAGGCTGGCAAATGTGGGGCTGCTAATTAGCAGAGGCTAATTAACAGAGGCACATCCTAGGGCTGGAGTGCAGCAGGGACCAGAGGAGCTTCCTGGTGCGGGAGAGGAGGATGAGTAAAACCCCTCAGTGGGGAGGTGGGGAGGGCACCAGATTTCAGAGCCTGGGGATTGCTCAGGTTTAGCCGCTGCCCGGTTAATCCTCTCATTGCCCAGGTGCTCGAGGAGGGATTACAGGGTTGGGTTTGTCGATGGGCTCCCAGCACCATGGTGTGACGGCGTGGCGATGGCCGGGGAGCCACGATGCCACGGTGCCACCGGCGCAGGGTCCGGCCGCCAGCACCCTGTGCCACCCTCGATCGCTTTCGCTGCCGCGCTGGTTTTTACAGCAGGAGACAGGACTTATCCATCTTGTAAAATGCCTTTGTCAGAGGAGCTGCGGAACGTGTTAGGAGGTGCAAGAGGTGGAATCAGAAAGGACGAGGTGGAGGTGAAAAGCACATGACATTTATTAACTATAGTGAGAAGTTAAAGCTTGACACCCATCCCCTCCACTTAGGCTCGGGGAGTCCCCGGGGGAGCTGGCAGCAAAGCACAGGGAGCACAAACATTTCCATCGCCTGCGAGCCGGCTTCTGCTTGTGGCACCCCTGAAGGCAGAGGAATAAGCACAGGTTGAGCTGAAATTAATATTGCCTGAAAAATGGATTTCAAACCACCCCTGAACACCAGGTTTTCCAGGTTAGCAGCGGAACGGACAAAATCCGTGACATCGCCCTGATGCGCTGTCCCTTGCCTTGGGGCTGGGAACCTGTGAGGGGCACTCGGCTTGGGCTGCCCCTTCCCCAGCAGCCAGCAGGGCTAGGAACACTCTTTAAACTGAAATTTACTGTTATTTGTTCATGTAATTATTTGTTTACATTGTTTAGTTTGCTTGTTTACACTGTGTAATTTGTTTATTTACATTTGCCTATTTCCTGGCTTTTCTCTCTCTATTTATTTAGCTTTCTTTGCTGAAAGCCCAGGTCACCGCCTGGGCAGGAGCAGGAGAAATGCCAGCCCGGTATTGCAGGATCTGTTGGCAAAGCTGCCCTGTCTGGCCCATGGCCCTGGGGTGGCTGGTGGCCCCGTGTCCCCTCCCCGCCCTGAGCACCCCTCTCCCTGGGGACCCCGTGGGGCCACGTCGCTTCGCGGCAAAGCTTCACCACCCTCCTGCGCACGGCCGTGACAAACACAATTCTCAGGCAAAGTCACCCCGTTCCTGGTCTGGTTTTGGGAGGAGACACGTCTGTGGGTCTGGCTGATGGGACATGGCTCAGCACACACTCTGTGAAGGGGACGGTGCAGCCAGGGTCTCCACCACAGTGTGGGGTGCCACGGCAGCATGTGGCAGAGGGCTGGGACAGCCCGATGGTGACAGCCACACCTCGAGCATCGCCCTCGGGCGAAGGGACCTGCCCACCTCTGCTGCCTTTATCTCACCCAGACCCACCCGAAGCGTGCGGGACCCCTCTGGCTGCGTGCTGTTGCCCATCACAGTGTACGAGCTCGATTAGCGACGGAGCAAATGAGATCAGCCCAACACAGCTCGTCCTTATTTAACCCAGCCACTGAGCCCCCGGGGCCAGCGCAGCCCCCGGGGGTGCCCGCAGGGTGCGTACTGCCTCTGGCAGGGTCCCGAAAGGAGGGAGCAAGGGCCAGGGTGACATTAAACCGCAGGAGGCATCTCACCTCCCGATGAGCCCCCATCCCCTGCACCCCCCCCAGCCTCTTCCAGGGAAAATCTCCAGGAGTAATTGCAAAATCCTCTGGTGCATCAAACGCAGGATGCAATGTTATTAACTTGCCAGCCAAGAGCTGGCAGAAAAGCAATCGTGGCTGTTTCCCCAAGACTGAGCCAGGGATAATTGAGTTGAATGGGAAGGAATTGCTGCTCTTTGTTGTCGGTGAGGAGATGGTCTTCCAGTCCCTCCATACTGATCTCATTTTGGGTTATTCAAACTGACTTTTGAATTAGGAGATAAAGTTGTTTAAAAAGACTCCAAGCTCTTAGAAAAACTTTGAAAATCTTTCTCTTTAAACATAATTCTCTCCTGGTGTCAGTGCTTAAGCTCTGCAGTGTGTGTGTGATGAACGCCTCGAGAGGAGAGATGCCTGGAGAGTCAGACGTGAGCTCACCCCCGACACCCCGGCTCTGGCTGCGGCTCTCGCCGGCCCATGAGCCCTCTCCGCAGGCCCCTGAGCCCTCTCCACCAGGAGTCCTCTCCACTGGCTCACAGCGGGGTGCAGTGGTGGGGGGTGCCGCGGCCGCCGGCCCGGGAAGTCCCTCTGCCCGTCCCGTCCCCCCTGCAGCGAGGGCAGCCCTGTCCCGGGGGGGGAGGTCTCTGAGCGATCACATTATAGAAAGTACAACGTGCTGGCAGAAAATCAATGCTGAAATATAGCCAGCTTTATTCCCTCCTTTAAGTAGCTCTTTTAAGACTGTTTTAAGGTGAAATTATTTAAGGTCAGGGAGGTTAAGTACGCAGTGTAATACTGTTGAAAATATTCCTCTGTTTGAGCTGTTGTGCCCCAACAACGGAGCCTCATCGCCAGTGTTTGTCTCGATCTGCAAACTAGCTCATCCTAAATGCAGCAGAATCCGGGGTTCTCCTTCTACCCAAGCTCTGAGACATAAAACAAAGTATAAAAAACCGCAGCACTTGCAGTAAACCCACGAGAGATGGCAGTGCTGGCGGCGGGATTTTGGCCTGTGCTTCACAGGAGCAAATACATCAGCCGGGTAGAAACAATAATCTTATCAAAACACAGGCTTTGCTTCATAAATACGTCCAGGCTGGAGTGAAATACACCACTGCAGGAGGAGGGACAGCAGTCAGCAGAATATTTCAATTGATTAAGATGCCAATCACAGCAGGGCTGCTGTCATCTCACAAAGCACAAACAGCAACAGGTCCCAGCTCCTGCCAGTGCAAATGAAAACCCTTCAACAATAATGTCTGTGGAGGCTGAATCTCCTCGAGTGCTCCCTCCGTTCCCCTTCATTAACTGCGAATGTCCTTCAAAACAACCACAGCCAGGCGGGGCAGGGGCAGAGAGACTGGGGGGTTCGGGGGCCTGGGGCATCACGGTGCCTGTTGGGTCTGGGGGCCACGGCCATGGGCTGGGGACAGCCCGGGCAGAGAGCCCAGGCCAGGGCAGAGTCAGGCTCTGGGTGCTGATAACAGCAGGTAAACGCATCTAGCTTGGGGAGAACAAGAAACACTGGAAAACACCTGGAAACCACCGAATTATTAGAAGAAAATTGATACCAAGGTAGCACAGGACGCTGAGCAGATTCAATGCAGAAAGTAAAGCTGTTGGGTTCATTCATATAAACCAGCCATCAGCAATGAATCCCTGGCTGGGTACATTGACGGCAAATAGCTTATTGAAACAGCATATTTATTTTGAGTCTATTAATTTTTTTGGATAAAGGAATGCTGCCAAGATAACAGGTTCTTCCTCCCACTAAAATAATAAAATGCATATTCAGAAAGTTTGGAATTAATTCCTGTGAATTCACACCTTAAGCTGCCAGCATATTTTTCACAAAAGCAGCTTGTAATTGGAAAACTCGGCTGTGCCGGGAGCGTACGGGCTGCGGGTGCTCCCCGGGGCAGTTTGGGTCAGGAAATGTCCGGGCCAAGCCCCACGGGGCCGGCGTGCGGGGCACTCGCGTGTCAGAACTTGGGCTGCAAAAATACCTGATTGCCCCAGTCTGGCCCATTTGCTGTGGGAGTCTGAGGGGCCCTGAGCGCTGCCCCAGCCGCTCCCGCCGCGACGCCGGGCCGGGGATCCTCAGCGCCGGGGCTGCCGCAGCCCCCGGCTGTGCCCGGGTTTGGTGCTGGGTGGTGAGTGGGGCAGAGCCCCTCGGCCCCTGCCCCGTCCCACCCTGCAGCGCCTCGACTTGGCCATCGGGATCGCGGGGAGGTCGTGGAACAGGAGGAAGGTGCTGCCACAGCGGGGTCAGAGACCCCGGGAGATGAGGAGGAGCTGGGCACCGCGCTGCCAGCACCCTCAATGCCGTCTGCCCCATTTGTATCTCTGGTTAAGGTGAACAGTTTGTTTAAAAACATTTCCCCTTGCTGACCGAGCTGTTAAGGCCTCAGCCAATCCTCTACGCAGATCCTTTTCCTTTTCCCCGTTTGTTTCCCTGCCGGGAGTTGATGGCGGCTCTGCCGGGGGTGGGCGGCACCCTCACCCCGTCAGCTGCTCATCACCCAGACGAGCTCATTACCTGGTCGGACTCTCTCCCCTCGCATATATTCCCTCTATCTCTGTGGATCCTGTACACGTGCATATGCAGCAGGACCCCCTCACAGACTCCCCTGTCAGAGGGAACCACTCTTCTTCCCAGGGGAAAAGGCTTTTCCTCTTCTTTCCTCATTTGCAAAGTCACATTTTTGGGTTTGTCACTCACCTGTTTACTCACTGAATTGGTGCTTTCCTCATCCTCATTTGCTACAGGTTAATTTATACATGTTTTTCATCTCTAATTAAAGATAAATAAAACATTCGCAATGACACAAATAAACAAAAATCTCAACAGAAACAGGTATCAGTCCCAATAAACCACATGCCCAACCTGCTCCGATGAGACCCATCTGCCTTCCAGACATCCAGCACCATTTCTCCCACCCTGCAGCCCAGGGAGAAGCTGCTGGTGTTTGCAGCCGCTGCCCCCAGCCCAGCGCTCGCTCCTGAGGCCATCCCGGTCCCCTCCATGGTCCCCATCCCTGTCCCATCCCTGTCCCCATCCCGCGGAGCCGGGGGGCTCTGGGAGCAGCCGCGGGGGGATGCTGGGGGCCGGGCTGTGGTGCGGGAGCTGCGGCATCCTCCGGACACAGGGAACCCGCGCGGCTCCTCCTCCAGCGCCCATGGGGGTTTGCCGAGGGGAAGCCGCCTCGCTGGGGATTACACTCTGTGGTGAATGTGCTTAATGCAATAAAAAATGACAAGCACAATTTCTCTTTGTAATCGAGTCCACCTCCATTTGGCCTGCATGCCTGCCTGGATATCACACACGTATTTTCCTGATTAATTTTCAATTAATGGCCTCAAAGTCTTTCTGCCTGAGCAGTGGTAGAAAATTTTTTGTGTGTGTATCAGCATGAAAAATAGGACTGAGTTAACATCTGCTTAAGCTCTGGTACGTAATTAGACTGGAAACCACCGCCCAGGGGCTCAGGGTGGGTAGAAAACTCCTTCAGGTTGAATAACCCAGCAGCGGGAGGAGACGGACCCTCCGTGAGCACGGAGCCAGGGGAACCCCTGCCCCGCCGAGCCCCACGGCCCCGTGCTGAGCCGCCGCCGGTGCTGAGCTGCTGCCCCGCTCTCCTGGCTCCTCCGCTTGCAGGATGAGGCTCTTTGTCCTCAGCGGGACTCTCAGCTGCTCTGGGACCTCCACAACCTCCTGCAAAGTCAACGACAGCAAAGCCAGAGCCTTGGTTGAATTAATTTTGCTTCAAACCCAACAAAAACGTGCAAGAAAAAGAATTAATTATCCACTAAGCTCTAAAGATAATAAAGATAAAAATTAAGCTTGGATTGTGAGACAGAAAATAGTTCCTCTCCTGTTCAAATATAAATTAGGAGTGCATAGAAAGGCTACACAACTCAAAATTCATTTTAATTTCTAAGCAGCCATACAATATTCATAATCACATAAGTGATTTCATGTCTCACCCCCGAGAAGACTGTGTTGGCACAGTCGGTAAATAGCTCCAGCGTAAGACACCTGGAACAGAGAAGAGCTTCGCAGCCTCTTGCTGAACGGAAGGCTTTTTCTGAAAGGGTAAATCCTTCCTTCAAAGCTCCTTTCGGTTCAGAGGTTTATTCCCAAAATCAGCCCATTCAAGACAAGGTTAAGAAGGAAAAGCCACACGGGTTCAGCGCACGGTGCTGGGGGGTCCCTGCCCCTTCCCGAGCCCCCGCGCTGGGGTCCAACCCTGCATTGGGGTGCAGGGGCGGGGAGCAGGGACCCTCCCAGCACACAGACCGGCCAGCACAGTGCTGATAACCGTAATAAACAATAAAGTTGATGGGATGGTCTGGGGAGAGCTCGCTGATTGCAGCACTTCATTGAAAAGCACCAAGGAAAATCCACACAGGTGAATCGACCCGGCCTGCAGCGACGGGTCCTGCCCCCGGCCGCAGAGCCCCGCGCCCCCACGGCTGCTCCGGCCTGGGCCCTCTAACAGCCCCCCAGGCTGTCAGCTCTATCGAGAGACCCGGAAAAGGAATGATTTTACATGGGGCCCCGAGCAACGACAAACCTTTGAACAAATTAAACAGGGAATTGTTCAGGCAGTGGCCCTTGGGGTGGTTCGGGAGGACAAGATGTTAGAAATGGGCTTTACACCGCAGCTGGGGGAACGGCCCTACCTGGAGCCTCCGGCAGAGAGCAGCCGGGGACACTCGGGGTCGATCCCTGGGGTTTTGGAGTCGGGGATACAGAGGATCAGAAGCCCGCTCTACTCCAGCTGAAAAGGGGAGACTGGCAGCATACGAGGGGTTCGAGCTGCGCTGAAGCACGGCTCCTCCCAGCACCCCAACTGCCGGGGCTGGGCGGGATGGTCGGGGAGAGGGTCCCCTCCACACACCACTGGTGCCACGTGGAGTAAGTGGGTTGCGCTGATCACACGTCGGGCTCGAACAGGGCGCCCCGGCTGCCCACGAATATTGGAAGTGACCGCAGGTGGGCCAGAAGGCAATTGTGCTGCTGGCACCCGGGCGTGATGTCTTTGGAAAAGCAGAAAGAATTACTATTAGCACGCTGGAGTTCTACATCACTTGACAGCTGTTGCCTCCCTCGGTATTTACAGAGCCCGACCCCAGGCTGCCCCTCTCCCTGACCAGGACTTTGTTCTGCCTGCAGAGACGCCAGCGACTGCTCCCTGGTACTGGGGGCTCTGGTCGCGATGGCCCCAGCACCCAGGGGATGGGGTCCCGGATGGGAGCAGCCCCGGCAAGCGGCGCTCACCAGCCAGGGACTATTTAATCTTCCATCACACCAGCAAAATCTTATCTAGTTACCACGGCAGTTGCCCTCTGAAATGAGATGAATTATCGATTTTTGTCTCACTCCCAGCCCAGACGTTTCCCATCACAGCCTGAGCAGGAGGAGAGCGGAGCTCGGTTGGGCAGCGCCGGGGCCGCGTGGGGCCAGGGGCACTGGGCAGGCGCTGGGGGCACTGGGAGCGCTCCCCTCCTCGCTTGTCCTCCGGGCGCTCGGGTGGCATTTTCAGATCCCGCTGGTCTGGCTGCTGGTGGGAGCGGCGCGAGGCAGGTGCCTTGGGATGCTCCTTTGTGGGGGGGTGCCACCGAGTGCCGAAGCAATTTGTCTCTGGAACAGTATGAAAAGAAGAGGAAAAAAATTATCTGCATTTTTGCCACGTATTTTTGTAAGTGTTGTGCAGGGAGAAAATAAATGTGTGTAGAACAAATTAGTTTGTCGTGAAGAAGCTTGCCGCTGAAACGTTAAGATGCAGATAACGCAGGGAAGGCTTTTGAAACCAAATGCCCAGCTGCACTGACAAGGCGATTTTCGTAAATGCTGTTCAGAACAATTTAAACAATTAATTTTAGCATTTAATGGGCACTTGCACTATCTGCTGGAGCAGAAATGAGTACGTGTTTTTCATTACCTGCCACACTTCCCCTATTCCTCATCTTCTCACCACCATTCCCTGGGGGCAAAACAAGGCATATGTTAATTGAAATTGCAGCACAGCTGCAAAAAAAGGGGAAAAAAAAAAAAAAAAGGTGGATTTCAGTTTTTTGTCGACCCTGTTTTCCACAGAAAGAATGTGACACTCGACTATTTACAAGCAGAAAACTGTCAGGGGATACCAAGGCTATTTGAGAATGAAAACAAACAAACTGCAGCCACATGTTGTGCAAACAGAGATGGAAAGTGAACCGGCTTTATTTTTGCCTGTTAATCAGTGTAAATTGGTCCGTTGACCCTGGGGAGAAGGGGAACAGGGCTCACAAAGCTCCAGCCCCCACGAGCAGGAAAACCTTCGCTGTGCCTTTCCCTCAGCTGCTGCCCATCACAGGGGGTCAGGGTGGTGCCCTGCACCCCGGTGCCCTGGTACCCCAGTGCTGTGCCCGGGGCCCGGCCACCGCTCACAGAGCGACCGCTTGTTCAGTGCCACGTTTCTCGACGCCGTGGCCTTGAGCGTCCCTGACACGGCAGCTGCCAGCAGCAGAGCTCAAAGGAGCTTTTTGGCCGCACGCTTTCCCTGCTGGCGAGGGGCACAGCGCAGCTCTGGCTCGTTACTGGCCATCGCTGCCTGCCAGTGCTGATGGCACTTGCAGGCACCTGCGAAATCTGCCACTGGCTCCTCAAGGAGGAACACGCTGCCGGGGAGCTGAGGGCTGCCCGGCTCTGCCGTGGCGGCTGCAGTGCTGGTGTGTCCCACGCGGACGGTGCAGCATCCTCTGCGCCCCATCGCACCCACAGCCCCAGGCGGGCGATGCCCAGAGGCTCTGGGATGCTCCAGCCAAGATTCGGGGCTGGGAGGCGTTTGCTTGGGGCTGTGTCACCGCCTCCTGCCCGCATCCCTCCACTGCTCCCAGCAATGGTGCACCATTAATTCTGTTACTCGCTCCCACAAGATGTTAACTCCCACGCAGGTGGATGTCCCCGCCAGCCGTGCTGGTCCCCACCGTCCCTGCCTGGTCCCACCGTCCCTGCCTGGTCCCACCGTCCCTGCCGCCTCCGGACTCGCTCTCCGTAGATGGCAGCAGCAGCCCGCAGTGTGCACGGCGCATCGTGTCTCAGTGCTGCTCAGTGAAACTCGGAGCACACGTTGCCCTGTGGATGCGAAAGGTGGGCTCCAAATGGCTCCTGGCATGAGCAGGGGTGGCTGGGAGGGTCTCGGGGAGAAAAAGGGCGACCGAGGAAGGAAGAAAGCCAAATGTTGGTTTTGTGTTCAACTGCAATTGCCTTAATTTGCTTCTTTCAGTAACAAGGGCCAGGCTCAGGAGTCCTTTTGCTCCTGCCATTTGCTCACTATCAAGATAGCATGCCTCCTTGATCTGAAAATGATTATTTTTCTTGACAAATCCTCCTGCTGCCGCTTTTCCTATTAATCTCCCTCTGTCTTTTCAAAGAAAAGAGAATTACAGAGGCTGCTCAGAGGCCACTTGCTCATCTGTCCTTGAACCTTGCTGGCAACCTGTTGTTAGCAGAATTGAGTAAATAGCAGAGAAAGGAATTTCTACAAATATTCTCACAAATATTTGAAAGCAAATTTTCATCCGGCAGTGCTCGCAGCTCCTTTGTGCTCCCATCCTGGGAACACTGCAGCGTTTGCCCTGAGCAAGCAGAAATACGGGAAGCATAACTTACGCTTCTGTCGTCTCAAAAAGAAAGCATCATTTCTGGCTAAAAATATTCAGTTTGAACAACGATTAACTGGTAATTAATTTCAGAGTTGGAGGAAGGGGGGTGGAGGTGGCTGAGTCCTGGGGAGCCGAGGCCACACACTTTGACTGCCGCCCCAGCCTGGCCCCTGATGCTGGGAGCAGCGTCAGGTCCTCGGCACTGGGTCGGCTGGACAGACCTTGGGCACTTGTCACTGTGCTGCCAGCTTCAGCACTCTGCAAGAGCCTTAAAAAATGGAGCTGTTTGGCAATTCAGACAAGACAGGCATCCAGAATTTGGGATACAGGTTTAAAACCCCTATTACTTTCTGCTGAACACTTAGGAGAGCCTAATCCAATTGGCCATATGGTCCTGGGCTCCCTCCAATCTAATTCACCCATCCCTTGGGCATATTGAAGGGAAAAGGCGGGGGGGAAATTGAAAAAATGTAAATCACATTTTAATAGACTCATAAAAATACACAAAGTGATGACCGAGAAAACTTATCAGATTTTATGGGCATGTGGGTTGCTCGACAGAATATGGAAATGCCACTCAAATGGCAAAGCTGCCCTCACAGAAAACTTCACGACATAACCCAATTTATGCTGCTCGCTAGACAGAGCAGCCGGAGTAATTCAAGCCGTCTGCATCACTGTCACCTCTGCTTCCCATGCGTGTCACTCAGGGCAAGCGCGAGCTGGCACGGCACGGCACGGCACGGCACGGCACGGCACGGCACGGCACGGCCCTTCCATAAGGCCGGGTGGCTGCCCGCTGGTGAGAGAACCCCGGGGCAGAGGGTCTGGCTGCACCCCAGGTCCCAGCACCCCTGGGGTCAGCCCAGGTGTGGCACAGGGCAGGAGGGTGACAGGAATGGCACCAGGGCAGCGGCTTCTCCAGCCAAGCATTGGCATCCTGGTGCCCACCGTCCCAGTCTGCTCATGTGAGAGCCAACAGGAGGGAAGGAAGGTGTTAAAATAAATATGGAGAAAGTTTATCTCAGGTCTACAGGGCCCCCTGATCAGTGCCGTGCGACGGAGGGGAAAGAACCGCGCCCGTTGCCGTTGACACGCACCCATACACCCGGAGCCGCGGTCTGCGAGGACGGGGACTGGGCTCTGCTCCTGCCCGGCGACATCCAGCCCTGCTCCTCGGCGAGACACAGCCCCAGTTTGGATGCTCTCCCCACAGGCACGCTGGGGATGCAGAGCCAAAAGGAGAGCTGAGGGCAGCCTGGGTGTCAACATGGCCAAGGCAGGGGTGCAAGTCCCTTCTCCTGGGACAGCCTGTGTGGAGGACGATGCCCCAAAGAGTAAAGGATGCAGCCAGAAATGAATATGCAAGAGTATCTGGCAAATGCTTTGAGACACCATTCCCCAGATTTCTGCCGGCTGTACAGCTGTAGAATGTTCTCACCGACGGTAATTTAGCCAGTGACTGTTGTTGGGAACAAAGGAAATGTTTGAAGCTTTGACAAAGACGATTGTAGAGGAGAAAATAGGTGTTGTGCAGGTGGGTTGGTAAAGTTCACCCCTCTAATTGCTCTGTAATTGTTCTGCCTTGCAGTGGAGTTCTCTCTCGAGCCTGTTTGTGCTTGAACATGCTTGCAAAGAGCTATTTTGTTGGAAGAATTTAATTTTTGCCATTATGTTGTCCAGCACAGTCCAGCTCTGGGTACTTACCACCAATTATCCGTCTGCTATAAAGCTAATGTTGACACAGAGGTCCTCAATGCATCGACTCTGGGAATCTGCCAGGAAGGCTGGTTTCAAGCAGAATAATTAGTGGGCATGGATATACGTGTAAGATGCCCTTGAACTGATGGACTGTCTTTATTCACTGGGATGTGATCAATTCTGAGGTTTTTCTTTTAGACAAGCCCTTGAGCTTAATTCCATTCTGTACTGTAAGGATTTCTTGTCTGAAATTCACTTTGCATCAAGAGAGCCCTGTCTGAGCTCCCCCATTAGCTATTCTTTCCCCTCATCTGAGAGTCTTAAAGCACTTTACATGGATTAACTAATTAGCTCTCTTCATAACCCAGGCTTTAAGTTAATTTCCCCCTGTGCATTATAAGGACAACATTGATGAACAAATCACGCTCCCCCCAGCATTTTTCACCTATCGCTGCTGCAGGTAACACTGAAGCAGTTGAGATTAGAGAGAAAGAAGCCCAAAATCTCCTGGGGAGGTGTCGTGAAAACCAAGCAGACAAACCCCGCCGGCGCAGCCGTGCTCGTCACGGTGCCTTTCCTACCCCCTGCGTTTCCCCTGCTTGGGACCGCAGCAGCTGAGCAGGGAGGGAACCTCCTTCAGCAGTTCAGGGGTGAAGCAAAGCACCTGGCAAAAGAGCAGTAGGAAAAAGCCAAGAGCGGTATGAGAAATGAGGGAGAGGAGGGTAGGGAGGAAGATCCAGTGAAAGGACTGGTCCGCTGCAAAGGAATCGCTTTGGCAATGAAGGGGATGCAGGCTGCCGTGGAGAGGCCTGTCAGGGTGAGGGTTATTTAAATTGCAGCTGGAGGCTCAGCCTGGGAGTTTTAGAGGCTTTTAAACCCTCTCTGTGCCCCCCGGGGTCCCGCTGCAGCCGCGGGGCTGGCCCCGGGCACAGGGTAACACAACTCCTGCATCCGCTGCTGCTCCATCGCGGCTCCTCCCAGCCCTCGGGGTAAGGGTGTGCAGAGGTTTCCAGCTGAGCTGTAAATTCAGAATTTACCTTCAAGCCAGTTGTGGAGCTGGAGGCTGAGTGGCAAGAAACCTCCTTTGCCTACTATCCCATGGAGCTGGTGAGAGAATGGCAATTCTGAGAATTCAACTGAATGATAAAAATAAACCCTCTTACAGAGGGGATGTCATCCTCTCTTGAATTCTGCAGTTCTAAGAGAGATTACTACAGGCTTTTGTATTTCTATTCAGGCCCACTGATTTCATCACTGCTACCATGTCTGCAGGACCTTTCCAGAGGGATGTGAATGGAATTACTCAGTCGAAGTCAGATGGTGCTGCCTGACTGGGGCTTTTTGCTCTGGACGAGGGTGTTCAGGCAGGTCCAGTGCTCAGGACCCTGCCCCAGTTGGCACAGCCCTCGCCCTCCCCCCGACCCTGCCCACAGCCGAGCCCTTGTTGAAGCCCCCGGCCCCCAGAGCCTCCCCATGACCTGACAGAAAAGGTACAGTCTTGTCAGCAGGGCTGAACTGGAAATCAGGAAACCTGGTTCTTTCTCATTACCTCATTTAGAAATTGCAGCCTCCCTTCCGCAGGGATCTATGGCTCGGGGCTGCTGCAGGGAAGCAGCATTATTTATTACTCACATGTGCTGGGAGCTAGGCAGGAGGGACAGAGCACCGTGCCTGGCTGGGTCACGGCTTTCCCTGCCGAAACGTGGCCCATGCTGAGCTGGGTGGGGGTGTCTGCGGCCGGTCGGAGCGCTGGGTGCCCAACCTGCTATGCCTTTGGTGCCTGCTCCCTTGAGTTTCTGCAACATCTCCCAGCCCTGCGCCCCCGTCCCCCCTTGGGGTGCTGCACTCTCCGCTCCAATCCTCTGGGTCTCTGAGGGCCACCGGCAGCGAGAGGCAACGGCTCCTCCTTCTGCTGAATAGGAGAGCTGGAGGCAGAGGAGACAGAACGGAAAATGTCCCCTTGGAGCAGGATAGAGCGTTGCCAGACTGGGACAAAACCTGTCAGTCCTTCAGCGACATGGGCACGGGCATGGTGTGTGCAACACAAGTAGCACTTGGCTTTAGGCTCACCAAAGGGACTTGGAAGCTCAGCAGATCTGTCCTTTTCCCAAGAAGATGAGCAAGGCCGTGTCCTTCCTGCTCCCACCCACCCCGGTCATTTTTCAGCAGCAGAAACCTGTTTCCAAGAGGAATATGCTCTAAGGACACTGGCTGGTTTCTGATAGAGCCTGATCCAAACCACCCGACACCAAAGGCACGTTCCATCAGCCTCACTGAACCTCACATCGGTGGGGAAGCAAGAAGCAAGATCATGGCTCACCCGTGTCCAGGAACACACAGAGCTGTGGGCTGAAGCCGTCACAGCTTTCGACAGTCACTGAGTCGGGGGCACTGCACGGACATCAGTGGCATCTGGTTTCAAGAAGAGGTTTGAAGATGAAAGTTGAAAGGACAGAGAAATCTTTCACAGAGTAAAGCCATCACAGGGCGTCACGTGCCAGCCCAGGAGCTGCCAGCCTCCTCGTGAGGTTCTTTGTGACCTGGGGGTCCCCTAAAGTCAGAGTCTCCATTTGTGTGACCACACGGCCCTCGCAGAAGCCCAGCTGGGAGTGCGCGGGCTTCTCCGGAGCCGCGGCAATCAGGCAGAGAGATCCTGGGCAAGGAGGGTCCTGCTGCAGGGCTGTTCCAGCCGCAGAGAGCACCAGGCCTGGCTGCTCCCTCTCCCCCAGCCCTCCGGCTTCACGCACCTGGGAATAGCTGTAATACGGAGGCTACGCGCTAATAGCTGCCCGCCCGCAGAGATGAACATACCCATTTAATATCTGACTGTGCAGCTTCTGGCCTTTCTTTGGAAAATGTGCCTTAAACGTTTGTAGGAATAAGGGCAAGGCAGCGTGCTGTGAGGGGTAATTTCCTTCTGCAGGCAGAAATGGGGGTGACCGCGTCCATGCGTGTGCGCAGCGAGCGTGGATATCCCAGCCTGTGCTTTTTGGAGGGGAAGCTGCCGGAGGCAGCCGTGCTTCAGCAGTCTGGTCACAGGGCTGCACTTTTATGTCCAAATTACTCCCGCTGCCGCTCACCTGGAGGACCCTGTTTGGCGCAAGCAGAGGAAAAAACTTCAGTGTTTGTGCTTGTCTGGCCTCTCTCCTGCTATTCCCAAGGGCTGTGATTTTATGTTTGTTTAGCGATAATTTCACTGGCCCCTGAGTTTACAAGCCACTCCAGCTCCCTTGTATGGACAGTTCGGTACACTGTGTACATGGAAGGGTTGTTTACTACTGCTTATATAGTCTGGAGGCAACAGGAATAACCACTGCCATATATTAAATGCTGCAGTATAAAATAGGAGGAGAAAATTAATCTTTTATTTCTTTCCTCTTATAAACTCCTACTCATGTTCAATTGCTGTTCTTGTAAGTTATGAAAAGGTTTATTTTTTAGTAAGCATGTTCCACTTTAGCATCCAAAAAACAGAGCAGGTGTAAAGGGAGGATACAATACCTCCTGGCAGCTCCTGGAAAGGAGTGGGCACAAAAGAGGGGAAGACATTTATCTGAAGGAGGAAAGGAGTGAAATTAAGAGGCGGGATTTACACTAAACAGCAGGGAAACGTGCTAACAGGGAGAGCCACTCGGCACAGAAGAGTTTCTAAAGACAAGGGCCGTTATGCTGGGGTCGTAATATTTGGGGAAAATTGATAAATTGTTGACTGTGGGAAGTTGGCAGGGACTCTGGACCCCAAACCGCAGGGGCTGGCTGTACCTGGGTCACATCCCCGTGGGACGGGCTGGGGACAGCCCGCAGCTCCCGAGGGACACGCACAGGTCCCCCAGCCCTGCTCCCAGGGGCCATTCTCCTGGGCGTTGTGTGACAGCAACAAATACCTGGGTGCAGCTGCGGCTGCATGTACCCGTGCTGAGAGGCCCTGCCCTGGTTACCACAGGCAGCCCCACGGGAGGGGAATTCTCCCCATTCAGAGGGTGCTGCTGGGCCTGCTCGTGGCGGCACACGGGCTTGTTCCTCCCTGGGAGGCAAACAGAGCCCCGTCTCATTAATGCTGCTTTTCCTTTTGGCTGCAAACCTCCGTGGTCTTAGGGAGCCCATGGAAGATGTGAGCAGCGACACAAATCCCCCGAGTTTCCGAGGGTTTCTCTCACAGACAAGTGAATTCTCTCTGACGAAGCCTTTGGTGGTGGTGGCTCCTCTGGGGACAGAGGCTAACGCAGGACTGATGGCCAGAGCCCTGCGGAGCACTTGCAGCCCGGCTGGGATGGGAGCAGGTGGTTTGGTCACAGCCTCATCATTTATGTTTCTAAAAAAGTGACCTTTTCCCACCTGGTCGGAAGGGCCTGACTGACAGCACAGGGCTGATGGCAGCTGTAAATCTTGGTCCAAGAATGAGTTAGAGATGGAAATTTGTTGCTGTACCTCCAGCAGGTGGTAAAACCCATTGTAAATCTCTGAAAAGCTTGTCAGGATGCTAATGGATTGATCTCCCGATGCTTAAATTTCACAGCTTCCCGTTCTCCTGAAATGTCACTTGGAGGACTCTCGGCAGAAGGACACGGGGATGGGAAGGAGCACCCTCGGCCTTTGGGGAGCTCTGACAGCGGAGACAGCCCCGAGCTCTGGCACTGGGGGAAGAGACGTGGTCTTGCAGCTGATCCCCAGCCTGGGGCTCCTGCTCCAGCGCCCGCCAGCCCGTGGTCCCACGCACACCCCGATGCCTCGGGGCAGACGTCTCCATCTCAGGGTCTGGGGGCTGTGACCACCTGGGCGGACACACACCCCGCTGGTACCGCTCTGCTCTTCCCTCTCCTCCTGCGCTGCCTTTGGGCGCGCGGGGCCAAGGCTTTCCCGCAGCTCCAGCCCCACATCTGGGGGTGCAGGGTCAGGCCTCGCCATGCCTCTCCCGGCATTCATCCCCGCCACGTTCAGCAGCGCAGACCGAGAAGGAGTGAAGAACAGAAATTCACGCTGGTGAGGCTGCCTGCGGCACAGGGAAGGTGTCGGGTCTGAGCCTGGAGCCCAGGCAGCAGGAGACAAATGGGACGGGGAATGAGTGGCATTAATGTGCCCGCAACCGGCATTAATCAGGTGAACCGCCTTCATCAGGTGAACAGCGCTGCGGCAGCACCCTCCCTTAGAGAAGAAATGATGATCCCTATTTATCTTGTCTGGCATCTCAGCTCTGGAAGCATTTTTAATTCAGTTTCTCCATTTTTCCCCCCTTTTTGTCTTCCTAGTTGTAAGTCCCATTAAAATCTGTCTTGTTGGCTGCTTTGTAAGAACCCAGCTATGGCAGGCAGGGGAGAGGTATTTCAGGTATTTCTCTTCTGAAGGTCTGTCCTGACTCAAACCAAGTTAACCCGTTGCTATTTCTAAGCTCCTTTTGTTGTACTTTCTTTCATTGTTTTGAATAAACAAAAGGAAAAGGAAGATTCTGTTCTTGCTACAGTTCTGAGGTCAGACAGATTTGCAAAATTAAAGGGCTGTTGCTTTATTTAGTCTTCATGTCCCTTCTGTAAAATAAGATGTGGATTTACAGGAAAAGATAAAAGGGGTGTTGCGAATGCGTGTGGGACCCGGGGATGCACCTTTCTCCTCCCACACTGTGCCCAGATTTCCCTGCGAGACGGGGAGGGAGCAACGCTCCCGCGGGACAGCCGGGGCTCGGGGACAGACGTACTGACGGTGGCAGGTCTCTGCCTGGGGGGGTCAACTCGCTCCTCACAGGAATGCACAGGTAGGTTCACCCCAAGCTAACCCACCGCCCAGCTCAGCCAGCCTTGCTTGGCACAACGTTTCGTAACTCATCTGTCACAAACAACTTCTCATTATATGCATTAACGTCCCCAGACTGTGTGTGTTCTGAAGTCCAGACAAAGCACAGCCCACAGATAAAAAGGAAATGGGTAAGGATATGGGTAAAGAGTGCAGGGGGTGTCACAGCTCTTCCAGCCACTGCTCAGTGGAGTACGAACCCAAACTGACCTGGGAATCTCCTAATTTTTATCTCTGTAGGAGCAAAATTATTTTCCAAACAGAAATACTTGACGTTGCTCTTCGGCCCACGGCACTGTCCTGTGCTCATGCCCAAACGCAGAACCCACCCAACATGCAACTTCTCACCCCCTCGGCACAGACTGTCTATTTTTACAACATCAGTTACAGCTTTCCTGGGAGGGGAGCTAGGCAGTAAGGTTCCCCCGTGCCCTGGCCATCCCTCTAACCACATCTGGCTTTCGGGCTGAGCCTGCCTGAATTAGTTTTCTCCAGACCTCCTGCCATAACTCTTCAGAGCAAGCGAAACCCAGCGCGTCCCTGGCTGGGCTCGCGGGGGCTCTGGAGGGGGGGAGGCTGCCCAGCAGACACGGCAGGGTGGCAGGAGGGAGGCACGGCAGCAGCTCGGGCAGAGAAGCAGCAGCAGGACACGGGGGAGTGAATAAAACGCAGCCATTTAAAAGAAGGAAACTTTTTTCCTAAATCTGTTTCTAATAAGCAGCCTGACTTTTTGCCTTTCTGCTCGCCTCCCCAGTGCCTTGTAACGCTGACAGACACTGACCTAATGATCCATTTTACAGTGTTAATGCTATTATCAAACTGCTGTCGGCTGGGAGCTTTTAATTCATTAACTTGCTTTTGCTCTGGCAGGACTGTCTGGATTTTCAGTGAGCAAACAATAAGAAACAAAATATTTAACAAAGTCTTCCGGAATTCCAATATCATGCCATTGATTTTGAGTCACTTGGACTTCAATAGTTTAAACATTATTGGTTTCTGTCATTAAGGATTGGGGCAGTGGAGCTATGAAAATCTGCATTGCAAATGAGTAAATATTAGAGCTATTTTTTTCTTATTGTATCTGGAACTGCCTTCCATTCCAATAAGCTGTTACACCACAGGAGAGTCCAATCAATTAAAATAAATTCAGAGTGGAAAAATATTAGGAAGAAAGACACAAACAGAAGAGATTTGCTGGCGCCACTGAGGATCACAGCAGGGAACTCCAGAGCTTCTCCGTCTCCCCAGATTTTGGGGCGGTTGGTTCAGCCTCAGCACTTCGGGTCAGGACGGACCCAGCCCCGTGCCGGGCGTCCCCGCGGCGCCGAACCGCAGCCCGAGACCAGGCCCAGGGGGTCAGGGCACCTGCTGGGTTTGCCAGTGACCATCTGCGCAGCTGGTACCTGGGCTGGGAAATCATTTTCAGATGGAGGGAAAACAAGCTGTCGGGGATGACTAGATGCTAGCATGCAGATTGTCTTCCGCACAAAAGGAATATCATAGCATGCAAATGTCATTTGTATTGTGATCATTAGCCTGAGCTGTGGGAGGTGCCTTATATCAGTTAAATTCTTCCAGGGGCTCCCACAGAGAAGAGAACTTCTTAAGTGCACAGTGGCATTTAAGAGATTGCTGCCTGCTCCGAGCAGATGTTCCAAGGATTAGATAGCTCAGTTTGCAAGACAGCTTCAAATTAAAATAAAAAAAGCTACAATATTTATGGGCTGCTCTGCACGTGCTGGAAATCTGAGAGGAACACACGATGTCTGGTAGCTGAAGGTACAATCAGAAACGTACCTGCAAACACAGAGTTGGACTTCAAAGGGGGAACAGCCAGAGGTCGAGGCTGGTGCAAGGATGGATGAATTAGCATACCTTGAATATTCACAATCATTTCATTTAGATCAGGATGCTGATAAGCAGCTCTGACTGCACACACGTCAGTCACAGCTGGCCCGGCTGGGGCGGCAGAGCACGGGGCTTCCCGGACACATTTGCGAAGGACAAAGACATTCACAGGGTCTCTGCCTGCTCTTCAGTTTTTCAGAAATTTGTTTCTGTCTTCTCCTTGGCAGCGCAGGTTGCAGACAGAGAAGGCTGCCAGCGCTCCCACCGCCAGCCTGCCTCCCCCACGCTGCCAGCACATCCCCAGGCCCACCGTTCAGCTCCCGCCGAGCTCCGTCCAGGCCCTGCTCCATCACCGGGGCTTGTCCCACTGCCCCGCCAGCCCAGGGGCTGGACACCCCTGCACAGCTCTCCCCTCCGCGGGGGCCCATCTCCGTGGGGGCTCGGCCCTCGTCCCCAGCAGAGAAGGGCCAGCTCAGCAGTGCCCTCGTTCCTGGAGCCCTCGCCAGGTGCTGGTCCTGGCCCTGCCCAGCAGCTCGCAGCAGGGAAGGAGCCGTGAGGAAGCAGCAGCAGCACAAACAGCCCTCGGGCAGCTTTTCCTCCATAACTGAATTAATCTCAGGCTCAGGGGAAGCAGCTGATTCTGGCCCTTTTCTGCCCCAGCACAGCCGCTCTCCTCACCCCCACCTGCTCCTCCTTCTCTCTCTTTCCTTCAAATCTGCTGACCTCAGAGCTGCTCACTCCTTTCTCAGGATGGGTTTTCCTGTTACATCCTTTAGCCTCTCTGCAGGGGGCTGAGCTCTTCTTTCTAAGGCTTCCTACAAGAGGTTTTGTGTGTGTCTCCGTGCTTGCAGGAGCTGTCTCGGGGTAGGCTGGGCCGGGGAGGTGGGGAAGGGTGAGCTCTAGTGCTAAAGGGGAGGCTGGGGAGGAGGAGAAGGAGCAAAGCCTTGGGGTCACTCCTCTGCACTCCCTGGGAGATCCTCTCTAGAGGCTCTGCAAGTGCCTCCATCCTTTGATGGAGAAACCTCTGCTTTGCCCCTGCGTGTGGGCACTGCCGCGTGGCTCCAGGCCAGAGCAGGCAGCAGTTTGTATTGCTGCCGAGCCCGCTATAGATGGCAGCATTGACGAGCCAGAGGCTCCAGCTCCTCTGCTGGGTTTATCGAGATAATTAATATACAAAATACAATGGAAAATATGATCTAGGTAATCCCAAGCACAAACTCTTCCCTCGCTGTAGCTGCATCTCGGAGCTCTGGGAGCAGAGCTGCCCCCCAAGGCTGGGCTCTCCATCGGGTGCGACCGAGAGCCGTTGCACCAGGCCAGGCTCCTGGGACCATCCATCTCCTCCACCCTGAGGTTTGGGTCGCCGTCGCCTTCCCGTGTGGGTTTTATCACCCAAACTCCCGCCAAGAGGCAGCACTGGATGAGGTGCTGCTTCCACAGGAGGTTGGGAAGTGCTGCCTGGAGGGAGGGACAAGACCAGGGTGGAGAGCTCTCACCGATAGGTTTTTCCAAGCCCTTGCATCTCCAATATTTATAGTGACTGATGGTAACTCAGACATGGTTTGTGATTCAACCTGATGAACCTGAAGCCCTAAATCACATAAGTCTGCCAAGTGAAGTACTTTAGCCTTCTGCCCTCACTGCCGTAAACAGAGTACGTCCCCAGGCTCCTGGGAGCAGTTTAATGAACTGCCTGATGCTGCCAGCAGACTTCTAATGTTCTGTGTCCCTCTGTGAAAGTCCCTTGCCCCTTTTCCCATGCTTTCTGCAATGTTTTCTTGTAATTGCTGCCCTTCTGCTGGGGAAAACTACAGAGAAGAGCAGCTGGGCAGGCAATGGACTTGCTAAGTGCTACTTTTCTGCAGTTATGGCAGTGTGATGCCGAGCCGGGACGTGCCCCAGCGGCAGCTGTGCCGGAGCAGACCCTGCCCTGCTGCAGGCTCCGGGCTGCAGGCAGCCGAGGGGAGGGGAGGCTGCCCGGCTCCACGTGGAAAAGGGGGAAGAGGGGATGCTATTTGGAGGGAAGGACCCATCCAGAGGGACCTGGGCAGGGTGGGGAGGTGGGCCCATGCAAACCTCATGGAGTTCAACAAGGCCAAGGGCAAGGTCCTGCCCATGGGTCGGGGCAATCCCAGGCACAAACCCAGGCTGGGCGAGGAGGGGATGAGAGCAGCCCCGAGGAGAAGGACTTGGGGGTGTTGGTGGGTGGAAAACTGCCTGTGAGCCAGCAACAGGCACTGGCAGCCCAGAAAGCCACCCGTGTGCTGGGCTGCACCCAGAGCAGTGTGGGCAGCAGGGTGAGGGGGGATTCTCCCCCTCTGCTCCGCTCTGGGAGACCCCCCTGCAGTGCTGGGTCCAGCTCTGGGGGCACCAACATAAGGATGAGGGGTGATGGGTTTAACCTGATAGAGGACAGATTTAGGTTAGATCTAAGGCAGAAATTCTCCCCTGTGAGGGGGGTGAGGCCCTGGCACAGGTTGCCCAGAGAAGCTGTGGCTGCCCCCTCCCTGGAAGGGTTCAAGGCCAGGTTGGACGGGGCTTTGGGCAACCTGGGCTAGTGGAAGGTGTCCCTGCCCATGGCAGGGGGGGTTGATCATTAGATGATCTCTAAGGTCCCTCCCAACCCAAACCATTCTGTGATTCTGTGATTTATTTATTTTAATTGAGAACCCTGGTGGAAAACAAGCTTTGCTTCCAGAAGCAATTACATTCCATCTCTTAACTGGATTAGGTAACTTGATAAAACTCCAGTGGAGAAATATTTGCTCATATTTAATCATTTGTTGACTTGGCACCTCACGAAATAAAGCAAAATTAAATAAAAATGTGTAAAGGGCAACCCGCTTGCTGATAAATCCTACCCACTCTGAGCAGTTTATTACAGGAGCAACGATCCATTAGCTCTATACATAAATTAGAATCATGCATTCAGTTTATGGAGTTGCAAATTGTCGACTGCTGCCATTATGTCAAAAATACTCTGTGCCAAGAGTGAAATCTGATGACTGTCTGTATTGTCTGCCCTCAGCAGATGAAGTCCAGACAGTTTAGGGTTAGGCAGTATGAAAAGCAAAGGGAATTCAAGCCCTTTCTCTGTTGTTGCGTTTTTTTTTTTTTTTCTTGTAAAAAGAAAGCAATCAGCATGCTTGCATGTTAACATAGTCTGGAGACAGGTAACGAATACTCTATCAGCGCCCTGCAAACTGACCCCTGTAGCATCTATCGATCATTGCCTTTTCGTTATCTGTGTCCACGTGTGGGAATACAGCCCTTGAAACGAGATCAAGCCATCAATATTCTCCCTGGGTGTCCGTTCTGCTGGAGCTCCTTCCTGCAGGTGGGTCACCCCCCCAGGAGCTTTCCCTTAGTTCTGAGTCAGAAAAGAGAAAGCTTGCTGTTTCTGCTTGGTACTGCCACTGCTACATATGTGCTGTTAACGGGGAGATAAAAGGCTGTAGTGTTACTTGTGGTTTGCAGGTAATCATTATACAGCTCTAATGATAGAAAAACAATAGATCTTGGGGGAATTACGGCAGGAATCAGTTCAGCTAAGCATTGACATCATTAGCCCCGGCAAGGCTCGCTTTCTCGCAGCTTGAGCTGAGGCTCTAGCCTGGATGGGATCTCCAGGCTCACCAAAATCAGCAGCAGATCCCAAGCAAGTGCCAGTCCGGAGCGCTGAGCCCGGCGGCCTGTGACCGTCACCTCCCTCCACAAAAACCTGTGCTGGGCACTGGGCACACGGAGCCTCCTCCCCGCTGTGCCCCGCGGGTTTGAGGGGCCCGGCGGGGCTGGCCGGGGGTGCGGGGCCCTGCCCGGCAGAGCGCGGGGCGACCTCCAGAGTGACCCCCGAAGCCATCAGTGTGAGCGGAGCCACGTCTCATTAAGTTGTCAGGGGAAATGGGGAGGCTGCCAGGGCCCACTGTTCAGAGGCGTTGACGGGTATCTGGAAGTTGTTACCATGCTTTCATTTAGCAATTAATAAAGGCCAAAGACTGAATCTAATCCCGAGGAGATGATTTCTGCTGGCTGGGAGGGAGGAGGCATCTGGAGACATCCCGGTTTGGAGCTGGGTTCCCCAGCAGCTAGGCTGTGCTGGATGGGGCTGCAGGGTCAGATCCTGCCCTTGGCCCTGACCCTGGGCTCCCTTAGGCCCACAGGCCCAGGGAACTTTCCTGATGAACAGCCGGGGACTATCCTGGTGCGGGGGACTCTGCTGCTGGCTCGCAGACAGTGTTATGCCACGGCACTGTGGGTATATGGCAAGGGAGGGGCATGGCCGGAGCAGAAATAAGTCACATATCTGCTGTCACAGGGATGCAGGACTGTTGCGTGGAAGGTGACTGGAGAGGGCACGGGGAGATGACGACACGGCTCAGGACAGGGGCTGTGGGGATGTGGCTGGGAGGGCAGAGTCTGATGTGGAGTGGCTCCCCCGCTCAGCCCCTCCGGGGTGGGCAGTCTGTGGGGGATGAGCACTGCTGGGGGGTTCACCCTCTGAGCAGTGGCAGGGAGTCATCTTAGGAGTCAAAAAGAATTATAAACACAAATGTAACCCCATAGAAGTAATGTGCTCTAATAGAAAAAAATACCTTCAGTACCTGCTAGGCACCCGCACACTTTAGCTGGGATAAATCTCTTTACGCAGGAAAGGTCCCGTCACAACACGCGCAGTACTTTGCTCATTAAAGGCTTCAATTCTAATTTAGTTCAGCCCTCACTGAATATACTTAGTCATGAGGGGGCCGAGTAACACAACAGGGCTGTGTTTTGTATGTTAAATCATTCACTGAGAGGCAGATTTGAGCAATTCATTTATTCTATGGAGGTTTATTTTCTATTTTGTTATACGTTTTACACGGTGCACTTGCACCACGGGAGGTGTGTGCCCAGGTGCCCATGTGTGCACACACACACAAACCTCCACATATTATTTGGCTACAGACTTTCAGTAAAACGGCAGCTGCACGGGGTGTTTTGAATGTGCTCAACCTGAGAAATACCACAAACAAAACTGTAGTGTCTCAGAGAAGGTCTGGAGTGGGCCTTGGGCAGTATTTTTGCAGTTGCCAAGGTGACCCGAAGGATTGCCGTACCCCTACCTGTCCTGGATCTCAGCCCAGCTCACGCGAGTGGGGACATCGCCTGGGATTCCCCAGAAGGGACTGCAATTTCTTCTCTAAAGTGATGGCTGTAAAGAGCAGCTTTTGGAAAACTTCTACAGTTTCACTTTTCCTAAAGATCTGCCATGGGTTCTGAGGATAAGTTCGCACTCAATCCTCTGCACGTCCGATGGCGCATTGCGTCTCCTTCGTGTCTGTGCAACGGCCAGCGAGCGCGGGAGAGATGTTGGGATCAAAACACTTGGTGCAATCTGGTGTGGGCTCACTTGGCTGCCCCGGTCGCTCAAGCCAATGCTCTTCAAAGTTTTAAAGATCTGGAGAGGGCACTGCCAAAGGGAGGGATTATACAGATTATTTTCTCTTCTTTGGACCCACAATGCAATGCCATATTTTAAGCTCCCCTCCAAGGCCAAACACCCGCGATTCTGGGGCTTAGCTGTCCTGTTTGCTGAGGGCTGCAACAGCTCACGGTGAGTGAAGAGACAGGGCTGGGTGACCCTCTCCTTCCAGATGTGCTAATTTAAAATGATGGCTAATAACCCCGTCTCACCTGCTGCATGGGCAGAAGGAATAAAATAAAAGAGGTTCTGCTTTATTTATTCTTCTTAATATGAAATTCATGCCCTGATTGCCTTTGCTCTCTCCAGCCAGGCTTCTGGGAGGTAAGAGATTCAGTTCATGAATCTGAATTTGGGGAAGCTTCATCTTTTGAGCTTTCTGTTCAGGGAAAGTTACTTGATAGCCAGGGAGCCAAGGGGGAAATACATTATTGAAAGAAAAGCTTCCTTTTTAATCTAAAATTCAGCAGGATCTTTGAGCTGAAAAAGGTTATTTCCAAGAGTCTGTCCAGCATATCTTGAGGGCTTCTCCTTCTCATAAAATACCGAGTGGGAGGGAGGGAGGAAAGAGCCTCGGTCAGAAACACAGGCTGCTGCTGCTCTCAATTACACCGGCATCCCATCTCCTGACAAGGGAATAGCAATTCCCCTCACAAAGAAGTGCTTGGAGGCTGACTGTAGAAAGAGGGGAAAGTAATTATGGCTTAACTGTGCAAACAGCGACTCCCGGGAGCAGCCTGGCAGAGTGCAGGGGGCTACTCACATGAGTAACGTGTGAGTTAGCACACTTCCACTCAGGAAAGCACTTAAATAGGAGCCTTGGTCCCTTTGAACTCAATTTGTTGAATGCTGTTTAAGAGAATATTGCAGCCAGAAAAGAGAATGCCGGGATTTCTGGGGAGGGGTGGATGCTTCGGAGTTTGCACTTGAGGGGATCGTGGGTGGCTGCCAGGAGATCCGTGAAGCCCTGCCAGAGGCACACGTTTTCAGGGGCTTGGTTTCTCCTGCTGCCTCGCCACAGAAGAACTCGGGAGCAAGACCAGGACGAGATGCCTTTTTCTGGTGAGATGGTAAACAGGTAGTACCGTATTCTGGACTGCTGGAGCAATACCCCTGCCCGGGGGTCAGCCGAGCCTACGCTCGTGCCTTGTGCTGCTTTTGTTCACTTTGCTGGTGTCGGAAGGAGCGATCAGGCTCCCGGGGGCCTGGAAGCGCTCACGGCTGTCCCGTGCTGCAGAGCACCGAGCTGCCCCGCACTGTGCTTCGCCCTTCGCTAAACCAGGGGCTGAGCAGTCCCCGAATAACCAGGACTGTATGAGACGGTCACTGGCAAATTACCCACTCTCTGCAGGGAGGAAAACCCCCCACGGTGGCTGGAAACAGCCTGTAATGGCGTTTTGCAGAGACAAATTCCCCAGGCCTCTCAGCAGCTCCCAGGTGAGGCGATGCAAACCCTGTTCCCATCGCCCTGCGTGGCTGAGGATGGTGGAGCTGGTTCCCTCGAGAGGCAGCGGGAGAAAATCTTGCAAGACAGTCAGATCCATGCTTGGGAGAAACCTGTTTTTCTCTCTGACCTGGAAACAATCCAGATTTGCTTCTGCTCCCAATTTAAAAACATTCTCTTGCCACGGTCAATTATTTTAAATCCTCTCCATGGACTGTGCTGTGCTCAAGGAGCTGGCAAGAGCAGGAGCCGTGTGTCTGTATCTGCACAGGGAAACAGGGAGCGACAGGCTCCGGCTCCTCTCTGGGGATGCCATTAGGTGGGATCTATGTGCAGGGATGGAAATGCAGTAATTCTGCTGTCAGCAGTTTTCTCCACAAGCGTTCACACAGCTGACACTCCTCTCCACCCTTGCAGAGATTCTGGGGCTCACTGTATTAAAGGGAGGCTCGTGTTCTTACCACTTAGGTGACAAATATTAAATGAGACATTCTTGTTCCAAAAGATGCATTTTTTCCTTTTTGCTTCTGTGTTTGCTACAGGCTGTCAGCCGCGTGGCATCCCGCGTGCCCTCCCGGCCAGCTCGCTCCCCGCTCTCTGGATTGCATCCGGCTTCTGACGTGCCCCGTGCCCAGCGCTGAGCAGCGACACCCCGACTTCAGGGACTTTTCATGCTTATTGCAGCACAGGCTCGATGCCTTCCATTTATTCTGAATCACTGAAACGCCATTAAGCTGGGAGGAAACGTAAAAACCTCTGCTGGCATTCAGAGAAACCGAATGACGCTAATATGGTATTCGGAGCAAATTATCTCTTCTACCTCGTTTTGCTAGGAACAAAACCTCAAGCCCTGGGATTCAAACTCTCTGGCAAAACTAATTATAAGATATTCGTAAATTTAAAATATTAGTTACACAGAGAAGTCTTCTAAACAATATTAATGTTGTTCTTTCTTCGTTGAACAAAAAGTATTTAAATTAGTTCATTTTTAACTTTTCTGGTATTTGAATGTCTGTGCTGATGGAAGGCAGGGGGGCAGCAGCCCGGAGAACTGGTGGGATTCATGGGCGGGTAAGTGGAGACTGGGGGGAGGCAAGACTCTTTACCAAGAGCAGTCCCTGCTGCCGGCACCCCCGTGGCCACGGCGGTGAGATTTAGGGACAGACGGCGTTGACACCGACACGGAGAACACCGGCACTGCTGTAGCAAATGAAAGATAAATGATGGGGAGTTTTGTAAGGCACAGTGGTTTAGCTTTGTTTCCTTCTACCATGGGAAAACACCAGAGCTCCACTTCTAAAAGGTCGTTTTAGGTTTGCTTTTAAAAAGGCAGAACTAGGGTAGATCTCAGGGAAGCACCTTTGCAGACCTTCCAGAACATTTTCTCCCTCTGGCAGGTTTCAAGAGATACGAGGAAAATCCATTTCATGTTACCCAATGGAAATAAATGGGCTCCACGAGGGATATGAGGCAGGTCCAGGGCAGAGCTCAGTGATTATTTCAGTGTTGTTTCCTATGAGTCTCACTGCCCGGGAGCTAAGGGAGTTGCGGGTGCTCTCCCACACCATCCATCCTGTTTGCTGCACCTTCTCCTTGTTTTGCCACGTGAAGTCGTTGCGTTCGGAGCCATATGGTCTTGAGCAATCAAGGCTACTTTCTGCCTCATTTCTTTTGCAACCTGCATCGTGATTCCAGCATTAAGCTTAGAGCTGCTGATTATTATCCACTGCAATATGGCAGACAGCATATTATTTTGTAATAATTCAGGACAGTTCCTCCACGTTTGCTCAGATGGCAGGCGATGCGCTGGGTGATATGCTGAGGATTCTGGGCTTCCCTCACTGTCAGGATACCAGCACACGCGGCTCCACAGCGCTTCTCCCGTCCAGCGTGCAAGCTCAGGTGTGTGAGCAAGTGCTTGGCATCGGCGTAACTGCTGCATCCAGAGCACGACCGTACACGTTCATGCTAATGAAGACCATAATCTTGTCTAGCACCTGATGCTTTGGACAAATAACCAAATCATAGTCCCCCACCTACCTGAATTCCTTTTCTTCAAATTAGTTTAGTGGCACCGTGGCTGCCTGCGCAGGAAAGGCAGAGCAGAAGACCCTCAGCCACGGGGTCTGCCCGAAGGCCAGGGCTGAGATGGGATCCCTGCCTGCAGAGATCATCTATTCCCCCGCTTCTTCAGTGTCTCCTTATCCCAGTTCTTGCCCTGCCCCCTGCAATGTCATTTTCCAGTACACTTTTATTCAAAAGGAATCACCCGCCAAACCCGCAAAAGCCTTTATCCAGGGGGAGGTATCAGTTAATATTGGTTAAAATAGATTTTTTTGAGCACAGAGTGTTGCTTTTTTTTTACACCTAAACTGCAAAGTGATGCCTTGAAGATGAGATTAGTTCATTATTTATAAAAGTAAAATCCCTCAGAATGTATTAAATATGAAAACATTGTATCGGGGTGTAAGATTTGTGAGGATTAGGCTCTGAAGTCTAGACATTTATCTCTGAACGCATTACATTTGCATTCATTACATATCCTGCTGTACCTCTAAACATGAAAACTGATCTGCAGAACAGATGATCAAAGCAGGGAAATGCAGATCAGAAAACATGCTGTGTTCACTTAGGAACGAAAAAGTGTTGTAAAAAAAAATAATTGTCTGATATTCCAGTACATGAAACTATAATGTAAACCCCCACAGCAGCGGAGGGGGAACCTCGGAAGGAGCTGACATTTGGTTTGGAGACGCTGCCAGAGGGTCGGATGTTTTCCCAAAGCTCCTCGAGGCCCCTCGGCGGAGGGAGGGCGTGGGGACAGCAGGGATGCCCCGTGCCTCCCCCGGGTGACAGTGGCACAGTGCCCAGGGTGTCATCCTGCCTCCCCCCGCGCGCTCGCCCCCGAGCTCATCTCCCTGCGGGTCCTCAGCCCCGGGAACATCACCTGCACGTGCAGCTCCTGGGGGCTGTTCCCGTGGCCAAGGCAGCAGATAACCGGGGGCAGAGGCGGCTCCAGCCCACCCCGGGTTCCACTAAATCGTGTCCATCCCTTCTTAATTTTTCACTAATCAAGACTTCTCCTCTCTTTGCACTGGGTGGATGTTGCATTAACAGAAGCACCACTACGGTATCTCCACGCCTTCCCTTCTTCAACACAAACACAGCATTCACCTGCTTCCAAGCCTCTGAACTTTGTCCAGTGTTTTAAGATTCATGAAAAAAAATCGATATTAATGATCTAGAGACCACTTTGGCCAGCTCTTCAGCAGCTCTTGGATGGTAAGCTCTCCAAACCTGTAGAATTTAACATTATTTTGAGCATTAATGATTGCTCTTTAACTTTCCCCTGAGTTCCTGTTGGAATGGAGGCCTGTCAGCATCCTGATAGGAAATGCCCACGCTGGTACACCGCCTCCTAAACAGAAACCTGAAATCTGTATTGAGTAGTTCTGCCTCTTCTACTTAAATGCTGGTCTCACATTCAGAAGTGGTCAACAAGTTTGTAGCTAAACCCTTGAAAAAAGATTAAATTTCAGGTGAAATTTATCTAATTTTAAGGAACTTTTATTCTACACTGGGAAAAATGCCAGGTCTGCTGGAAACATTCCCAAGTTTCATGAAGCATTCCAGCGAGTTTGGAATCACTTTAGGATGATTTATATGTTTGGAAAGAAACCAGGCTCCCAGGCTCCCTCTGGCTTTGACCTAGACAGAGCTCCATCGGTTGATTTAGACCATGATTTATACCATGCATTTTTTGCATAACTTCAAATCAGAATAAAATTTCAGTCCACAAAAACATGCAAAGTGAGACTGACAGAATGGTCTGCAGAAATCCCTTCTCTGTTATTAATCTGCCTTATCTCTTCAGTGTGCTCATTTCCTAGCCCAAATGCATCCAAATCCCAGATCAGAGGGTACTATTGTTTCCAGTCTCTGTCTATGCTTACAAAGGGAAGCTAATTACGTTGAAAGTCTCAGTAACTGTTTAGTATGACAACAGAACTGATGAAGCACTTGTCAAAGCTTGTGCTAACTGGTCCAAAGCTTGTGCTAACTGTGCTAACACAAAACTCCCTTTCTTAATAGAAATTTTAAGTGACAAATCCATGGAATGATTCTGGTATTCATTATTTGCAAGAGAGAAGAGAAGGGATTTAAATGAAGCATGTATTCTGTGAGGAGCCTCAGGAAATCATTTAACAGCTCAAGAGAGAGGGGAGCTGCGTTATCATTAGAATTTACATGATACATTAGCCAGGAGTAGAAATGTTAATCTTTCTATCCGAAATCTATTTGCAAAATTAGTGGTATACTGTTGCTTTAATGCCCTTTTCTTAGCATCAAAATGTAAATCTTTTCACCTCTGCTGGGAACTGGAGAAATTAATTTTGTGAACTATTGTCCGTTTCCCAAAACATCACTGCAACAAGAGTAGCAAGAGACTTCAAGGTCAGAAAGGCTAAAAGTTGCAAAAAAAATGAGGCATTTTTAGCCTTAAAGAACTGCTCATACTGTATGTGTAAGATAAACAACTGGTTGTTTTATCCTGCTGCCTACTCCATCTGGATCTGGTACGTGAGTGCAGAGAAATCTGGGGTTTGACTTTCTCCCTCTGACTCTTCCACCTGAAACAATGTCAGAT
This sequence comes from Strix uralensis, assembly GCF_047716275.1. Taxonomy (NCBI): domain Eukaryota; kingdom Metazoa; phylum Chordata; class Aves; order Strigiformes; family Strigidae; genus Strix; species Strix uralensis. The sequence continues at coordinate 7,678,528 of NC_133996.1, forward strand.
CTAGTAATGAACAAACTGACATTTTTGCTGCATCAGAGTATAACAGCTTGTTAGCACTCACAGATTACCTTTTTCTGAAAGCAAGTTTCAAACTGAAGTGGTAAATGAGTGGAAGTACTTTCTCCCATCTCTCACATTAAAAACCTCGTTGCTTTTAACTCCACTGGCCCAAAAGCGAACTACCAGGACCCACACGTAAACTCGAGCATGAGTGTTGTTATGAAATTCAATGGAGTGAAGTATGTTCCTGTGTTTGGGATGCACTTAAATACCCTACTGGATTGCAGCCCAGTTGCTAAGATGTCTCATACTCAGAAATCTTGCTGTAAATTTCCACTTAATGGAAGAAAATAGGAAATAAACCCCTGCTTCTCCCTGCTCGGGCCGTTCCTTCTCAAGACTGAATTTCTGCTTAGCAAACCAGGACCACGCAGTGTTGCTGGGAAAGACTGGATGTCCATGCTAGCACAGCTGAAAACAGAATTTTTCTAGAAAGAAGCTAGGAATTTCTCTTTTGTGACTCAGCCCCAAATGGTATTGATCCCTAAATAACAAAACATCTGGAGCCAAGCCAGCCAGGAGTCAGACCGCAGTGGGGGGAACGCTGCAGCTCCCCGTGTGCCTGGGGCTGGGGGGACACTGCCCCCCGGCGCTCCGTGTGACAGCAAGGCCATGGGTAGTGCAATGTGGTTCGGAAGAGCTTTATGCTTAGATTAAAACGGCCTAATTGAGTGCCCTGGTAGGGTAGGACATAGTTCCCGGTACTCTGGAAGAGAGGCAAATATATGCAATGGGCGGTCAATGAAATATGCTCAAACCTGATTTTCCTCTGTAGCAAAGCATTGCCCTGAAACCTCTTTATTCATTTTTACAAAGGCTGAAAGCTATTTTCTGGCACCAGATCCCCCAAATTTCCAGTTAATAAGCAGGCTTTGTGCTGTTGACCTTACACATGCTGGCACAGCCAGATTTTCCAGCAGAAATGAGAGGGCAGCAGCCAACTCGTATTACATTTTAGAGCACTGCAGCTTGGAGAGGAAAGGGAAATTATACAGCAGCGCCGCAGCCGCAGCGCGGTGACTGGCACCCTCGGCAAAGAGCTGTGGCACTGGTACACAGTGTTGAAATTACTTTTGGATGCTCTGTCAAGCACAAGATATAAATTGCACAGTGTTTTTAAATGTTTTGGAGAGATTGCCTTTTGAGTGGCACCCTCCATTTCTGTATGTCCAGTAAGGTGTAGAGAATTCATTTGCATTTTTCATTTTTATCGGCGTCTTTTAGCCAGCCTGGACCAGGAGAGTGAATCCAGCTGTGTGGATGATGCCAGGAATGGCTCAGCCTCCATCTGCTCCAAGATACAAATTTGATTTCCCTTCATCTTTATTTTCATGTCAAAAATTTTCTCCTCTTTTTCAATCCTTTTTTCAATCCTTTTTTTCTTCCTCTTTTATCTCTGGTGTAAATCGGATACGATCACATGAAATGAAATGGAAGGGAATGGACTGCCTGAAGCTATTCACTGCATGGGAACTAAATACACCTCCTAATAAGACATTCCCTATTTATTTTAGCAGCGTACTGTTCATATCTTTCCTGTTATTGTTGAATACTCAAGTGATGCTGCTGCTAAACATTATGACTTTCTTTCCTTTGCTTAATTACGTGCCAATCAGTGTAGAGCAAAGCACACTATCAGCTGGTTGCTGGATAAATATTGAGTGCAAGGAAATTGCAGACATTACTAAGTAAATGGGCATTTCCAAACTCCGAGTTATTTAACTCTCGGTGGAAATGTGTGCCAGCTGTGTTTCTGTGGAGCAATGGAGGCAGCTTATGGCCTCCCATGTCCAATTAGGACATTTCCATCTTAGATACCCCCCCCCCCCCCGGGGCTTAGAAGAGAGGGTGATGAGTTTTGATCATAGGAATGAGAAAACCCACTTTTTGGTATTCAGTTGTCTTGTTTTCAGCTTGTCCATGTATTTTTATACTGTGCAGGCAGGAAGGTGAATGTACCCTGAATAACCTGCACTGCCCTTGGCTACTTGCTGTAAATAAATTACAGGTTCCAAGAGGCATCCAATTTGTAAAGGCTGGCCTCCACCTCCCCACGCAGCTGAGCTGCCAAGGGATCCACAGAGGACCAACAAATCTTAGCCTTTTTCTTGCATGTGGATTTTTTTTTCTTCTGGTGTCTTTATTCTGCTTTTTGTTGTTGTTTTTACATAGCTGAAAATATACTGCCTGCTTCTAATGAATAGCATGAAAAACATACGCTTCCAAGACTCTTGGGTCTTGCCAAGTAGTCTGTTGCTCCCCATATACTGCTGGGATATATTTGCCAGCATTTCAATTAGATCATCAATAACCTAGTGCAGCTGCTGAGAGAAGAACTCAGATGTTCATAAATGTTATAGTCCATTAAGTTCAGATACTTCAAAGGCAGTTTGGAAAGAAAGTCATTTGTTAGGCTGAGTGTCAGTATAGCGGAATGCAAATCATACCGGATGCCAAAGCAAGGGATTAAAAAATGGAGTTTAAAGGTCAAATTAACTTAATTTGACCACTTCTGACACATAATGCAACTCCCTGACTTTTAAAATATTGCAGTCATTTGCCAGGGTAAGGATTCCTCCAGAAGGCTGCAAGCCCTGGCATGCAGGATGCTCAGAGCATGGGTGCAGGGGCGTGGGGGGGGTGAGTGTATGTACCTTCCTCCAGCAAAATCTTTGTGATATTTCCTGCCCTCTAGAATTTGAAAAGCAAGCTAGTGCTTCACGTACAGCAAATATTTAAATAACCAACTCACATCATGAGAGATTTTTCCCATTTTAAAATTATTTCCTTTTGAAGCAGGAAGAGAACTAAAACTCCTTTCCCAGGATGTTTTTCTGCAGCCTTTCCTCTCCCCTTGGGAGGCTGGTATTTGCATGAGGGAGAAGCAGCATGATTTGTGGTGCTTTGGAAGGAGATTGGAATGCAAACATCAGGGTGAATTAACAGCTGACGGAAAATGCGGCCAGCTCACCTTAGAGGAGGGATGGCGTGACAGAGAGAGAAAGAAAAACACTAAATCAACGTGGAACTGCCAAACTACAGCTGAGATTCAACAGCAGAAGAAATCTGGGCATGGCATCTGCTTTCAGCAAGTGGAGCTGCATCCAAGGAGTGGAGCAGATTGGCACCGACCGGGGGTAGCAGCAACATGACAGATCCTGCCCCAGAAATAGAGACAGGACTTTCACCCTCTGCCCAACACGCTCATGGATTGGAAAGACTTTTCTGCAAAGGTGGGAGCTTTAGGAGGCATAACAAATGCTCTCCCCACCTGGCAAGGGCAGGAACACGCAGCTAACCAGACAAATCTGTCCGGTTCTGAATATCCTTCATGACTACGCACATATGGCCGGGAACGGTCACCCCCGCCCGTCCCCTGCTGACTTCCATCCTGCTGTTCTTTCTCAGAGGCTCAGGGTTTGGGCTGGCTAAAACATTTCTGTGACTACTTCTCTGGAAAATGAGGTTTTTGTTTAACAGAGAGTTTTTCAGCAAGTATTTGCTGCTATAAAGCAAGTTCCAGAGTTCGGGATATTTATGGCTGGGGAACCAGTTACGGGAAATGTCTTTGCCAGATTTTGACCACAAATGTCATAGTTTTTAAAATTCTTAAAAAAAAGGGCAATGTTTCTCAGCATCCTGCCCCAGCTTTGCCCGAACTTGCTGGAGCTCAGCATCCAAGCCGTGTTTTCACAGGGAGAGTCTCCCTCCTGCCTCCCTTCCTCCTCGTGGCTGCTTTGCCACAGACGAGCCCCTGGACATCCCCAAGGATACCTCCAGGCAAGCTGGGCGAGAAGCAGCCTCTGGCTCACCCTGCTCACAGGGACCTCCCGCAACAGCGGTGAGAAGCTGGATGTGCAGCGAGCTCAGGGAATGGCGGTTTCTCTCCCTGGGGAGGCTGCAGGATCACAGTCAAGGCAAACCGAGGGAGCTGCGCTGCCAGGCTGCCTGCAGAGCTGACTGCTCGGGGCCTGTGGGAGCGTGTGCCCAGGGTCTGGAGCTGAGCTGCCAGGGGAGCTGCGGAGAGTCTCCCCCTCACCCCTCCTCCCCTTATGCTCACTCACATCTTTAAGTCAGGCAGGATGGCAGGAGAAGTCCTTCCTGGAAAGCGATTATCTAAATATCTGGTTCATCATTGTCACTGGTGATACGTCTGTGAGTAATTAGGAGAAAGGAGGAGGGAAACAAGGAGGAAGCTTTGGAAATGACTCATTAGCAGAATGTTAATGAAGCTCTCAGCTTGGCCATGTGAAACGGGGAGCAGAGGCAGAGCACGGCTGATTCCCTGGCCACCACTGCACCCTGTCCTGCTCAGAGAAGGGCAGCACTGCCTGCAGATTGTGGGCATTTGGGGAAATCCCAGATGGAATGGGCTAGGATTGGAGCAGGTACAGGAGGCAAATAAAGCAAAGGCAGAAACTTCTGAGCACTGAACCAGCTGAAACATCCAAATTTCACATGGCTCTTGCACTGACTTGACTTTCTGTGTAGCTGGAGCTATTGCCCTTGCTTCTAGATGCAGCTTAAGGGAAACAGGGTGACACGTAGTTCAAATGAATCCTGCTGCCTTCCTTCTTTCCTTCTCATGAGCTCTCCTTTTGCAAAACTGGTAGGATTGAAGCATGAACTTTGTGGAGTATCTTGTACCTCTGCTACTTTGTCACAGCTCAGTCACATGCTGGCTTTGTGATGTGCTTTATTTTTAATTTAAAGGTTTCATTAATTCATGCTTTTTTTTTTTTTTTTTTAAGGTGCTTTCATTTTACGTGCTGGGAGAGGTGTTGTGTTTGGGGTGGAAAGCGAGCTGTGAGTTGAATGTCAAGGCTGTGACTGTCAGTCTTCTGGAGAGAAGGACTTCGCTGAGCAAGGAGGCATTAGCAGCATTCCTTGCAGCGGGATGGGGTGTGAATCCACCTCTTGTCCTCTGGAAGTTGAGCTGTAGCAACGCTGTGGACCTACAGCTGCTTTCTGTAGCTTCAATGGGCTTCATGCTCTAGCTCCAAACTCTTCCTTCTCTCTTTCCGGTGCCAAACTCCTGTGTTCACAGCCCCCTCTCCCATTTTGATCAATGTTTTCCTGTTCCCATTCCACCCACCGCACTTGCTTTTCCTGTTCCTGGAGCCCTGTGGCTTTCTCTGTCCCATACCCCTGCTCTCCCCTCCAAGACTGACCGTCCTGGACCCCCGGGGCTCTGTCACAAGGGAAGAAGCCACAAGGCTGAGCTGCTCTCAGCTGGGAAGGGCGGGAGGCACAGAGATGCTCAGAGGAACACGAACGTGGAGCTGGAGGGGAAGGAACTGCGGCTCAGCCCCGAGTGCCCTGTCAGGCAGCGGCAGAGCACCCGGAGAGCCGGCACTGTCTGTACCTGCCCTCCCATGCCGACTCCCTTGGCTGGCATCGCCCTGCTCCATCTCACGTTGATCTTCCATCAGTGAAGCTCTGGGAGAATTCAGATCAGGTTATCAATTTCATCAGAGTCGGGAGACAGGAGTGAAATTTGATAAGCTTGTGCAATGGCTGATTAAGATGGAGAGAAGAGGAGCCTCCAGTTTAACTCCCATCTGACCTTTCGAGAGGGAGGCAGCGTGTTGAAAAATGCCATTTCGAGCTCTTAAAGGTTTTATGCCCCTGAACATCTCAGAGCTGTTTAAGGAGAATGATATTCAGCTTGCTCATGTCCTGCCAACTCCTGCTTTCACTCCCAGCAGCAGCAGCCTCAGTGGGAGGCTGAGAAGGATTTATGAAAGGTCAATATTTGAATGTGCAAAACTTACTAAGTCTATCAGAGGACAGGGAGAGATTCTGCATCAGCTCACTGAAAAGTCAGCCAAAGTTTCCATGCAGGTAGGACAGCAGCTGGAAGAACTCTACACTGGTGTTGCCTGCACACATGCAGCTCCACAAACACCCGTCCCCAGCTGGCACACAGGGATCTCGCCACGCTGCGGGATGGAACGGGCGCGAGCAGAGTCCTGCCTCAGTGTACCCGAGATCCCCGCAGCCCCTCTGCCTTTCGTCAGGGTCTGCAGCTTTACAGGGCAAGTTCCTACCAGGCTGATGTGACCTGCTGCAGCCTTCTGCAGAACGAGGACATTCCCAGTGGAAAGGGAGGAGCATTCCCTGTCTGGCCAGGCTGGGAAGCCTCTTCCTAGTGCTGACCATTTGTACTGGCCAGGTGACATCTCAGAACTAGCTCTACCAAACTGCAGACATGTCAGCTAAAGCTAGAAAGCAAAGCTAGCTCTGAATTGAAAAGTCAGGGAATGGTATTGCTTGTTTGCAGGATCACAGCATCTGCAGCTCTCATGGATTTTGTGGAAAGAGAAACAAATTTCACTGGAGCAGAGGAATGAACATGGAGCAGAGGAGCTGGTGCAGCCATTGACATCTGCTGCAAAGCTAGCATGAATATTTCATATTATACAATATGAAAAGTTTGCACGTGTCTCACAGACTTGGTAGCATGGTGATGTGTAACTGAGGGGTAGTAGTGTTTCAGCAGGAACATATGACATGAATTTGTTCCAGGATTTCAGGATTCTTAGCTGTAATTTTATTCTCATTCAGCAATTTGACAGGCAGCCAGTTAAATTTCAACACAAAAGTGAGAAAAGGCTCCTATTTCTTGGAATCAGCCAGATGCCAAGATGCCATTTTGGTTGCACTTCTGGTCCCAAGTCAGGACCGTGTGCCAGGGCAGGCAGGGTCACGAACCAGCCAGGCAGGAGGCTGGGCAGGGGGCTCCTGGCCCCTCACAGGCAGCTGTTTGCTTGGTCCTGTTCTGGAGCCCCAGAGCTTTTGGACTTGCCAAAATAAAGAGCAAATGTTTTTGCATCTGGTTTTCAGCGGGGACCGAGTCCATGTGTGAGGCAATCAGGCACGCGCGGCAGGAGCACGGCGAGGCTCACGGGAGGCTGGGAAGCCCATCTGCGTGAATGCCAGGGCTTCCCCCCTACTTCCCAACACCTAGAAATATTAGCGAATTCCTTGGTATTTAAATTCCTTTCAAGAGCTGAAGTGTCATTAAGTTTCCCATTTTGCTACAATTTACAATTAGTTTACCTCATTAAGCATTGTAAAAGCTGCCGGCGAAGCACCTTGGAGGTTATCCATCACCGGTTATTGCTTCGTGCTGCTGGATTACTGCACAGGCACGGCAGGAGGCTCCCCGGGGAGCTGGGGACTGCGGAGCCCTGTGCACCGGGGGACGCCAGCACCCCGTGGGGTCCCCACGCGTGAGCAGCAAAGCCAGAAGGTGCAGAGCAGGGGGTGGCAGCCGCCGCCAGCCGCCCCCTCCCACCCCACCGGGACGTGTGCCGGAGCCCGAGCAGCCCCTCCGCTCGCCTGCTCCCAACCCACGAGCCCAGCCGGGGGCCAGGGTCGCACCTCCTGCGACCAGCAGGCGAGCAGCCTCTGCAAAGCCCTTCTGCAGGCCTCAAGCATCCAGCCCAAAGGCCAGGATGATTATTGCTCCTCGGCTATTCTTTATTTCAAAGCATGGCAGGTTGATAATTAGAGGCAGCAGAATGAAGCGGTGCACTCTACACAGCACAAATGAAAGCAGCAAAAGTTAAAAAGTTGCTTTTTACCAAATCCTTTGTAACATAAGCCTAATATCAGCATGAGACCACAGCTGCATTTTAAGAGAACAATCTTTGACTGTTTTGCATGTCAGAAGCTCTCATCGCTTCAAGCAATCCCGGATCTGTTCTGGTACTTTTCCTCTCTGTCTTTCCCTAGTGCTTGCAATTTATAGCGAGTAGTTAAGTTTGACCAAAAGATAGCGGCTCACATTTTGCAACCCCTGTGCCTGAGGATAGTGTGTAAATCCAGAGACAGGCTCCTGGTGTACCCTGAGCAGCTGCAGCCCTCGCTGGAGCGGGCGTTGACCCACAGACAGGGTTGGGTGCCCCGTGTGCAATCAGCCAATCTCACACGCGGAGTCGAGATACCAATTTATTTCACATTTGCACAGAGAGGTGCTAGGTGGGAACTCCACAGAGCCAGCACACCACACCAAAAAACTTCAACAGATTTTTACACTTCAAACTACAGGAACAGACATCTACCATAATGACCAGTGGGTAGCTTCTATCACTGTGTCCCTCCCTGGCTAACAACACGCCTCGACTCGATGTAAACTTACAGTGTCTTTTAATTCTTCTGCACAAACTCAAAGGGGGAGGGTCTTTAACTGGGCTGGGGTCTTCAGAGTAGTGGGTGTGATTTTTACTATTATAACAAAGATAGTTCCTCCTAAGGATACTCTAATCTCTACTGAGCCGACAGTTCTAAAATTGATGTAAACAATCTTAATGAGTTACATATTTCAGGACGTTCTTCTTCAAGGACAGCAGTTCCTGATTAGAAGTTCGTTACTAAATCATTGTTGACTGTTAAAAGGGCAGATTGACCTGGTATGTCCCGGTCAACATGTTCTTTGTACTAAGGAGGCTCAACACATGCTGCCTGCAATGTGATCCTCAACTCTGGAAACCAAGACACTTTTATTCAGTCACTTAAATTTGCAGAAAGAAGTTTTAATTTAAATAACTGAACTAGAATAATTTGAAGAGTATTAACCAAAGTACAACTTGCACATTGCTTATGGCAACAGGAATGGTTAAACCAAACAGAGCACCTCTGTCTCTGTCCCTTAAGGATCGCTGTATATTAACATTTTTTTAAAAAAAATTTCCGACAGTGATGCTAAAAATTGGTCTACAGGTTGTCTTATACTCCTATTTCAGGCTTCACACCAGGGAATTAGGGGAAACATTCAGAGAAAGCCACCAGAGCAGTCTGGTGACATTTTTACCCCAATTCATGTAATAAATGCACATACCAACAGAGGGTATTTGGGCTTTTAATTGTTTTGATAAGCACGAGGCATTTTGCCAAAGAGTCAATTGAACAAAACTGTGGCAATTAGCTAAGAAGTTCTCTCTGCAGAATTGTGCTCCTTAAGCTCTATTCAGATTTACGAGTGAGCCCGGGTAAGCGCGGGTGTACAGACTAATCCCTGTGTACACACACACACCTGCGCAGGGCCCACTCAGTCTCGGCACTGCTGCGCACAAGTGCTCTGTGCTCTGGAGGAGCCTTTCTGCCTCCTCGGAATCACGAAATAACGCTACGGGGGAACGGCCTAACAGCAAACTGGTGGCAGCTACAGAGCTCTGAGGAGCAGGGCACGGCCCTGAGCATTAATTACAGCTGCTCCCTGGATCCACAGCTAATGAAAGGCTCGACTTTCGCACCACGCCAGGACCCCAAGGATGTAATTCAAAGGGCAATGAAGTCCTTGGAGAGCACCCCTTGTCCTCAGGCTGCTCGCTCAGTGAGCCTCCTGCAATTCGGGGTTGAGATAAAGGAGGTGCTCTAAGGTGGAGGAGACCTCTGGCTTGTCCGAGGGGAGTTTCTCTTACTGCACTTTCTTGTGGAGAGAAATCCTTGTGTGACATCTGTCGCTCCCACCAGAGCTGGTGCAGGAACAGCCACTGTCACTGCTGCCCCTGGGTGCCACCCCCCCACGCCGGCTGGCTGCGCACGTGCACGCCGTGCAAAGCTCTGTGCCTGAAACGGGGATTCAAGCTGCACTGGAAGCTTTCACCTCGAGTTTAATCACTGTTTAATTACACACACACACTCATGATGCCACTCTCTGAGACACTGGTGCTTTGGCAGCAGATACCTGCCCTCCTCCCTGGTGCTCTCTGCTCTCTCCCACGTGGTCCTGCTGTGAATTTGGGCCTTTCTCTTTGCAAAACAGAGGATAAATCCTCTCAACTTCAAAGGTTTGTGTCGCAGGCTCCAGCCTTCCCCAGTTTCTCCTTCAGCAGCTCTGCAGCAGAAGCATTTGGCATTGGGGGATTTTCTGAGCACCACCGTGTCTGACTCACAGGTACCACTGCCTCATGGCTCGGGCTGACGGCAACGCAAACCCCAGGCTTCAGAGCCCTCCTCTGGCTGGATATCTGCAGCTCTGCTCTGTAGTCTTTGGTTTTAGATGTAGTCTCTTTGACCATTAAAGTTTATGACTTATACGTCAATAAAGCACAAACGAGCAAACAATCTTGGAAGATAAAACGCGATCTGTAAAGTATGGGAGGCTGCTTATACCTAACACAAGGGGACAGTTAGTCAATGAACAGGGAGCTACACCGAGGAAAGCTGCCACAGGGGAAGAGGGGATGAGCCTGCTTCATTTTCTGAAACCAGTTTTCTTGGCTGTAGCGATGTGCTCCGGGAGGGGACCCCGTGCGGGGCACACGGCTGGGCTGCCACCGCACCTGAGCAAACCGGGGCACCTCTGGGTCAGCCTCGGCCCCGCTGCTACGGGCTCTGCTCTGACTTCCCAGCCACATACTTTTGGTGATTCTTATGCAGACAGAGAAAACAAAAGGTGATTTACCTGGTCAAGTAAGGATTATATTTTGTAGAGAAGTTCTCACTGCAGGAATATCTCGGATTGTCCCCAGTGTGGAATTTCAGCCTCATCTTTTCATTATCAGCAATATGTTTACAGAGTCATCTCACCTCCTGACAGCCCACCTCTAGGTCACAGACAAGGGCTGAGTTCACTTACTCAGAATCTCCCTGTCCTGTATCTCTGCATGGGAAGCATTTCTCACAGTCAAAACGCATCTATAGGAAAATTGAAATCAAGAAACTGATTCTTCTAGTTTATCATTTCTGCATTTGGAAAGAAAGATGCTCTGTTTCTTCCAAGAGTAACTGTAATTATTAGAGATCTGTCTGTGTTAATTTTAGTGGTCTTACATGGGCTGCAGTGTGACCAGGTTATCGATGAATGGTCTGAGAGCAAATCGATGTCAGGCTGCTGTGTCAGGGTGCTGAGATTAATGAATGGGAATCGCAGGCAGGGCCCCTGCACCTGCTTCATTTCTGCAGATTCTCCATCGAATCATTTCACTAACCTGAGACCTAGAGAGCCACGCTGGTTTGCCCATGAGCCTGAACCTTTAGAAAATGCCAGAGAGCGCAAGTCTTTGTCTGTAAGCACCTGCTGGCATCCTACAAGCCAGCACGAGTCTTACTGACAGGTACTGGTGATGGTGTGACTCTTGGTGCTGTCTGTAAAAAGGCACAGGGACAGTCCCATTTGCCAGGTAATGATCCTGTACTGGTTTTAAACCTGCTCTGTGTGGCTGAGCTGGAGATGGGTAACATCTTCTCGGACACAAATTTTTGCCCCAGGAATCTGGGTCAGTGCGAGCACGGATGGATGAGGAGCTAGGGGAGAGAGCAAGGCGGCTGCAACAAGCTGCTCCAGATCATCCATGGTTTTAATACAAGTTCAGGATGCAAGCAGAGTCCTGTATTTACTAATTCACTTGACTGGCAGGCATGTGTTAGTGGGAAAATCGCTGTTTCAATAACCTGTCTGGCTCCGTCATGCAGCGTCTCAAAAAGGAAACAATTGTGCCTGTCACATCACCTGTGATAACCTCCAGCAGGGAGCGTGTCCCTCTTTGTGGGGCAGATAAAGCCATTGTTGATGTGTAATATACTGGGCCAGTCAAACCAGCTTGAGGATTGTCTCTTGCTTTGCTAATTAATTTTATCACCCTTGTCATCTTCTACTCAAACCTGGGCAATCCTAAGCCTTGTAGAATTGATTTCAGGGCAAAGGAGAGATATATGCTTCTTACAAGCCAACTCCAGTTACAAATCTGAAGCACTTACTCTCTGCTCACTCACATCAGTGTGTTCTAAAGTAGGACACAGCACTTGGACGATTTCTATTTTGGTATCCTACAATGTAATTTTATAATGTTTTTTTTCCTCCCCTTCCTTCTTTTTCTCTTTTATCAGAGACAAACAACAGCTGTGTTACTGGCACAGTGCTGAGAAAGGGAAGCTAGAGGTTAGCAATGACATAAAGATAAGCAGTTCTGGTGTAAATCAGATCCTTCACAATGCTGAGATTAGAAATTGTCACTTGTCTACAAATAAATGATGATTTCTTGCCCTCCCCGTATGTGCAAGGCACTTTAATTTTCCATTCAAATGGTTTCTGAACACTTCACTTTGGAGTGGAAAAGGCAAGGATCAAGTCTCCATTCATACTGTGGAAGGACTGAACCTGATTCTGTTCTCGGTACATGCACACCATACAGAAAAACCCCGCTGTGATACCACCACAAAAGCAAAGAGCAGATTTAAGCAGCGAATCTGGCCCACTGGCTCTATATTGGCTACCAAAAGTCTCCAGGTGGGTGCTGAGCCAAGCCTAGGGATGGGAAACCCAGCAGGACAGGGAAACTAGTATCTTTGCCACTGAACACACACCTACTTGCTGCAGAGAGCTCTGCACAGGCTGCCAGGTCCACCTGAGAGCCCAAGCAAATACTTGGTCAAATAAACCAGGCTTAGCCCAGGCACAGCTCCAGGACATTGGGCAGGCAGTTGGGATTAGGCTACACGACTTCAGAGTCGCCCTTTTGGTCCACACGGCACTCAAACCTTCTGGGAGAGGCTGGGCAGGATGTTTAATCCCTGTGCCCAGAGGCTTTTGATGGGGAGAGCTCAGCACACACTGATCACATGCTTGGCTTCTCGGAAAGCTGAAGGATGATCAATAGTTGATTAATCTAGTGAAGAAATTAATGTATTAAAAGTAGTGACTGATGTCAAATACATTCTCTCTTGCTCATCGATTTCCTTATTTTTAACCTGCATGTGCCAAAATTATGAAGCCCGATTCCAGTGTGCAGCGAGTACATTCATCTATTTAATTTCATATGGATATAATTTACTAAGCAATGTATTTGATTGAGTAAACGTGGTGCCATTGATTTTGTGGCTGAATTATCTGATTTGATTGGCACTGTGTCCCATTTAATAGAGAAAGCAACCAATCCAATAAGTAATGTTAGTAACTGGGTAGTTGTTTTCTAAAGAAAGATTACTTGAGTTTAAAGAACAAATGTTTCTCGGTTGCAGTGTAAACTGGATAAATTTCTACAGTAGATGAACATGATAACATTTACCTGATGTAATAACAAAATGCTGGGCTCTCTAATGTGGCATCAAGGGTTCTCAGGCAGCACTCACAGAGCAGCTTATATGCAGTTTATACACTAATGCAAAGCTCAGGCATCAGGTCTATTAATTAATTAACCATCAGATGACATTGAGAAATGCCATATTCACTGATGAATTCACAAAGGCACAGCAACGACAGCTGTCCTGCCAGCCCCACGAGCTCCTGCCCTGCCACGCAGCCCCCTGAGCCCTCCTGCTCTCTGCACAGCCCTGGCCTCCGGCCCCGCTCCCGGGAGAGCTGCATCGTGCTCCTCTGCACCCTCAAACTGCTGACACCAGCTCCTGCGAGGGACAAGACGAGGCGCAAGACAGCAGCTGACAGTCTCACTCGGCGTGGCCACCGCTCCTGCCCTCGTGAGCCGTCCCCGGGGCTTCCCAGCTGCGGCTGGCCGGAGGACCCGTAGGATGCTGGCCACAAGCACCCTGGAGCCAGCCAGGCACTGATGGCTCTTCTGGGCACCTGGCTCCAGGACGGGAGATGAGTTTTCTCCATTTATGGCTGTTCTAACAGACATGACTGTTAATGTTCTGGACTACATAGCAACAAGAGTAATGACGGGCTCAGAGCAGCCATCTCTGGCTGCAAATCAAGAGTGTTCAGATAAGGGAGCAGCCTTCACACAAGTGTGACTCTACACAGTTAAGGACCTATTCCTTCCTGATAATACCTTTCCAAGCCTGAATCTGAAGCAAGTAATTTTATTCAAGGTGATGTTCAATTCTACTAAAAGGAAGGATATTTAATTAAATGCTATACTCAACAAATTTGATACCAACAATCATCTGTCAAGTTCATGTAAAACTCATATTATATTAATAAAAGCAGAACAACTCATATACTGATCTTTTTCTTGCCTATGCTGTTATTATTTTGCAACAAGAGAAACCAGCATACATCGTTTGAATTGCATGCTTATATATTACAAAATACAATCTAGTCATAATGCTGATGTGACAGCCAAAGGGAGCTCAGATATTAGCAAAAGAAAGTGATTTTTTTATTATACTATTTTATCACTGGATGGAAATTTCAGGACTTAAATTTACCATCACATCCACATCTGAACCTGAGTATCTGGGAGGTCATTTACTCCACTGCACAATAAAAGGGAGTCAGACAAGGTAATGCATAATGGAAATCAAAGCAGAACTTCCATTTGCAACTCTGCCATACATAACACTGTCTAAATCATGAGGAGATGCGACTCTCTGATGATGAATACAGAACATAATGAGCAGGGAAGGACAGACCCCGAGGGAGGGGGAATGTGCCACTTGTAGAGGTGTATATCAAAAAAGAGATATGCTTCTGTATCTTAAAATGTTATTTTTCTCAAAATTTATTGCAGATACCGATAAGCAAGACCTGTTTATTTACTTCATGGCAATTACAGGGTTGCTCAGAACTGTCTATTCAGACAGATTTTCCCCACAGAAAAGGCTTGGTGCCGAACATTTCAGGGCTTTACTTCTAAAAATTCAGAACTTCAAAAATATTTTAAAATGTAGAAATATTCAGCTTTTTTCTGTTCCGGAGGCCTAAGCTGCAGCTTTCAAATTACTAACTTCTTAAGAAAGGAAAGATGTTTGAGGCTCAAGAACAACAAAGAATATTTCATTTTCCTCAGAGCGCTGCAGGGAAGGATCCCCTGGGGGTGCTGGGGCGGCGGGGGACAGGGCACCAGCCCCAGGCTCCCCACGCAGGGCAGGAGCCCCTCGGGCCCTGGGGGGGACCCACCGCCCCGGGGACGCTGTGTGGGCGCCAGCGCCGGCTGCTCCTGCTGCCACCCGCGCAGGGCCGATGACGCTTGGCTCTCCAGCGCTCTTGCCAGCCCTGATGTGCTGGCATCTTCATCTGACACGCTGGATTTAGCAAGCAAATACAGTTCCTCCCATATAAAGTGGGGAAAAAAAGAAAAAAAAAGAATAGCTTTGTGTTAGGTCTTCTCAGCTTTTCGGAGGAGACATTCAGCATACAGACTCTCCTGCCTCTCCTAAGCCGGCTTTGTGTGACAACTGGAATGGAAAATGGCAAAGATACTGGTTTTATCTACCCTTAATTAAATGCTGAAGTTCTCATGTGTAGTGGCGGAGATTGTGTTGTGGTGCACAGTGAAACACAAACCACACGAATGGTGGTAATTATAAATCAAGGGATTTTGCTAACACCAGACTTTCAGTCATTTTTCCCTCAGTAATTAGAGCACAACAAATAAATCAGTATGCAGTTGATTTAAATAAACTGCCACTAGAAGAATTATTTGCTGATGACTTTTCTTGCAAATCACACATCTACTGTTGCCACATATCAGAGAAATTATTTTTGTTTCTTCAAATTAAATGCGTTTCATACAGATGGCAGGTTCCTGCTCCTGCTTGCTCTTGGACAGGAACAGGAGCATTGTTAGAGTGATGTGTAAGACGTAAGTTGCTTGGAGTCCTGGTGCTCAAATCAGAGCCTGCTGCTGAGAATAATAAACGCATGTATGTGAGTGAAATTCAGATTGGAGGCATCTGTTTGAAAACAAGAAGGCGTTGTTGTCTAAGTGACTGGCAGAGATAGACGTCTCCATAATAACACCCCAGGAAGTGAAGTCTCTGTCTTATTTCTGGCCAGGAGGACCAGATACTCCTCAGGGGCCTGTGACACACATCAGCCGTCCCAGTCCAGTGTTTATGGAATCTACATAAACCGATCCTCCCTGTGAACCAAATAATCTAGATTGGTGCAATTTATAGAGCTAGGAAAGCTGGAGAGATCTTCAAACATATAATCTCGAAGCATAAATTTCACTAACCAGGATACCTGCCATGCGGTTGCAAGTGATGCAGAGATCGGAGATATCCCGAAGGCGTCTCCCTCGGAGTCCAACCTCCCTGAACATCAGAGGAAAGCAGGGTCAAGCTACCCGAGTGGCCGGTGAAAAGACAGCATGTCTTTACTGCCATTAGGCATGCTTTGGCCATTTTGCGGACAAATCTTCAGCTCCTCATTAAAGTGGCAGTTTTCCCAAGCACTGTGTGTATGCTGAGGCTATAAAAGCACCAACAATGTGTATCAGAAGCAGGATCTTTGTTTACCAGATGTCAGCTAATAATAAGAGGTATTATACCAGCACTGAGACCCATTGTGGAAGCCATGTACAAGCTTACGAGCTAAGCTAGCTGATTTACTGACTGCTTCGTACCCGCATTGCATGAGTTGGTTTGAATGTAATCTACTAAAAACACTCCGATGGGACCCATAAACTTTATATAAGGAGCCTTAACTCAAACAGTAAGAGACTCGGAGGACCCATGGAGAATGGCTCAGATGCTGCAGCGGATGGATTTTTTAATGCATTTTGTTTTTTCTTTTGTAGTCACAAGGGCTGTTTTCTGTTTATTTTGCAAAACAAAAGCAGTCCCCCCAAAACCGTCCCCGAGACTCCTCTGCCACAAACACAGGCAAGGCAGGTACGTTGTGCCGGACCACTGTAATCCATCCAGACTTGGGCGGGCTGCACAGTGTGCAGGGAAAGAGCTGGGTGACCTTTCCAGGTCCTCAGTGGGGATTTGTAAAAGGAATGGTCAACAGTATTTGACGGAATATTTGCTGTCTTGCTACAGCAGGGAAGTTTAGCAGGAGTGTAAAAGTGTAACTACTGTGGAAAAAATGCTTGATGCTGGGATGAAAGGCTTTCCTTTGGAAAAGCAGGGCTGCTCTGCTTAGAGCGCAGGTAGTCTGGCCTGAAGGTGCGTGTGGACTGATGATGCGCTTGGTGTGTACTGGTGTGGCTGAGACCAGGATCAGCCCCTGTCCGACCGCAGAAGTGGCAGCGATGGCTTCCTCGGCCGCCGCACAGTGCTGGCGCTGCCGGCGGGGTGGGGAACGGACGCTGTGGTGCACAGGGCTCAGAGTGACCGAGGGGACAGAAGGGATGCGACTCGCCGGGGCCACGCTGGCCACTGCTGCAGCAGGAGCAGACGCTCTCCCTGGGCTGCTTCCAGCCAGCTAGTGCTTCTCATGAAGATGCTGCTTGCCGCTGGCGGCCAGGCAGATGGCAACTGGTCTCACAGGTTATCAAGCCGAGCAGTGGGAGTCAAAACAAAATTATCGCTTTACTCCTCCACACTAGTGAGAAGTGCGTCACCTGGTTGTTTCGGCGCAGGAGGAGTTTGTTTTACACTTGCTTTGGATCTGGTCACTGTTGCGAGAAAAAAAAAATCAGAAAACCTGGGCCAGTGGTTTCTACTGGTCTGGTAAATCCCTTCCACCCACATCTCCCGGTCCTTGCCTCTTCCTGTCTGTAGGGGAGGCTTGACAATAATTAGAAAATGATCAAATTTGTGTCAATGTCATGGTCAAAGTCCCCTGACCCCACACCCCAGCCCTTTCCCACGAGCACAGGAGGGACAGGGCTCACAATGCGCCTCCTCTTCTCCATCACTTCGCTTTGAGGTCGGTGCAGATCTGCCTCCGTGTCCCTCAGTTTCAAAGAACAGTTCTACAGAAACAGAGTTTCTGGCCTCATCTTTTTTTCCTGTGTTTTTCTCATGAAAATAATAAGATATTGATCTACCTTGCTGAGACAATGAAGTCTCTTTAATTAGTTCATTAGTCCTTAGCTCATCAAGACTTGGATGAACGCTCCATTGAATGCTGGTTAATGATTTCAAAGGGTTAGAAGATGTTCATGGAACTGGGGGCTGGAGGTGGCGGGGGTCCTGGGCCAGGGATTGGGTGAAGGCCAGCTGGGGTTGGGTGAAGATTATGATTTTCTCTGTGGAGTGAAAACTCACACTTGATGAACTGGGCCTCAGAGGTCTGCATTAGGGAGAAGGAAACTTAACAGTGTAAATTTAAAGAGCTGAAAGGGTCTTTTACTAAGGAGTTAAACTCTGTGATGCAGCAATATATTCCCAAGGCTGCTGGTAAGTTGGGTCCAGGAAGAAGGTTCTTTTGGTTTTAAATCAGCTTAAAAGTAAAATATGGAAAGAGGATGACTATAAAATTACCTAACATTACAACGTAATTAATTTTTTTTTTTTTTTTGGCTAAAGGGACAGTAAGCACATAACTTCCAGAGAACCAGTGGAAATTTTTCACTACAAAACACGTAAGACCTGCACAGAAACATCAGTACAACTTCTGAGCAATAGCACAGGGCAGACGAGAGCAACGGCTGCAGCACCGCATGGGCTGCAATGCCCTGTCCAGAGGGCTCTGGGCTCTTCCTGCCCCTGCCCATAGCTCCTTCCCTGTCCCGTCACGACGCTGCCATTTGAACTCCACATCTTGCAGCTTGTCAGCACGTGGCTGCGAGGCCTGTCCTGCCACTGCTGTACTGCACGCTCACAAGTAATTTCAAACGCCGTGATGCGTTTTCTATTCACAGCTCAATCTAATCACTGGGGAGCAGAAGGAAGTAAATTGCAGGTAGCTTCACGTTGGTAAAAGTTTAATGGAGACTTAGTGCTCTCCTGCCTTGACCTCAGGTTTAAATTCGAGCAATAATCCAGCAGGTGTATGCTAATCAAAGGGTGATGGGGAGAATTTTGATCAAAGATGCTCCTCCGAGTGTGAGCCAGAAGAAGCATTTTCCCTCCTGTTTCAGCACAGATAATTCAGTGGAGAGCCCAGCTGCTTCCTGGGGAGCAGAATCCTGCGGGGAGGGCACCGAGCGGTGCTGCTGCATGGAGACCTGGGCTCTCGGCCCTCTCCTCATCCCGACACAGCGGCCGTGCCGCACAGCCCAGGGCCCCGTGCCCCAGCCCTGCACTAACCGGGATGCTCAAGTCAACACCACCCCAGCACAAACCTACAGCCCTTCTGATCCCACCTTCACTCCTGTTTCTTCCCAGAGGAACAAATCTCTGTTAAAAAGTGTCATTTGAATGCCCACAAACCATGGAGGGAAACTGGAAATGCATTATCACCCTGAACCTGATACAAATACGGATTTGGCTCTTTGGTACCACTTTGAGACAATTCTTTCAAAGGATCTGAATGTAGAAAATACTTTAAAACAACTTTAGAATCAATAGCTATTTTAATTTGCAACTCGCAGCTCACTTTGACAAATAACCCAAAAAAGGAGGATAAATAATACAACTTCAATTATATTTCTGTACAATATTTATCTTATTTTGTGTTGTATGCTGCTGAGCTAATTAAATTTTCTGCTGCCAGCCCATGCTTGTTCCCCTTTCACTTGTAATATATAACTTTATGAAGAGGGACTAAATCTTCCTGTGTGAATGGCATATTATCCCTGAATGTGAATGTTTCTGGAAAATAAAATAAACAACAACAATACTTTTCGTAAGACTAAGAATAAAAGCCACACAGCTGAGCTATTTTTCAGTAGGGACAAATCATACACAATGCAGGGAAAGCAGGTGGCAGCTGGAAAGCATCCAAAAACCCCCAGAGGCTTCTGGCTTCACAGCTGGGAACCAGGACCTGATACCCTTTGCTTGAACACGCTCCTTTGAATTTCCAAGCCAGAGGGATGGTGGAGGATGGCTCCCTGTTACCTCCTGCTGCCTCCCTGAGGGACATGGGAGCCCTCCTGGGTCACACTACGCTGTACCGTGTGGCATGGGCAGAAAAGGTGGTGCCTGGCCTCTACAAGATAAAAATTTAACTTGATTTTGGAGCCTGGGGGTGGAAATTTCAAATTATAGTTATCTAAAGATGAAGATAGAAGCTCACCGGGACATTCCAATATGCCCAGCGTGGTTACCTGCAGCTCGGTGCCCGCTCAGGTCGGTAGCACTCACCCTGAGCTGACACAAGGACAGCAATGCCCTTTGGAGCTGGCGGCCTGCACCGCTCTCGGGTGGGGGCTCTCCCCTGGCAGGCGCCGTAGCTGCCTCCGAAATGCGGCGAGGGACAACGGGGGTAATCCGCACGATAACCTCTGCGCTGGAGCAGGACACAATAAGTGGACAGACTCTTAAAACTTTTACTACAATGCTCACTTACTGACATTTCTGTAACTTTTGTATTCTGTAATTCATTCTCATGAGTTGCTGTTGGAGCTATTTCCGCTCCTATCCCAATGCCTTTTAATTTCTTTTTCTCTAAATTGTTCCTGTGGAGGTGGAAAACAAGCCATGAGCACTTGTTTCATGTATCAAGGCAAAATGTCAGTCAGCTTCTGCCTGTGGGCACCTGCGCTGGTGCCAGTCATCTTAAACTATACCCAGTGCAACCAGGAAGGCTGCTGGGAAAAAATAAAGAAATAGAGAGGAGGCCATTCAGCTAAAGGTTGGGAATTGTTTGCAGCAAACTGACAGATGTTTATGGTTCATAAGTACATTCCCAAAAGGACAATGTTAGTAGCTTGAAAAAATAGAAGGGAGGAAAGATGGAAGAATTGATTTAGCATCTGTGTTTTTCTTGAAAATGTTTTCTCCTAGGAATATCAGGGAAGCTGACATTTTCACAAGGCAGGAGAAGTGGGATTCACGGCTAATTGTGGTCCTTATGGTGAAACAAAGCAGGGGATCCAAAGGAAAGCTCTGTAGGCTGCAGCATCTCCTTCATAGCTTCTCCACCACCTGGAATACTGACAGTGAGAAAAATATGGGCCCACTACAACTTTGGCCCCTTGCCTTGTTTCACACATTGCTTGAGAACTGATGGCTTCACAGCCTGTCCTTTGTCTCAGCCCTACACACAACCTGGAGAGAAAACCACTGCTTCAGAAATGCCATGTCAGGAGAGAAAACCGCCACCAATTCCTGACTTTTCCCCCCGCCTCTCTCCTCTTGGGTCTGAGACAGCCAGCCCTGCTGGTTTGCAGATTCTCCCATGCAAACAGTTCGGGTTACAAGTGTTTGGTTCTTTTTAAATTTTCCACTAAACTGGCACTGCTCTAGTGCAAATGTCACGTAACAGGCAATTGTGGGAGCCGTGCAAACAGAAAGCAAAACGGCAATAAAGCAGCTTGCTTTCTATTCTCTCACACTTTGGTGTTATAAGATCCGCATCACACTTTCCTTCATTTCAGCCTGCTTGGTGTTAATTTTAGCATCTAAACCTTCTATTTTAGAACTGAAAACGCAGCTGATAACATGGTTAACAACTGTTCCTGTGGGCTCCCTTGGCAGCGGGGCATTAGCATCCTCGCTAGCATATTGCATTCAGCTGCACTTCCAGGTTTCAGTCTCACAGCTCCTCCCCAGAAATGTGGTTGGTGCTGCAGAAGCGGTGGTCACCGCTGCCATCCTGCACAGGGCTGATCTGACTGGCTATTAGACAAAGGCCAGGGTATTTTTGCCACTGATAATATCAGCTCTTATGTGATGGATGAGCCTGCAAGCTATTCCCGTGTCTCCATTATTCATCTCTACTGTACGCTGCCAAAGAGCACAATGTGCTCGGTCCACTGTGCTGGCAGGTTACGTTTTCAGGAGCAGGGAGCTGTACGTAGGGCATGTATTGAGTACGGACAAGACACCTTCACTCACTGAGCCAGTGCCTGGTGCTCTCTCCTCTTGCAAACCCTTCTCCTTTGTCCAGTGGATCGGCCTGGGGCTCCGAGTGGAGCCTCCCCTGTGCCTCTGGCCAGAGGTGACGCTCCGGCTTTGGTACTCACTGGGGCCCTATAACTACAGTGGCTTCTAAGGGAGACTGATAAAGTTTTGGGGGTTCTCCAGCTCTGGACCTGCATGAAAAACCAGCAGCTACAAGGTCACTAGTACGCCTTCTCCATCTGGCCAGAGAGGTGTAAAGCTGCACACCCCAAAACTGGGTTTCAATGAAGAACAGGGCGCAAAAGAAAAGTGTCCAGGTATATTGTAATGCCAGAAATGTCAGATTAGCCAAGAGCAGAATAAGATATGGGGTTTTTCTTTATTTTCAAAGTAATAAACTCTGTAATTAACCATAGCTTAATAAGTCATCAATCTTGTGCAAAAAAAGGAATAATGAACTAATTAACTAGGATGCATTCTCCCAGTGTAGACAATCAATGCCTTATCTTAATGTAGGGGTATCTCTGGAGGGGAAGGAGGGAGGTTGGAAACGATTAAAGAAACTAAATATTGAGAGAGAGCGCGCTGGTTTGTTCTTCCCCAAAAAGGAAATGGATGAAGAGGCAAACTCCAATGTCTGAAACCCAGCATGCTTATTTCTCCTCTTTTTCCTCTTAGAGAAAATACAGACTAGGAACTACTCAATATTCTCCGAGTAACCAGTTTATATTTAACTAAGACAAGAACCATAAGGCTAGAAAACCTTTTAATCACCGTCCTTCCCCTCCCCCCAAGTTTAAAGAAGTGTAAATCTGCCATTAGAGTCAGTGCCTTGAAAAAGAGTGAGTTTGCATTTGTATGAGATTTCAGAACGTGTCCTTCTAATCTTCCTGTCTCACGCATATTTATTCCAGTGATTCCCTTTGCTTCCTCTTGTCAGCCTAAAGTTAATTCAAGTCATTTTATACTTTACAAGCAAGTCTTTTCTTGTATGTTTAAAATACAGTTTGAGCCTCTCCCAGTTCAATAGAGTCACTTGGGTTGTAAGCAACTGCTGAAGCAATTGCTGCTTCTTCCCTCAAGAATATTACATTCTCTGTTGCTCACAACAAAGATATCAAGAGTGTTAATATTGTTGTTGTGGTGACTGACAGCTGCTGCAAATATGGCTCATATAAGTTAAATTACTGCACTTTGGAAGCAGTGCAAAGCTTTGAATGTAGCTGGGGTGATCTGTTACACTCACCTGGGGAAAGCTGGGAGTTGAGAGGCATCCACCAATTTCATCACAAGAGTGCTCAGAAAGCCTTATATACACCTCATCTCCAAGCGAGGCTGTTAAAAGGGACTGGCTTTTTATCTCCTCTTCTGGGCTAAGAAGCTCAAAGTCACAAGGCAGAGAAGAAAGGGCCTCCTCCATCCCTTCTGTGGGGACTTTGTGGTCTCCAAAGAGGAGGGGAAGATCTCTCTTAGCAACAGTTGGTCCACAAAGGAACAAAAAGACTCCCACATTTTGCCCTGGTGTCCACAATACAGCTCCACAGTGAGCTTACGGATGTGTTTGGTCGGGTTAGCACATCCACTCCCTCCTGGAAAGTGAGCTGAGCTGCAGGAACTTCGGCGAGGGCACGCATCTGAGGGCACACCAAAAGCCAGTGCCTCTATCAGGATGCCTCTGGAGAAAAGACCTGTGGTTACTCCCTTCTATTCCATGGTAACATTTTCTTCTTGCTTCTAATTTGCAGGTACAAGATGGGTTCAACACATGGTGTGACACAGCAAACACAGGACACGCGCTCCAATGGAAATCAGACCAGCTCTGCAGGATGAGTTTCCTTGAGTATCATCACTTCTAGGATCCTGGGCAGGTTGTTTAATCTATCACATTCAAGTCCTGGTCCTTTACCAAATCACCCAGTGAGGCTCACTGACTCAGCTGGAGGAAGAAGTTCTGTATAAATGCACGTGCCAATGGGTGGGCAATCTTGGCTGAGCAATGGTCTCTCACCGTATCTCTAAAGGGCTCAAAAGCTACGTCAAGGAATGAAAACTGTGGTGGAGCTAGTGGAAGAATTAAATCAGACAGATGGAAGTGTGGGAGTGGAGTTTGGGCCAAGAAAGGCCGATTTCAAAGCATATTTTTAATTAAATTGGGAAAGTTTTTAACTGATAAAAACATCTTTAGTTGGATTTAATGGCATTTAGCTGCTTTAATTGGGATGTCTATATTTGGAGTTTGCAGACAGAAACAGATAATAAGGCAACAAAAACAGATCACAGGGGCTTAAAATCCTGGCATTTGCATAACCCAGTTGTTCACATTATGAAATGGAAACCCTGTTATCAGCTTGCATAAAACAGCTTGTTTTGGTAGATTGCAAATACTGTGTTTAATTAACCAAGCTTCAGGGACAGTGAATCTTATTGTTACAAGATACAACTCTGTGGAAATAAAGGCATTTTCATTTAAATAAAACAAAAGGGGATGTTTATCAGGATGTTACTTAATTGTCAGCATTGCTAAAGAGTTTTGTTTCTGCTATAATTTATGAACTGGAATTGATCAGTGAAGCAGGGAACCAGGCTCCTTTGTCCTGTACAATTAAAGCTCTGTCATCTTAAATCCAGGCATTAATGATGCCAGCAGCTAAAAGGAAAGGAGAAAAAAAAAAATCTGCAAATGCATTGGAAATCCTGGGTTATGAATGAAATCCAGTTTTACCCAATTAGCCCTCTCAAAGCATCTCTATCTTGGTAATATCTATCTCTGGCACTTCCAGAAAGTCCATTACAATATCACTAAGGTCCTCGCATGTTCCCTACCAAAGAGCAGAGGAGGATAGAGCTGGGCAAGTATGAGAGTATACGCCATTGAATCATTCCTTGACACCCCCTCACTCAGCATTCAGGCAGGAGATCTTTATCTGAAAAGCCAGGAATTGTCCACAGAGTAAGATGGAAAATAACCGAGCTGCTGGGGAGGAAATGATTGGGTTTTCCTTGCAGAAAACACTGAGGGGAATAGTTTGAGTTTGAGACACAATAAAAACTAAACATTTCTGTATCTAGATGTATTTTTGCTAACATTTCCAGTATGTCAGAAAACATTTTTCATTAGGGGAAAAAAATAATCAAGCATCCCCAGAAATACTGTTTGCCATTTTGCAGCCTCCCTGGGAGCCTGTCCCAGGAATGGTGCCAGAGGCCACACCTGGAAGCAGCTGTGCCACAGGCATGGCAGGAGCATCCTCTGTCCTGGGAGCGTGCCGAGCTTTCAGAAATGTAAAAGGGAGGAAAAAAGGATGCTGTGCGCACAGAGGACAGGCCCTGTCCATGTTACCACTAGTGCAAAGTACAAATCACAGGATGTTTCTCTGAAATATGTAATTGTTTTTGAAAGGCCACAAAAGCTGCAGTTGCTGAGCTGCTTCCAGGAACAAAATGTATTCCATGGCCTGAAACAAAGTCTTATTTATATGCTGTGTTTTTCTGTGATTGCTTAAATATGCTTATCACATTGGTCTTCTCGCAGTGCAGCACTACCAAATTCCTTCTGTTCAGAAATGACAATGTGCAAACATATGATTTCTGACCACAGTGAAACCCCTCACCAAAATACCCTGAGGCAGCGGGGGAGCGTCTGCCTGGGAGTTTAGTGAGAGGCAGAAGCTGCTGGTGAACCCAGTAAAGCATATTATCAAAGAAATGTGCTGGAGTAATCGGAGAGGAGAGCAGATGCTGCTGGCAATAAAAGCCTATGCGAAATCCAGCTGAGAAGCCTACTGTGAGACCTACAGGGGCAAATTTCCCTGCGGTAGGACAAAAGACACCCAGCAAGCGAATAGCGGAAAAATCTATTGCAAGGTACCCATTATCAAGCAGCAGTGAAGCTGCAAAAAATAGAGAATTGAATCTGAGGAGGGAAGGGAAGCAGGCACCCTGTGGACACAATTACAGAGACATTTCAGAAATTGCTGGGTGTGTAAATGCAGGAACAGCAGATGGGAGAGGTCTGAGGATGAAAGGGTCCAAGTGGTCTCCCCACATGTGCCAAGGAAACACCCAGCTGCCTGCCGGGGCCAGCTCCCTCACACACACTGCCCAGTGCCACCAGCACACGCGCGGCCCCTCCTGCACGTGCCACACTCCGCACCTCGACTCTGCTGGCAAAGGCTGTTCCCTCCCTCCCAGCAGCACATGGAGGGCCTCGTGCCCTGCTGCCCTGGGCCACACAGCTGTTTTTCTCACCCTGCACAGCCTCTCCTTTGCCTGTGGCCCTTGGGTCACCTCTGGTTCTCGTGCAGGTGGAATTGCTCCACATCCCAGCCCTCACCCTGTGCCAGAAATGCTTTGCAGGTGAAGGTGAGGGATGGTACAAACTCTCAACAAAGCCCGATGCCCCTTTCATGTCCTGGGTGTGAATTTTCAAAGGGGCTGATCTTTCACTGCAGGCACCAGGCTCCGTTCTCTCCGCTGGGTTAGCTCATTCCAGGCTAAGCCTCACACAAAAGCTGGGCTGTCCCACAGCTGCACACACACAGCACCTCACACATGGTGCCTGGATCAGCCAGGCCCAGGATTGCAACTCACACAGCCCCAGGTTCTTGCTACAAGCAAGCTGTGATCTCTGCAATGTGGGGCACAGCCCACAAGCAATGGAGAGGCCCCATGGCCAGGCATGCCGAGGGCCACGCCGGCCCAAGCCCACCATCGCCTCGGGAACCTGCTCCCAGTCCAGCACTGCCCAGTGTGTGCTACTGGAGCCTGGAAGGGAAACCTCCCAGCAGCAGACTGCTCTTGGAAAAGGTGAACCTGGTGTTTGAAAGGCACCAAATCCTTTAATCCCTGCAGCCACTTTAACCCTTGGCCTCCTGAGCCTCACTGAAGGATCTGAAAGCTTGCTGAAATCCCAAAGTATCAAAAGGATCATTGTACATCCTTAAATAAACCTCCTTTCTTTTGCTCTCTCCCTTTGTGAGGATTTATGCTCTGTGAGAGGCACAGCTGCTCCTAAGGAAACGGCTTGAGGTTTGAAAACCCCCTCCTGGTTTTTACTTCTAGCCTCTTGAGGGTTAACAATTCTCTGGAGAGTGCAGAGCAGCCTGTCTATCCATTTTGGTAATTGAAATCAATTTCTCTGCCTTATCTTTAGGAAACCTATATAGTCAAGACACTAATCTGCTGGGTCTGGCATCTTTTAAATGAAAACCTATTTAAAAAAAAAAAAAAAAGAAAAAGGTCCTTTTCCTGCCTACTGATGTTCCTTTACACAGCTTCTGAGAGGGGAGACAGACAAAATCCAGGCCCCAGACATTTTTTTGGGAGCAAGCACCCGCTGCTGGGCAGCCCTCGGGCCTCCTGGGCAGGGAGTATCGGGGAGCTCCCCTCCCCTCTCCTCTGATCCCGGCACTTCTGACCTCCCCAGGCAAGGCAGGCGCTGTCTCTGCCTTCACAGGGCCTGCTGTGCCCAGCACAACGATGGGAAGGGAAACCCACGGCCTACTCATGGACCAGGGGAGCTCAAGTGCTGGCTAAGGGGACATCCAGGGAGGAGGATGGATGCCAAAACCCCCAGATCAAGAGAGGAGCTGGGAGAGGGGCTTTTGGCCAGATATCTCCTTGGTGCAGCTTCTTGCCTCCTCCTGCAGTTACTCCCGGCCTCTGTTCCTCCAGCTCCTGTAGACATCATGTTCCTGGAGAGGGGTCACTGAACCAGGATGGCAGTGGTACACACTGATACAGGCATGGCTGCGCTCAGGGATGAAGGAGCTAAACCCCCCCAGCAGCCTGCTCCGAGGGGTGGATGAGTGCCTCCCTTTGCAAACCTCTCCTCTCAAATTTTCAGTTACCTACAACGAAGCCTGCAGAGAAAAACCAGACCCAAACCATGTTCTCTTCTAATCATGGTCATTAGGAGTCCAGCCAAGCCAATAGATTTCTAATTTGCAGTCGATCAGGCTTGAAAACCCTGTAGTTTTGATTGTAATTACACAGATCAAGTAATCAATAGGGCATGATACCACCCTGACCATAAAAAAAGGGAAGTAAAAACCCACGAGCACACCCCTGGCTCCTTGGGCCACATGAGCAGGGCAGCACCAGCGCTCTGCAGCCGTGCAGGCACCGTGCAAGGCTGCTCCGAGCTCAAGCCCGAGCCGGCAGCCTTGCCCAGTGCATGATGTTATGTATTTTCAGTGGGTGCCTACGGCGGGACGGGGAGGCCACAGCACAGGGAATGAGAAAGCCAGCACAGGAACTGATGCCCAGGAGGTCAGAAGTTGGGACTCCCACATGAAGCAGAGATTGAAGGGACCTGAGTTGTTACTGACCCTACATGAGCCTTCCCAGATGCCCATCCTACTGCTGTCTGCAGAAGGAACCATCACAGCTCTCTAGTGAGAAATGTGCATTTACCAAAAGTTAACAATATGTAGTTTCCTTCAAACTAAGTGCACTTCTTGAGCAAGACAATATAATTAAATGAGGCACATTAATATCATGAGATAAGCATCACTGACCACATTTATGACAATATAAAAGGAATTCACAGAGAAAAAGAACTTATACCCTATAAATCAAAGCATTTTGGTGCATAAAATTTGGGAACACAAGTCTATGAATTGTAATAGAGCATGACGAAGTCTCATCAGCAGAAGTAAATATTAAGCCCCCAATGACAAACAGATACCAAGCACCCTATCTGAATGTTTTTTCAACACATCAAATTTAAAGCAGTTCCCTGATTCTTATTCTCTTAATCGAGGTAATTTGCTTTAAGTGTTCCTTGCAGCTGAGAAATTACAATTGCCCCTTTAATATTCTGATAATACAAACAGATTTTTTTTTTTCATCTGATACTAATAATTGTGTGCTCCTCCGAGAAGGAATCCTCTTTGGGTGAAAAAAAGCTTGATAAGAGGCTAACACGCACATCAGAAAATGAAATGTATGACAGTGATTTGACTGGATAAGAGTAGAGGAGGGGATGGCCATTTCACTGGCCTGGCTTCCCCATCCAGTTATTCATTATGTTAAATTGCCATTATATTCCTTTCAGCTCCCTGAGAAGTCAATATAACATAATGAAGTTATCACAAGATGAAGCTTGCTGAGCTAATTTGGTGATAATATAAAGCAGTTCTGGGTAAAGGTTGGGAAGACAGCTTTGTTTGCAGAAGCGAACATGAGGATAAGTTGGGGTTACTTCAGACAGGTGGCAGTTTTTTCTTTTATCCTTTGATTCCTAAAAACGTCAAAAAAGTTTCAACGCTCAGTGTCATAGCAATAGGATCCTGAAAGGTTAATATAGGCTGCTCTTGCCTCTGACCACTCAATGCTGTTGAACAGAAAAGCTTGCTTCATTTCTCCAGTAGCACAGCACTTCACCAAAGTTTCTTAGGAAAACCTGATACAGATACACAGATGTTCTTTTTCTCAGCAGAAGTAATACCAAAGGAATAAGAACGCTGCGCTCATCATCAAATAACCCTTCTTGAGTACATCTCAGCCTATTTTCCTCAAACACTGTTGACAAATGATGCATGAGAGGGTACCAGGAAGGAAGCAGATACAGTGCCTGTCATGTAGCAATTGCTCAGTACTTACAGTCTACAATAACTTGGAATCCATCCGCACGTGTCTCACTAACTATATTTGACATTGGAAACACCTATAGTTTTTGATGGCAAACTCCATTTTGAATACAGGGCATATTTTCTGGCTTCATGATAAACTGCAACCACAAACGTGTTTCAGCTGCAGATCTCCTCCCTCCTGCTCACCAGGACGCTGCCCTTGGGGCCAGACGCAGCCCTCCAAATACTATGACATGGTTCCTTGATCCATGCAGCTGGGGCTACCGTTTGTAACCACACAGTTTTGGCAGCCATTTATCAACACACTTTAGGAACAAGAGGTAGCTTGGAGCTGCATTAATCAATTAATTTATTTTGCTCCTTGTAGGAATACGTATCATGTCAACCAGTTCTTTGGGTTACAATTGTTCCTCCACTAATCTGAAGTGTATCAAACTGAGCACAGGCTCTTTTTTGGAGGGAACAATGGAGAACATTGTGGGGAACGTTGGGTACCACACGCAGGAATGCCCCCACAGCTATTAGTCACTGCATTAATTGCTTACTAAAGGAGTGGCAACAAAATACAAAGGGAGTAACATTGGCTGCTGATGTTGGGAGACAGAAAGTAAAAAGGCACTAGAGGAAACTAAGCATATTTCAGTGCAGCTTGGGTAGCGAGTAGTTTGAGGGCTGTGTCATCACGGGATGTTTCCACGCTCCCCACTGTTGAGGAGCAGGGTAGCAAGGCTGCTCCAGCGGGTCCCCGCAGGACGTCAGGCACGTGCTCCCCAGGGGCTGGGAGTAACAGGGATACTGCAGAGTGCATGAAGGGTGAGCAGTTGAGAGAGGAGAGAATTAGGACAAATATTTCCAGAACGGGAATTCAGACTGTACGTCCTTCTAGCTGAGGATCCCCACTCCACACAGCCTGTGGTATTTAGATTATTAGTAAGATCTACATACAAGGACCACTAGTGCAATTTTGCCATCCCACTGCCCACTGTTTACCAACTCACAGAGGGAGGACGGTGGGTTTTATTTTAGTTTTTTTTCTACAAGAATTAACAGAGTGAAGGTCAAGGAGCAAGGCGGGCTGATCTGTAGATATCTGGCATTTTTAGTCCTGTCTCAAAACACCATGATAAACCACTCTGAATGCAAACCCGACTCAGAATGAATCACTGAGTACTTCACAGTGCAGGTAATTGAAAGAGGACACTCTGGGATCTGGATACAAAGAGAACAGTTGTTCTTACAGCATTTCTGCCCCTTTTCCTTCCCCCTCAAATTTCAATAGGCCATGTCTAATTATTGACTGGCACATATTCCCCCTCACACTGGGTTATTATCAGACCATAGCATTTGTGTCAGTCCACAGAATTAGCAGCTATAATTGGACCCTTTTAACAAGGTACACAACACATTTTAAATTAAATTGCATTCCATAAATCAGGTTAACCTTTTCAACATTGCTCTAAGAAAATTAATTACTCATATCGAAGCACATGACCTTTTCACAGTGCTTGGGATTAGCTTCCACATTTCTTTTATTTTCCCTTCTTTCTGCTCCTCCCTCCTCTCCCCCAGCCCAGCCTTCTTTCTTCATTTAAAAACATCAGAGCCCAAATAATGTCAAGGCTGAACACATTGCTTCAGCTCTCACTCACAGCTTCAACCAAGTGCAACTTAATTGCTGCTCTCTTTTCCAGTTCTCCTCTTCTAAGCAAGCTGCCCCTCTTCCCCCCCTCCCTTCTGGCAGGTGAAACCAGGGCTGCCCAGGTGCCAACACTCAGCTTTATCATCTGACTCTTGACTTTGGTTTGATGTTTGCTTGAAACACCTGGGAATCTTGTGACTATGTGAGGATCTCCATTTCCATCACCAGCAACTGGCAGTGTTTCTACTTTTCTAGCCCTTAGAATCATAAATAAAGTATGGCTGAGTGCCTGAAAAGCTCAGAAGGAAGAAAGGGAAAAATGCTTTATTGTGTTAAAATTTGCTAGAACTTTCTACAACAGTTCTGCAGAGTTCATGGAAATCAATGTCAGCAGCACAGTCCCAGTACCAGGTTGGGAACATCAGGAGACAAGGACTCCTATTGAAGCCAGCATCAAAGCAAGCAGGGCAACCTTAAACAAAACCAGGTGCAAAAAACTCAGATACAATCTCATCTCTCCCTACTTGATCCTACTTGTAGCTTCCATGTAATTTGGGTTTATGATTTTTTTTATGCCTTCTGTGGCCAGTTCAAAAATTGGATTAGCAATATCTACAAAATAACAAGTCTCAGGTCTAATTGAGAAAATTAGAGCAGAAAAGGCTTTGTTGCTCCTGTCTAAGGGAGCACAATAAGCCTGGGTGAGCTCACAGTGTCTGCAGCAGTTTTCCATCACTGATAACATCACAAGCAGCTGTGTCTGCCCCATTAACCCACCTGTACCTGGTCTCCTTTGTCGCAGCCACCCCGGGTGTGCAGCACAGCTGTGTCAGAGAGAGAGAAACAAAGCTGAGCGTTAGGATCTCCTCCCAGAGCCCTTCTGAAGCGAACTCAAGTTCTGTCACACTGGTGTATCACATTTATGATCTACTGTTAACTCAGGCTACTTTGCAGACTTTTTTTGCAAAAAAATATTTCAACAATAGAGGAAGAAAAATTGCGATTGAAGCATTCTTTAGATTGCCATGTTTATGCTGATAAAAGACACAATTTTCAAAAGCCAATGCATAAAATAATTTTGTTTTGCAACCGTGCCCACCGTTTTTTATTGTTAAAACAGGCTCAACAACTCCATTTTCTTTCTCCTGAAGCTATTCTCTGAGCCTGTGTGGCTTCAGTTAAGCAGAAGTGAGGCTGAGAATTTTAAATACAGACAAGTAACCTCAAGGACTAAACCCAGCATGCCCAGGTCTCCCCTCACCGTAGCTCCTAGTGAAGTTTTTACAGTATCTTCTCTTGTGAGCTCCTAATTGCTCGCTCTAAGGCGTTGGCTACAGCAGCCCCACAGCTCCTCGCTCAAGCGGGAGCTCCTGAGGAGCCCCCGCCCCGCCGAGCCGCGCTCACCCCGCTGCAGGGCTGTGGGCGGGCAGCGCACCGGCACTCATGGAGCGGGAAATGGGGCCCGCCCCCGCCCCAGGCAGTAAATGCGGCCTGGCCCGGCCCGCAGGGCTAGTGGGGGGCTCCTGGCCGGGCTGGGCCGCGCCAGACTAGGCCGCGCTGCTGCCTACCCCTAGAGGGGTGGTGCTGGGCCTGCTGGTGGTGGGGTCCACACCGTGTCCTCTCTGTGGAGGAGCCCCTGGCCCTGCTGCACCCTGGCCTGGCCCAGCTGACAGTCGAGTGAGTCAGCTCTTCCCTGAGGGTCTGCGGCCTAAAGCCAAGCTCCCCACAGCAGCCATTGCCAGACTGACCAGGCCTCAGCTGCCCGCCGAGGGGAGACGTCGCCGAGGGGAGACGTCGCCGAGGGGAGACGTCGCCGAGGGGAGACGTCGCCGAGGGGAGACGTCGCCGAGGGGAGACGTCGCCGAGGGGAGACGTCGCCGAGGGGAGACGTCGCCGAGGGGAGACGTCGCCGAGGGGAGACGTCGCGTCGCCGGAGTCCCTGCCAGCGAGGAGGCCGCCATGGGCTGGCAGCTGCCACCAGAGGAGCACACCGGGACGCGTTGCCTGTCTCCAAAAGGTAGGACATTGCGGGGCTTGGCGCCCATGCGGTGAGGGGCGAGTTTAGCAGATGGTGTGTGATGGTCTGGTGGCTCAGATCTGAAGGCGGCAAAGTTTGTGCTTGATGTAAGGTGCAGGTTTTTAACAGGGAGAGCTGCAGGGTGGCTTCCCTGGGAATGTGTTAAGCTCCTTGTTGGCTGGAGACTTTGAATTTATGGCTGCGTGTCTTAAACGCTGTGCCCGAGTGAGGGGGTGCGTGGTTTAGTTTTTTGTGTTGTGGTATGTGGTGGCAGGACTGGAAACAAGTGGTTCATTGGCAGGGTGTCCCTGGCAGTAGCTGAGCAAACTGCTGTTTGATGGAATACTTACTGGTAGATAATGCTTGGCTTTTAACATAGTCTCTTTGTGTATAAAACACGTGAAATAAGTGGTGTGTTGTTGCAAATGAGTTGAGTGCAGAAACGTATAAGCAATAGGCTGGTGATTTTTAGGTTGGCAAGGTCGGCCTAAGACCAAGCTGTTGTCTTGCTGAGTGCAGGGTAGTACAAGGTGATCACCTGTCTTGGGTGCTGAGGGAGAACTGCATAATTCTAATAGCTTCTGCAATCTTACCAGAGAGTGACAAAAAACTTACTGTAATTGGTGGTATGTATGTGCATCATATGCAGTCAGGTCTGAATGGTCTCTGTCCTTTCTGAAAATACATGTTTCAGTGGTGGTCCTGAGTTCTGCAGAGAAGAGGATTAGGCTTTGATGGGGGAAGTAACAGTTGTTTGGTCTGGGAATTTGAGAAAGATGGGTAGTAAATGACTAAATTTATGGGAAGAGGCATAGATTTATGGCTTCAGTTCATGTTGGTTTGGTACTCCCCATGCTATCGGGAGTTTAACACTCAGACATTAAGAACCTGCAGTGCTCATAAGCATGTATTTCAAGTTTAGAACCGTGATAAACAGACAAGGACATAGCTTTCTCTGTCCTGGCTGCATGGGTGCACAGGCTGAGGGATCAGCAACATGCCTAAGCATGCAATTAAGTGGGTCAGACAGTAAGTTAAGAGCTAAGTACTCTTGGCTTCTGGTATTTACAAAAGCTGCAGCTTTTCAGTGTGTGCTGCACCTGTGTCGGGTGTATTTGTTGCAGTGAAAGGCTCGTTCCTCTCCCCTTTGGTGGCTGGTTCCCATGGGCCGCCGAGACCCTGGTATCAGCATTTCCTTGCTGCGTGCTGACTGCCCGGACCCACAGCAGTGGGGATTGGTGCTGTCAGGCCCCATACAAATGTGTGATTTATGGAAGTCTCCTCAGAAATCAGGAACATCTGTTCTGCTGTTTCTTCCCTCAAATAGGATAATCTATGTAGTTTTACTATAGACTGTATTTCGTAGTTCTCTTCATTTCTTTAAATTGCTCTGTAAGTTGCTGAAGTCATCAGCAGAAACGCTGGAGTCAGCTAGATTTTAAACATTTAAAATGATATAAGACCATTTTCCTTTAGAAAGAACCTTTAAAAATTTAATTATTCTTTTTCTTTTTCCTATTTCTCTTTCCTTTTCTTTTAATGATAGGGTTGTTGAAACCTCCCATTAAAAGTTCCATAAAATAAAACAGACAAAGACATAAAAAAGCTTAGAGCAGAATGTGACAAAAATTTTCCTGAAAACATGAGGCATCTTGCTGCTGATCTATTGCCTTTTCTTACAGTGGCGAAGGAATGAATGAGGAGGAATGGATTGCTTGGGGGTGGCTCCTGTGTTTTATGCTCAAGTTAATGCCTCATAACTAGCATTGCAACATGATACCTACTCCTTGGAAACCAGATTCCTAGTGTTTTTGTGGTGGAACATAAAAACCTTAATAACCTAAGCACTATTAAGACAACTGTTCTAGGCTGTGCTGGCCCAAATATGCCTTCAATGTGAGGGTGGTGTAGAGCACGTGTAGATCGGAGGACAGTGATGCAGGACTAAATCCTGTCCTCCTTGAATTTACTGGGAAGGATGTCAAGACTTGCGTCTTGTACAATTTCACAGTTAACTGCGTGTTTCAGATGAGCTGATTTTGGGGTACTAAGTTTGAGACATGAAAGGCAAAACTTAGTAAGAGTTCATGTTAAATGAGGAAACCAACATAACTCGTAATGTGCTTAAGCTGTGTTTGTGTTTTTATTTCTGTGTACCCAGACACACATTAAAAAGATTGAACATAATATGTTAATTGTTTACCTAATCCTTAATGAAGATTGCTCTTTCCTCTTCAGAATTGCTGCTTGAAGTAAGATGCATTAAAGCTCTTTCTGAATTGTTGGTGTTGGGAGTAGGTGTTGTTCAGAGGTAGTTTCTATCTCACTGCCCTGAGTCTCCTACCAACATGCAGATCCTGTCACTGCTCTGTTCTTCAAAGGCAGCTTCCCCAAACCAAAATACAAGCAAAATTAAAATATAAGTCACATCCAACTGCAGTGTTCTGCATCAGTGATCTAAGAGGATCACCTGGACACCTTGGCCAAACGCTGCAGGGCTTAAGGATGTTTGTCTTGGGTATTCTTTGTTTTCTCCTCTCCTTGTCTTTTGCTGAGTTTGGTCTTGCAAGGAGGCTACTCTGGCCTGCTTGTATGTGTAGTTGTATGG
Organism: Strix uralensis; assembly: GCF_047716275.1. Lineage (NCBI taxonomy): Eukaryota > Metazoa > Chordata > Aves > Strigiformes > Strigidae > Strix > Strix uralensis. Next base: position 7,713,984 of record NC_133996.1, read on the forward strand.
AGGAAATTTTCTGGGCAAATGCCTGTACTAAATGCCTACTGGCCGTTGGCAATTGTTAGGAGTTGGTGTGGGGTTCTGGTGGCCCTTTTCTATCCCCTTGTTTCTATGAAAGCATTTAAGTTTTTGCAGTTGTTCTGAAGGCCTTGTTCTGCTGTTGGTTCTCTTCTCCATGGCAAAGCTGCAGCGTAGGTTTGTTGGCTACCCTGAGCTTCCTGTCACTTATAATTATGACAGTTTTTGTTCAAGTGATTTTTGCAACAGTCCATCCATCCTTGTCCTCCAGTTGCAATTATACTTTTTGATGCCACTGAATTGCAAAGATCTGGGGAAAATGCTTTCAACATCTTTGATAGCAAAATGTGATACATCATTCAGTTCATTTGGGGCAGTGACTCCTCTGACTTGCTCCAAGCATTAAATCAGATGTTTTGATTGTGAGTGACAGAGCCATGAAATTGTCTAGTTTGCCAGATTAACTAGAGTCCCTCAAAGCTAACAGTTAATACATAAACAAAACCAGGATCCCCATCCATCTATTCATGACAGAAGGTGGTGCAGATGACTGAACAAAGAGTGTCAACTCACACAAACCAGGATCAAAAATAAAAGTGTGGATTTGCTTTTAATGGACTTATTTTGCACTAAAGTTTCGTTTGTCTCATTTCACTTATTTCAGATGTTGCTCCAGTAACTCATTCATTACAGCAAATCAAATAAACAAATGAAAAATTAAAGCTATTGTTATCCAGCTATTCCATCAGGGCGTTTTTGTAGTTCTTTGCATATTTATGATGTTTCTTTGGGCTGCATGTCCAATTAGAACAGATGGCTGATAGGTAACACTGACTTACCTACTCCAGCAAACCAGGCAGGTGTCTGTATCTTCGGCAAATTTTGAAAGAAATATACATTATAGTCATTGAAAGCTATTTTCAATTGCTTATCGTGGGTTTTTTTGTGGTCTTTTCTCCTGTGCTGTTCATTATCCCTTCTGGAATTTAAATTGCACATTTTATGTATGAGAGTTAACTCCATTTGTTAGATAGAATTGATGCTTTCCCATTCCCTGTATGCATGAATGTAGAGATATAGACATAGATATGAATGCAAGTCACTCTTGAAATACTCGGAATGCTAGAATATTTCTTTTCCTTCTTTATTTAATTTTGCTGTTTAGAGTGAAAGGAACACATTTAAATAATAAAATGAACCACAATGTGTGTTCTGCTCTATTCATGGAGTTTTTCTAATTTCAGTTCTTTCTGCAGAACTGCTATAAATACTTTTACATGAGAATGCCCAAGAAATAGGTCATAGCAAAAATTGCTAATATGTACATTTGATAGAAGTCCTTCCAGAGTTCTGATTTCTTTCAGATTGTTTCATAAAGCAGATAATGTGAAGATTAGGCTGGAATTTTCAAGAATACCTATTTGTGAGTGGGAACCAGTTGAAAATTCCTCTGCTCCTTTTCACCCCCAGACATGTTCTGATCAGAAGCCAGATCTCTTAAGAGTCAGGTAAAACATCCTGCAGGCTTGAGTCCCGTTAGAGCAGGAGTGTCAGTAAAATGACTATTTTCTTAGGACAGTTTGGTTTTTGAAGCTACCATAGTTTTACAGATGCTGCGCTTCTCCTGTGGAGTGCGCCGAGGACAGCTGGAGTTTGTGTGCAGCAAAGGCAGAGTCCTTTTCACTTGCAGAAAATCCACTTGCATCTTTCCTTAATACTTTGTTCTGTGCATAAATCTGTTTAATTGTCAGTATAAGAAACAGTGGGGGGAAAAAAGCTCTGTAGGCCATTCAGCTGGCAGCATTAACCAGGAAAGGCAGGAGCAGTAATTTATTGTACTGTGCACACAGGCATTCAAGAAGCTTTTTTCAGATAGCAAACCTGGCGGTGGGGTGGGGTGGTGTATTTGTTTCACCATATTGTGAGCTGGCCAGCATGCTTGGGCTGGAGTATCTGGCTGCTGTAGGCAGCCTTATCTTCTGTTACAGAGGTCTTCAATTTTTACACATTTTATGAAGTTGTCCAAATTAGGTTGTATGTATAACATGCGCTGTAGCACATGGTGCCTTACCCCAAGGGCTTCTCATCGGCTGTCTGGAATATGCTGCAGGTCCTAACGACTCCAGAGGCTTTCGAAAGAAATGAGTGTTCTGGAAACAACAGATTTTTGTAAGGGGGGGTGGAGGGGAAGCATTGAAGTTCTCCCTACTAAGTGTGTGACAAAATTCTAAACTAGATTTGGCATCAAACTAAGTAGAATTGTTGGCTGGGACTTTGTGTAGAGATTTTGGATTGCTGTGAACAGTCATGCTGAAATTCCAGAGGTGGGTAGTGTGCACTAATGTGGATCAAAGCACAATTTGTTTGGCTGGATTTTGGCAAAAGAATTTGAATTTTGCAAAGCTCTAGGCTTTTAAGCTCTTCTTGCAGGACCTGGAAGCTGGATCTTTTGAGACACACACAATGTACGGTACAACTCTGATTTTTTTCTTTCTTTCTTTCCAAAGCAGTTCAGAGGAACTTCAGATAAGCGTTGGAATGTGTAGACACTTACTTAAACTGAACTGAACAGCTGTGAGAAGTTGCTTAGAAAAGCTCTTTTGGGGAGCAGGGGGGAAGAATAGTCTTAGAAGGCAGAATAAAAATATGCACTTTATTTTTTGAAAATTCTTTGTGGACTTTAAGTATTTTGTAAGGGAAGGTATGTACATGGTTATGTACATGGTATGTATGTACATGGTTGAACCTGAGTATAAATTATGCGCTGTCAAAACTTACATATGTGTTCTCAGATGATACATTATTCAAAGAATCAAATGAAGCTTAGGCTCTTGTTAAAGTAATCTGTATATTTTATTTACATTAATATAAATTAACTGCTTTGATCTGAGATGGTTAATAAAACAAATACGCCTTGAGGCCTTCCAAAAGGATAATATGGCTGGCATGTGTGAGGGCACTTGTATTCAGTAAATCTGGAACCATTGAATAGAGGAGAAAAGGGAAAACAATGCAAACAGAATACACTCAAAATTTATTGTGACAACATAAATTAACTGTTTGGAATGTGGGAGCCTTAAGTTGATGGACTAACCAGTAAAAGAAACCAGTAGGGAAAAGCTTGCAGTAATAGAAGAACAGGAACATAAAGCTTTAATTCCAGTAATACTAACAGTAAATCAATAGCAAGCAGTTTTTTGTCCATGAGACTGATCCCCTGGGATGCTGGTGACCCTCCCGCAGGGATCTGGGATGAGGCACCTGCTGCTGCAGGGTGGTGGAGTCTCCTGCAGCGTTCCCGGCTTGTCCCTTGGGCGTCTCCTCCAGGCAGGGCCTGATAACCAGCGGCTGCCAGGCCTTTAGCAGGAGATCCTGTTGTTTTGTGCCAAGATTCCTCTTTGGTACGTGCTTCTGGTCAACCCAGTTGTACAATGAAGTGCTCTGGCAACAGAGTAGGTAAAGACATTTGGTGTTTAATTACTGCTCTGCCTGCTGTTAATTTTTAATATACTCATAGCAATAAATGTAAGATGATCTATTCCTGCCAGGCTTCCAATGTTTATCATTAATAGAGAATGAACTGACATAAAAGCTTAAGTATCTCTTTCCCCTCCTGTGGTGAGTAAAAAACTTGATTTCCTTAACTAATAGGTTACTGTCACTGTAATAGGAATGAAGTTTCTGGTCTGTAGTTAAAGAAAAAAAAAATCACTTGCTCCATTTACTTCATATAGCAAAAAAAGCTGAACAGCTAGTGCTTTGCCTGTAAAGAAATGCTGCATTTTGGAGGCAGAGATGAAATTAGCATTCTAAAGGTAGCTGTTTAAGTGCAATTGATATATTGCAGGTGTTCAACAGATTCAATGGATGGAGTGTTCCTTGCCTGAAAGTGGAATTGCCTGCCTTGCTTCTGCTCTTTGAAGGCTGATTCAGTTTGTCTGTTTGCTCATATTTTACACTGAGACCTGTGACCCTCATATTAATACTTAAGACAAAAGCTCTTGAGTACTTTTATCTTTAGAGTAAATTATACTGACTCAAACTAGAGAAATTTTGAATTTTCTTGATGAAATAGGAATGTCAGCAGTGTAAGTCCTTTTTGCCATTTTCCAGATGTCAGAGGCCAAGATCCAGCACTAAGTTGGGACTCGGGAGATAGACTTGATCGTGGATGAAGCACCCATGACTCTTCTGTTGCATCTGTTTAGAGTGAGAACTATTTTTTATATTGTGCTGGTACAGCATCAGCTGCAATAGTGATTTTGGCAGGATTTTAATGAGCTGCTCCTACACCAGTATGTAACTTGTAAGAAACCAGAATGCTGAGATGCAGATCTTGGAATGTGATGGACAAACCCAGGAAAATACTGATCTTTCCCAGCTTAGTCAAACCTGCCAGGGCTGCTTCTGCAAAGCAGTGAGAGTCCCAGCTGGAGTGGCACAAGTGCAATAATGTGTTGAAGTTGAGGCAGGTGGATAAATGATTTACCAGTGACTTCTGGTCATCTTCATAATTTGAAGCTGTGTCGCTTGGGCATTTGTGGCCTTATTTTCAAGGGTGTTAGTCCCTTTATACCACTCTGATAATGCAAATGGGTTTTGAAGAGGAGCTGAAAACCAGACTTTCTCTGTGTATTTTAAAGATGGTCATGTAGATTTTTGGGGTCTGGTCCAGAGCACACTGCAGTCAAGGGAATCCTTCTAGTGATTTAGCTGGATAGTGAGTAGAGTCACATAAGAAAAGAACAGAATTTAGCACAGCAGCAGGGAAACCCCAAATACCTGGGCTCACTGTGGGCACTTGACTGAGGAGGAGTCTTCTGTCAAACTAGCAGGGCTGGTGGTGATAGTTGGGCAGTTGCACCCTGCAGGAAAGGCAGACAGGCATTTTAAAGAATGAGTGTGTTCTTCTCAACCAGATAGTGTCTGTGGACCTGGAGAACAGAGAGCAATCTCATTGTAAAATATTCATAGACAGCTGCTCTATAGCATTTATCCCAGTGTTACTTAAATCTTGAGCTAGTCTATAATTAAAGCATTTATGTTTCAGATGCTTAACAGGGTGTTTTAAATGTTTAGGTCTTGTAAATGATGTTTATTTATGGTTAGCTAATTAAGCAGCAGAGTTCAGCTTGGTCTCAAATCTAGTCCAAAAGATGAGTAATGACATTCCCTAGTACTCTGGAAGCAGCTGATGCACAAAGGATCCCACTCGCTGCAGCTCTGGGCACGTAACTGCCACGTGTGGGATGCCCGGGTGGGATGCCTGTGTTCCCAGCCCTCTTGGCTGGGAAATGGGTTGCACAGAGATCAAACAGCGATTAAATGAAGCTGCCTGTCCTACTGTCATGGTTACTGCCCTCGGCTATTGGGAGTCTTTGGTGTCATCCACTCCTCCAGCCCTCTTACTGGTTTGTTTGGTGCTAAATGCTTACTTTGGCCACATCCCTGAGCAAAGGGCACCTTGGTAGCAGCATTGCTGCTGTGGACAGGGTCTCAATTCTGCTTCATTCCTGGGAGGGGAGATGAGAAGCATCAGGTGGGCGCTGGCTACCTGCAGCCAGCAAGCTGAGATTGGTGACAGCCCTGGGCTTAATCCCTGTGGTGGAAGGGGGGCAGCTTCCTCCTGCTGCTTGGCATTGGGCTTGGCTTGCACCATGGGATCCAGTGAGGCTGCAGGATGAAATGGAATTTGCGTTCTTGCTTTTAAGTCTCTGTGAGATCAAAGCAAAAGTTTGCAGCAGTGCTGCCAACAGTGAGTCTCGTTTGTGGCCACCCTGGCCTTCCACAGGGCTGCAAAGAACCAAACCTTTACCCCCAGCTTCAGGAGGACAGGGGAAGACACGCAGCCTTGCAGGCTGGAGAGGAAACCTGGTGCCAACACTGAACTGAACCTTGGCTGATTTGAGCTCAGTTTCCAGACACAGCTAAAGTGTTTCTCTGATAAAGAGTTAATTATCTTTCCTCTTATTGTGTGAACTCCAAGGATTTCAGGACAGGAATTATCTATTTCTGCTACTTGTAAAATGCTAAGCACAATGGTATGCTGACTTCTGTTGCAGTCTCTCAGCAGTATTGTGATGCAAATACTAATAATACAAAGGGAGATCAAGGTAAAGAGCTGCTGGCACCATCTAGCAGCTTGGATGCGCTTTGTTTCCACATGATAATCTTGCAAGGCTGTGATACACTTCCACTATTTCTCAATTTCTTTCCATACATTACTAAGACTATTTGCATGAGGGGTGGTCTTTAGCATCCTTAAGTTTCAGTTCTTGCTTTTAATAATATTTGACTTAACAGTGTATTAATGTAATTATTCTCATCCTCTTTATCCCCACTGCAAAGTAGTAGCATCTACTTCCAGAAGAATTCTACCTTAAAAGCAGCAACTAGATAAGGTCCCAAGGAGTGCATGTATGGAAAGAGTACCTCTTGTCTAGAACTGTCCTTTGTGGCTCTGCCCTCAAGTGCCATGTGAATTCTTTGCTTGTGACCGGCACAGCTCAGGCGGGATGCCCCGGCTGCTGTGGGATAGTTTCCCTGGGAAGGCAGAGTGGAGGCACTCGCTGGCAGCGGGTGGGCAGAGGTGGAGGATGAGGGGGAGATTACTGAGCCAAGCTTACCACTGCATCTTCCTCTGTCTGCAGAGGGGTTGGGATCTTTTTGTCAGAGGCAGAAATTTCTTCATCACTCTTGATGTTGGTTGACTGCTCATTTTGCTTATCAGGAGCAGAGTTGAAGGAAGAAGAGGGTTTTTCACGCTTGTGAATCTTGGACACAGGTTGATAGTTGCAGAGGTAAAATATATTTTATGTTGTATGATTGAGGGATTGGGTTATTGCTAGGGGGAAGAATTTGATATTCAGTTTGAAGATTTCGTGGCTGTATGGTGCTAGTTCAGGAAAAATAGGGTGCTGGAGTTAGCAAGAGCTAAATGTACTCAGTGGTACAGGCTCTTCAGTCAATACTTTCAGTTCATTTTTCTCCTCCTGCTTTATTGCCTTTTATTAATAAATGATAACATGCTCAGAGCAGAATTCTGCTTCCTGGAATGAATCTGGGCAGCTCCTTACTGGGGCAAAGCCCCTCCTTTCTCAAATGCTGCATTTCCTTTCCGTGCATCTGTTGCCTTGAACTCACTGAAGATTTGAGGCCTTTGGAGAAAGCTTGATATGCTGAATACGAAGAACTGGATGTTGGGGATTGTGCTATTTGCGTCGTTGTTAGTGACTTGCTCTGAGATCTTGTGAGGCTTCTCTTACAAAGCTGTTAGTCTGTGCTTATCTCTCTCATCTTCAATGGCAAGGGACTGCCTTACTGTGTTTCCCTTGGTGATGGAGCCTGGGCATCGTAGCTGAATTCTGGCTTTATTCCCTGAAGACAAAGCATTAAGAGTATATTGTATAAGTGGTGGTTCATCAGTCTCTTGTGTTCAAAAGGATATTAGAAATAGCATGTGTAATCATCCATTGTTTTACTATCTGTGGTTTTTACTATGTGTTTTACTGTCCAATGGAGAAGCTCTCTACTCAATGAGATTTGGTGATGGACTGGTCCTATAAAAAATTTACTGATGGCGATCAAAGTGTAGTTCAGTAAACGTTTCCCCCGTGAGGCTGTGCTGACGCCCTGCACACACTTCACAGGGGCCAGATGGTTAGTAGGTTTGCCAAATGTCACATAGAAATTCATGGCATCTCTGCTGCTAACCAGTACGTTTTAGTTAGTGTAAATCAAAACACAACTCCAAATTATTTTTTAAAAAAACTCTAACACTTTAACTATTCCCAGTCCAGCTCAAGTAGGGTTTGTTTTTGTTCATTTCGAGAACCATCTGTGCTTTTAAAGCATGGCTTCAGAGCAATAAACATAGCTCCAGAAAGCAGTATGAAGGAACAAAATGGGTTAAACTGGCTTAAATTAGCTTCACAATATAAAAATTGGTAGAATCCCTCTCTTCAGTTCAGCCTTTAAGTGGGCTGTGTTGGCCCCCTGAACAGTGCTGGGTCACCACCCAGCCCCTGTGTTTCCTTCCCTTGAGCGTACAGAGCGAAGAGACCAGGAGAGTGACGATAACGGGAAAGGCAGCGCGGGGCGGGTGGGCTGGGAGCCCAGCCACGCCGTGGTTCCATCTCTGCAGCATCTAGTTCAAAGGATTGCGCTGGAGGAGGGCACGGCTGCAGACACAGCCGTGCAGCTGAGCAGGACGGTGCAGAAGTGCCACCGGGGTTATTAATTGGGGATATATTCTGCAGTGCTTTACAGGAGAGGGAATTCTGGGAGCAATGCAATTCAGATTTGAGATGTGATTCAGCTCCTGAAATTCATTGAAGCAGCATGTCTAAATCTGAACAATTTTACCTGGATCTATGCAAATTTATGGCATAATATGACATGGAAATATATGTAAATGTTGTCAATTATTGTAAAGCAAAGGCGCACATAGATGGAATATTCCATAAAATGTTTTATACAGCATTTTTGAATTCCTAAAAAAGAAAACCTGAGAAATATCGAATGAATTGGAATTGAGTTTGGATGTTCCAAGCCCATTACATTGGGACATTTTCTTTAAACTGCTTATTAATCTAACCTTGCCATACAGATTTTCAAGAGCATACTTTTCTTCCCTGTAACATTATACCTTTACAAATCAGGGAAATGTCAACTCTTGATTTACTGACAAAGCAGACAACTGACATAATTTATCTCACTTGAGATCAGTTCATCAAACTTAGGAACATCTTGGCTGCTGTAAAATCCAGGCATTTGATACAATCGTGGCTGCTTAAAATGCAAAGGATAACCTACATTTTTAAAATGCTGTAAAAAGAACAAGAAGTGATGCCAGGATGAAAATTTATGAGGCATGGAGCTGGGATCTGAATTTAGCATTTGCTGCGTAGCAGAGTGTTGTTACTATCTTGTTTGCACAGTTGAAAACTAGTGTTAATAGAAAGATGGAGCAGAAGGGTGATGCCGTTAGCATTCAAGTCCAGTGCCTGCTCTGACCTGATGCTATATAGGAATTTTTAATGTTCATCCTTGATTTAATATAACATTGTTTGATACCAGTGGTTCCTTGTTAGTGAAGCTCTGATTAGAGCAGCATGGTTTTGCAGTTGAAGTGTGAGTGCTTGTTACATTCAAATGCAGAATTAAACCGATGAAAACACAGATGAAAGTGTAAGAATATTGATAATAAGTGTAAGAATTCTGATAATATTAAAATGGAATTGGCATTGTCACCATCTGACAAAAGAGGGTCTATTTAACGTACCAGAATTCAAGGTTTTTTGGGGTGTAAGGTTTGTGTTGTGTGTTTGCACAGCGCTTGGCACAGCGTGTGGGATGTGACTGGGTGCTCTGAAACAATAGCTTCTGCAGTTCTCATAACCAGTCTGTCAGCACCATAGGTAAGAAATTTCCTAGAATCTTAAAATACAAAGCTTTAGATTAAAAACTGATAGCCTTTTCCTGTTATCTCTAGGTACCTGGATAATACCATCTTGATCTGATTTCTCTTTACCAATTTGTAGAAGTATTGTACAGGCTGAGCAAAATAATTGCCATGTGAGATGAGTGTTCTTGTATCATAAAACAACTTTGCTGAACACATTGCTCTTAAATATTCATGGCGAAGCTATCAACTGATGTGTCAGAAGTCATGTTGACACAAAACCTGATCCAAGGGTAAACCAAGCCTCAGTCTCAATGTGTAGCTCAAAACCCTTCCTCGGGATTTTGAACCCCAAATGTGTTAGATGCTTCTGATCTCTTTTGCAGCCAGCGCTGAACCTGAAAAGAGCAGGATGGGAGTATCTTGAGGTTTTTGCAGCTCTGTCTAGTGATGTGTGCTGTGGTGACATAAAGCACTTTTGAAAAAAGGCTCTGCTGGTTATGAGGGAAAGCGTAACTTAGGTTAACATTTATCTTAACTGTCATCGTTGTTTGTAACACTAAATCTTTCTCATAAATAAGTGGAGAAATCTTTGCTTCAAAGTGAAAAATTCATGCTCCAGTTAAACCTCAATTATATTTCCAAACAATATTTATCAGATTTTCTAATGTGTGCTTAGTGCAGTTCAATTTTGTGCTATCAGTCAAAAGTGGCAGGGCTCGGGAAGTGGGGCTGAAAGGTGTTTTTCATGTGGGAAATGGAGCGTGCAGTAAGGAGGCAGTGCTGCCACTGCCGGGCAGTGTAAGGGGGGACCATGGCTTGGCTCTGTTTTTAATGAAATATCAGTGCATTAGAAAAACCACTGCATTGTTTCTCCCTGCAGAAGAAGGGAAGCTGATACGAATCCTTAAAGGCTATATTCTAGGGGCCTGACATGTGAAGCTATAGTTTCAATCTTTAGTTCTGGGTAGAAAAAAATGAGTGCCTTTGTAATTTCATGAGCCTCTGAATTTATTTCACCTAATCTTTTTTCTACGGCTATTTACCATGTTAATTTAGTAAAAAAACCTGACAAGTGTGCATATGCAGAATTTAAGCTATGTCCTTAGGTACACATTAAGTAAAGATTTAAGGTTTGAAATATAAGATTAATTCAACTCTTGCTTACAGTTGCATTGCAAAATTGTTGATTATCTAGAAATTAATGTTTCTTGTTCATATAAATTTGATCATGTATAATACTATCTATGTATAATGCTAACACTTATGATTAGGAAAGTAAAATTCTTGAGCTGAATGGGAATGAAGTGTGTGCTTAAGGCTACAACATGTAAGTGCTGAGCAGATTCTTCACAGTTTTCAGGGGGAACTTGTAGACTGAGACCAGCTGTGACAGCCCCTGTGAGTGATTTGCTTGCTCACAGTCGGTATTTTAAGCAGGGTCCCTGGGTCTGGTGCCTCCCTGAAGCTGAGCAGTCCTGTTCCCATTCAACCAGCCATTTAGACCTACAGTTGCTGCTTTGAAGTAATTTGTGCTTCTTCCACTGATGTGCTGAAATTGGCCCGTTCCCTTTGTTTTCTAAGGTGAACATATTCTTTGGTCCTTCCATTGAGGAAGGAATTACGTATACATTTCAGTCCTGGGCAGAGGGAACTTGGTTTCAACAAGGATTTGCTCTGGGCCTGGGTAAATCTTATTCTTGGTGTCAGTTTTACCTTAGGTTTATGTGAGCACAAATTATAGCTCCCTGAAAGGATAAATGATAGGACATTTCTGAAAGTCTCTGAACATGCAAGGTGTGGTATTGTTATCTCAGATCCGTGCTTCAGAAAGGTACATTTTATAGAAAAGGAGGGACTAAGACAAGCGTTGGAAAAAATGAACGGTACCCAGAGAACAGATTCTAAGATTCCCATTTCAGATACATATAAAGAGGGAAGCTATAGCAGTATCATTCAAATGTGACAGCAGTCACTCCAACCTTTGCTATTACGGCACAAAATTACATGTTCTTGCCAGAGAAATAGGAAGGACTGATAAGGAAGACAGCTGGGATTTGCTTTCTTATCTGTATTTTACACACATGCTCTTCCATTTCCCTCCCACTCCCCTCTGTTTCCAGGATCCAGGTTGGTTTTTCAGAGCTGCTGTTTAGTTTGCGTACAGCGGGGCAGCTTTGTACTGCGTAGTTTCTAGGCCCCATAGGTACAGGTTGAAAATTAAATTGAGTTTTGTGCTTTGTAATTGGCAACGTTAAGGATGAAGCTCTGCTTGCAGAAGGCTGTTGGTCCTAGACATGTCACCAGAGGTCCTTTCCTGAGCTGTGGATGGAGGATCCATCTATGGGGGAACCAATACAAATCAAGTGCTCTATTCTATCTTTAAGGATCAGAAACTAACAGGTTTTAAGCATGGAGGTGGGGAAATCCATTGAATAGTTGTGGTATGGCCCTAAAGCCATGAAATCCTCCGTCTACCCCACCCTCCAGGAGGAGTTATGTACAGTTATGCATGGTCTCAAATGATCAATGAATGATTATGAGATTAAAATAAAGTATCCTCAAGAGCTGGGAATGAACAGAAGTGCTGTCCACAGCCTGCCCCACTTCAGCTTCTAACAAGGTAATTGGAGGCTGGAGACTAAGGGTGGGAAGAAACTGAAATATTTTGCCTTGCAGTGTCCGGTTTAAGAAACACTTTCTTTGTGTTAAGCAGTGCCAAAGTGTGGATATCTCCGTTTCCTTTGTCATGTTGGGAACGCAACCTCAGACTGCACTGTTTCACAGGATCTGGAGAAAAAATGCTGAGCTGAAACAACCCAGTAGAACAGATTCTTGGAGGTTGCATGACCTTGCTATTCTGGAGTTAATGGCAGCTATTACTTGCTACTTAACAGCTAATCAAAGCACTTTAAATTTTACACCTGTTGGGTGCATATTGTAGATCTTACTAAGTTGTAAGATTTATAATACCCTATTGTCTCTGCCTTTCTGCTTTTTGTTTTCTTCTTTGTTTTCTTGATTTCTAGAATACTTGCTACTGGGTTCACCCACCAATAGAATTGTTGCTTAGGGAGGTCCATTTTATTTTCCTCTAGGTTTTACAGACACTATCTGAGGGTTTTTCATTACAGACTGAAGAGGGACTTCTGCAATGGGAGACCTGTTTGTCAGGGTTGTGCTGACTGAAGACTGGATGCTCAGGCTCCAGAGGAATGTGGAAAAGGATCTAACAATCAGCTCCTTCACAGGCTGCAATTGCAGCAGTCACAATGGAGTAGAGTGATTCTGAGCTGTATCAGATTTAAAACTAAAGCAAGGTGTAGGACAGATTTGATGGATTAATAGAAAAGTTAATTGGCCTTCTCAAAAATGATTATCATTAACAAAATACAGCTGCTAACCTGCCAGAACCAATCTGTGAAGACAGTGTTTGGGCTTTTTGTTTGGCTGGTTTTTTTACTCTGCTCATGACTTCTTAAGAAGAAAGATACTTTTTTCAGTCTTCATGGTCTCTTCCGATTTAGCTTGGTGTAGGCTTTTTACTGGTGACTCTGCAGCTAGGATTTTGGAAATCGGTGCACTCCAATTTAGAGGATGGCCACGCAAGTCAAATATATGCCCATGGTTAAGGAAACTTGAACTGACAAGCATTGTGGGCTGGCTGTGCAAACGAAGGGAAGGTTTCTGTGCCAAGTCAGTTCCATTAATCTTGGGGCTGTGACATGTCTGTGCTCTTATTGATTTCCCAGCAGGCTATTCATCACCAGTCTCATCACGTTTTAGCCAATATGGAGAAGGCACAGGGGGGAAATGGGGCTGGTGTTTTTTATCTCTAGGGCACAGGATGCTCATAATCAATGCAACTTGGAGAAGAAGCCAGATGGGTTGAGATAATTGATGAAAAGTGCCTCAAAGTAGGAGATGTTCTACATATCTTACAGGGAGAGAGGGGCAAATATTTTGATTTTTTTTTTAAGGCCAGCAGATACCTTACCTAGACCTGCTGCTCTGGGTTGGTACGGGGAGGCACAGACCACAGCTGCACAGTGCCACGAGCCTGGCAGTGTACGGTGGGTGGGTGAACACTGAATTTGGCTTGTCCTGGGCTGTGCCCGCACAGGAGCCTGTAGCCACGTCTGTGGTGCTGAAAGGGACAGACCTGACGTGTGCCTTGGGGTGACCCTGCTACACCTGCATGACCTGAGGCTGGGTCTGTGGCACTGGGCCAGACTGCCCGAGTTAGACCTATGCATAGACCAGGATGGCGGGCTTGCTGCTTTCATTTGTTATTTATCCCTGGCAGTTTTTGTTTTGTACCTCTGTCAAGCATTCAGTCATCCTGAAGAGGAAGATCTTGACTTCATCAAAGTTCCTACTCCCAGGGCAGGGGTTGTGCAATTCTCTTGCTGCACCGAGATGCACAAGCTCTCCTCAGAATCCCTTGTCTAGTCTCTGAAACTTTTCACCACGAATTCACAAAATGTATTTTACAGCAACTTAATTATTTCTTGTCTTCTCAATCAATAATGAGCCATCCCAGTAAAGCCCTACATATTAAATTGTTTTCTTGTTGTTCTTTTTTTAAGACAGATGCTTGGAATTAAAAATAGCTCTTAGGCAGAACTTAGAGAAACAATTAAAAGCCTGGTGCTTGGGAGATTTTTGCAATTATGAACTGATCATGTTTTGGTCCTGTAAAGACTGTGGCCTCTGGCATCAGTGGATGAGAGCTGTGTGTAGAGATAAGGACGGGAATATTTCTTTGCTTGATTGTGGTCTGAATTCAAACTCTGAGTTGCTGTTTATTTACTATCACTTTATCTCATTGTTTGCTTTACACTTCATGGAGTAGCTTTTGGCCAGGGGAGTGAAGACTAGGACAGGCCAAACCCTGACAGAGCTACCTGTCTGACCAAGCATGTTCTGGGAGAGGAGAGGCTGTTGCTTAATCTTGTTTTTTTCCCCTCTGTGGAGAAGTTTCACCCCAAATCTGAAAACTCTTTCCCTTAAGAGTTTTTCAAGGCACAGTGTTGTGTTTGGGGATGCTGCAGAAAAACCCTTGGAAGAGCCTGTGGTAGAAGAGCCTGGGACTGTGAGCTGGCTGCTCCCATGCTGTGGGTGGCAGTTTACCTACATCTCTTCTTGTGAAGTTGTCTCTGTAAATAGCAAAATCCTGCATGGAATTGGCTTCCCATGGCCTACAGGAGCGTGCCGAGGGCAGGGAGAGCTCTGCACCGTGAGTGCCACCGTCCTGTCCTGCTCCCTTGGTTCCTACGGGCTTTCTACCCTGTTTCCCATGTGCCTGCTCTTTCCTTAACAGATCCCCTGCTCCCATGAGCTCCTCTCACCTGGGATTTTCTCCCCATCTCTGGAACTCAAAGTGCTTATCCCTCTCCCCTGCCCCTTTTTGCCCTTCCCCAGTCTTCAGCAGAGGCATCAGCTCTTCCCTAGCTCAGGAGCCCTCGCACAGCCCAGCTCAGGCTGTGAAGGAGGCGAGTGGCTCATTTCAGCTGTGGGGAGCCGCAGGCACTTTGCCCGGTGTTCTGCCATGTGAACAGCACCTCAGCCCAAGCACCACGCTCCTGGGCCGGCTGCTACCCCGGAACCTTGAAGTAAAGGAGAGGAGAGCTGAGCTGTAAGTGCACTGAGCTGTGTGCTTGGAAATCTCATCTCTCCAACTGTTGTTCAAAAGAAGCAACACCAACCACCAACAAAAAAGCCTTTCCAAAAAGTGTGTGTGTATACACATATATACATGTATATTTATACACAAATCCAGCGTTTTATCTTCATTGCTGATGAGAGCCAGAAATGTGAAATAGCAAAACAGGTTCCACTTTTTAAAATTTGTTGTCTGTTTTTTATGGCAATTTATTGTTCTGTTGTTTCTAGATATCAAAGAGCTTTTTCTACCTACAAAGAGTGGACAAAAAAATCTAATTTATTTTCTGTAGCTCATAAAAGCAAGCCCCTTTCCCCATGGCAGGGCTTCTCAAGTCAGTTAATAGGTTTGGCTGTAGCAGCTTATTAGGAGCACTTTTAAGTGATTGCCAGCATCGTTTAATTTGCAGAGTCCCTGTGTCTTATCATACCCTCTGACAACTTCAGGTTGAAGAAATTGTTATGCCTTTAACTTGCAAATTATTACAGTTAGTATCCCAAGTTGTGTCTGATCAGGGACATGTATCAAAACAAACACAGAAGTGTTGACACCGAGGGCAGGCACACACTTGCTGTGTAGGGTTGCCTCTGGCCAGATGATTTCCAGCATCGAGGGACTCGGTGCTCTCGGATGAGACTGAAGCTCTGTGGCAGGGAAGCCTGGGCAGACTGGTAGATGGGCGTGAGGCAGGGACAGACAGAAATACTGCCTCGCTCCGTATCACGTACCCTGGGAGCTCGGTGTGGCAGGGTTTCTCTGCAGGTGGGAGCTCAGCAGCACGTGGCAGGGAAAGGGGTCGGGACTGCTGACACCGCAGTGGTCTGTGAAGCAGAAACTGTGGAGACTGTCAGCCTCTCCTGCTGGCCTCAAACACAAGTTGCTGTAACTGACTGCACAAAATGAGTTGTTAAAGTACTGGGAGAGGGGATGTTCCTGGCCCTGGCACACTGAGGCTCAGACCTGCTTAATGAGAAGGTGCCTGGGCTCGGGATAGTGCTGGTTTTCAGGCAGGTACCTCGAGCAGAAGTGCCCTGGGCAGACGGGTGGTGGGAGCACAGTGGTCACCCAGCCCGGAGCACATCCCGAGGGACGAGCGATGTCCCTTCCCTCCCAGGACTTGGTCACCAATCTGTTGCTTGTGCTGCTTTGAGCCTTACCCAGGGGTGGTCAGTGGCCCCTTGCTCTGGTGGGATGATGAGATGGATGGACGGTGCCTGGCGGTGTGCAGGGTATCGGACCAGATGGGCTGCTCTTCTGAGTTAGGATCACAAATCCTGCAAGCCTGAAGGCAGCTCGGTACTCTGGCAACAAGTGAGCCTTATGCCCCTGTTCTGAGTGTGGCAGGTATCCAGAGTTATCCATGGCTTTAGTGGCTGCCTCTATACAGCTTGTTCTGTGTGATTTTGTATTGGGCTATATAAAGTTGGGAAGCGCGTGACGTGCTCTTGGCCTGATGCTTGGCAATGTTTAACCTTTTGAGTGCTTGTGGAATTCGAGGCAGTCTGAATTCCAGACCTACCACTTCCAGGGCGTGCTTGTGTATGTGTAGACATGTGTATGTGCACACACAATTCATTAGAAATTAAAATCCCATTTTCTGTGCACTGGAGAAAAATAACCCTGTAAAGTCTGCCAGCCCATCCACTGTCAGAACTGCAGTAGATAGCTGTAATTAATATATTTCTTCCCTAGATGTATTTCTTTTCTTTCACTTTTTAAAAAAGAATGTCATTCACAACGTGGGCATAGCAAAAGTGGGCTGTCATTAGAAGGCTTTTGACCTTGTGCTTTACAGGGTATTATTACAGTTCAGTGTGCTAGAACAGATGCTATTTTACTGAAAAAGCAAAACTGCATTAAATTGACAGAACTTTAATTTTTCTTGATAGTAGCAAGAATTCTTATTTCCTATTTTATTTGCATTTTTATTACTGAGAAGCATGGTGACTGAGTTACCTGGTGTTTTTATGTCACTGCTGCTCATCTATTCAGACTATGATGGTCCAGATAGCAGCTGGACTATGAATATGTATCACTTTATTCATATGACAAACTTTTGGCATAGGATGCTGAATAAATGGAGGCTTCCTGCAGTTAGTGACCTGGATAGTAGCTTGTGAAATGAGGTGTCTTGAAGTGGAACACTCCATCAACACATACACATTATCACCTAAAAGTGATTCTTTTATTGTCCAAATTCTTGCCCAGACCATAATATTTTCTGATTTGGAGCATACGTACTAGGCTAGGTTAGAAAAGCTAGAGACTTGTAGCAATATGGGCTATTCAAATCAAAGATGCTGGATCTTTGAAAAATAGCAAGTTACAGCATTCTTCAGCTAAGTGGTCCTGGTGGGCTTCAGAAAACTCATGGATTTTACTTTTACTTTTTAGAGTTAGCTTACATCTTAAAAGTTACTGAGGTATCTTGATGTCTTCAGACCTAATTCCTAACTAGGGCCATAGTGCTGATCCATATGAAAAGGTTGAGGAAATTTAAATTGCTCAGTCTAGGAGAGACTGGGCAGAATGTTGTTCAAATGTGTAAAAAAAAAAAAAAAAAAACAAAAAAAAAAAAACAAAAAAACCCCAAACCCCAATCAAAAACCCCAATAAAAATGCCACAAACTGCTGAGGAAGAAATGATCTGTCCATTCTAGATGGGTGTAGAAGAAATGGAGTTAAATAGCAAAAAAGGAGGTTTGTTTAAATCTGATGGAAAAACTTTCAACTGATGAAAGTAGTGAAGCATGGGATTACCGTGCCTGGGAGGTACTGGCTGTTTGGCCCTGGAAGCTTTAGGGAGTTTGGACAGGGATCTGCTTGAGTGACATGAACCGATCCAGCCTTGGTGGCAGGTGCCGGCTTGCTCCTGGGGTCCCCTCTGGCTTTGTGCTGCCGCGTCTCTGGTCTGCTGTGGCGAGGCTGGATCTGTGAAATGGAGTTGCTGGCGGGGGGCAATGCCCTGGGGTGCCCCACACTGCAGTGTTTAAAGTGTGCGGTGACTGATCAGATCCCCTGCGCTGTCTGGACACCCTTTAAAGGTGTCTTCTCGTTTATCTTGAGTGCTTTCCTACATGAATATATATATAGCTGTGTAGTTATTTATAGTCGTAATATCTGTCCTGCTGTGAAATTCTGACAGTAGTCAGTAAAACTAGAAGTATTTGTGATTCTTCAGGGCTATGTCAAGGAAAAAATGTGAAAAGCAACATGGGTGATCCCTCTCAATGATGAGCATCTTTTAGAAGGGGTGAATCCCACTTCTCCCAATAGCATTTGAATCCAGATGGGATGCTCTCAGGAAGATCCACTGCAGCTACGCACTCGCTGTGTTGTAGTCAAATGCACTAGCTATTGGTTTCAATAAAGGGGCAAGTGGGTGAAATGCAGCAGCCTGTGATGCTCAGGAGTTTAGACTAAATGATTGTACTGTCTCCTGTGGCCTTAAACTCTGTGAACCTGTGAATGATTCAATTTACTGCTGATGGGAACAATAGTGTTCTGAAGATGTTCATCCTCATGCCTAGAGGATGCCTAGGCAGCTCCAGCCCTTTGGTCTCTTTGCTGCAATTATTTATATTTATTAAAAAAGTGAAGTGCCTGCAGCATTTTGCCTAAAATGGCAATAACCTTCCTCAACAATGCAAAATACTTTCTTTTGATAAGATCATTTTAAAAGGTAACTGCTTATGATAATACAATTTATTCTTTATGGCTTGGGGGCAAGCTAAGATCTAAATGAAGCATGTCTTCCATTAGAACCCTACAGAAACAAACTAATAGGCTGCAAAGAGAACCATTTGTAATGTTACTATAATTCACATGATTCATTAAACAGAAATGGAAAATGATAGCATTTCCCCCTGAAAAAAAATCCTTATGGAATTACATGCTGAGATCACTTAGTTGAACTATTTTATTGACTAAGCATCTTGTTGTGCTGATGTGTAGATTATATAGACCTGCAGCCATTTATTTTTTCATTTTCTAAAATTAGAACTCCTTTTTATTATGGGAATGCTGTCCTGTATTCTCCCCTCCAGCTGTAGCTGCTAGCTGTGGCCGAGGCTCTTAGGGTATTTTCTAGTGGTGGGCATTACTGGAGCGCTTGGAAATGTCTTGCTAATGTTCACTCTCCCAGGTCACTGCGGGGGAAGTGGAGAAGGATTGAAGGGCTGTGAGTCAGGAAAAGGTACAGAAGTGATGGTTCTAGCAGCTAAAAATAAATACACATTTTTTTCTGGTGAAGGAGGGGGAAAAAGGGAAACTAAAACCAATGTATTTTGTCCTTCTAGAGGCCAGAACTGGAAAAAAAGCACCGTAGGGGTGGAGAGTCTTGTCCAAACAAGTCAGAGTGCCTTTCAGCAACACAAGGGTTAGAGGAGAAAATGCAAATAAGAACAGGAGCAAATGATGCTGTTTTCTGTGTTGCAAACTTGTAGGTTCCTTCTTTGTGTGTGGGCCTTGCTGTGTGGTTAATGAGTTCGGGGTCAAACGTGGGGAGGGTTGATGAGTGGGAGTGAGCGGAGGCTGGGCGAGCTTCACTGCTTTTGAACTCAGTAACTTCATTTTGTGTCCTGTTTCTTGACATCAAAACCATAGTTAAATTTGGTTTAAAAATGAGCATGAAGCAGTTGGTAGTCATTGTGGTCCAAAAAGATGCTGATGCAGTATTTTCTTTTTATGCATGGATTAATGACAAAAAGTAGTGAGTAACTGTCACATGTCCCAGGGCAAACAGTACTAGAACATAAATCACATCTTTGCAGGTACAGCATTCTTGGCCACCACTGCTTAATTTGGGGGGGGGGGATGGTGCATTGTTATAAGTGTCAGCAGGATCAGAGTCCCGTCCTCTAGAGATTGCTTTAAAACCCAGGGGCAGACGGCTGCTTGTAGAAGAGCTGCTGCCCCAGCTGTGCAGGACGCGCTGTAGGAAGAGGGCTCAGAGGCGCGGAGGCTTTCAGCCCCCCGGCAGGAGGGCAGCGGGCCTGCTCCCTGTACCCCGGGCTGAGCAGTGCTGCCCGCCGGGCTGCTCTCGGGCCAGAGGCCCTGCAGAAAGCCCCTGGGAAAGGGCTGCACCTGCCAGAGCCGTGTGCCGGTGTTGCTTTCCAGGTGATCCACGTCTTTGGGATCTGGAGAAGTTTCTTTTGACATGCACACTCAGCGCTCTGAAGAATGTCACCCTTGATTAATGTCAGAAAGCAGAGTGTGCCATTTAAAGGATTTCAGAAAAACGGCACATGGAGCAGGTTTTAATGCTGATTTTTTGACAGCCTTCATGTTTGGCCTTGACATGCTGCAGGGTAGACTCTGTCTTCCACTGGCCATTTATCAGAGGTATCACAGGACAGAAAAAGACATTAAAATCTTATTTTAAATGAGTCCAGGATGACGTCAGACTGGATTAATGTATGTGGGAGGACTGACCAATCTGACAATCTCACATTCATCAGTGTGAAATCAATCTGAAAGGTACAGTGGGCTGCATCTACTTTAATGTTGATGGAGGATGCCAGAACTGACAGAATAACCTGGCACTTGCTATTTATTGCATAGGGAAACAGAATACTTGTTTGTATATATAAACATCTCTTCCCTCTTCTGCAACATGCTGTATGGCAAGAAAAAATAATGGCAGACTAGGATAACTGGGCATTTTTTGACAGTCTCATACATCTCTTCAGTCATCTGGTAATTCCAGTGAAGTGCATGTTTCCATGCCATGCAGCAGAGGAGAGCTAAAGCTACAGTAATGGAATGTAACTCTTTTGCCAGTGTCATTTACATTTTGCTTTATTAGACAAAAGTCAAGTAATTAATCAGTTGATTGCTTAATTCAAAATTCAGTCAATCGCAATTTAGGCTTCATCACTACGCTTTCCACATGATGAAATCTGTTTGATAAATTTGATTTTTTTTTTTTTGGTTGCCTGTCTGTGAATAAGTAACGCAAGTTTGGTGTAAAGACAAGTCAAAGGCTTCAGTTTTTGCATGTGAGTAGAAATGGAAACACTGGGCTGTGAGCAAAATTCCATGGGGGGGATTTTTAGACAACCCAGTTGGATTTCAGAAAGTGCACCCAGTGGTGTGTTTTCAGAAATACCATGCCTTTGTATTTTTCCACTTATTTCAGCTGAGTTTGGGTGGTATCTTTGGAAGGTCGGATCCTTTATTTCCAACTGTGTAAAGTGTCCCTGGTAACATCCACAAGCTATAAAATACATCAGAAGCCGAGGTCAGTCCTGCAGTAAGAATGCAGCGCTCTTGCCTGGTGCTGGGGAGGGCTCCTCCACAGAACAGCTCCCCACTATGGTGCCAACGCCCCAAAGTGCAGAACTTCGCATCCCGTGTTCAACACAGCAAATGCTCTGCACGAGCCTCGTGCAGTGAAGGGCAAGACTGAGAGCCAGTGGGAGAGAGCCAGCACGCGTGTGTGCTGAGTGAGGGAAGGTGCTGCGGAGTCCCTTGGTGCGGCTGCGCTGGGTCCCTCACCGAGGGGGGTCTGGCCCTGCGTAGCTGGTGACTCAGGCTGTCAGTGCCTCGGAGCTGTACGGGAGGAAATTAAACTCCTGCTGTTAGGTGAATTGAAGTAGGAGTGCAAACAAAGAATAACCAAATATATAGTTGTAGAGATGCTTCTGTCCCCACGAAGAATATTCATTCAGTGGTCTCTTACCTGCAAAATAATAAATCTGTACTCCATCCTGGATTTCCCACTGTAAGCTATAAAAGAAGCTGTCATTTCCTATTGTCTAAACAATTTACGGCTGCCTTAAAGAGGGTGTCTCTCAGCAATCTTGACATCTCGACTTGATCATAAATTCACAGCTATTATTGAAGGCAAATGCTTTTTGCTTTAGATAAGCACACAAATGAAAATCTCTCCAGGTTAGAGAACCACGGGAAGGTGGCTGTCTCCTGCACGGGTGCCTGAGTAGCAGGGCTCTGCAGTGCTGGTGAGGCAGGAGCGTGGTCATCTTCACCTCATGTTGCCCACTGCTGGGGGCAGGGAGAAGAATGCTACTTTTACCAGCAAGCATTTTATTATTAGCTTGTATTACTTTAAGAAACTCTGCGCAGTGGAATTGTAATCTGGTAAACCTGGAGCCCATGAAATGAGATTTTCAGTTCTGTGAGTTAGCAATAGGTATGATACATTGCAACAGATTTACTCCCCACATGAGGGAGATTTTGATGAGAAATCTGATAAATTACCCACAAAGATTTCTGGTACAGAGCGTAGCTCGCCTGCTGACCCACTATCCTCATTTTGCTTTTTCCTCTGCTTGCTGTGTTTGAAAATAGACTTATCCACCACATTGTGCATACCTTTCTGTAGTGGAAAGGCCAGGGAATTTCTTCTTGAAGACATGGGAAGTTGTAAGAAGGTGAAACTGCAAGGATTTGTTCACGGTATTCATTCCAGGGAGAGAAACAGGGTCTGGAGCATCTCACTGACACAGGAGCACCTGCTGAGGCTGGGCTTCTTGGCACTGGTTGTGCAATTTGTTCCGGGTCCTCAGCGCCTCTACAAACCTGTACCTGCCTTCCCAGGGGTCCAGGCTGTGCAGAGAGGCAGCGAGGTGTTGCCAGCTGTACCACAGAACTGAGTTGTGTGCAAGGAGCAGGTGTGACCTTCCTCTGAAGCTGCAGCAAGCATCGTGGCTCAGTGCTGGCTGATGTGCTGTCAGGCGTGGAGGTGGACACCCCGCTGCCAGAGCCTGCTTCCCCGCCATGACTGCCAGGTACGCTTGGCACCAGGGCTGACACGTGAAACCCAGAGGAGATGTCTGGATGCTTTAGGGCAGTGTAAAGGGTTAGCGACATCAGTGAATTTCTGATCATCTTTCTAAAAATCATTGTGCTTTTTGGATTCCACTGTTTCCCCCACCTTTATTACAAATTTTCTCCTTTGTAGCAGCAACCTTTCTTTGTCTTCTGGGGGTCTTGTTCTCTTCCCCAGGCTCACCTCCGCTGGTGTGTTACAGATGGGTTTCCTGGCAGCCCGGCTGCAGAGAGCTGGCCTCGGCCCTGGGGATGAGGAGCTTCATGGAAAGGGTCAGTGTCTGACAGTCCGGTGGCAGGGCAAGTCCATTGCCGCTGTATCTGCCTGTGCAGCATGCCCCTGATCTCTGGTGTGATATTATTCAGACATTGCTAGTGTTTACCTGTCAGACTGCTCAGCCCTGCAGTCACCCTAAATAATAGGACAGGAAGAAAAAAGCGTCCGTTTTGTTATCTGTGCTGACATGCGTGCCTGCAGGAAGGCTGCCATCCCAGCCGTGCTGACCGGAGCGATGGCAGGGCAGACCTCTGTTGTGGAAGGGCTCTGTGTGGGCATACAGCTTGCACAGAGGGAACCCAGAGAGTATTTCTGGCTGTGCTGGGCCTCGCACAGTTCAAAGCCCAGTTTCTTACATAGAAAATATACTTAGAAATTTTATTTTTGAGACATTCTCACAGCCTTGTGGGTGAGATTCACAGGTAACGTAACAGCAAATGCAGAAGGAAAGAAAATGGTGTAATATCAACCACAGTGACAAATGTGACTGGAGATAGCTGGCAGACATGTGACGGTTGAAAAGTCACTGAGGCAACTAGGCAGCAGGTCATGGAGAATCCTTGCAACCATTTTTGTGTGAGACAGGAGGGGAGGAACAAGCCTTCTTGTGTGTTTGTGAGCAGGGTACGTAAGTACACGTAATTACTGCGTGCAGTTGGGTGTGCGTATGGCAGCGGCACTAATAGCTAACTGGTGTAAGTCTTTGTATTTATATTCATTGGACATAGCTGACTCCAGTTACATTTATTTATTCAAAGTTTTTAATAAGATATAATTGGAAAGGACTTATACAAAATCTGCATATTGATGTGACATTTAAGTATATGATTAAGTAGAAGCTGCTGAGGTCACCACTTGACTAAATTGGCTTAATGACTGTTGATTACACTGTACATGTTAATTTAATTTAGTGAGATCTTTATCTTCTGAATTGGTTATCATCTTCTGTTCGATTATTGATTAGGATATGGGAGGATGCCAGTACTAGTTCTGTTTGAGTTGATAGCTCAGTGCATCCTGCTCGCTGTATCACTGGCTGGTCAGCATGTCTGTGAGCATCCAGCACGGGCCATTTTCTGTGTCAGGCTTCCAGGACTGAGCCCTTTCCTGTCCACTGATGGCAGAAATCACTCCAGGACAAGGAAGACCTAATGCCGTGTTCAGATCCTCATAGCAACTGACCATGTACTTGTTCTTACACTGTGGTAAATGAATGTATTACTGATGCACAGTTGTGAGAATAGTGTAGAAGGAGAGGCCTCTTCATATTTTACTAAGTTTTCTGGCTTATGGACTGGAAATCTGCCTATAGAAGTGAGTGAAGAGAATAAAGTTTCCTCCACTAAAAGGCTGTGGAAAACTTAAGTGCTTAAGAGGATACTTGGTCTGAGCATGTCTTCTGCTGCGCTTTGTGCCGCTCTGTTCATGTTTTGGGGCGGTGAGGCTGGAGCTTTGCAGCTGCTACTGGCTGATACATGAAGCTCTGTGTTGGGTGGGGGCTTAGGAGAGGAGAGCTCTTTATCCCTCCATCCCTCTTCATTCCTGTGTTTCTAGACCCTACCCTGTCACTCTGCCCTGGGATGGCAGAGGACCCCAGAAAGCCCACAGCTTCTCGGCTGTCATGCTGGAGAGAAGCCCCTGCCCACAGCACAGGCTTAGTGGAGGGGGAGATGCGCTGTTGCCTTTGGAGAGAGCTGCTCCTGAGGGAGCCCAGTTCCATATGGAACGTGTTTCAGTGGCATATGCTATTAATCCTGCATGCTAAATTATTCAGCAGTTCAGAATAATGAATCATTGAACAAAGCCTGGCATTATGCAGCTCTAGTCCTCGGCTGCCTGGCGCAGCAAACCTGGCCAACATTCCCTGGGTGGGAGCACTGCAGCTTAGTGTGTGACTTTGCCAGAGCTGTGACCCGGGGGAACCGTCTTTCGGGCCATTGCTTGTGGTTGCATGAGCAGCACCTTCTACCCTGCTGACTCGGGGCTCAGTCAGCTGAGCAGATCTGGGTCAATCTGCTCTTCTCCACAAAATGGAGAGCTGAAACATCTCCCAGAGGAGCAGCAAAAGGAATCACACCCCTGAAAAAGTCCTTTCTCTACTGCTAGACTTGGAGCAGTGAGAAATACAAGCTGCTTTGTTAACTGGTGTAAATTACTTTTGATAGAGCTGTGCTGATTTCAATCTGTTGTGGATCTGGCCCTATATACCTATTGCTGTTCTGCAGAGTGAAGACAGTTGTGCTCGTCTTTGAAAGTCTGAGGAAATTTGCAGAAGAAAAGGTGGCTTATGATGCTGGGTTTTAAGAATGTATTACTCTATGCTAGCAGGATCATATCTTAATTATTGTGATCATCTAAAATTTCTGTAGCTGTATTGCTCATGAACTCAATCTAGAACTAGTGCCCAAGCTCTGGCGTGACAGGCGTGGCCATGTACAGAATATTACCAGGAATCATTCTTGGGGGCTTAAGGATGTAATGTCAAGATGAACAAGGAAGGAGGGAGGGAAGCCCTCACTGCAGGGTTCCCTGCTGCCTGTCCCGTGGCCCCAGGAGTCACACTGCTCCCCAGGCACCTTCGCTGACTGTAAAATACCCACTACCCATGTCCTGGGAGG
Organism: Strix uralensis; assembly: GCF_047716275.1. Taxonomy (NCBI): domain Eukaryota; kingdom Metazoa; phylum Chordata; class Aves; order Strigiformes; family Strigidae; genus Strix; species Strix uralensis. The sequence continues at coordinate 7,739,750 of NC_133996.1, forward strand.
CAGGCAGGAGGGATGCTGAGGAGCAGCCGTTGGACAGATAGAGGCAGACCTGAACTGTGTGCTGGGCTTTGCCTACCGCAGCAATAGTTCAGTGTAAAGACCCAGAGACATTAACATGCAAATAGAGGGTTTCTGTGGCAGCCCGCTGACCAGACTCTGTGCTGCTGGGTAATATTATCCTAGATGTGTAAAAACTATAATCTGGATACCTTGGAGGAAAATTACCATCCACTTGTCCTCAAATCACAGCTTCGGTGGGTCTGCTGACAACTGTACCTCAGTAAAGTTAAACACTGACTGGCCCCTGTGTTCGTCTGTCCCTCTTTCTTGATTCTGCTCCCAACACTCTTGAAGTGGTTAATATTCATCTAAAGAGCTCCTTTCCTGGCTTCCAGCTGAGGTCTGACCCCTCGCTCTAGGGGAGGATCATATCTGGCAGCATGAGGGGAGCGGAGGCCCCAAAGCTCTGGCAGTGGCTGGGACGTCGGGCAGGGCAGTGAGCGGGTGGGAGCTGTGGGGTGCCAGTCCCGCACCCCCCTGAGGCTTACACACGTGTGCCCACGTGGGGGGTTGCTGTTCTGGCTTCATGCATACGTGACTGAAAGTGTCGAAGGGAAATGGTTGGCAGCAATGATTAAATTTAGATTTTTATCCAAGTGAAAACTTCAAGTCGTCTCAGCAGAACGTTATATAATCAAAAGCAGTAAACATCTCTGCTTATTCATGGGAGAGTAGATGAAAATGAATCTTCTAAACTCTGTTTAGAGCTGAGCAATATATTTTGTTCTCAATTAATATTAGATGGGCTAACTTTCCAGGAAAAAACAAAAACAAGTTGGTTTTGGCTAAAAGTTGACCTCAGGAATTTTCTAAAGGTCAAATTATTTCAATTTGTTTCAAAAATTAATCTTTAACCAGTAACTTAATTTTTGTCATTTTTATAATAAGATTTTCCATTTCAGAAATGGCTATATTCTAATATTTATGTATTTTCCCCTTTAATTTCTGTGTCATTTAAAAATTAATGTTTAAAAAATAAAATTCTGCTTAATGTCACTGCAGTTGATTTCCACATTCTGTAGTTCAACTCTCCAAAACATCCAGTGTTTACCTAACTGTTACCACTTTCTGAAGAGCAAATTCGGTCAGTGTAAGAAGTGTTGGAGCTCTCTGGGGTGCTTGAATCAAAATGTGAATAACACTTGAAAATGTTTAAAGACAACCCTCCTTGAACTTCTTGGGATGGATGCTTTGATGTAATGCTAACTAATAGGTCTCATCAACCGCCAAAATCCCTGACCTTGGAGTCAAGGAGCATGTATGAAATGGAGAGGAAAAAACCCCAGAGAATGTAGGGCTACAATTCATAATAACTAACAAAATAAGTTTAAGTCCCAGTGCAACCCCTTTAATGAGCAAGTGAGCTAAAATACATTGCAGCTGAATTGCTGACTTTGTCTGATGCGGTTCCCACAGAGCTCATTAAACCTTTTTATGTAACATTGCTGCAGCCACGCTTTCCAAAGCTTTCCTCATTGTGCATGTTGGGTGATGTTTTCATGTATTTTAATAATTCTTCTTTTTGTCCGTTAAATTTAAAAAAGAAAAATCATGGTTCAGCTACCTAAACAGCTTAATAAGGAGTAAGTGAAATATCTCATTTCTTTTGAAGACTAGCTCTGGTGTTTCATGTTTTAGCAGTTCAATTTCACCCTGGAAAGAGAAAATACTGTTTGTTCCCAGCTTTGAGAACCTGAGCAATAAGGAGCACTGTCAGAATGAAAACATTCAGCACAAAATTCCCCAGCAAGTCAATAAAAGCAGCCACAGCCTGTTTGTTGAGAGCTAATGGATTTCGCTTTGGACTATGACTTGGGAAACCTATGGCCGTAGCTCTTCAGGAGGGATTTTGAAAGCAACAGTTACACCGACTTGGTGTTCGTGCCTGATGCCCCAGAAGGCTGGAGGTGGAGCAGGTGCAGTGTCGGTGCTGGCTCGCTCTGCTGAGCTGCCAGGGCACCAGCGCAGGCAGCTCTGCTGCCTTTGAACACCTCCCAGAGCACTTCTGTGCTATCGACGAGGTTGGGACTAGTACACGCTTTCTTAATCACTTTCTGGCAAACACTGTTAAGCCTCATTAATGCAAATTAACAGATGATCTATTTTTGCAGAGTCTCAGTCCCATCACATGAACTTACATTATACAGCAACTTTAGAAAAATCAATTTTTAGTCCTTACTACAAATCGATTTATAGCTTTTTCTGCTTGGAGCTGCTGGGGTGCGCTCAGCCCCAAACACCCAGGTTGCGCACTCCTCCTTGCTGCCTTGTCCGCCGCTGGGGAGGAAGGTGAAATTCTGATGTTAGAAACATGGCTTAAAAAAAAAAAAAAATCAGTCTTGAGACTTATTTCTGAAAAGGCGTGTAAAGTCTTATGTACAGAAAGAAGTCAAGTATTTGTAGTGACCATCTTTGAGTGCTTTGCATTTCCTTCTTTGAAGTGTTACAGTAAAAATGTGCCCATTACAGTGAGTCACTTGGTTATGTCCCAGCATCGCCTGCCGAGGGGCTGCCCTGGTGCACGCGGCGAGGCCAAAGGGCTTGGTTAAAGGTTCCTACCGCTGGTGAGTGCTAGAGCTGAGGATGGTCACAGGGAGAGGGCAGGGATGGAGGTCTGGCAGTCAGATACTTGCCTCTGTCCATGGCAGATGAGGAGACGGGTCATGGGCATATAAGAAGAAACTTGGTCTGACTCTGACCTTCCTCCCCTCGTCAGGGCAGACACGGAGGGACCCCAGAGCACTCGGCATCTGCCAGCAGGCGAATCCCAGCCGCTCTCTGAACGTGCAGGCAGATGAGGGGGGTGTGAGCACTGACCCCAGGGTGCCGTGGAAGCTGCTAGCCTGAGTGGGCTCTGGTTGGGCTGTAGCTTCGCTTGAGCTGGGTGTTAGCAAGGGTTTCTGCTCTTAAAATCTAAAGATCATTGATTATCATGGTGAGATTTTGCTCAGTTTGCCTCCCTTTGGAGGGGTAACTGCGGAAGTGTGCTGAAGCTGGCGATGCGAGAGCAGAGGGGGTGAACTACATGTGGGAACCCTCGGCAGAGTGATGGCTTCTGACTTCCCTTGTCTCTGATGCCTCATGGTTATCTCGGGGACAAGAATACTGAAGGAGGGGGCTGGAAATCATAATCACTTCACTTTAAAATGGCATGGTCTCCTGGGCTCTGACCAAGTAATTACATTTCAAACTTGAAATGAAATGTCTTTCTTGAAATGAGAATTTAAATGAATTAGCTGCATCTATCAGCAGGCGCTGAAGGGGCTATTTTAATTTAAAAGCTAGGTATAATCCTGGCTTGGCACATACAGCTTAATTACAGTCAGTTTTAACAATAAACAAAAACACAAGGGGAGAGTGGAGCCTGGCCTAGGTAGCTCTGGGATTTAAAATATTTTACAAATATTGAAATTGCTTTCTAATTAATTTACTCTGACCTAACGGTATGCCTGTTGAAGGAAGTTAGTTAGCTTGATCCCTTAGCTGAATTGTGTCATTTAACATTTAAGTTTGAGACATGCAATAAGAGCTCAGCCCGTGGGGATGCCGAGCTCGCTGCTCTGGAGGAGGCTGTCCCGTTGCTGAATCTGGGGCGTGCGGTGTGGCTTCTCTGGCGAGAGGGTGCAGGCTGCCGGGGAAGGCAGCGGCCCCCGGGAGCAGCGCTGGGCAGGATGGCTGGGGGGGCTGGCTCTGACCGTGCCCAGAGTGTCTGGGGACGGCTCCTGGGGTGGTGCTGGGTGCAGTGACTGGGGTAGTGGGAGTTCCCATAAAAGTTAGTGTATTGGAATGTTGTAAATGCTTTTAAATGTGCTGTATCCCTAAATGAGAGGGATGAAGGTTATACCTCCAGTGAAAAAGTCGTAAGAACAATTCCTTTTTCTACAACTAATATGAAATTGTTGGAGAAATACAGCAGAACTTCCTGAAGAAAAGAGCTCTCTTAGCTGATCATGAAGTTGTATGCTGATAAGCCTGCTAACTTTGCATCCAATATTTATTTAGCAGCCAAAAATGTTTTTGTCATATTTTGAAAACCACATCATTAGCTCTGTTATTTGTCCCATTAACATAGTTCATCATGCACTGGAGTTTGCCAGTCACTGCGGAGTTAGCACATAGCTTAGAGCATGGACTATGATGTGAAGACAGATGTGTGTCTCAGGCCTGATTATAAGCTATAGCTGGCAAAACAGGGCGTGATTTAATGAAGTTTTGATACAGCTCATCAGATACTGAAATGGGAAGATGCAATATTAATTTAGAAACACATTATCATTTCAATTGTAGTCATTCTGAAGAGTATTAATAAACGGGAGATTGTAGCAGTTTGGAAAGATGATGTATTATTCTAAAGGCAAAAATATTCTTCAGAATTATGTTTCATTTGACACCTAAACATCTAGCATATTCCTATTATCACTGTGTAATCAATTTTTTGCTGTGTCTTCCATGCTTGCAAAACATAATCACTTGAGGCATTTCATGCACTGCACTGGAGGCTTCTGAAGTGGGTAGGCAGGACAAGCTTAAAACACTGGGTTGACAACTTTTATCTTTTAATCCTCAATTCTTCTGTGGATTTAAGTGACTTGAAACGCTGTTTGACAGCAGGGCCTCCTTTTGCTGTCACAAGCAAAAGAAAGATGCAAATGGCATCTAAAACTTGTTCCATCTGTGTCAGAGTATGACACTTAATACAGATGGTACTGACCACCATTTCTGAGAGCTTTAATCCTTTTACCAGTAAAATTAGTGCACCTTGGAAAAAATGAGTGGCATCCTGTTCTGCTTAAACAGCAGTGTAATTCTCGGCTAACAGAGATTAGCATCTCTGTTGCTGACGATAGATGTAGAAAGCATATATGCTGATTTTTCAGACCCCAGGTGCAACTTAACAGAAAACTTGGCCTTGGGTTCATAAAATTGAACAAACTTGACTTGATTGTTATGAAGCCACATGAAGTTGATCGTATGAAGCCACAGTCCTGTTTACTGTGACGCTTGTTCAGGTTGTAGCCCCACTGGAAGTGCACAGCCTGAATTCCTCCTGTTGTGCAAGTGGTAAGTTCAGCCTCTAAAGAGCAGTCAGTAGTAGCTGGAAGGAAGGGATGTGTTTTCTGTGAAGTGTATTTTGGGATGTTCCTGCTGCTGTGTCTGCCCCTGTAGGACTTCCCCATTCCTCACTTTCTGAGGCGAGACAAAAATGTATGTTCTGGAAAATACTTGTGTGCCCTGAACTATGCATTGTGTGGCTGAAGCATGGAAACAAATGTTTAAAGGGATCCCCAGTCTATCATGAGTAGATGTCCTGTAATTCTGCATTTGAATTATCAAATCCTCCTGCGATGGGGTGTGTAGCCAAGTCCGTCAGTGTCGTCTGTTCCTTCTCCCTCTCCTACCCAGCCCAGAGGAGCAGCTCCTGAGCCCGTGAAGGACCTGGGGGGCTCACTGTGTACCTTGGGGCTGTGAGCAAGGCACATTTGCATCCTGTTAGTGCTTTGCTAAAGTAGGCAGGCTCCCTCTGAAACTGCTGCTTATAACTTGAGCAAGCTCCAGCCTGAATAACCACTTAATTAACATAGTCTCCTGGCAATGGTGCGCAAGCAAATTTCCCATCTAAAAGCAGAATCAAGGCAATATTTTGTGTCTATTCTTAGTCATACCCATTTAATCTGTAGATACTTGAAATCCTCAAATGGGTTGGCTGCAGGGCAGCTCCTTCCTAATGCTTTACAGTGAATTCCAGCCTGCTGTGTTCCCATGCTGCGTCACCGTGATGCAGAGCCGGATCCTGGGCTGCAGCAGCTCTCCCCAGCGCAGGGCTGGGTGTTCCTGGGGCAAGTAGGGCTTCAGATGGCTCTAGGGAGCGTCAGAGCCAGAGGTCATCTTCTGTTCCAGCCCAGTCCTGAAGATATCTCTCTGGTAGTGTCCCAGGAAGTTTTTGTAGGCTTTCACTCAGACTCTGGACTTCAGCTATTCCGCATAACTTAATAAACCCATTACTACGGCCTAGTTGGATGCTTGGCAGATCTGCTGGGCTCCAGCTGTTCAGATCATAGTGCTTTACATACTTTTCCTGACACAGGCAGCAAAACAACCTTTGCTGGTTTCTCCCAGCTCATGGGACCTGTCATTCCCCCACGAAGGCTTACAGAGCCTGCTGGACTTCTTAGCAAAACACAGTGCTGGTGAGGACAGGCAGGTGATCGATGAACAGTGCTGGTCTTCAGGTGGGCACGTGGAAGTGAATCATCTCAGCAGCGAGTGGATGGCTGTATGCAATGCAGATCCCTGTTTGTTTAGCAGCATACTCAGTTTTAGAAACAACATGTTTTCTGGATGCTGTCCCCGCAGGGAATATGCCAGAACAGAATGGAACTTAGGGAAGTGTGAGCCCACTCTTTCAAGCAGGATTAGTCCTTAGTGACTCTGGGGTGTTCAGGGGCCTTATGGAAATGCCATCTAGTGATTGTTCAGTACTTCTGAGAAAGTCACTGGCGTGGCTCAGCTTCACTACTTGCCCCAGCAACTGGCACAGTGGGCGCTGCTGGTACCAGGCTTTTGGGCTCCAGTAGAACAGGCAGAACCTGTCAGTCTGTCCTCAGTTCTAAGCGACTGTGAAGTACAAAGTCACCCCTGGTGGTTGGGATGCTCTGGGTTTGAGGTAAGAAAGAAGTCAAGATGTGAGCACGGCTGGAAGATCTTACATTGCATATCCTAGATGTAAATAAGAAAATTGTTTTGATGGTTTTATGCAAAAGTTCAGGGGAAACAGAGACATATGTCATTGCCTCTACCATCTCATTGAATGAGAAGAGTACCAGTCAATGAAAAGTGGCCAGATGCTCTGACAGCTGCCAGCAGACACCTCATCCTTCCCTTATGGTGTCTTTTCATCATGAACAAGGATTTTACCCTTTTGTGTGTGTGTGTATAAGTGAAAAATAACCAAGGATGAGCAAAGACAAATCTGCCACTTAAAAGAAAATAACAAAGTTCTAATTTAAGGAAATACTTCTGTGAAGTAGATATTTGGAAGAATAATTTCCTCAGTTAATTCCCTTGCTTGGTTGCAAACTGGGATGCAAAAGGGTGCTCAAACCTCAGCTTTTACAGCAGTTTTCCCTGCTGGGGAGTGTATTACAGCTGTCCTGAGTTATGCTGTCACCCTTACTTGTATTTCAAATCTTTTGTGTATTTGGCTGCCCAGAGTGGAAATACTGGAGCCTGACTGTGCTGTAATGACCAGCTACGTAGTGCTGTGCCCTGGGAGGCACTGCAGGATGTGATGGCTTCAGGGACAGGCTACATCTTAGCTTTTGGCATGTTCTCATTGAATAAAATCTATAAAAATAAATCCTTGTGTTAGACTGCTAGTTTTGCAATAATTTAAATCTACAGAGGCCTTAGCTACCTCTCACTGCTCTTGCCAGGTGATGGGGAAAGATAAATAATGAGGCAATATTTTACTCTTCAGGCTCTGCCATTGGCAAATGCTTCTAAATGTGTTCTGTGAATTTATGATGCTGGTGGCAGACTTCCATGGCAATCCTTGTAATTAATCACTTGGTTTAACAATGAGGAACATTTCATTGGTCTGATTAGCACCAGGTGAAGTGATTAGCACAATTAATCAGGTGCAGGGAAGGACTGGGGTTGAATTCAGGCAGAAAAACTTTTGTTTGAAAATCAACTCTTTCCCATTCCCAGGTGTGAAAACAGCCTCAGCACTGTGTACTTGGCGGACTGCACCAGAGCTGCTTGGCTGAGCTTCTGCCGGCTGTCCCCTAGGCCGGCTGTCTAGGGAGGGGGGTCCCAGTGCAGGGGACAAGGTTAGAATAAAGTGGATCTGTAAAAAAGATCCTGAATGTGAAACGGGGTCCGTCACTTCTTGAATCTGAGATGGCCAAGTGACTCACGTGAGCTACTTGCAAGGGTCTGTGTCTGCACATACCCATGGGGAAATCGCAGAAACTTCCACAAGTCCCCAAATACTTCCTAAAAATGTATTCTTTAAAGATGCTTTTCCTATTTTGCCATTTATATTGGCTTTCAACTGCTTCCCGTTTGACTGGGAAGACTCCTAACACTGCTAGTGCATATTTTAAGTGAATCAATTCCTGCTAGTAGTTCTGAACACCCCTAAAGAAGCCGGTTGTACCAGTCACTTTGGTGCCAGGTTAATGTGACAGTCCCTCTCTTGTAGCTCTGCAGTCAGTACTGGAGCTCTCTGTTCTTTCCTCACCTTAGGAATTCATCCTGTAGCTATGCACTGCATGTGTAGTTTTTAAATTGCAGTTTAAGGCCTATTTCTGTATCACACATACACTCACGTTTAGGATTTTAGTAGTTCTAGTTCATTGTATTATAATTGGATAGCCTTGGGGAAATCGCTGTCAGAATTGATAGGCTCCTAGCAATGTTTTTGTATCTATTGGTGAATTACCATCTACATTTTTTCAGATGTTCATGTATTTATATATTCCCATGGTGCTGCATTTCCTTTGGAGAAATGTACTGATAAATTAACATCGCGAGCAATGGAAAGGGACAGGTTTCCTTTAAACAAGGTGATGTGTGCAGCCTTCAGAACTGCTGAAAAGAACAGTAGAACAACTTGAAAACAATGAGAAATACCTTGAACTGTACTTACTCTCTTACCCTGTGCCATTGTGAAGACTTTGTACGTATTCCCAAATCTGGGTTGGTGACAGCGGTGCCTGTTGGTGAACACCTGGAGGTACCTGCAGCCCCGCTCTGCGGCATTGCTGGCCTGGGGGTGGCTATCTGCTGGGATTCTCCCATGTCTACTAAGGGTTTTTTTCTTCTCTGGGTGATCAAGGTGGGAGGAAGTTTTTCCTGGTTATGCTCTGCTATGTGAGTTACAGACACTCCAGTCTGTCACCTCCTCCCATCTCATGTGTTCAGTGTCTCCCAAAGGCAGTGGGCGAGCATGTACCCATGCAGAGTGCAGTAGCATAAGCCTTAGTTTCTCAGACTGGAATTTTGTTATTAATGCTTTCACTTTGTACTAGCAGCTACTGGTTGTTACTGGTCCCCACTGGGGTAAGAGGGACGCTCTCCCAGGAGCAGGTAGGCAGCAGCTGCAGAGCTGTGGTGTCTTTGTACCAAGTTACAGAGGAGACCTCAGACACCGATGGGGTGATTCATCCAGATTAAGGCAGGAAACATGTTTTTCTGGTGCGTCAGATGCATTTTATGAATCCCAAGGCAGCTGGCTCTCTCCAGCAAAGTTCAGTGAATCCTTTGCTTAAATTAAACATTCCAGTGACAGAAGGCGTGTAGGAAATAGCTCTCACTCCCTTTAAGTTGACTGCTCAGGTTCCTTGCTTACTCAGTGTATTTGCCTTTTCCAAAGGTAAGGCCAACCAGTAATGTAGTAATTTGTGGGCCTGGCAGACTTGGAAGTTTCAAAGGTTATTGCTCACACAACCTCGTCTCCCAGTCCTCTGGGATGTGCTGTGTGAAATGGTGGAAATGGTGCATGATGAGGGAATGCCCTTTGGAAAAGGTTAAGCCTGCTGCCAGTTTAGCAGACAGCCCTGCGAGCAGGGAGGAGGCCGGTGGAAAATCAGAGGGAAGTGGGTGTGAGGCGTGCTGGCCTGCGCTCGCCAGCGGCGTGGGGAGGCAGGAGTGCAGAATTCGGATGAGCCGCGTCTGCCCGGGCGGGCTGGCTGCCCTGCTCTGCCGGGGCACCGGGGCTGTGCCTGCAACCTGTTCATTTTAGCTCCCTGTTAGTCTCTTGGTGTGATGATGCAAAATCCCCTCCTGCAACGTTGTGGTAGAAACTTCTCCAACACAAAATGGTTTTGCACTGATTTTAGTTGTGGCCTATTAGTAAACAACAAGCTAAACGCTTTTTACTTCGCCAGTGGCTATGCTCAGCTTCATGGGGTTTTATTCTGCAGTATGCATAATTCTGCATTTTGAAGGGAAAATGGGACACAACCATAGTCTGGACAACTGGAAGGAATGAGAACAGGAGCTGATTTTTAACTATTCAATAGTTTGTACCACAGTGTGCTCTGCCTTGCAGGGAGGTGCTAACGGGTTTGTCAGCCCTTCTGCTTGTGCAGGCTCCTTCAGGTGGGGAGTGGGCAGCAGCCTCCTGGGGCTGCTCGGTTCTTTGGTTCCATCCACAGGTCAGCAAGCTATTGCAGACAGCGCCACATCTTTTCTGACTCATTCTTTGTTACAGCACAGAAGTTGGTAAAATATTTTTCACTCCCACCGGCCGTGGTGCAGAGGAAGCCCCTGGACAGTGGGAGTGGCGGTGGTGGAAGTCAGCCCTGCGGAGCGGGCGGCGTGGAGCCCGTGGGCGCTCCATCCTTCCCCCGCGCTCTGCTGCTCAGCAATGAGCTTCACTTGGAAGGGCAGAGCTCGCAACCTGCTGCTTTATGGTTAGGCAGAGGTTGACTTCGCAGATCATATTTATCATGTTTGGCTGCCTTAATATTTTCGTTATTGCTAGCCCCGAGTGCCTCAATTATGCCAGAATTGTGAAACTTTTTAGTAAGCACTTCTGGATTACTTCTGTTTGTTCCTGTTTCTGTGCAGTGAAGTTGCACTTGGTTTTCTTTCTAACCAAGAGAACTGAGACTCTCTCACTATCAGCTGACATGAGGAGGAGGGGAAATCTAAACAGGAAAGCCAAGAATTTGCAGCCTCATAAATGGAAGATGAGCTGGGCTCTGTGTCTCGTATTCCCTGCTCCTGGGTGAGCTGCTTCTGCAGTAGGAAATCCTGCAGGTTCCTCCTCTACAGCTTGCATTGGAAGGGAGCATGCATGCAGTTTTTTCAGCTCCATTAAATAGCACAGCTGCCCAAGCAGCTAAATGGATGAGGCTAATGAACATGTGCACAAGCTTGATGGTTCAGGAGCTAAATTGCCTGGGAGCAAGCAAAACAGAATTAGGCAAGTAAAGAACCTGATTGTTTTTCAAGTGATAAAAGATTGGCATGAATTACAGGAGGCATTAGAAATTTGGGAGATATGTAGATTTAAATGGATACATTTGTTTCAATTAAATAAAGAGGAAACAAAATGCCTGTTCAGAACTATTGTAGACTGAGGTTTCCATCTGATTTACTCTGATTCCTGGGCTAAGGATTAATGTCTCTGCGTTTGGGGATTAAGAATTTTATTTTTGTTGTGGGGGAGCCCCCCCAAACAGAGTGAGGGCAGAACAGTTCATTGGGAGCCAGAATAAGAGTCTCTGACCAGTTGGTATCTGTAGGTGTGGGCTCAAGAGTGCCAGCAGTGGAGCCAGCTCACTTGCTGGTGATGCGTTTTAAGGCATTTTAATGTAGATCTCACATTAGCTGCCTTTTCCAGATGGGGTGGTGTCAGAAGTCTGGCTTTGGAGTGGCCTTTGGTTCAGCCCAGATGCAGAGTTTGGAGGACCCAAGTATCCAGCACCTGTGTGAGGCAAACCCAGGTGTTATGGGCAATGGTCCAGTGGCTGCAAACCCCGCTGTGCTGGTCACAGCCGCCCTCCCGTGGCCTTAGGAGGCCCAGGAGAAGGGAAGGCGAGCCAAAGTGACGCAGCAAACATCACTCTTCTGATGTAGTTGTTTTTCAGTGAATCTAAACCTTCCCATTTCCTATGAGGTTCAGTTTCCTCTCTATGAAGTTTTGGTTGTTTGTTAAACCAAAATTTTAATTGGAAGTTTTATCAGGTTAGTTTCCAAAGCTGGTATTGCTTTTTTCAATTACAAGTGTTCTTTGGAAAACACAATATTTCTGTGAAGGTTTTGGAAAGTATCTCAAAGCAAATTTTGATTAAAGCTCTAAAACTGAAACACGTGAAGAATGTGCTATTACAGGCACTCTCCCCAAAGAATTCTCTTTTTATGAAAAACATGAATGTGTTCATTTATACCCATTGCCCTCTGGGGCACAGACCTCTCCTGGGGGGAAGGAAGTTGCCACTGGTTTTGACAGACAGACAACAGACTCCAACCCCAAATTTCCCTTCCATCTGTCCCATCTTAAAGCTCCTGACGTGTCCCGTCAGCCCCCGTCCCGTGACGATTGCCTTGCAGAATGTAAATGCAGTGCTTGTGCAGCCCCAGAGCCCTCTAGAAAAACCTGCTGTCAGGTTCATACAGCCGCTGCTTGGTAGCTTCCTTCCCATTCAGGTCTCAAGATTACTGTGGCATTGATTGAACAGGAGATTCATGGAGGGAAATTAAGCCTCCAGAAGATACAATAATTTAAATAATTGGCATTTTTTTTGTGTATGTGAGAACATGAGAAATACAGAGTGTTCATTCACTGTAAATTCCTCCAGGACCGCGTTACAGAAGCAGATGAATTCTTATGAAACAAAGATTCTATTTTCATGCAAATATCCCTCAGTAATAAAATACCCAGGGAATAAAAATGACAGGAAAATGTATGATGTACAAGCAGAATTGTTTCCAAAGCAGTGCATTTTCCACGAAGCCTCAATAAGTCTTTATACTGTAGGCCACGTTAGCAACAACGCGCAGCGCAAGATCAGGCTTTGCATGAGCAGCGTGATGGAGGACGCGGCTGGTTCTGCTGCTCACGCTGCTTTTTAACTGCAATTTCTGTGCAGAAACTGTCTTCTCCGGTCACGGATTGAGACAAGGAAAAGTCTTCCCTTTGTGCAAGGTAGGAGAGAATGGCTCTTGGGGAGCACCTGGAGGGAGGCCAAAAGCCCTGATCCCAGTTTTGAGTGTTGTCCAAATCCAAAGTATTTGAGGTTTACTTACAACTGCCCTTCGGGGCCGCAGTACAAGTGCGGGCGCAGGCTCTACTTCAGGCAGCTCTACCGTGTTACCTAGGTCCACAAAGAGGAAAATAGCTCCTGTGTCTTGTACGTATTTAGCACTGACCTGGACTATCCTTTGTCAGCAGTAATTAGTCAGAAGGACTACAACTCTCTTGCCATTGCAGCCCCAGATATGTGCCAGCATGATTTCAAGGCCAGGACGTTACCTCTCTCCCTAATTTTTCCTTTTTATACCTATCCATGAATATACACAGCTGCAAGTGATGGGAGTGCGATCCATGTTTAGCAGTCTGTCTTGACTTTTTATATTGGGGGGAAACACCCTCAGTGTTTCAAGATGATCAGTTGAAGGCCGTTGCTTCTCTCTAGGCAACTGATAAATGGCTGGAGTGTGAAGCGTTCCCTGCTGCCCGAGGTAATGATTGCTTTCCAAATGGCATCTGTATGGGGGGGGTGTGGGAGGCGGCGCACTGCGGGAGAGGGGGAATAATCACAGTAAACTCCATCTTACCAAGTGCTGTGGGCATATATCACTTTTATTGTAGGGAAGATGAATAGATTCTGTGGTGGGTTTTGTTTTGTTTCAGTGGAAGAAGTGTTTAAGTTGCTGGTGTATTTCAAACTGTTTGGGTAATCAGGAGCTAATAAACCTTGTTGGAGTTGAGGAGAGCTTCAGAGGCCTCTCCTCTGGCTGGCTGGTGAGGCAGGGACTTCTGAAGCCCGAAGCGCAGCTGCATCACCTGGAACGTGAGCGGAACAAGGATTGCTGCTCCTTGGTTTCTTTCCCTTATTCACTGCTGCGCAATGAAACCCTTTGATTAGTGGTCCTGTGGCACTGCTGTAACGGACATGCAGTAATTGTGCTCGCCTCTTTGCCTCCTTCATCAGGAATGAGCCTACCTGAAACTGGGCCAGTTCACAGTCGTCTCCAACCTGTATGTTTTATGTTTTTGCTGCTATCTCGTGCTCAGAGTCAAATTTTCAATTGAACAGATGTAAAATCCTTTTCTAATAGGGAGGCAACCCAAATGAATAGTCCTTTTGCACACAGTTTTATTCCTGGGGGGGGAAAAAAGTAGTTATTTTTTGGTGTTGATTCTCCTGCTTGGCTTGCTTGAATAAATAGAACCGCTTCCTATAGGTTTTGTAAGAAACAGTTTGCCCCAACTTTTGCAAAGTGGAAAGTTTTTGATAGTTATAAATTTGAAGCTTTTCTTCCTTCTACTTAAAATAATTTAAAATTATTATGTCAAGGCAAAAATCTTTTGTTCAGAATTACTTTCTGACTTTCAAAGCTGTTAATGCCTTCCTGATTCCTTTATTTGTTGAGATCAAGGTGTGAGGAATTGCCTTGGAATGGCGAGGAGCTGGAGGCCCGTGGGGCAGGGTTGATCCGTCCTGGCTCCCGAGCCGCCTGCCCCCGGTGTTTCCCAGCACCTTCTAGGTCAAGCCTGTGCCCGTTCCCTTTGGTTATTGCAGGTCTGTTGCTCGGGCTGCTGGGTGTAATGCCAGGTTGCTGCGACAGTAATCAGGGTTTTTTCTGCTGCATCTTGGGCCTTACAAGCATGCTTTTAAACATTAGATGAAACTAAATTAATCAATGCATAAATTAATTACCAAAAATGACTTTGCCTCAGAGGCTGAAGTGGGGATGTGTGAGAGAAACCTAAATGCCAAAATTAAAATCTCGATTAAATTTTACAAATAATGGATAATTACAGGCCTTTTTCTTTTTTTATGTTCATATTAAATTGTAAGGAATTATTAGATATTTAACTGACATTTATCCAGATAGCCCACAGCAAGTTAGGTAGCAGTTACATGCTGTAATAAATGTTGGCATTTAAAAATTAATTGCTATGCTATCTAACTTGCTGTGGGCTGTCTCGTTAAATATTAATGGAATATCTAAAAATATGTTATGAGCTGAAAGGATTATTTGGGTATGGGATGGCAGAGTTATAAGGCCTAGAGGGGAAAAGCTGTGTTTGAACATCATCAGTTCATCAGGATCGCTCCCTGGCGAGGCGGCTCCCCGACACGTTCTGTCCCCAGCAGGAACGGGCTTCTCGGGGAGACGGGGCGTGCACGGAGGGCTGAGCCTTGCCGCTCGGCGAGCGGGGTGCTCGGCACTGCCTGCTCCGTGTGCAGGTGGCTGCTTCAGCTCCTTTGATAATGCATGAAAGGAAAATAGGCCTTGCAGACATGGGTCGGCTTTTCAGCCAGGAAGTAGATCCCCTTTCCCACGAGAAGCAGCAGGAGCTGTGGGGTGCCTCGATCCCACCGTGATTCGGAGAGCAGAGCCCTCCGCACCCCCAGCCCTGGCCTGGGTTCTGCAGCTGCTGCGGTTTCGGTGAACACAGGCAATGGGATTTTGAGGAAGGAAATACCAAAAAATTAGAAGTTAAGACCTGGTTCTGCCTGTTGTACGGTCTTTGGGGACTTCGGAAGAAAACTAAATACTGCGTGTCTCCCTGAACGCTGTTTCAGGTCTCTCATGCACCCCCATCTCCAGGGTGGGGAGGCAGTGGGGGGAAGGTGGTCCCTGCTGTTCCCTTCCATGCGGAGATAATACATGGTGGGGAAGGGTGAAGATGAGCTAGGGAGGAGGGAGGTCCTGTCCGACACGAGTACTTGTATTTATTATTTATTCTGAGCAAAATGTGCTAAGTGCTTTGTAGAGAATACACATCTAAGCGTGCTAGGTGTTTAAAAAGCAGGGCAAGCACTGGGAGGGAAAAGTCTTTTGCAGCTCAGTGATACAAACTGAAGGGATATTTTTGCTCTAACTCAATCTCCCCCTATGAATAATGCATGCTGGTCTCCCAGAAGCATGGGGTAATCAGAAATATACTGTGTCCGTGACAAACACAGTGCACATTACTGTAACAGAGCTTAAAGACCGTTCCCATTGACTCTTACTATTTAAAGCGAAGAAATGTGCAATGTGTTTTCCCAGTCAGCCACCACTTTAACTCTAATGCTTTGCTATTCCCCATACACTAATAAAGTGTTTGAGAGTGAGTGAGAGCTTTTGCACATAGAGGAAAGGACGCACGATCTGGCTGTGGGATGGGTTATTCCTGTGGCTGAAATGTTTGGAGCAATACGGATGTCTCTCAGGGTCTCCCTGCTGAACTCCTTGACAGCAGAGTCACTGACAGCCAGTTGACTCTGCAGCCAAGGAAATCCCCGTCCCCGAGTCCCCGCCGCTCAGCCAGGCAGGTAACGTGGGGATCTCTCCCCAGAGAGGCCCTGTGCATGTCCCAGGCACTGGCTGCTGCAGGGCAGATGCCACGACTTGGGCAGGGTGTGAGCATCTGGCCTACCTTGGTCCTCTCAGCCTTCGTCTCCCATCTCTTGTTTTGGTAGCCTCTGAGACAAAATACACCATAATGTAGATTTTCAGTCAGCTGAAATGTGTGAATCAGGTTTGAGAGGTGCCATCTCTGAAATAGAAATGGTGGGATTACTGCAGAAATACTTGCATGAATCTTCTGGCTCCCTTGTGCAGAAGACAGTGTGGGTTCTCCTGCACAATTTCTGTCCTTTCCAGACTCATTCTGTTCCCAATATTCTCTGAAATAACCATAGGAGGCAGAATATCCTCTGTAAATGCTGAGCCTGGTGTGATGCTTGTCCAGCAGGCTGACTTTTCTATTCAACAGCAAATGACAGAGAACTGACTTTAAGATGCTTTGGAGGAATTCCCACTTCCTTTCCCCTAAGCAGGCCAAGGAATGCGATTTCATTCATCATGTACTCAGTTCAAAGCGCCATTTACTGCTGAAGGATAGAGCAAATATAATTTAAGGTTCCACTGTGCATGTGACAGATTTAATTAGTGTACATGGGAGCTCAAAGTTGTTCAGAAAGTATTTGTTTGCATAAAAATAGGCTATGCCTGCAATTTAAGCTGGAATAAAGTACTGCAGTTATGAAGAATTTAATGAGTTGTTGCGTAATGTTCTTTATAAACACCATCCTAGATGGGAAATTGTATTAGGAAATAAAAACTAGGTTAGCAAATGCAACGAAATCCAGCCTTCCACATCCTCTTGCTTACAGGGGCTGTAATTCGTTGTTAATGACGTTCAGTTAATCTGAATGGGAATCGTGTGTCTGCAGTGGTTGTCAGAGGAGCGGGAGTGAAAATCCCTCATGCTTATTATCTCGTCTCTGCATCAGCTGGAGCATCGCTCCCATAGGTGGCTGGGACACAGCGGCGCGGGGCTGGGGCAGGCGGCCGAGGCACCAGCTTGGGCGCCCACTGCGGGGTCACGGCCGGCTCCTTCAGCTCTGCGTTCACACGCCTCTCGGGAGAACCCTTGCAGATAACCTGCTCTCTTCTGGTGTCTAGAGTTGTCCTAAAACACTGCAACTTTTTGTGCGAAACCGTCAGAAAATTATTGGTCTGTCAGCTGAGAGGCTGATAGAAAGATAGAAGCCAGTGTTTTGTTGTCTTGTAGAAGTCTGTTTACCATAATCAAACATTGTATGTTAATTGTAAAACTGCTGGCAGCCTGCTTGTTACATGACAGTGAAGCGGGTGAGGATTCAGGTCGGAGTGAAATTTGATGGCACAGCACAGATTTATCCGAGAAGAGAAAATGGCTTGCAAGGCAACGATCCGGCTGCTGACTGCGTGGGGCGATCAGGGATTCACGAGCAAATTGCGGCACAGACGTTCATAGGAAGGTGCGTGTGGACAGAATGAGCAACACTCCACATCTCAAGTGCAGTAACCTCCAGGCACTGGTTAAAGCCAGCCCGGTTTAGCAGGCAGATGATTGTTTCTCCCCTCTCTCTGGATCTCTGCTCTCATGTAGCAGGGCGGGAGCTTGGCCCCTGTGCGGCGGTACCTGGGCCTGGAGCGTCTCTGAGGGGCACCCTGCTCTGTGTCACCCTGAGCTGCCACAGGCCCCTCTCTTTAAGGGGAACCTAAGGCATCCAGTGCTAGAAGCTGAGCATCTGTACTCAGAGAAGGTCTTTTACAATCTAAAACAGAAAAACAGAAGGCAAGAGAAAGGAAGGATTCTGTTCCTTTCCTGTGTAGTGCTGCAGAGCGCAACCAGCCTGGCTGCCCTGTGCCGGGCTGCAGAACCCCTCTGCAGGGAGCACAGAGTTCCCTCAAGACTGAATAGTGTCACCGTCAGTTTGTTCCTGGTGCAACTTAAATTGTAAGAATTATGTTCCTTATTCTATTCCTTCAGCAAACATACTAGTTATTTATTAAGAGGGAGACTAGAGCATTGTGTATTATTTTGCTTTTCATCTGCTGTCCAGCAGATCTTTAGGGCACTGTTTGAGCTGTGGGAGCTAGTAGCAGTCGTGGGGGGAAGCACCATCCAAACACACAGCATATTTAATTAGCCTTCTTTCTTATAGACAGTCTGCACGGATGGGGATGTGGGTTTTATTCCAATAAACTTGTTTCAATGGAATTTCCATCTTGCGCTTCCCAGTAACTTGTACAGCACTGAGCTGCAGTCACGATCTTGTGGGACTGAACTCTGTCGTTTCCTACTTGGGAACTTCAGTTGTTACCTAGTACCTCTGGAGGTCACTATAACAAAGACAAAAATACGGATACTGGAAATTGTTTTAAAGTTTTTATTTGGCTGTTTGCTCTGTAAGTTAATTTCTGTGTTACAACACATGCATGTGTGAAACCTGATCAATTAATGTAGATGTTTTAATTTCTGCACAGAAAGTTCTTGATCTTGATCCTTTGGTCCATCCTTCTCATTAACTACAGCAATCATCACCTACTGCGCCTGCCCGGTTTGAAGATTTTCCCACTGGTCAGAAATGGAAGATCTAAGGTGGCACTTCACATCCTTCCCTTGGTGGTTTAATAGATGCTAATCTGTGTGAAGCCCCTAAAAGCTCTGATCTTTCCCTGGAGAGTGAGGAGGTTTTAATATAGTAATATTTAGTGCTTTTTACACTGACACCAGAACTGCAATATTGGTTTCTTAAGAGACATAGTTTTAAATGGGTAAAGTCTTAAAAATTAACTAAAGATAGCACCTGATTGCATCCCCAGTATGTAGTGTTAACCACTGAAGTAACAGTCGGTCCTTTTTAATAAAGCAAAGAGGTGCTGACAACTTGCAGTGTCATTTAACAGCTGCTAATTGTCTTTTGTAGTCTGCAGTAAACCAAGCAGGGGCCTGATTCTCAGCATTTAGTCTCTTTAGTGCTGCTTTATACTGCAGAGTGGTCTAAAAGAGCTTCAGTGAACAGAGGAGCAAGAGCCATCCAGTGCGCGTCGCCAGATGTCAACACTGCTTTCCAAAACAGACTCAGATCTTCATTTTATTGACAATGTTCCTTGAGCCTTGACTTTGGCTTCGGTATAATTGTATTTTGAAGGCTCCCCTTTTACCCTCGGTGGGTTGCTGTATAACAGAAGAAAATCCTAATTCATGACTGTAATGAAAACATGTTGTTCATGAACAGCTGAATTAACAAGGCCTGCGTATTGATTCTTGTTTATAGATGTACATCTTGTATTTGGATTCTCTGCTGGCTAATGAGGCATGAGCTCTGACTTGCAGCCTGGAGCTCTCCGAGAATCCCTCCTTACTCTGTCCTTCGCCCCTAAAGGTTCTCTGGTGTTTGATAAAAGCTTGGAGCACAAGCAAAAAGGCTTTCTTTCCATAGTACTGCTGTTAGCTCTCTCCTCTGTGCAAACACCTCTTCTCGTGAGGTCAGCTGCAACAAAAGTTTTTGATATCTCCACTCTGCTGCAGATGTGGCTGAAACAGGCTAGTGAATGAAAGGGTTATGGGGGAGGAGGGAATGAAAACAGACTCTCAACAGCAGAGTCTCATTGCCTTATTTCCCTCGCAGAAAAAAATAGCACAGAAGACCTGAGTGTGCCCCTGGGTGGAGGCGTAAGGAGCCACCGTTCCCTGTGCAGCCTGACCAGCCTGCAAGTCTCTGCTGCTGCCACTGCCAATGCACGAGGCTGGGTGTTTGCTCTGTGCCTTTCCTATGCGTTGGAGTAAAGTCTTGGTGGGATTAGACACGTGAAAGGGACCTGTGTTTGTGAGGATGCTTGGCTTTGTGGGTGTTTGATCTCTGTAGCATTGTTTAGAGAAGACAGGACGTACAGGAGGTCTCTACTAATGCGCTGTGTGGGGTACAAGTGCAGAGGATGGATCTGGTCTCATTTAAAAGAATAACATGAATCATGATGTGCAACTGCTGGGGCATGAACAAGTGTACGACACCACCATGGCACGGAGCATCTGTGCAGTCATCTCAGACACATCTCCCTCCTCTTCTTTCCACGGCATCTCTCCCCCGTGCTGGCAGGAATTCAGGTTAGCCCAGGAGAGGCTCTCAGAGTAGTGGAAAGCTGCCACCCTCTTTGCACAATGAGACAAAGGAGGACAGTGATGAGACCAAGGATATGATGGGGAGGTTGTAGGAAAGCCTGGATCCGCTGAATTTGGAAGAAAAATGGAAATACCCTACGAATAGAATTTCTGTTAATGTTACTATTTAAAACATCTTTTGTTTCAAAGAAAGATGTTAATGGAGTGATTTCCACTGGTTACTATTCAACAAGTTCTTAGTCCTTGCCAGCAGAGTCGGGTGTTCAAAAGATCTCATCAGCCATTTCACACCACATGTTGTGTCTTAACCTAGTGTCGACAATTGCAGCATCAGTCAAAAGGTATTATTCTGGGACTTTATACGAGAAATAAGAATTTTTCATTCTGGTGATGTGCAGCATGACCTTCAACTCTTAACACCCTAAAATAAAGTTTGTCTCAACTTTCCAATTGATGTAACCAGACTGCAGTATAAAGCATGAAGGTTTCTCATGATCTGAAGCTTGTGCTCTCTGGTTGTTTATCACCTGAAAAGTACAATGTCTATTCCCTGATATGTCAGGATATAGACACTATTTTTTGTTTGATGGCTCAGCTTGACTTTTCAATGACTAAAATTTAAATCATGGGTTTTCAATCATACAAGTTAGTTCTTAGCCAAACTTCAGATGCCTTTGATCTCTGCCCGTGGGTTAACTGCTTTGAGGAGTTTCAAAATTGTTGGTATTGTTAAACAGACAACATATTTTTCTTTTGATTAGACACCGAGGCTAGCACAACTGTCTGCTCTTCAGAGTTATCTGAGCAGCTTTCTCAAGTGCTGGAAGTTTACCCTTGAATATGACAGGTATAAAACATGTTTTCTGTGTCTGTGTATCTCTCAGTCAAGTGATTGATCTGCTACATTAGTGCGAGCTTCAGCTTTGTCACCCTGGCACTTGCAGGCTGAGCTGTATCCTCTGCGAGGGGAGATGACCGAGTGTGAGATTACCAAGGACATTCCTAGGATGGAGTAATCACCAACAGAAACCTTTGCATCGTTTGCAAATATATGAATTTGGTTTGGATACTAATAAGCACAGAAAGTCCATAAGAGGAGTTGTTTTCAAGGACAACCCCAGAGCACAGAGGAAATACTCTCACAGCTTGCAACCCGAGTCATGTCACCTAGCACCTTCTCTTCAGCGTGTGTTTCCTTCTCAGCAGTGTTATCAATCAGCTGGTTAAAAACCTCTGCTAATATTAGTTCAGCAGATCTGTAAGGACACAGCAAATACATGAGGAATGTGGTATGAGCTGTGTTTTGTAATTTTTCCTTTAATTTTTGAAAATTTTGAAAAAAATGAGAAAATGAATACAAAAATAATAAAGATACATTGCAGAAGTAGGACAGAGCATGGCATGTTCGTTCATTTCATTCAGGATAATGATAATTCCTAAAGAAGTAGGCAGAGGAGCAAGGCCCTATCAGTTAGTGCCAACAAGGTGTTCAGTAGAGCTGCTCCGAGCTGTTTCTTCCAGAACAGACGTGGGCAGGAGGGGATGTTGAGAGACAGCCTGATGCTTCTGCCTCTTTGGGTGTTTTCTGGAAGAGCTGCTGAAGGAGCTGTGCGTTCTCAGTGCTCAGGGACAGTGCTCTCTTGTGCAAAAGCAAACTAGGGGTAACCCCGTTGCGTTTCGCCTCCCCAGCAGCAGGGAGGCGAGGAGGCTGAGCCCAGGGCTTGCCGTGGCTGTGTGGGGTGTTTCTGGCTGGCAGCAGCCTCTGGACTGAGGAGCACCAAGTCCACAACTCTGAGAAGGCATTTTTGTCTAAAGAGGGAATTAGCAAAATATGAATTAGCTTTGCAAATCAAGCAATTGCTGTGGAATTTCCCACACCACGGCTGTGCCATGTGGCACGTTTGGGGCAGGGTGCTTCGTGTTGTGCACTGCACCTCATTGGGTACCACCCAGAGCAATTCATCTGCATGTTTTGTTCAGAGAGTCAGTTCTGTCTCTCGAGCTTTATGCTATTGCTCATTCCCCCAAATGCTAACTACTGTTAGCTGCAGTATCTGGTTAGTAATCTGATCTACTGAATTTCAAAGGCTTTAATCAGCCCTAAGTATAGAGTAACCTCTTTTAGTAAGAGTAGTCACAGTGCAGATTAAACAGCATACATTCAGTGCAGGGACATTATCTCCCTTGTTTTGCTTTGTAGTCATTACAGGCAAAAAAGAAGGAAAAAAACCTCAGTAAGAGTTAAATAATAGTCTCAACACTTGCAAAGTTAAGAAATGGTAAATAGCCATTATAACTTTAAAAGGACGTTTTTTACTGTGGCATTTGGAAATGAACATTTAAAGAGAAACAAAACTTACTGTGTAGTAATGGAAAGAGAATTTTACAGAAAAGACAGCACTGTGGTACCTGTAACCTTGATGAACTAGGCAGAAGCAGAGGCCGTGCATCCTTCCCTCACTGTCTTGCTAATGCGGTGCCTGGTCTTAGTGTGACTGTAACATTAATTCAGGATTTGGGACCTTTTTTCCTTTAAGTCTGTTGGTGCCACAGCAGCAGGTGGCATCGACCTACTGGGAACTCGGCAGAGTATGAATTGCCAGATGAAGGTGGGGAAAAAAGTATATTGGAGGTTTGAATGGCAGCTGTCAAATGTGCAACTGAGACCAATTTCTGTTTAATTTGCCTCAAGAGATGAGAAATTCCTTGGTGACATTTAGTTATGTCTCCAAAGGTGGTAGAGGTTAGGTTTTTTGGACACCACTTCTCTGAAGTGCCACAGAATAAGTGTTCAATTCTCTTTTCTCCCAAGAGACTCTGGGCATCTCATTGAACTACCAGGGAGAGAAAAGTAGAAAGACATAAAAAGATTGTTAGAAAAATTCAAGAAAGTGTCATTTAGCAAGTGTAACAGACTTGTGCCAGATGAAATGCTAGCCTTTAGCTGTTGCACGTAAAGATCACCAGGAATGTGTTTTAGAGGATGTCTCGGTGAGATTCTCATTTGCCAACAGACTTTACTAAGGGGCTATTCATTGAGTGAAACACAGGATGCAGCACATCCCTCTTATATGGCAAGATCACTAGAGTAAGTGAATTCCTTGCAATTATAATAGGAATTGCAAACACTAATAGGTACTGTCTGCCAGCTTACTTGCCAGAAGTGCCCATAGGGAGAAACCTCTGGAGAAAGAAGTATTTTCTTCTGTAGTGATGGTGTGGTGTTTCTAGAAACGCCGAAGCGGAGGGATTTCCCTGGCGGAGCTCTGCCGCGCGGTGCTGTCGCCCAGTGCCTTCTCGCAGAGCCGCTGGACTGGCCGACTTGCAGATGTGTGTGTTGTGAAGGGGCATCTTTGTCAGCAGCTCCTGGGGAACAGCCGCTCACCCCAGCCGAAGGTGTGCCGAGACCAGTGCGGTGGGCTGGCCGAGTCAGGACTCCATCTCCCCGAGCGGCACGGGCCCTGCCCTTAGGAAACAGCCAAAGGCTGGAAGTTGCCTATGGCGGAGATTTGGTTGTTCCTGGGCTTTGTTTATTTGCTTTGAGAATAACCTTACTGTGAACTTTGAGGATGGGTGGCTTTTTGAAAAGAAAACAAACAGGTATTAAAAGAAATTTAGGGGTTTTTTTAAAATTAGTATTTTAGCATAAAGCCCCCCCACCCCGAGTCAAGGCTCTCTAGCAAGGGAGGAACATTCCCATATGGGATTGTTCCCCGGTGCAGATGTCTGGCTGAAAGGAAAGCTGGTTAAGGGGATTTGTCCCGAGTTCCTCCATCTCTCCTCATTAGCCCTGTTTGATGTGGGCAGATCTGGTATGAAGACAAATGCACCTTCAGTGCTTAGGAAGTGCCAGTATCTATGGAAATAATGAATTATTTTACTGCCATGAAGCTTGTTTCACCTTGTGATGTGCATGTTTAATTATTTGACAGGTTTTGATAGAAAGTACCACATGTAAGCGTCTGTATATTCATAGCATATGGTTCAATGAACTGATCATCATGTATTCATGCCTTATAAATGGCTTTGAATGCACATCTAACAAGGGACTGCATTAGGCATAATAGGATAGGTACAGCAAAAGGAGAATGTTTCAATTGGCATCTAAAAGGCATCAGTTTCTGTATGGGATGACACTGTGAAAGTGCCTCTTAGAATAACCCATGGAAAATGCACGAGACGAGTTAAATGTGAACCCAGGAGGAATGTCTTGAAGATTGTGCTTGCAGCAAAAATCTGATCAATCGAGAACAGAAAGCGAAACAATGGTAGAGCCTACCAGCTAAGTAGGTCACCAGTTAACAAGACAGTGACTCACGCAGAGAGGGAGAATTTAATTTTTAAACACCAGATCCTGAGTTTGCTTGAAATAAAATGTATATATAAATTCAGCAGCTGGTCAAATAAGATAAAAATATAAATACTATTTTGTTCTACTGTTTGCAATTTTTATTATATTTACTTATACAATGCTTTAATAACTTTGAACATTTAAGTCTTTATTATATATGAATTCTTGGTGTTGCAGGTGTTCCTACACACCCAGCTCAGGGCTCACATGAACCGGGAGCTCCTGGAACACTGGCAGTTGTTCTGGGCGGTGCAGTGATACAGTCCTCCCCTTTACATCGCTTAGCATGGGAGCAAATGTTTGGCCCTGAGAAGAGATGCACTGTTCTTCTGCTAGTATTGGTCTGTATCATTCTTTGGATGCTGGACTAAAATTCCTGGGAGAATGGAGTGGGCTGTGTCACCTGCAGCCACTGCCCTTCCCAGGTGTGAGGCACGTCCCGCAGGCCCTCCGTCCCACCGCTCGGCCTCGCTTCCACTGGGTCGAGGAACGCCCCAAGGCTCAGTTCTCTGCTACGTGCAGTTCTGTGAAATTGATAGATTCACTTCTTTGTGTCTGATCTGTTCATAGATGTAATATAAAAATAGATGTGTGTGTATGAAAAACATGATATACAAAACCATTGATGTATTGCCAGAAAAAGTGGCTGCCCTATCAATTTAACTGGTATGTCCTTTATGTGGCTTAAGTATAACTAAGGTGACATAATTCACATCAATGCTTTCCTAACATATTTGTTATATATGAACAGTCAATATTTTAATGCATTGCTTTTGTCCAAGAACAGCTCCGTGTTCGCTCGAACCCCAATTAAAATCCTTCTGTGGTTATAATTAGTATTTTATCTTATTGATTAATGGAGAAAGATCTATAAGGCATATCTTAAAATCATTTAGCAATAAACCACTGTGTAATAATAGTGTCTTCATAATATTTTTAATAATGACATAAAGAACTTACTCTTCCTTCTCAGGAAGGATTTATGTTAATGAGGGAAATTCATTGCGGATCTGTCTAGCCACAGTCTGCACTTCTGGTAGTCCCGAACCTGAGCAGCTGAGCTGTGTGCAGCTAAGGGTTCAGTCGTGGAAGGAAGTGCTTAATAATGATGATAAACCACTAATGTATCATATCTAGCCCCACTGTTTTCTTTCGTCTGCTACGCAGTTTTGTGCTAGTGGAAAAATATCATCCAAATTTCATGTCTGTACGTTTTTTCAGAGCAATTTTCTTCTATTATTTCTAATAGGTATATCTGCTGGCTAGCGGAGGGTCTGAAACTGCCCCTCAGTCTGAAGACAGGGGCAACAAATGGGCTAGAAGCAGGCAGGGAAGGGAAGCTACTGTCCGCACGAGTCCAGAGGAGAGCACCCCGGTGCCCATTTGTCAGGGTGCACTGTTTTAAAACTAAGTGTGCTAAATGGAGGATGCTCCTCTTTTTGTCTACGCAATGATGTATCTTGTAATTTTTTTTGGTCCCAAGCTGAGCCGAGGTAAGCCTACATCATCCCCTTTTAAGCAGAATATAAAACATCCACGTGAAGCTATGCACCGATTTAATCGGAATAGGTCTTCCAAGCTGCTGAATTCTAAATTGCAGCCAGTGACTAAAGGTGAAATTCTTGCTATTGTACTTAGTCTTCTGCATTATCCAGACCAGCTCATTCTCATGAGGTTTTTAAAAGCATCCTTGAGAGATGAGGACAAATTCTAGACAGTGAAAGGTATTCAACTAGCAGTAAAATGTTTTATGTCTGGAAAACGTTTGAAGAGAGAGATGAACCCTCACCAAGCTTTGTTAGTGGTTGGCAAAAGAAGAGGTATCTGAAGAAATCCTTCAGCAGGGAAGAAATTGGAACAAGAATCAGGAGAATGTTTGTTTTAAACAAAAGCAGAGTAATTTTTGTGAAAAATTTCAGAAAGTTTGGCGTGCGAGCAGCTTCTCATTTGCACCTTTCCAATCAAAACCATCTGTCCTCTATTAGCCAGCCTATGGACAGATGCTCTGTTTGCCTTCCGAGCATGTGGCAGTGCCAGACTTTGGGGTGACAGGTTTCTTTTAGAGGTCTCTTCACTGCTTTTTCTCCATCGCACCTCCGCTACCTGGTAGCGGGTAGTGCCTGATACCACCGCGGCGGTGCTTTGGTTTAGCCCGGCAGTGTTGCGGGGAGGGCAGGGCGCCATCCATCTGTACGTGTGGCACGTGGCTGGCGAGGGCCCCGCTTTCATCTGTGGAGCCAGACCTGCCTGGGTCTCCCCTGTGAGAGGTGACGCTCCTTTGGCCCAGGGCAAAGGTTAACATGGGGACTGTGAAGAAGGAGAGGGGATGACTGTGTTTGCGTTCACTCCTGGTAGATGTTTTTGCAACTATATGCTTCTAGGCATTGATCTAAAATAATGAAATGCATATGTATTTTTAGAGATGATATGAATTTTGGATTAATTAAGAATGTAAGTTCCAGGCTCCTTCTTTAGATGTGAGCTCTTATTAATATTTATAAAAACTATTACGTATTAATACATTCATAATACATAAGACATGTGGCACTATCAGTTTTAATAGATTTTTTTTTAGAACATCATTGTAACTGTAAGGATGTTCTCCTCTGTCCTTCTTAGAGTTGAAAGAGTAATTGTATGGATTTATTCTCCCAATGTTTATACTAGATTTTTTTGAAAAGCCTCCATTTTAATTACCTTGCCAGTCTATCAATAAAAGGCTGTAGGCAATGTAATTTCAGCTGCAAGTAGTTGTATAAACTGCAATCAGAACACTCAAGGAGCAAAATGGCCGTAGGTATGAACCCGACCGAATCAATACACGGCCGTGGCGCTGCAGAGTGTGAGTGACAGGGGCTGGGGCCGCTCTGGGGGTGAGTGGAGGAGGTTTGGGAGCCGCCTGAGCAGCACGGCACCATCCCGGGCGCCTGTGCCACACAGCACACCGTGCCGGGGGCTCGCTCTGGCCTCGCCACCTCCGTGCCTGTTGGCAGAGCAGAAGCCGTGGGACTGGGACCTGGGACGGGGGTGTCCCGCTTACAACCTGCCTGCAGGCCAGAAATTCCTTTAGACTTGTTAGCTGGAAGTGAGTCACTTTTTCATGGAGCAAAAAGAAGCTTCTATTTTTTAGTTCTTCAGAAAGTGTCTGTATTAAAGCATCAAAGGTCTGGACCTCTTGTATCACTGTTTCCGTGCGCGTTTGTACTGGTGTTTGGCTGAACTCAGCCAAGCTCCTTCCTCTGCAGTAATTAGGATTCCATATTTTTTTGAAATCTTTTTAGCATTCCTCATTTCAAAGTTAATTTGCTTTCAGAACAACCCAATTAGAGGTGAATCACTCTATATATGTGCAATTCTGCACTAATTGCTTTATTTGATCATTTTATATTTGTAAGGTAAATGCCTTATTTTCTTTAGAAGGGAGCTATCATTGCCTCCCACCTACTGCATCTCAAGGTCTTTTACATTTTGTGGTTGGCTATTAGCAATAAAGAATAATGTTATTACACAGTTGTTCAGAGAATTATGTAATTTGCAAAAGAATCACACTAGGAAGGCATCACGCGCTGTTTGAAGGGCTCAGGAGACCAATGTGGAGGAGCCACGCTTGTCCTGTTTGACATCACGGGCATGGGAGCTCAGATCCTGCTGCGGTACCTGCTGGATCAAACCCCTCATCCAGGAGAGGAAAAAAAACATTCAGTAATTTGAGGTGGTTTGTCTGTGGTGCTGCTGAGACATTTGAAACCTCTTCCTGGCCCCAGCTGATGATAGTGTTCATGCTAAGCTCTTACCTGCACACACAATCCCCTGTTCTGGACTGAATTACTTTTCTGGATTGAAGTAGAGATCTCCTGGTTTCACAGTAAAGATACATGAATAGTTAAGGGCAAGCCTCTTTTTTCTGTGCTTTGTTACGTGACTTCAGGACTAATTCTGAATTGGTCCACAGTGGTCTTAAAATAGAAATAGCTTTAAAATATTTTGCTATTAGCATATGTTGGCAAAAATAAGCATGAAACCAGGCCTGGTTTTCAGTCGGCCTCACAGTGTGACAGCTCCAGCTCTAAATGTTCACAGCATGTTCTTTAGGCTGTGTTAATATACGTCCATTCTCACAGACAAATTAACATGAACATTTGCAGTCAGAATGTTTATTAGCTGGGTCAGCTGCACTAATCTTATTGTGATTTTACCCAAACCTTTCCTCTGACTCCTGGTTTTCTCTTTGGAGCGGGTCATTCTGACTGTGCACCCACACCTTTCTTCCAAATCTATCGTATCAGAAAAAGAGCGAGCATGCTTTAAGTCCAGACCCAGGAAGAGAGAAAATCTAACTCTAAAATTCTGAGCAGTGCAGGTAAAAGTGAAACAGAGAGTAGACAAAATGCCAGATTGACTAGTGGAAGCAGCTAATGAACCAGCCCTGGCAAGAGTCAGATGAATACGCCAAGCCGCATTCATGTGGCATTAAAAATATCTATTTCCTTAAAAAATAACACAATACAAGATGATACCATGTTTTGAAGTTTGCAGCAAATTTTCACGGGAGAGAAAAATCTGTTTTTTTAAAATTAAATGAATAAATCAATATTTAGGTAAGTTTTCTGGTGGTATTTACAGCATTGACACTTGGACTTTTGGTTTATTTATAATTTCAAGGATACTGTAGCCAAATTAGGAATATAAAAATTGCTGTCTTGTAACTTTTCAAAGTTGCAGGCAGCACTATCCAGCTCTAGCAGAATCCCATCTAACAAGCCAGCAGGAAGAAAAGAAATTGGCACAAATTCAATTCATTCAGGCTGGAAATAAGATTGAGAAATACCATCACCTTAATTCATTATTATTTTCACTATGTGAATTGTAATCTTGTCATTATCCTTTATGCCATTTTTAAGATAATTTTATTCTCTGGGGAGTTTCAGGTATTTCTTGCCAGGTAGCAATGCTAGAAATACATGTTATGTGTCAGCACGCTGAGCACTGTACGATAATTACAGGGGACATGCAATCTCATTTCACAACCCGGGGACTGCCTGTATGACCAGGGAAGGTGCTGGGCTCGTTATGCTGTGTGGCAACTACTAATGTTGTTACACAGGTGTGTATTAGATTAAACTGCTCATTCCATTGTGCATTTCCCTGGTAATCATAACTACAGGCACAGAAAGCTCCTGGGTTACTAGCAGGCTCTAAGAAAGTATTGAAATGCGCTTTCTTACCACCAGCTGTGTTTGAAATAAGAAGCTTTTGTGAGTAATTTCCAAAGCCAGTGGACCAAACAGCCAAACGGTGAGACCCTGAGCCTGCAGAACAGGGAAAGCTTCAGAAACACGTTGGAAACTTTTGCTCTTTTGGCCTTGATCCAGCATAGCAGTGTGTGTTTAACCGGAGAGGCTGGTTCAGCGTCCCTGCTGCGGGGGCTAAAAGCCAGGCCTGCTCCCTTTGGTGTTCAGAGACGGGAGCGCGGGCCCTGTGCGAGGAGCACTTTTCATTAAGCAGAGCGGGTTGTTGTGTTAGAGATGACTGAAAAAAGAGATGCTTTGTGAAATGTCCTTTTTGGTACTGAAAACTCCTTGTGGGCAGGAGCATGGTGTGGGCAGGGCAGGGAGATGGGTCAGGAAGAGTTGCCCAAACCTGGCCTAGGTCCCAGCCTGCAGATACAGATAAAACCTTCCTTCTTTGGGGCCAAAACAACGGCAAAGGCTGAGAGTGTCTGTCAGTCTGAGGCAAATATTTTGATAGTGGGGTGGAAGGGCAGCGACTGCCCAACACGGGCCCTGTGCTCTGGCTCTGCTGTGGCCCATTGTCTGAGCCTGGTGCCCTTCCTCTACCCTTCCTCGTGGCCACCAAATAGTAAAACCCCGTAACACAGGTGGGCAGAGCTCTTTGCTCCTCTGGCCTGGTGGAAGCCGCCTGCCCGGCAGGAGCCAGGGTAGCACGGGAGGTGGGTGTCTGTCTGTCAGCCCCTGCCTTCATCACAGCTGACAGCTTTGTCCTAGCTTAGCAATCAGAGGTGCCAGGCTGAGGCAAGGCTTGACAGGGTGATGAAGAACACGTGCTGATGTGTAGGACAAATTGCTGTAGGAAAGCTGTGGTAATAGCTTGTAATGCAGAGATGCAGAGGGAGAATAAAACAAACACCACCTTCCAGGTGCAGGCAGGGCGGGTGCGCCTGCAGCCATGGGCTGAGACCCTGGGGGTGCTGCTCCCGCTGCTGCCCTCAGTCCCCACCAACTGCCAGACCCCCGGGAAACAAGAAACTCCTGCATCTAGAAGGCTGTAAAAATACATGATGGGGAATATCTGTAAGAGCATCAATCTTCATGAGTGAGGAGAGGATGGAGTAGGGGAGTCACAAGTGAGTTATCCTGTCACTCCTGACAAATGAAGATAAATTGTGTGACAGTGGCTATTTATTTATACGCTTTGCTGGGCGTGCATATGGGTATGAGCAGGAGAAACAGCGTTATGTCACATACGTATCTGTGTGCTACAAAGGGCTTTTGTAAGGAGGAGTTTTGGGTGGTTATTGCTGCATATGGTCAAAACAGTCAATGACTTGTCTCCACAGAAAGCTTCAGATGGCAAATTTCTCATCAGTGGGTGAGGGAGGGCAGCGGCTGGAAACAAGCCCTGTAGCTGCAGTGATGTTTTCAGTCCCTCGGGGAAACCTCGTGCTGGTCAGTGGGGCAGCGCTGTGCCCTCCTGTGAGGAGGGAGCAGACAACTGTTAGGGGAAGTTACAAACTTCTTTTCTAAAAGAAAACCTAAAAATAGGGGATGGGCCAGTCCCCCTGTCTTTGAAAAACAAGCAGTGGGTGGAAAAGGGGTAGTGAATTGTAGAAATATTGCACTTTTTCTTTGTTAACCAGCTTGCATGCATATTTCTTTCTATGGGTTTGTAATTAACTGGCCCCTGGGCAGGCAAAAGATAGTATTTGCCAACCCTGCACTGACATTCAGAATTTCACACCATCCAGCCCTCAGATACTCTGCCTGGTGGCCTAATGCATCGTTTGTACGTGGAAGCAAGTGGGTGGGCAAAGCTCTTTCTGAAGGGGTGCTGTACTTGGTTGTGTCAGGAGGGGATTTGTGAACACAGAACAAGCCAGGCTCAGGGGAGGGGCAGCGTGACTGTTAGAGGAGCTGAGCATCCCCAGAGATGAAGTGGAGGGCTGATGGTGGAGCTGCTTGGACGTGCTTTGGCCGGGGTTAGTTTCAGTCTTGTGCTGTGCTGTGGTGCGTGACACAGTGGAGGCTCTCTGCCGAGACCAGCTGGGATGCTTATAAAAGTATTCCTAAGCAGAGGGAGTTGATTAGGGAAAAAATCTTCATAGTTGTGCTGGAGCTGTGGTCTCATCAGAAATAAATTGATAGAGCTAAACTCCTGTTGTCTCACATCTGAGCAAAAAGAGGCTCCTTTTCTGCAGATTGCTATCTCAGAAGGAATTGTGGATGCAAATAGCACTTGTGTCTCATATCCTGATTGTTTTCAGCAGCTGACTAGCTAGAGTATAAGCACCCATTAAAAATGAATGTCTGCATTAGACAGTGACGAGTTTTGAAAACTGGGCCCATAGCATTATGAAATGTTTTATCTGCTACAATGGCTGTGTCAGGGAAAGCTCTGACAATCCCGGAGCAGTGTCGGGAGGACGGCTGAACGTGCTGTGCTAGTGTCCGCTCTGCGGCATCGGCCCTGCCAGGCTGGGGCTGGCCGTGCTCCTCAGCTCTGGGGTCTCCTTGAAGCCCATGAGCGCAGTCGGGCTCTGCGCTCTTCCCCTGCTGGAATGGTGCCGCCGGCTTCGGAGAGCAGTGCCCATGACAAATGAGCTGCAGCTGGGCCGTGTCAGAGGGGTCGTGCCCTGCAGAGCTGATGCTCATGGGACGTGTTCCTTGCCTTGGCTGGAGCATCTGGCACTTAAACCGCATCCTGCCCTGACCAGTGCTTTCAGAGACCAGCCAGCCCCGTGCGTGCAGCTCTGCCTGCCCAGGTTTCAGCCTCTGTCGCACCGGGCAATGCCTGGAGCCACCCTGCGGGTGTCACGATGGACTCCTGTCCTTGCTGGTGGAAGGAGCCGTCAGTCACTGGAGCCCTTGACCCTTCCAGGGCTCTGATCCGAGTGTGTTGGTCACAGCTTGTGCCCGGCTGCCTTACGAGCCCTGAGGTGCTCCTGCGCTGGCTTGGCCACCGCCTCCAAGAGCCAAAGAGCCGGCAGCATGTGCTGCCTGGAGTGCTTGAAGCGTTGTAACTGTTGGTGGCACTCTGTTTTCACTTGTAAGCCACTGCTCTCTTAGTGGCAGTTGCTGTCCATAACCTCCTTCCCTGGCTGCCCTGGGACCACGCGTGACCCGCTGCCCACTGTCATGGCTCCGGTGTCGCCGCCAGCATGTCTGGAGGGACGTGATGCTCCAGGCTGAGCTCCCTCTGGTGAGCACGGCTTTGGGGGTTGGGTTTTGCTCCTGTTTGGTGAGGGAGTCTGGGACGAGTCCAATGGGCTGAGAGTGGGTCTGTGCATGGCATCTCGGGATGGGCAGCCTGAGTGCATCAGCACGGACCGTGAGCAAGAGAGAGCCGAGACTCTGGAGCGGAACTTAAAAACTGCTGTAAAATGCCAGTGCTGCCACAGCCTGCCTGTGGGCTGCTAGGCAGGTTAATTATTCCAGCAAAAAAATCTACCTATCCATCAAACAAAATGAGAGCAAACAATAATAGTCCTTATTTTGTTGAATTTGCTATTTGAAATGATTTTTTTAAGTCATATTTGTTTGGATGGAAGACATAGTATAATAGATGGCTTGCTGTGAAAATTTGTATTTTCGCTAAAATATAATGAAAATATTTCCCCCCAACTCTCCACAGTCTCTGTTGTGCACTTACATGTGTGTATATGGTCCCATGTAGTGTCTGAAAATTCTCAGCTTCCTTGGTCAAGTGAAATACAAAACTTAGAGCTGATACCATCACTGTCAATGAAGAAATCGAAATAAAAAGGAAAGCAAGCTCTTTGAACTCCCAGATAATATTAATGCAGAACAAATAGGTGTAAACAGGCCAAGAATAATTTTAGATTAAAAATGAGAAAGAAAAATCAACATGTCAGAGGAGATAGAACCTGAAACAGCCTTCCAAAAGAAATACAGGGGAATAAAAAAAAGGCATCAGCAGTTATCAAGTGTATCTTTACTTCATAGATTACATGTCAGGATTATATGACAGGTCTGAAGGAGATCATAGGAGACTTTTTCTAGCTGATGCTTTCTGGGCTGGATCTCTTTGTTTTCCCGAAGCCCACAGCACTGTGAAGATTGAAATCTGTAATTTTGAGAGATCTGTATTGTTGGAACAAAGCACTGCTAGAGTGTAATCCCTGATGTTTTGCAGTGTTTGCAGCACATGTCTAGTCAAGGGAGTTATGAAGATGCAGGATATGTGGGCCTGGGAGAGCATCATGCACTTTGCATTATGCATCTTTATAGATGCAAATTTATTTTCAAATTAACCCTCAGCTCAGTGGAGTCCCACTAATCCTTTTACAAAGGCATGAACTGCTAATCCAAGTGCTGCACTGGGCTTGCTGCTGTTTGAGCAGTTACCTAGATTAGTTTTCATGTTTAAAGTGAAATTTGAATTATTTGTATCAAGAGCACAGTTTAGATTGAGGGTGACTTTTTGCTACTCTGGAGAGGTTTCCTGGGAGAGCGCCAGTATGAAATCCTACTTCCAAGTTGCTTCCCAAAATAGAAAGCTGTAGCAGATGAGATAACGTGTCCCTCCGTTTCCTGGGATGTGGATTACAGATGGCTTCTGCTTGTGGAACAGGAGAAAGGTGTCGTGCTGACAGTGTCACGACTGCTGCCTGTGGCAGGGAGTGCAGCGGGGGATCAGAGTGCGGGGAAGGGGCCTCGAGTAGCGAACAGTGAGACACCGGAGGAGGCGTGCACACAGCCAGGGCTGTGGCTGGTGGTTGTTACCCATTATCTTCCATCAATATGTCGATAAACTGTTATCACTAAATTATCCTCAGTCTAATACAAGCTTGACATCAGTCGGGTATGAAATCCATTACTGTCTGTCATACCGCTTGGCTAATGGAAGGAAACCCTGTTTTCTCCATTAGATTTTGGTTGGATCCCTTTATCTGCCCATTACTTCTCCTGTAACTCCTTCTAATGGAATCGGACTAATACAAAATGACAAAGAATCAGAAAAAATGACACCGAAATTGGGGGAGCTGTAAAAGCCTGTATTGCCCCTACTTGGCCTCGTTAAGGAACGTGAAGACTGAATCAGTTTAAAGATTTGTTCATTTAGTGACTGATCCCATGAGCTGATTTCTTTTGCTTAAAATAAGAAGTCTTTTTTGTTTTGCAATAAATTCAGTACACAAATGTCATGACACGGAAAAATATTTACTGTGATTAGTGCAGTAGCTTCCCTGACCCCTTTGTCTTCATAAAAAGCACGCAGCATGGCTGCCTTGTAATTTACTATTGCTTTATTAATTTCATCTCGCTGTTCTTGCAGCAGTCATTCCTATCAAAAAAAGGGATTTGTGATCCAAACCAGCCAGCCAAAAACCAACAAGAGTTTGCAAACAACCTAATAGAAGCGTTAGTAAGCACAAATGTACCGCCCGTACACACAGTCTCCGCGTGGCTGCTCCCTCGGCAGCCCCCCAGTTTGGGGGCGAGGTGCCCGAGCGCTGTTAGGGCTCCTGTGCCCGGTCGCCCCGCGGCGAGCGGCACAGCCATGGCCCGAGCCGGGCTGTGCGCAGGAAGCCGAGCTCGGCAGCGCAGAGGCGAAGCGAGCCGGACCTCGGGGCTGTTTCGGCAGCACCTTGACCTTCGGCAGCCCAGCCGCTGCCCGGGCCGGCAGCGCCGAGCGACGTGGCCGTGAGCCGCTGGCGGAGGGTTGAAATCCGGTCTTGCCGCAGGAGTTTGATGCGGGATGCCGTGCCAGGCAGCGCCGATTACAGATGTTCACAGGCACTTAACATTAGCAGCGGGAGCGGGGCTGCTGCCCCGAGGAGGCACTGATCTCTGAGCATTAAGGAAGGAGGCTCATCTCGCTGCCTGGCCCAGCCTTTGCCGACTGCTGGCTAATAGCACTGAGGAGGAAGCGCACTGCAGGCAGCGTACGCCCTGCCAGCTTGTATCTCAGCAGCCGCAGAGCCTCTGATTTACTGTGAGTAATACATAAAGGGTCTGAGGAAGAAATGGCTAGGGAATACTGCCTTCGGGGGAGGAGCAGGGGAAGGAGCCCTGCTGTCTGGTTAACAAAAGTACTGCCTCTCCTGGCAATCCTTGCCTCCGAGTTGAGTATTTTTCTAATATTTCCGGCTGGGGATTTTAAAGATTTAACATATTTATTTTTTTTAATATTCCATGGACACATGAGATGAGACCAGGCTGTATAATTTCTTTCCACTCCCTGTGTGCAGTCACTGAATTCGTCTTAATTTCCTGCACCAGTGCCCATGGACTGGGAGCTGGTTTCTGCCACCTGCGAAGTCAATGGCGCTGTTCACAAGCTCAGGTGATTAAAATGGTCAGACTCCAGCTAGGCACAGGAAAGTGCATTTTCTCCTGTATGTTCTCAGTATAAAGCAGCAAAAAGATGTGAGATTGTGGATTGATGCAGAGGGCAGGAGAATTTCTTCAGATGCCATCACCATTTTGGTCTGCGACCACGTGGAGACACTGCAGAGCAGAGCCCGGAGAGCCGGTATCAGCAAACAGCACGGCCAGGTAATACCTGCGCGTGCCAGAGCTGGCTGCTGGCTGCTCCCCCATGCCAGCAATGCCATCTCCAAACTGCCTTGGGGCTGCTCTGCTCAACTCTCTAAATGAAGACTTTGAGTCCCAATTTACTGCTATTATTATTTTATGGCAGCAGGTGAAAGCTGTGAAGCATAAGAACACCTGAATCCTCCCACACCCCAGGCCGTTAGCCGAGGCTTCCTTGTCCCTGTCCTTCCCTGCTCCAGCTCCTGTGTTCTTTTCTCCCAGTGCCTGACTGCTGTCCTTGGACACTCTGTTCTCCAGCAATTCCTGTCTCTGGTTTTCACTCCTAGTCTGTTTAGTGTTTGTGGAAAAATCAGAGATGAAAGGACTTGGCCAAATCCCAAACAAAATCGGAGAAGAGCGCTTGGTCTCCAAGCTGCAGTGCTGACCCTGGGAGTTTTTCTTGTGCTCTCACTGATACACACTTTGGGACTTTAAAGTTTGTCTGTGTGAACTGGTTGCCTTTTCTCTTGTGACTCTCACTTGATTAGAGGGAAAAAAAGCCCACCCTGACAAACCACAGCATCCCCCCTCCCTTTTGTGTGTATTTGAGTTCATCATTTTACAGACCCTTTTCTCATGCTCCAGTTGTGTATTTGTGAAAACCTCCACGGTGCTCTGTGTAGGAAGTCAGAACAAGACTCGTGCAATGCTCACGCACTACTTAGATAGGTGTTGGCATGTCATGGCTAACAGCAGTGACAGCAGAGTGAGGGCTGGGCTGGAAATGTTCCTGCTCCCATTGAAGGAGGATCTCTGCCTCCCTCTTCATCCTTGGGCTCCTCCTGCTTGGAGCAGAGTTCCTTGGTGTGCCTGTGCCCTTGGAGACTGAGCCACTGTCTCCTGAGGAGCATTGGAATTTAATAGAAATAAATAAAGTAAATGAAGAGCATTTCATGGGCAATTGAAATGTCAGCACAGATCACACCATATCACTTTCTGTTCTTCAAACATCCTTTTCTGGCTTCTTGTTACTCCCCAGACAGGCAAGCCAGGAGTGCATTGGAGCCGTCTCTCCCTCCTGTCCCTGCTCCAGCCGGCACCCGCAAGGCCCTGCACTGTCACTGCTGTAACCAGTTGTGCACTCTCTCCTGCTGCAGATATTAATTTTTTGTTTATAGAAAAATCCATAAGGTTTGAGTTATCAAAAGCTGTGTGCACTAGTGAGAAAGACAAAATCAATGCTGAAATATCGCCTTATTTAATGGCTGCTGTAAATAGCTGTTAGGATTCTTTAGTAGAGGAAGTTACGAAGGCACGAGAGAGGTCGGCTGAGCGTACTCCTCTGCAGCCCGCGCCCCAGCAAGCCCGTCCAGCTTTCTGTAGGCATGAGCTGAACTTTGAGATGCCTTAGTGCAGGGGTTTGCCATCACTCTCATGAGAAAACAAAGAGGAGCACGGGCTGATTCTGATGGGCTCTCAGTGTCTGGCTCAGTTTATTGGTACTTCTGGAGGAGCAACGGCAGGTCCCTTGTGCCGGGTTGCTGCTGGTGCCAGAGCAGAGGGCACAGCCTGATCCCGCCGTGGCTGGCTGGCCCCCAGCAGCTGCTTCGAGGGGATTCGCTTTCCTGAGGGCAGCATGGCCCTGGGGAGGAGTTTCATCTCACATTTCTTCTCACTTTCTCCTTTTTTAAGTCATGTTTTTAGAAACATCATTGAGGCTTACACATCTTAATAGCTTTTAAACACCTGTCACTTTTAATGGTTTATTTCTGTGGCACTGAATGTAGTAACCTCCAGAAGTTCTTTCTAGACTATATTTAGGTACTTTGGAAGACACCACCATTTCCCCCACATTCCTGGAAAGCCAAGGCCTGGGTTGGGGTTACTGTGGTAACCCAGCTGTGTTTCTGCCAGCACCAATAATCACTACAGATGAGAAAAAAATAGCATTCTAGGGTGCCTTGCTTGAAAGTCACAAGGAATTAGGAAATCCTGCTTTGCGTAGCTCCTTGAAGGTCAGACAGGCTCACTCTGCGAGCGGCATTAGTCAGTCCAATCACATGTGCAAACTTCGGCGTCTGAAGGGCTCACGAAAGCTGATAAGAGTTTTCCCTGAAGTACTGCTGCAGCCAGTCGGATAGCGCCTGCATCGCCTCCGTCAATATTTGACTCTGGGTCAATACAGCTTGATGTTTGGCTTAACAGAACTTAATATCTGCCTAATGTCAGCAAAGTTCTAGCAACTGTTCTGGCACACTGTCCGATTTCTGTGGGGAAGGGGTTTCTCGGCTGAGGAGCGGTGGGGCCTCCCGGCTGCTTAGATGGCAGGAAGGAGCCACAGCTCCCGTTGCTCAGGGGCGAGGGCTGTGCCAGCAGCTCAGCCTCCAGTTCACCCCAACCAACTGGGATGTGAACCCAGACTGGCTTACACTGGGGCTGTGCCCGTAAGAGCGAGCTGAATGTCAGGGGACGTGCCTGTCGCTGGCACACGGGACCGAGCCACTAGCCAGGGCTGCACCCCGCGTTCGCAGCAGCTTCTCCGGTCAGCCTCATCTATCACTGTTCACACAAGCTGCTGGGACTCCTGCGGCTCTGACAGGCACCACAAAGGGCAGAATCGAGGTGCTCTGGTTCCTGCTGACATCTGCAGAGGGGTGCTGCTGGTTTTGCTGTCTGTTCTGTTTTGTTCTCATGAAGATTCCCATACCTCTGACCTCGGCGATGCACTGAGGCTGCTGGCAGCGCAGCCAGGGCGTGCATTGCTGCTGCCGGCCCCCTCCTCCCCTCCAGCTCGCCGCCTTTCCTTCCTCCCCGCGGACTGTTTCTTTGGGCAGCAGTTAGCCGGTGAAAGTGTTTTCTTTTTATTATGGTTTTAATATTCATGACACATGCAAATTAGGAAAAAAGGTAATTGTCCCAATTAACACTAAATAGGTTTTTCTCACACATCTTGAGTCATTTGATGCTTCTGCTTATCTCATAAAAAGTTTCCTAGTGGAACTGCCTCAGACTCAGTGTTCGTACAAGAGCCTGCTGAGCTTCTGTAATTAAGCTGTGATTAGCCAGCTATAAATACGTGGTTTTGAATACAACATTGCACTCTTAGGGCGACTGGAGATAGTGATCAGACCAGTAGAGGTGAGATAGAGCTCTTGCCGTTAATGGCAGGTCGGTTGGGGTGATTTTGTGCCCCGGGACCCTCTCTGAGCCGTGGTTGGGTGCTGGGCCAAGGCTGTTCCTGCTCGAAGCGATCGGTGAGCCTGTGGCCCTGATGCTTGTGGCTCTCGAGGGAACCTGCCTGTGTGTGGTGTATGGAGTCACTTCCCCCTAGAAATGGTTTTCCATTTGTATGGCGGGTCCTGTGAACAGCTGGGGTCCCTGGCTGCGTGCTCTCAGGGGCAGCGGGGCTCAGGCAGAGCTCTTGCAGGGGGGCAGCAGCAGGCAGTGCAGAACCCCCCATCCCTGGGAGCTCTGTGGGTGCGTACCTGTACCGGGAACACGAGGGCTCAGTCTGGATGCCCACAGCTGGTTTCCATCGCCAGATGTCTGGGAAGATCGTTTCCATTGAGCGCTTGGCACCCTGACCCACCCTTTGTAGCTAAGAGCAGTGGCAGAGCGGTGGTGAATTCTCTTTGTGAGGGTGGTGGCTCAGTGGGCCCCTCTGCTCCCCCTGCTCCCATGATTTGGGCTCTGGAGGTGTGTGATGGGGTGTCCAATAAGCCAGATCCTCCTTTCCACCTGGAACAGAGCACGTCTCCTGCGCTTGAAACCAAGAGCCACAAGGTTGTGTTTATTCAGCCAGAAATATGATGTATCTTGTGGCCTCTGGGCCCAACTGCAGCTGTTTGTAAGGTCAGGGAACTGCTCTCAAATGAATTACAGCTGATATTTCATCACACACATTATTTGGCTAAAGAGTAAACTGGAGGAAGCCAGGACAATTCAATGAAGAAAGCAAGCTGACAGTTCTTGAATAAATGATTCATTATTCACTTGGCTCTGGCTGTTCAGTGCACTCGCCCTGACTCCTGAACAAAAGTTAGCTTGTTTCCAACCCTGTTGCATTTCCATTTCTCTGCTGTGACCTGACATGACACATGAAATGTTCATGAACACACTTATCTTTTGAATTAGAAGTTCTGTCAAGTCTGATTCTGTGAACCACTTGCAGAAAATTTGTATCAGCTGCTAATTTTCATCCCCTTACATCTCAAATACCATTTGAGAGCTTTCTAACTCAATGTTGTTTCAGTTTAAAAAGCACTTCAGGAAAAACAATGTAAGATTATTTGGCAGAAGAGGCAGTTGTCTAAAGCACTGTCAGAACAAGCACTTCCTTTTTAGCAGCCTCTTTCCTCCCTATTACCGCTCCCACTGGGGTTGTTACTGGTTTGGCCCCTTTGAGCCAGGCACTGGAGGAACAACGTGCACAAAATCCTGATGTCCCTGAGCTAAGCGGGCGCTCGGTGGTTGTCTTTGGGTGTAGCTGGGTGATTCCACTCAGGCTGGGTGAAAGGAGGTGGTGCCCCTTCAGTGTGTCAGAGGTTGAAGTCCGTGGGCGCAGGCAGGGACTGAATCTGTGTGTCCAAGCCCCAATCCCCAGAGGGGAGCTGCAGCTCAGAGGCTGCTGCTCTGCTGGAAAACGTTTGCTTTGTACTGGGACAAATCGCTGCATGCCTTTCTATGACACATATGTACAAGCCAAGTCCCTACTGTTGAACTGAAGGCGGTTTTTAAGGGGTTGGGAAGTGCCATGGATTTTGTAGTTTAACATGCTGTCATGGAAAGGTTCCAGTGGATGTGAGTGAGGAAGCAAATGGGGAAATTTGAAACTTCAGAAGATTGTGCAAGAGCAAAGAGTTGCATGAAAAGAATTGCAGCAGAGGGGGAATGTCAGAGCCCATGCCTAGGTGGAAGGGGAGAAATAGAGAGGTGGAAGAGCTAAACAATGAAGAGATTTACGCAAGATCAGAACTGAACAAAATATCTGAGCAAAAATGATCCCAAACAAAATTCAGAGAAGGGGGAAGAAAGAGTCAGAAAGGGGTCTGCACTCTGATGTACGGGCAAATGTGGCATGTTCCGTGCCAGCCTCTAAAAATTAGTGAAAATACCTGTGAACAATTAGATCCAAGCTGCCAGGAGGAAACTTCACCCAGAGGGGTTGTGAATGCACCCCACGTCATTGCAACAAGGCTTGCTGTTCTAGCCTCAGGCAGTGTTGGAACAACCACAGAGAGCACTAGAAGTGTTAACTTCAGCGCGAGTTGTTTCGCACAAAGAACTCTGTCCGTGTACATGCGTATTCAGACTGGGAGGAAACCTGCAGTATAGATGGCGAACTCTCCTTTCATTGCTAATTTCTCCATCTGTTTTCTATCTTTGCTTTGTTCGCTTGCAGTACTGCGTGGGTGCTTGTCGGAAGAAGGGCGTTCCAGAGCCGTTGCACAGCTTTCCTTGGTAAACATGATTTGATAGTCACTCAAGTGGGGCTTTTGCAGCAATTCTCACATTTCATTCCTTTATGCTCTGCCAATCCAGCTGAGTCCTGCTGCTCTTCTTTGTCCCTCTGCTATTCCAGTCCAACCCTGCCCCCCACATGAATGCACAGAGAAGTATTTTTTCCAATTTAAAGCTGAGCAATTTTTATTTGTAGCTGTAAGTGGGTCCATTAGTGCCGGTCAGAGGAAAGCTGAAGAACATTTGGCAGATAATTGGGCCTGGGTCCATCAGAAGGTCTTGATGCAGAGCCTGCTGCACTATGTGCTGGTAAAACATCTGTGTAAATAGCTCTGCAGCTGAGGTTTCATTAGAACTGCCCATCACGATAGTCCTCTTAAAGCTCTAAATGCACCAGGGACTCCTCTGTGTCTACCCAAAATAGCAAGCTCTCCACTTAGCAAGCCCTGTACTAAAACTGGGGTCGTCTCATTTAAATGTTCCCGACTGTAGGCATGACCTGAGATTCTTTGTTGTGATGTGCTGAGCTATCAAAGCCTCACTCTTCATAGTGTCTCATTAGTCTTGGAAGAGGTGAGGCTGGGGATGGCATCTAGCTGTGTCCCTGAGTCGAGTATATAAATTTCCAGCCACATCTGGAAAGGGGGAGATGTGTAATTGGATGCAAATGGTCATCTGTCACAGTGAAAAATGGCTTTTCCAGTAGGATTTTCTTTGAAAAAAAGAGTATACCTTTGGATGAGAGGAGGTAATTCTAGTGTTTGTGGAACTGGGTGACAAAGTCAGATATAATCTCAGACTCTTTCCCCAGCTCTGGTCAAATTCTGCTCGTTTTTAGCCTAGCATACCCGTACAGTTTTGCTGGGGCACTCGCTCCTGTCTCACGCCCGACCCTGCTCTCCCCACACATTTGCCAGCTGCACCTGTGCCCCCCTCCGCTGCTCCCCCCGCTACTCGGAGCTCGTGCCGCTGCTGGCTTGGGGTGCTTCTGCATCGTGCCATTTGTTCGTGGCCTTAATGGTCGCTGCAGCTTGGGACTTGCTTCTAGAAACCACGTACTGTTTATTTAAGTGACTGTCAGAGGATCACAACCTTCTTTGAACCAAGAAAATGAACCTTCCCATGCAGTCTCTTAAAACATTTAACACTGAGGGAGGATGCAGAGCAGAAGGCAGCTGACTGAAACCCTTCTGCCTGATGCCTCTGTGCATCCCTTTTGTAGGGCAGAGTCAGTTCCTCCCGGGTCTCCATCACCAGCCTGTTACAGCCTGGGCGTACCAGACTGCACTTTGACCTTTCAAAGGTGGCAGCACTTTGCCAGTCACCCGTCAGCTGCCTTGTCCTGCTCTTGTTATTGTCCGTGCTCCCGCCCTCTCCGTAAAGCCCGGGGGAGCGTGCCGTGCCGTGCCGTGCAGGTGGGATCCCACCGCAGTGCCCATCTCCAGACACCGCGCGTGGTCATGGTGTAAGCCGGGGCTGTGGAGAGGAGGTGTGGGCTTCTGTCCCTGCTGGTTAATCAGGAGGGAACGTTATTGCAGATTAGTGTTGCATCACTAAGATGAAGTCAGAGGACTTGCTGTTTGCTTGCTGAGATGTGGGTTGATGCTGTACAGGATGAATACCAACAGAGGAGGGAGTTTTCAGACATGCAGATTTGTTTTGCGGATCATCATCTGTTCCTTCTGTGTGCCACTTAAACTGCCTGTTGTTATGCAAATCCCATAATGTATTTATGAGTGCTCTCCAGAGACTTCAAATGGCATCTAATCTGGTTAGGAGATCCATTCTGCAAGAGACCTGTGTACGTATTCAACTAAAAATGAGATATTGGTATTTTATGCATTTGACTAGAGACAGACGCTGTTTTATCTCATTCACCAAGCATTACAATGCTCTTACTGACCTGAAACCCATGTAACTGCCAGTGAGAAGAATAAACACACAAATAAATGTGAACAAGCATGTACAACGTATTTACAGCTCCTGACAGTGTCTGAATCAGAGTCACTACGAACTGCGAACTCGCCCGCTCTCCTGAATTAAGCAAGGCCGGGTTGAGGCCGTAGCGGGATGAGACACCC
Organism: Strix uralensis; assembly: GCF_047716275.1. Taxonomy (NCBI): domain Eukaryota; kingdom Metazoa; phylum Chordata; class Aves; order Strigiformes; family Strigidae; genus Strix; species Strix uralensis. The sequence continues at coordinate 7,783,568 of NC_133996.1, forward strand.
ATAGGAACAATCACTGGTGACTGTAGGCGGCGGCGCTCTTCCCTTCCTGAGCAAATCCATCCTGATGTCCATAAACCTGTGGAGCCCAGCCAACAGCACAGCCTGCTCACTTCTAACCCCAGGATTAGCTTCCAAACTTCAGACTGGAGTTTCTTATCAGGGAGCTGTGTCCAGGCTGTGCTGAAGTCCTGTACGCTCCTGCTTAGCATCTGGAAGCTATTCCTCTCCGTCTGCATAGCTGAACTTGTTCAGGTTTTCATTGCCTGAAACTGCTTATCCATAGCCAGGGGTCAGGGCAATCCTGCCCTGCTATAGCCATTATTTTATGGCTGTTGCATCTTTCCTCTGCTCCCCCTTTCCCCTTGCACCGAGTTCAGCGTATCGGCTTCAGGTGCTGGCTCTTGTCCCGCTCCTCGTTTGGGATGAGGTCAGCCCCCGCTTCCATTTGGCTCAAGACGCTGGATTTATTTGGTTACTTGTTTGATTTGCAAACAAACATAGAGTTTTTCCTGGTACTGCGCCTTGTGAGAGCTCTGTGTAAGCAGCTATCAAGTCATTTCATTGTTTTCCTCTGAATCCCCTGTTCAAACCTGCCCCAGACAGGATGATGCCGGTGTCATCCCAGCGTGGCCACGCACCGGGGCCAGGGTCCTTTCTGGCGTCCTCCTGTCTGCCTGCCGCCGCCTCCTTAGGTTGCAGGATGTTCAGTAGGAAACTGATGTGTCTTTATTCTGTGTGTTATTAATATAATTATTTTCTATGGGCTAAACTTAAAAGCTACACTATTCTCGGAATGTTTCACTGCAGAAAAGCTTGTTTCTAGCCAAAATGAAAAATGACAACACAGACGGTTTTGATCAAATGGCACATTTAGTTTCTGTTAGTTGATATAAATGTTTCTGATTTTTTTTAATGCTGCATTAGAATTAGATTGAGGGAAATCAACTCAAAAGTATCTTATTGAAATAAAAAAATGTTAATTTAAGAAGTCTGTGTTTTGACTCTAAAAATAAATTTAAAAGGCAAACGTCTTCAACAAAGCAGCGCAAGTGTTTGAATAATTTTGATATACATGAAATGCTTTATCAAATTAATCTTTCATTTGAAGACTCTAAATATCGTAAAGTTCATAATTGTAATTTCCCCCCAGTTATTGTGCATTCGAGTGAGGCAGATATCGGCGTCGTTCTCGTCTCCTGCTTGCACGTGGCTCGGGGCTGGCTCCGTGGCTGCCGCGGCCTCAGGAGCGCTGGGCCGTGTGGCACGGGGCGAGGTGGCCTGGCGTGGGGAGAGCACGGAAAAGGGGCCGAAAGCCCCCGCTCCCCGCAGCCTCTTCCTTCCCTTCCCTGTTCTCTGATCCGTGCCCTTCCTACCCCAGAATTGGCCCATAACGCCACTTTAACGTTCCTTGTCAGATGACAGATTTCAGGGGAGCATTAGTAATTAGGAACTCCACTCTCATCAAGGAAAATAATTAGTGAGAATGCATGCAGTTTACAAAAGCAGTTCAATTAAAGAGAATAACAAGCTTTTTACAGCAACAAAGGAAGGACTAAGTAGACCTCAGTGAGTAAATAAAGCTATAATCAGTGTGATTAATTTAAAATCTCAGGAAGGCGTGAATTGGATTGATATTCCAAAAGTCTAATGTGTCTCGTGGGATCTCAAAAGAAATCATTCCACATTTTAGGGAGAATATGAGGCCTCATTAATTGTGAACAACAAGAAAAAGTAAAAAACTGACAAATGTTAATTTGCTATAAATTTCTTCAGAAGCGCAGATTTTGACTAGTGTTTTCATGAGGTGCATACAAAACTCTGTGTATGTTGCCTGGCTAAAATGAAATTAAAAAAAGGTTGAAAAATAGATTGGTGGTCATTTTAACCAAGATCATTAGAAACCTCCTTCATCTGAGGGTGTCTGGGAAGCAGCTTTGATGGGAAGGATTTTTATCGCAGGTGAGGCTGAGCAATGGTATTTTATGGCAGAAAAGAGGCTGTACAAAATGGTCAGGCATTATATTGCCACATGTGAGAAGAGGCAGAAGCTCCTGGGCAGAAAGGCATCGTGGGAACCGAAGGAGCTGGGGCTCCCTGGCTGCATGGGTCCTGGAGCAGGGGCTGTGCCGCCCGAGCAGGGGCTGTGCCCCCCAGCTTCGCCTCTATCCTGGACCCAGAGGCGTTAGGAGGAGGAGGGGGAAGGTGCCGGTGACCCTCCTGCAGGAGATGGGGACACTCTGCAGTGGCAGCCATTCGCTCACCTCGCATCCTCTGCCCAGCTCACAGAATGAGACAAAAAGGGGATAAAACTGGAACTGACTTTGCTGCCTCTTTTTTTTTTTTTTTATTTTTTGCCTGGCAGTACTGTGGGGACTCACTAGTGCTATTTCTGTTGCTACTGAAAGAAATCAGTGCTACTGGTACTGCTGCCACCAGTATCGCTTCTCCTACATCTGCAGTCTGGCTTTCCTCCATTGCTAATTTTGGGATGCAACAAACCCTAAACAGCTGGACGAGAGCTTGGACTGTAAATTGTAACCAGCTTTAATTCAGTTCATTTCCCACAGGTGACTGATGGCTTTATGGCGTTTTACTACACTTCATAATAATTTAAAGCAGATATTTAGTACATCTATAAAATCTCTTTCACAGTGTACTGAGGAAGGAAAGCAGTATAAATATTCTTCTGGCTATTGGTTGGGTTACAAAATGTTGACAGGTCAGTCTAAAAAATAAGTCGTTCCTGGGAGCAGAGGACCGTGCTGGCTGCCCGCCCGCCGGTGTGGCCGCGCGGAGCGGCAGAGGGGACGCAGCCCTTGCGGAGCCCGGGCTGGAGTGTGTCTGCCCTAGGCCCGACTGGTGTCTGTGTCCCGCAGAGGCAGATTTGGATTGAACTGTGTGACGTGTATTTAAGTGGCACCCTGAGCTGTGCACAGGTGTTTGCTGTGGGATTTCACTTCTGTGTTAAACTTCCCAAACGTGGATTCAGCCTGACGAGTATAAAGCATCACAGGGGAAACAGGCTGTTACACAACGGACCCTTTGTCCCTTCTCCCGCTGCTGGGCAGGCACAAATCTTCCTCTCAAACACCTTTTACAGAACTGGGCATGTCTGTAGCCGCGGCTTTACATGGCAGAGGCCCAGCTGTCTGTAAAGATAAGGCCGTAAGAAATTTCTGTGCCCGAAGCAGCCGTTCAGTTCTTGGGGATGCTTTTCTTTTGAAGTTAATCCCAACCCTCACCTCAGTCTTTACCACTGCATCCTTAAATTCTCTATCTATTCCTCTCCCTTTATTTCTTGCCATAAAAATGCCCTCTTTCCTTCTAAACCCAGGTGTATTTGCTGCTTTGGGACCTTAAGAGGGGCCTTGTCCTGCAGGCTTGCTCTGTTTTAGTGAAAAGAAGAAGAATGACCAAATCTGGAATGCATCTGTATGGGAGCGGTTCAAGCTCTCCACCTTCAGAGGGGCTTCACTGTGCTCCTCGTTACTGACCCCCTTTGCTTGCAGGGAACCTTTGTTTATGAGGATTTCTAAATTTTCTCCGATTAGATCCAGAGAGGCTTAATGCTGAAATCTGTCTTTGAAGCTAGGAAACGTTTTGGTACTGTTTCAGTCTAGAAACACCATATCTGTCCTAAGATGGACAATTCTTGGGTCTGCTTTTGCTCCAGAACACAAGGATTTAATAATTTACTTTGATTAGTATTTTTCATTCTTTCTTATTTTTCTACTGTTACCAGTATGCTCAACTTTTCTACTCAGTACTTTCCAGTGGAAAAAGAAAAATCATTTGAGTGTCTCAAAATTGATGACAAAAATGGCGGCAATTGTCACTGAATAAGCACCTCTGATTACTGGATCCTTCCCTTTAGACAAGGCGATGCGTTGCAGAGAGGTTCTGAGCAGTTAAGTGTACAAATACAACAGCCCACTCTGTTCCCCTCATCTCGCAGAGCAGAGGAGCCTTGGCATGCATCCAGTGAGTTAGCTGGGCGAAACCTCCTTCTTGGAAATACAAGTTGGTTTCTTCTAATTCAATTATGTTTCTCAAGGTTTCTTCTTGCTAAATGTGGTGAAATTGTGTCTCAGCTGAAGAAAACAAATACTCCAGCGCTGTATGTTGTATATCAGTCTCCTGTGGCACCCCAGAGAGAGATGTGGTATTTAGAGCAGACATCTGAACAGGTAGAAGCAAAACATACCCTAATTAAAAATACAGCTGGATAAAGAGAGTTCTGATGTGGTCCTGCCACCCACCGGAGACACGGCAAACCGAAATCTGGTGGGTAGGGTAGGTGGTTGCGTGAGCAGAGTGCGGAGAGATGCAGAAGTGATGGTACGTGACAGGGCTTATGTCAGTGCCTGCTGAAGAGGCTCCTGTCCTCCTCTGGTCAGACAAAGGTCAGTCTCCAGTTGGGAAACCTGATAAAAACTTGCAGGAAAAGCATAATTCTAAATTCTAATTCTAAAGTTTATGAAGTTGTTGCCTTGTTAATGTTGCCTGGACTGGATGTGGCTCTTAAAAACATCCAGCCCGTGCAGTCCCAGATCATCCTCTGCTGGATAGAAGCACGTGGCATCAGCAAAAAAAATGCATTAGGCTTTGTAGACATCCAGCAAGACTTGTTCTGAGGACACCTCCAAGGGCCCTGGGCCGTGCTGTGGGCAGCGTCTCCCCAGCTGGGCTCCCCAGTGAGCCGGTCCCACGCTGCGGTGCTCACACTCCTCCGGTGCTGCTGAGCACACCCCGAACCCTCGCGCCTCGCCACAGCTGGCAAAGTGCTGCTGCTGCTGCTCTTCCTCTCCTGAGATGGCCAGAGGTGAAATGGGTTGTTGCTGACTCCCATCCAATACTGAAACAGCTTGAGACAGAATTTCAGTTTGTAACTTCAGATTTTGGATTAATTTTCCCCCCAAACCCCCATAGTATTATGAATGATTTTTCAAATTTAAGCTTACTGTTTATGTGAACCTTGTCTGTGAACTCTGCAGCAGCTTGTATCATAATGTGAAGGGTAGCATGAAAATAACCTTTCTGTAAATAAATGCTGAATGCTGGGGAGGAACTGCAGCATGAATGAGAAATCAGAGGCGATAGGGCTATTTCAGCAAGTTCAAATTCCAACCAACCTCTCTGCAGCAGAGGAAAGTGCTACAGCAATACCTCCCCATGCTGTTCATTTGCACTGGAGAAGGATCAGCGTTTGCATTAAGTTCTCTGAAGTTTTGATAACCTTATTTCCCCCGAGGGAGTTTTCAGGCAGGATAATGTATAGCCTGTTGTTGTATGTTCCGAATTCCATTTGTGAGAGATTGGTATTTTATTGCCAGACCAGCATTTAAAAATTGCTCTCAATTTTCTTAGTTTTGTGGAAATTTACAATCCCCAGAGTGGAAAGAAAAGGATTTTTTGATAAGATGTAGGCTTGATTTTTATTTATTAGTGTTGATGGGAATCTTTACCCCACAGATTAATTTTGGTAGTTACAAAAAGCAGTTACTGAAGATGCCCAACTCTTTCCTGCAGAGGTGCCGTAGCTGAAGCTCGCGGCGTGTGGCCCGGCTCCCCAGGCACAGAAAGGCTTTTCTGGAGTTGCAGGCACATCTTCAGAAACGCCTGGTGATTTGAGTGCCCAGCCACCAGCGAGGCAGGCAGTTCCAAAGGCGAGTCCTTTATCTTTTCCTAAAAATAGGACCTCTTTGAACCGTTTCAAGTTCCTTCCTTTGTTCCTCTCTTTATGCCAGCCTTCGGCAGTCGCTGGGGCCAGCCATGTATTATACTCTAATACCTCCCTATAGGCTGCCTTTAGATTGACGATGCAGAGCCTTCAGATCCCCGCTGCACCTTTCTGCACATTCCTGCCATCCAGTCTGTCCCCGCAGAGCTGGCTGTTGGCAGCGAAGCAGCTGGATAATGTGCCCCAGAAGCTGGAATTGCTTCCTCCTCCTCTTCCTCCTGTCCCTGACTGCCGCCTCGGCGCTGGCCGTGCTCCTTGCCCTGACGCGCTCTTGCAACGTCCCCGGAAGCTTCTCTGCAGCGTGGGATTTCAAAGGGCCCAGCAGTCTCTAGGAGTTTGCATCGTGCCTTGGCGAGGTCGGGGAGCCCGAATGTGTGAGCAGACGTGGCCCTGCTGGTCCCGGTGCCTGCTCTGGGTCAGGGCTGTGCCAGCAGCCGGCCCTGCGCTCCCCACGGCCGCTGGCTCCCTGCTCTGCTCTGCCTTCCAGCTCAAGGAGCTGCAGCAACTTGCCCACTGAGTTTTCCACTTGTTCTTTATTTGCCGAAGTATCTATCAAAATGTCTCCTGGTCACTGGTCTCCTGAAGGATTGAGGCTTTGATGCAAATCACAGAAATTATTCTTGGGATAGTGGTTTGGGCTGTGTGCCCGTCCAACGCAGCTGTGGGCTGAGAGCCTTTAAACACACGGGTTCCTTTCCTGAAGCATTATCAGAGGAACTCACTAGTTGCTAATTGCTGCTAATTAATCCTGTGTATGGTTTATCACCTTTATGGGCAGATGAAGTATAACTTTCTTCCCCTTCTGAACAACTTGAGAACATTTAAAAGCCTTTTGTGTGGCTTGTTATATTGTCACATTTCAAACCCCACAGTTACTGAAATACTTAGTAATTATCTTATATTCCTGCGCTATTTGATAACTACATGGGGTTTTTTCCAGTTCTATATTACTCCAGGTATTTTCATGTCATATGGCAAATGAATTCCATTTCAATTTCTGGATTTTTCTCTGCACACTCTCAGCATCGTGGTCCCCGGAAGCCTGGTCTCTGTGGTCTCTCTGCCCACCTGGGGTGACGTTTCCGTGGCTGCGCACACGTACATGCTTCTGCACATTCCCGACAGGTTTTCCGGTGAGCGTGAAGCTGCCACCACGACCTGCTCCACTGTTCAGTGTGCAAGGATTGGCAGGTGGTGGCCACTACACCCCGTGGCACTGCAGGAGTTCCAGGCATCTGAGGTCACCCTGGCCTCTTCCATGGTGAGCACTGTCAGTGCCCCCTCAGACTCCAGCCGTATCACGTTGCTGGCAGCTGTAGACTATCACGTTTGCTGCTGTTAATTGTATGTCTTTGCCTGGAGGTGTCTCTGCTCATCTTTGTAGCTAATTCCAAGCAGAATCTCTTTTATACTTTGAAAAGTTTGGATAAAATAAAGCTAACAAGAGTTCTGTGCCTGATTGTGCACATTTGTGCTGTGGCTGGGAAAGAAGTGCTGGTAATCTGATGAGTAAAAGCCTCTTCCAAGTTGGTGGTACAGATAAATTTTCGAAGCTCCTGAAACAAAGGTGAGTTCTGAGGTCTTCCTGTTGTTAGTAAATAGAGGGTATACACGTTATTTTCTTTAGCATTTTATGACCTTAACTTGCTATCTGCTTGCAAGGAAGAAAACCTTTTAAGAAGCCTTTTAGTCCAGCCCTTCTCCCTCGAAAGCTCTGTTCTTCTAAACCAGCTATGGAATAGCAGCACTGGCTCTGCAAATGTCATCGTACTTGTTGCTTCTTGATAGCAACACTGGATAAATGGATCTTCCCTTCCCTCCAGGGGTAATGACAGTTTAAAAATGCCCTGTCCTGCCTCCGCTTCCTTCATTTGGCAGATTTTTGGTAGTTTATATAAATTGGCAGTGATCCTCTGTCTAAACCATGTCCAACATTTCATGCAATAAACTTAATGGACTTTTCCATCTTTGAACAGCTGAATTCTTTCTGAGCAGCTGCTCTGGGTTATTGATGGCCTAATTAGAGTGCTGCCTTAGGCCTGCCACCAGCCTAGGAATGACTTTTTTACATATTCTGGTGTGTAGCAGCAACAAAGTGTTTCTGAATGATCTTGCTTAAAGGAAGGGAGCACCCACGGTTTGGATTGAACAGTGCAGACGTGGTGTCTGGGGAGAACACGATGGCGAGTGCAGGGAAGCCATTGCCCCAGCTGACGGGCGAGGCCCTGGCGTTGGCGAGGGGAGCGTGCCGAGACGTCAGCTGGCCTGGCAGAAACACTTCTGAGCGGCTCCATGCACAGTTTTTGTCTTTTTGGAGTGGGGGACTGCGTGGAGAGGCCGAGCTCTTGGTCCGTGGATCCCTGCAGCCCTGTCAGGGAAGTTAGCATTTCTCTCACTGCTACATTTTAAGGAAATCGAAACAATTTTGATTGTTTTAAAATTTTCATTGGAGGCTTTGTAATGAAAATTATTCTTTTTCCCCCCTTGAAAAACAATAACATTGCCCTTTCCACCCAGCTTTGTTGTTTACTTCATCAATCATCCTTGCTCATTTCAAAGGAGTGCCACGACAGCTTTCTTGGGTGTGAAAATTGGAATTTCAGTTCTTGTGCTTGCATACAGAAGTCACTTGGCACGTGTCCATTGGTGAGTTAGTCCAGACTGTCTCATCAGACCTCAATTCTGAGGGGAATAAAAATTCCAGCTTTACTTTCTGGGACCATTCTGCAGCATCCACCTCAATTGTACTGTGCTAGAAAACATTTGGGATTGCAAATTTGTTTACCAGACCTTTCTAGCTATTGGCATCTACTGGAAAAAAGCCTAAAGGGAGTAAGAACAAATTCAAAAGGTTTCCAAATCTCGTATTTAACATTCATGGTTATTTAAATAGTTCTTTAGGTCCAAGTTTGAGCACTTGGACCTCGCCGAACAGGCCTGCCTCTTGCAGACGAGGCTGAAAGAGATGAGAGGGAGAGAAAAAGCCTCACTCAGTTAGTCTGGAAGGGCCAGGTCCTCCGAGAAGCCATTTGGAGTGTAGTCTTTAAGCTAATTGTGGGTTTGTGTTTGCGTAAGCGGGTGCCGGAGGGCTGCTCTTTCCAAACTGATTTTAAACCCAACGCGTCCATGATGTGCGCTGTAGATCCTGTTGGAAATAAATAAATAAACCCACCAACATGCAGTTCAGTCCTCAGAATCTCAGACAGTTTTGTTTGTGTTATTTTCATTTGCCTGGGTAATCGAATTTGTTGGAATTAGGGGTTTGTCTGGATAATAACATTTTCTAACCCTCTGGAACAGAAGAGGGCTGTGGTGAATACCGATGTGGAGAGTGCTGTATTGATTGGAATAAACTGGCCCTAGATAGCATCAATTACCCACTTCTGATGGATGTTTACTTGCTGGCTGCCAGGTTTGGATTGCACAGCATTAGCCGCCATTTCAGTCTGCTAGAAATGCTCTAAAGAAGATGTCCCTCCGCCTTTGCTGGGGGTCTCTGGCATGTGGAGGAGACCCGCCGCGCTGGGGGATGCTGGGGAACGGGGCACCCTGGCATCCCTGTGAAAGCCTGAGGTGAGCCTGGGCCTTGGCAGCCTGTCAAACCACGTCCTGATTACAGCGTTCTGCCTGGATGTCTGTGGCTGGTCTACTTAGCTAATTGCCTCTTTTCTGATGTTCTTTGGTGATGACTAATGTCAGATGCTGCTGGATGTTCGGTGACAGAAACAAGGGCACCTGTAATGGCTTGCAAAGCACCTTAAAGGCTGCTCCCCCAGATGGGTGAGGCTGGGGAGATGGATGATGGGTAGTGACCATGACCCTAGTTTGTAAGTGTGAGTGTAGGTGATGGCTAAGCTGTATCGCATCTGAGCCAAATCCTGCCCTGTTAATGGTTAAGCATCTATAATGTAGATCATTTGTGTTCTTGTATATATGTCCTTCTCTGTGTGGAGGAAAAAATGCATTTAATTTTTCTAGTTTCCCCAGGGTTGTTCAGCCTAGAAGCTATTTGGTTGATGATCTCTTGTTCTCAGGTGTTTGATGTGTCTGGTCTGGAGCCGTTCAGCTCTGCCAGCCCCATGCGTGCCGGTGACCCCACTTATGTTCACACCGAATTTCCATCCAGGAGGGGAGCGGGGCCTCTCTGGTGGCTGCGGCCCCTCGCCTTGGTGGTCCAGCCACAGGGCTCCCCACAGGCTCGCTCCGTTGCTCGGGGGTCAGGGACAGCTGATCCTGGCAGGCTCAGAGCCTTCAAGGAGGTTTGGGGTTAGAGACAGTGTCTCTAAGTGTGTTTTGTGCCATGGAAACACCAGGGCACAAGGCAAACTGGAATCGTAGACGTGTGTGTAGGAACAAGCTATAAAGCTGGAAATGTGAGCAGGGCTGTGGGGTGTGATTATGTTGCAGTGCATCAAGAGGACCAGAATTCATGCTAAAAGACAAACGATTGCACTTGTAGTGCCTATTGTAGCTGCACGATCATCTGCAGGATAGATTGGGATTAGCATTGTAGTAACAACCTGCTGCTTAACACCCAGCTACTCAAGCCTCTCTAATGCTTCTGTGAACTAAAGGAGTCCTCCCCCCCACGCTCTGCTCCTGTCTGAGGAGACAAGGGTGGCAAAGCCATTAGCTTGGAGCATATTCGTTAATGTGGCATAAGCAGCTAAAGAAGATGTATTTATGCTCCTTCATTTGCAATTGATAATCTCAAGAGTGAGAGCTGGTAATAAATTTTCTCACTGGGGCTTCTATCCCTCTGCAGCCCACGCTGCAGAAGGGAATAGGCAGCTCATTTACATAAGATAATGAAACTGCAGCAAAATAGTAAAATTGCAAAGCAACTTTGTTTTAATAATGACAGATGCTTCTTAAACACTTTAATTATGTCTCTCAGAGCAGTTTTAGCAAGGCCACAAAAAGGGAGAGCAATATTGCTGAAAATACTTGGAATAAAACTCATTCCCTTTCTACAACTTGAAGTCTCCTCCAAACCAACTTTTCTCCTTTGCTCAAGTGCTTTTCTGGCTCAGGGGGTGCCTGTTCCGGGTCCTGGGAGAGCACAGATGAGTCCTCGCAGGCAGGTGACCCCCGCGGGGGTGGGATGGTGTGAGCTGCAGGCTGTGAGATCCCAGACACTGACCCGGCCATCGCTGCGTGGGGGGACAGTGATTGTTCCAGCTCTGAGCAGGAGGGACAAGGGCCTGGGCAGGTCTGTGTGCTGCAGACACCAGGGTGCTGGGGACTGCGATTTCTTGTGCTGTCCCACTTGAATTTTTGGAGGCGGCTGGGAGCAGCAGGGCTCTGCCATGGGTTTGCTGCTTGCTGCCATCCCAGGGAGCTGAGTGCCCTGATTCCCCAGGAGCAGGAGAACCGTGGCTGTGCCCCGTGGGCTGGTTCCCCTCGGCACCCACAGCCCCTCCGCTCCCCGGCACTGAGGAGTGCAGGGGGCTGCCACCGACTCTGTAAAAATGGTGCAGATCTCTGTGGTTAATGATACCCCAATAACAACAGTTTTAGCAGCAGCCTAAACTTCCCTGAGCAAAATTCACTGTCAGAGTGTAGCAGACACTTTGCTATAAAGAACCAGTGAATGGAGCATCCAACAAAGCATAGGGAGAAAGATAAACACATTAATGGAGAAAAAGCCATAATGTGAGTAAACAGCATGCATGTAGAAAATGGAAAGAAATTCTGGGCAGCAGGGGAGGATGAAAATAAGCTAACTAGTGCTGAAGGGTAAAAAGCCCTAAAAGGATGGGATGGTCTGTGCCTGAAATCTTTCTGCAGCGCACTTCCAGCCTTTTCTGCAATGATTCATCTAACCCTGTACTCTGCCGCGTGCCCCCTTTCTTCCTGTAATGATGCCCCTTTCCCTTCTGCTGGAGGTCAGGTTCTGGTTCCACCTGCTTCCCTTTAATGCCCCCAAACAGAAGCTGCTCCAGACCTGCTCCTCCTTTCAGCCAATGCAGAGTCTCTTTGGGGTTGTGAAGTATTAGCTGTATCACAGTCACTTTGCTAATCTACAGAAACCATTTCAAGGCACATTATATACAGAGCCCATATGTTACTTCAGCGCTGCCAAAAGAGTTCTTGTTTACTAAGATCATGCTTTCACTCGGTGTTCAGAGTGTACTAAATAGCACCATTGATACTACTTAAAATAAAAGGTGTCAGCACCCTGTCTGCCCCAGCAAATTGCTCAGCACTTTCAGCTCTGAAAACGTCCCTGTGCACCAACACCTCCGGCTGAGCTGCTCCTGCTCGCTCTGTCTGGCAGCGGGGCCTGATTCTGCTCCAGTCCTGACCCGTCCTGGGTGCTCCCTCGCAGTGTGGAGAGCAGCCCTGGGTGCTCCCCCATCTCCCCGCGCACCCGAGTCCGCAGGCAGCACGGGGATGCCCCAGGCAGGAGCAGCATTAGGGAACCCCTTCTTAGGTTGGAGCAGGGCGTTGCACTTTTTAATTTTTTTTAATGTCTGTAAATGCAGAGGAAAACCAGAGCCACGTGTCCATGGCTGCTGATTCTGTAAACATCCGGCGAAAGAGCGGGTTCTGCTGGGGTGTGAGCAGGCACAGAGCCTGTCCCCGGCCCCAGGCCCAGCCGGGAGCTCGGTCCCGTGACCCTCACCTGTCGTTCTGCTGACAGAGCCGGACTCCTGCTCTCCTCCCCTTACCTGCCCCTCTGGGTACGACGTGTCTTTCAGTTTTCTGGTGTCTTCTGCTTTGTTTCTTTTCCTCTGTTTACCTGAGCTCCTGCAGGATGCACAGCTATCCGAGCCACAACCCCACATTTTCCTAGTTAAACGCAGAACGTTAATGTACGACACTGGCCCCGTGGCTGGTTTGATGTTTCAGTTCTGGTGGAAGAATCCAGTGCAGAAGTTGCACAGAAATTCTTGAAGGAAGATGTCACCAAATTCTCCCAAATGTCATGAGCAAGTTTGGATTCGGACTGGGTGTCCAGCAAAGGCTCAGGGTGAGCTTTGTTTTGTGCCGGCTGCTCTGCCGTGAGCTGGCGAGCTCGCTTTGCTGCTGGGTTTCACCTCTTGTTGCCATTACGCTCTGGTTCTGTAGGGCCCAGCCTGCCCCGTTCCCGCGTCGTTCCTCCTGGAAGGGGGGATAGCGGAGGGGGCTCCCGAGGAGGCTCCGTTGCTCCCTGCTGACTGCCCCGGGGAGCAAGTCGCTTCAGTTTCTCATCTGCAAAGCAGGAGATGGAGGTGGCATGAGCCGTGCTCACCCCTGGCGTGCTCAGCAAGCTCGCTCGGGGTGACGATAATGCCACTTCTGAAAATCGCATCAAGATCCTGAAAGGCTCTCGATGCCTGAAAGGCAAGGGCTTTTTCAAGTGGAAAGTTATTTTATTATATGTAGTTACAGCTCCCTGTTTCCACGGTGGTTATGGGCCTGCATGTTAACGACGCATACCCAATTCTTCTGACATGTAGCGACCATCTCTCGCTCTGTTAAACCCACCACAGTGTGCATTAGAGGAGACGCTGGATTTCCCGCTGTCCTCATTCTCTCTGTTCCATCCCCAAATTTTCGTTAAGGAAATCAGGTGTATTTTGCTGATGGAAACATTTAGGTCCAAATTTCCTGAGTCCTTCCTGAGTGACAACGTTTTGGTTTGTTTTGAGGGAGCAGGAAAGAGTTGGTGTTCGTAGCTGCCGGGTGGAGAGCAGGAGCGCAGGGGAGGAGTGGTGGTTGGTGCTGGCTGGCCTTCCCTGCCAGCAGGCACAGGGCTGTGTCAGAGCTCGGACATCCAGGGTCAGGGAAACACCTGCTTGCAGATGTGTGATTACCGCTTTAAAATGGGATTTTGCTGAAAGAAATACAGGTTAAAAATTATTCTCTCTGCTGAGCTGAAAATCTAAAATGCCTAAAGGTGCCTGGATGGGACAGGGAGGTGGGAGACTGGGCAGAGATGCTTCTCTCACCACTTCCCAATTTTTCTCCCTGTTTTGCCCAGAGGGACTAATTGGTGCTCAAAGGAAACCGATCTCCTTTTTTATGAGTGAAATCTGTTGTCTGATTAATTATTCATTTGTAGCATGATTGGCAGCTTTGAGGTGGTGGGTTCACAGTCAGTAAAGGGTGATCTGTTGACTGACAAGGTTAATTGCTGCCTCGCGTTATTGGTGATAACGATTTATGTTGACAATTCCTCCTATCCCTAGCACAGGCGGAGGTTTGCCGCGCAGGGTCAGCCCACGCTGCCCTGTGCTCCCCTCAGCAGACAGGAGCAGCCGTTCCCTTGCTGCAACCCTTGGCACGTGGGAAGGGATTTCATCCCCAGAAGCAGGTCTCACATAAGCAATATAGAAGAAGCTTTGTAAAGGCATCGGTTGCTTTTACCTTTTTTTCCCTTCTTCTTTTTGACATGTTCTCTGCATATTGATCAGGGTTCAGAGTATAAAAGTGAGACTCGGCTCTGCTCTGAAAGTCCCTCCTTGGCAGTCAAAGCTGCAGTTTTCCAGGGGGCCTGAGTGGATAGAGATGAGAAAGATTTATGAGGGTGACCCTTAAAATTAATTCAAATGGGAAGGAATTGACTTTTAAATCTCAGTGTACAGGAAATGGCAACTTCTGGGGATTATTTAATAAATGCACAAGCACAGCGCCTAAAATGCCACCGTTCCGCCCCAAGGCATTTCCAGGGCAGTGCCCGTCTCTTGCAGTGAGGGAGAGGGGTGTCTGGGGAGCGAGGCTCGCTGTCCCCAGGGCTGTGCCGCCACTTCTCGAGTCTGTTCTGTGGTGGCCTGGAATGGCACAGCACCAATCGCTCTCATTGTTCCCATCCCCAAAACCGCAGACATTTTCTCCCTGCCTCAATATAATAAAGCAGAGTCATAAAGATTTCAGACTAATAAACACTGGCCTTTAGGGTGCTCTCAGCTTTTATCAGGCTAATAAGATTTTTGACTTACATCGAAAGGCAAAGCAGGTAAACAGAGCTTTTATGAACCTTGAAGCCCGCTGGGGACCTGCGGGCTCGTCGGAGGGGCTCAGGCACCTTTCCGTAATGAAAAGCACACGCAGCCTCCGGGCGAACCACACTGGGGGAGCGCTGCTGCAGATGGCTCTTCGTGAAGTCCCGGCACTTAATTGTCTGATCCCAAACTTTCTGTAGGTGTACGAGGACAGGGAGAGTTACGCTGTCTGACCCCCGTCGTCTGTTTTACCCCCCTCTGCCCGAAGATGAAGCAAATGGGGATCTTTCCTTCCTCTCCGTGGGGCGCGGTCAAGCCCATCATCACTGCTCCTAAACGTGCACAAATCCCCTCTGGCGAGCAGCACCAGCAGCTCTTCTCAGATGTTTGGGTTTAGTTGTGAATTGGTTTTTTTATCATTGACTTTTTATGGCTGATTATCAGGAGAGGCAGGGGATGTCATTAAACAGCTTGGTTTTAGGTATAAAATTTCAACAAGGAAGAAGGGAGTTGTTCAGTAGAAACAGGCATAAACCTCATTATTTTCTAGAAATTATTTTTTATTTAAAATTTAAAACCATATTACTTCATACAGCAAACTGTGCACTTTGATATATCACAGTGTCTTAAAAAGGAAAATAATCAGAATTTTTTCTTTTTTTTTGAAATTTTATTTACATCAGCCTAGAATGATCAGCAAGTAACACAGTTACTATGAAACCAAAATTGTTACAAAATGTTTACAAAAAACTATATTCATAGAAATTCTGCATGTCCACAAAGGAAAATCCCCTGAATGTCACGGAGACCATTTTTTCCTTTTTTTCCACTCTTTTTTTTTTCTTTTTTTTTCATCTTTTTTTGAGAAACATGTCAAAGTAAGGTACAGTCAGCAGAGGGCTTGCGGCACCGCTGCCCGGGAGCGCTCCTGCCCCGCCAGCCCGAGCTGCCCGGGGATGCCTGCGCTGGGCCGTGCCGTCGCACCCGCAGTTGCCGGGTGTTGGGGCTCGGGGTCTCCCCGCGGTTTGGCCGCGCGTGGCTGGGGTTAGCGAGCGCTGGGCAAGAGCTGTCTGGCTCTGCAGAGTCCCTTTGTGGCGACCTTCCCAGAATCCTGCTCCGCAGCAGCGCCCGCCGGCGGGGAGCAGTGGCTGCCCGGTGCTGGAGTTGGTTCCCCTTTGCATATTCCATCTCTTTGTGGATCTGTCCTCTCGACATCATACCCTACACGCGCTGTTGGTTAACTCCAAACAGAAAAGCAACCCCAAACAAAGCTCCCCACTGTGCCCCTGCTCTGTCTCACAGGAGAGCTGGAAGGAAAAAGCGAGTGATAAAGGGACAGTGAACTGAGGTGACAACAGTTTAGATACAGTTTAATATCCCAAACCTGTTTTTTCTGTTTTTCCTCCTCACTTTTTCGGTCCCTCTGCCCACCAAGTGAAGAAAGGAACTGATTTACACAAAGTTGGAAGTCAGATGGTTTCTAAGACATTGAGTTGTCGATAGTCACAAACAGGTTGCAGAAGGCTCCGAGGCTTTGTCATCAGGTCTGTCCCCTCTGAAGTCGCCCAGCACATCGCTGCTCAGCGTCAGTCGTCACTGCTCCTCTGGGATAAAGCACCTCATGGCTTAGGGGCTCCCGCACTCCCCGGGGTGAAGGCAAGGAGCTCACAGGGTAAATGGAAGCAACAGGAGAGACTCCGGTCTCTGCCGAGCAGTGTGGCCACAGGCTGGACTAACCCTGGGCCTGGGGCCCGCAGCTCACCCTGCGCTGGAGCCAGGGCCCTGCCGGGCTGCGCTCCCAGGCAGCTCCCCCTGCTCTGTCCTCGCTTTGAGCAGTGCAGAACATTGCCTTGATGTTAAATTTCAAACGTTTTAATGGTCAAGATTTAAAGAAAACTGTAAAGTAGGTGCATGAAATTAGCGGCTATTTCATGGCCAGTGTATGGTCAGTGCAGAGAGGGAAGGGGAGAGGTTAATCTGCAGGGTTTGGGCTTGTTGGCAGATAGCACCAGTAATTCCAGATGCTCACCTATTACTCTGGGATATTGGTGAGTAAAATCAAATCAAACTTGGTGTCAAAGATGAATAAATGGGGTTTATGGTATTGGTAATATTTACTCTCTGGACATTTAAAGCCAGTTTCAGGCTTTGTTTTTATCTGCCTTAATTGTAAGAATCTCTAAGAGTTTAGAAATCTGTAAAGAAAACAAAATCTTTTACTCTGACAAGCCTAAGGATTTGCAAAGGAATACAGAAAGAATGTCATTAGCTTTGGAAGCAGACCCATACTTCCAGTCTGTCCTCTGCTGTAGGTATTTGGTCAGCAAACTATTAAGAATATGATGTCCATTGAGTTGGCAGCTTTTACCCCTAATTTTTCATGTTTTCTATGAAAAGGTGGAAATTAATCTAAATTCTTTGCATATCTTTGAGTCAAAATATGACAAATTACCTTTTTTTGTTTCAGGTCACTATGTTGCTTCTTTATATCACAGAAAAAACAAAATAAGGACAAATTATGTTCTGTGATGGGGTGGGAGGGGAACAGCTATCTCCCCTTGAGCTAATTTGCTAATTCTGATCAGCTCCAAAGAAAACCTTCCTGACAGCCTCAGAAAGAAACAGGTGGGGAAAAAAAATCTGAAATCAGTTACAAACAGGTTTGTTCCTTTGGGCGAGGATAAACTTTCCAGAAAGGCTTTGCAGGTAGGGGAGGGCAAACTGGGTCAGTTCAGCTGCTGGTTCCTGCGGTGGCCGCGGCACCTCGCTACGCTCACGGCACAGAGGGCGAAGCTTCGGGATGCAGAGCTCAGGCCTCGGCTGCTCCATCGCCGCGCTGCCCTGCCTGCCCTCCAAACCCGGGTTGGGGGGCGTGCAGGAGGGGTCCCAGCAGCGGCGCGGTCTGCGGCAGGTCACTGTCCTCAGTATGTCTGCGAGGGCAGGAGGTTACTCTTTTCTTCAACATCACTGTTTAAATCAGAGCTTGTAAGCACCTTTGCAGTACTCTGATGTTCTGGGTTACAATGGGCAGAGCCATTTCTGTTCGTTTCGTTTTGCAAATTAAGCCACAGAGTGTCCCACTGGCCACCCGTGCGGTTCCCCATGGAGGGAGGGATGGAGCTCAGTGATGTTACTCGAGTGTTGCTTTCAGTCAGCAGAGGGGTCTTTGGTAATTCTGACTAAATTCATCTGCAGGACCAGCCTTCTGGATTAAGCAACCTGAAAATAAGAACACAGTTCATGGAAGATTTCTTAAAAACATTTCAGTGTGTGTTTGCTTAAATGACGTGGAGATGCTGCCTGAGGGGCTGTGGTTCCCCGGGCAGAGCAAGAGGGGTGTCAGGTTTGGCTCACACAGTGCTGCTTGTCCCCGGCCAGCCCTGGCCCCGCAGGCTGAGACTTCGTCTTTCAGGTCTCTGATGCCGTGGAGAGCGTTTAGTCCTAAACCAGCCATAGAGTCCCCTCCTGCTCTGAGTGCAGATGCAGCAGAGCTGCAGTTCAGCGCTGCTGGATTTCACGGAAATTGGTACCGTTCAGCTCTTGGAGACAGCTCTGCTCCAGCTGCGGCTGATGCCCGTGGGCTCGGCCGCTTTCCGCGCTTCTTTGCAGGAGAGACCGAGCTTTGCAGAGAGGGTGAAGGAGCTGAGGACCCGGAGATCATGGTGTCACCCTGGGCGTGGGCTGGCGTTTGGCACAGGGCGTGTGGGTGCTGTCACTCGGAATGGCAGCAGCTCCTGTGCACCCCACCCTGTCCCGTCCCTGGCCAGGAGCTCGGCTCCCTCGGGCTTACTCGCCCCTTTGCGGGCAGCTGGCTTGGATCTACCGATGAACGTGTGTCGCCTTCTCCCAGCGCACCCCCTGGGGAGTTCCAGCTGTGGGTGGCCACGGCCAGCACAGCCGTGAGGTAAAGGGCCACCGTGAGCTGCTTCGAGAGACGGCACGGCCTGGACCGTCACGGTGCTTCACAGATACCTTTCCCTTTCCTGGACAACGTGTCCTCCGTGTGCTGTGTATGTCAGTGTGGAATAGATGCTCGCACAGACGGCTGCTCATGCTGCACCTGACAAAGTGTTTCTTTTTATTGCCATGCTAAAGAAGCCTTGCTCGGGGGCTCCTCCTTACCCACCGAGGGTCAGTTTGGCTCAATTCTCTTTAGCCTCCATGTGTTTTCAGTATGTAAACATCAGACTCCTGGATGGTAGCATGTTTGGACTCCATGAGGCCTGTAGGATCTAAGCATTAAAAAAAAAAGGAACGAAAAATAACAAAAACCAGAAAAGCCCCAAGACCCATGTTACAGTCCGTGCTTTGAAGTTCTTCTGTGCCAGTGATCGATGCAGTTGTGTTGCAAAGGCCTTGTTCTTGAAATGAACCAAACCAGGCTTTTTTTTTTCCTTTTTTTTTTCTTGTTTTTTAATCCTTTCTTTCCTAGTTAAGAGTGCATCCAGCCTTGTCTGCCGCAGTTCTGTCCCTCCCGCCCCCCCGTTCCCATTCCCTAGGGAAACACAGGTGTCAAGCCAGTGTTGCAGGTCATGTTGTCCTTCCCCGGCAGCCGTCGGTCATTGAACGTGTGCATGTTGATCACGGCGTCTGTCTTCACCATGACGGGTGGCTGGGGCTTGTGTTTGACCCGGCGCTGGCAGGTGAGCGACAGCCGGATCTCATCGGCCATGGCGCTGCAGAAGGAGCGCTGGGGAGAGCAGGGACAAAAAGCACCGTTACTCCTGGCAAAACATTCTGCTAACCTCTCCGTGAGCAGGAGGATGCTGAAACTGGGCTCTGTAGAGGGCAAGCACCGGGTTTAGGTTGCATTTAAGGCATCAGCTGTGCTTAGTGGGGCTTCAGTGATGCACGGGCGTCTGATTGACCCCTCTCTCCTTTGGCAAGAATTGTACCTTTGACACACTAAATCCTGCAAAAAGGCAGAGCTACAGGCGGCTGTTGGAGTGCTGGTGCTTTGTGTGATCCCTGCTGGGGGTCTGGTAGGTTTATGTGCTGGGAGTCAGAGGGCTATCGAGTCCTGCTGGGCTTGCTAGTGGGCAGTTTTCCTTCATCTATCTAGTCCGTCACGTGGGCAGCTTGCTTTGATTTCTGGTTGTGCGCGCAAAAGCACTTTCCACTTACTGCACCATGACACGCAAGGAAGAGGGGAAAAACATAAAAGCAGTCCTCTTGTTTCATGAGCACCACTCAGCCACTGCGGGTGGGATGGGCTGTTTGTGTCAGTGTTGTTGATAAGATAGTTTGAGGTTTCCTGGTGGGCCCTGACCAGTTCCTTGAGGCTCTTTGAATGGGAGTGGGGAGAAGAGATGGAGACTTCATGCGTGTACACGTTACGCCTGGAATACGCAACATGATTGCATGGGATAGTGGCGAGTGGATATAACAGCTCAGAAAGGTCCTTCCCAGGGACCTCTGTCCATATTTTCATGGCTTATGTGTCGGCTTGCTCAAAATTGCCCTACAGATGTTTACTAGGCCAGTTACTGCAGCAGCAGATGACCCTGATCGGGGTGGACGTGGTTTGCCCCTGCCCTGAGGCTGTCAGAGCAGGACAGAGCAAGGAGCCTTAGGGATGGCGTCTTGGGGGTGCTGCATGTCAGCCCTTGGGCTGCGGGCGCTTGGACCTCCAGGCAGCAGGGGCAGGGCTGGGTCCCTCTGCCCGTCTCCCTGCCTGTCTCTGGGGTCAGCGTGCAAAATCCTCAACGCTGGGCTAATGGTGGTGCAGGGAAACGGAGGAAATCAGTACCTGCTCACGCTCTGCCGTTTTGCGCAGCTTGTAGATGAACTCCACCATGGCCACGAAGACGGACAGCACCAAGCCTGCTGCCAAAACGATGAAAATCCCACCGATATTTTGGATGCCCAGAGCGCTGGCCTCCTTGTTCTCGTCCTCAGGGCAGCCATTCCCCCGCCACCACTTCTCCTTCATTACATGGAGCTTGTCCTCCTCCTGGAGCTGGAGGATGGCGATGGTGATCTTGTCCCTGTAGGGTGACCCTGGGGAGAGGGAACACCATTACACACAGAGGGAAGGGAGGACAAAACTCGCACAAAGAAGGGGACCACGTCTGCGTTAAGCAGGGCTGTTCAGAGCTCTCCACCAGGCAGACAGCGTAAGCTTTGGTATTTGGAAATCTGCTGTTGGCACTGGATGATCTCAATCCCATCTGTTGTATTTGTGGCAACTACCCCCCCTCCAGGGTACCTACAGAGACCCCACCGCTGGGACTTACCCATGGGAGTCCCAATCCCGTAGCCTTTGGAATCGATGAGCCCCCCGATCTGAGTCAGATTGCAGTTTCTCTGGGTGATGTATTCGATGGTGGTTGACTCCATGAGCAGGGCGTAATCGGCTGTGAGGGTTCGCTGGATTCCTTCCTCATTGTTTTTAACAAGGGCCGTGGGTTTGCTGCTCATGAAAGCCCACATCTTTTCAAAGGTGGAAATTTTGGATTTCTGGAAGGATGATACCCCCCCACCCCCAAAATAAGAATTAATCTTCTGTTTTCTGAAACCTGGTATCTTTTCAGTAAATAGTAATAATACCAGTTTGAGAACAGATCACACAATGGAACTATTACCAACTTGACCTTGTCTTAAACTTCTCTCTACTTTCACTGCCTGACGTTGTTTGGCTTCATGTTGCCGTAACAAGAGACAAAGGTTCCAGCACAGCTCACAAAAAGGCACCGCTCGGGAGACCTTACCCTCGGGGTGGGACTGAACTGTTCATTCACCTCAGTGAGGTGCAGCGAGACCCTGCCTCCATGCCCTGCAGAACCTGCTAGTGTGACAGGCTATCAGCATATCTGTTTAAATGTATTCGTTTCCTAACCAGAATTTTGTTTATCCTGTAATGTTTCTGCACAATGAGAGAAGACAGAACATTTCAGAGGGCATGTTTTTCTCTTTTGCATGCACACTGTATTTTTGTTTTTCCTTAAGTGTCACAAAGAAACATGTCTCCTCTTGAGATATGTGCAACTGCTAAACAAATTCAACGTATCCACGTAGAGAGAGGCATAGAAATATTCAAGACAATTGTCTTACAGCTAAAAATAAAAGTGGATATTCTTCCACTATCAACAGACATTCTGTTAAAAAAGGAGGATTATGTTTTCCAGCTTATTATTCATGTGAATGTTTTTTTCTTCTTCTAGAAAACGTGTTGGGTAAGAAGAAATATGGTTATTTTATGTCTTTCCATACCACTTGAAACACACCATTTGTCTATGACCAGCCTCTGAATTGTCTCTGTGTAGGCCGTCACAAAAGACGTAGCTGGCCTTAGTCTAGAAGGACTCCCCAGGAAAGGCACACCAGCTTTCCCTTGGTCCCTGTGCTCGGGTGGGTGAACACAGCTCTCATCAAACCAGCTCTATCTGTCCAGGTGAGCTTGGGTAAGCACTTGGGTATTGAGGCTCGTGTTTGTGCTGCTGCCTGCTCCTTTATGTGCCATTCTGCTTTTCTGCCTAATTTCTTGTGTTTCCTAGATCTATTTTACCGCCTTATTTTATAAGAGGCAGCTTAGTCAGCCAAAACCTCCTCCTCCACAGCACTGCTTAGCAAGAGCCTGAAGCTGGCTGATAAGTTGGAGGGGCTGATAAGTCCTTGTGCTTTGCCTTGAATAAGGGTAACTGCTCACCTGCAGCTGCGTGAGGAGTCGCTGTGGCAGAAGCTGTGCTTTCTGGTTTAGCTGTCGTTTATCTGTTTCAGGTCTCTGTCCTTCCATATGAAAGCAGGAGATGGAGCCCCAGCCCATCCCAACTGCTGCTATCACATCTCCCCCTCGTTTTTTCAGTATCACCCAAAATGTGCCACCATAGGGTCTTCTGATAAAAACACTATAAATAAGGGTAAATTAGCTGAGAAAAAAAGTCCTTCATAATGTTTTATATTTCAAATGCTTTGCCTGTCCATCTCTTTTTTTTTTTTTTTTTTCCAGCATGTTTAACAAAAGTTAAACAAAGGCTTAACACCCCAAAACTGGTTAGTATAGGTGGTGACAAAGGCTGTTCATCTGTCTTTAACCCTGTGGGCTCCTTCTCCTGACTGAAATATCCGTGGACTCATTTCTTCTCAGTTAAAGCTTGTTATAATCCACTTGATGAACGTGCAGTAGCGGATGTGCTGGAGCAAACTTCATTCAAGAGGCTAGATAATCTCCCTCACTTGAAAATCTGGACCAGTGCCTGTAAGGTAGATTTGTGGCATCTATCAAACCTCAAAGAGCAGCAAGAAATGTAGCCTCCAAAAGGATTATTAAATATCTGTGCATTACAATGGGTAATTGAAATGAATAGTGCACTCAGCTTGCTGATAAGGACTTGTTTAACATTTATATAGTTCACATCAGAGGCCTCTGCTGGGTTCACTGGCTCTCCCTTCCTCTCCTTCTCTTCCTGCATTTAATGCTCCTTGGGTGTTGACACAGAGCTCTTAAACAACATCAGTGTTCTCCCAGTTTAAAGCATAGAGCAAAATAAACTGGCAAAAAATCAATAGGCTGCATTTAGTGAAGCTAATAGGACTTGCATGAGGCATTGTAGCTCTTCAGGCAACTTAAATTACATGAGACAGGGCTCCCTGGAAGAGAAAAAACACTTTTCTCTTCTTAAATCACTGCTTCTGACCAGCTGAAAGGACTTAATTGTGTTTTGAAATGCCGGGAGGAGCCCAGCTTTCTCAGCTCCCGCTGTGCTCTGGAGCCCTGCTCGGGGCGTCCGGAGGGGTCACCCATGGTGGGCGAGCACCCTCTGGCTGGAGCGTGCCCAGGCTGGGGCTCGGCCCGAGGCCGGGGCTGCCTGACGCTGCCGCCGAAACGGAGACCCGGAGGTGCAGGGCTGAGCCCTTCGGCAGCGAAGGGCTGTCCCCTCGCAGCACAACATCGCTCGTTGCGGTGGCCTCATCCTCCCCAGAGATGAGGCTGTGCTGGCTCCTCCGGGGCGGGCAGGGCAGCTCGACACACGGCTCTGGTCAAGGCACCCTCAGGCTTTCTGCGTAGTCTGAAACCTGCCACCTCCTCACTGGGAGTTTATCTCCTATTAGTTTCTTTAACTTGGCTAACATGAGATAAGAACAGTCCTTTTCCAAGTGAAAATTTGTCACCTGTAATTCTCAGCACAGCACTAGCAGTTTGGTAGACTGGGCTATTTGTTAAAAGTCCAATTTAGAAGCAATTGTCAGTCATTGTGCGAGTAGTCATCAATCAAAAATTGCAGGAGTAGCCGTGCGGAGGAGCGTACAGTGCCCCAGCTCACACCCAATTCAACCACTATACATTTGCTCCTATTAGGGGAAAAGTTGTTCCTTCCTCCCCCTGCTCCTCTCAGAATTCTTCAGCCATACTGCAAAGGTGGTCACTTATTTAGGGGAATTTGGGTGACGTCACCTGAGATCGTACCATACAAACAAGCAAAACCATCTTAGTAGTAATTTAACATTCCATAAAGAAGGAACATAAATTGTGTTTATTTTGCTGGACTCTTTTTTTTTTGTCTGTACGTTTTATTTTGCTGGACCTCTAATTTTACAGCTTAAGTAGTTTACCTTAAAAAACCCTTACTGGGGTTAGTTACTGGTTTGCTGTGCTGTGCAAATTCCTTCTCTATGGAATCACCATTTACTTTTATGGGCTGCATAAAAAAAATCTGAGATGGTGCAGGCAGAGAGACCATCCTATGCCCCTGCATCCTCTGTAGCGTCCCAGGTCCCCCTCAGCGATGACTTTGCTGCCATGGGTAGATGAAGAGGAACTGCCTGGTTGCTCCAAAGCATTAAGATAAATGGCCTGACACTGACTTCTTCCTGGCAGAGAAGTTCCAGAGTCGGAAACTCTGGAACGTCAGGAATGATGGAGATTATGGCTAATAAACGAAGGCAGTAGTTTAATGCTGCTGATCAGCGCAGCCATGGTTCACACCAGGGGGATCGTGTCTCTGGTCTGCTGTCCTCTGCATCTTAATAAAACCCTGTGTTAGTGCTAAATGAGATGCAGGTATGAAAAGCTGAGTACCAGCCCCTCTGAATGCAGCAATTGCAACGACACTGAGAACGCCTCTAAATTTATTCTTTAGAGTCACAGCTCAGAAGCTACCTTTAATAACCAATGCTTCAAGACCAGTCACCCAAATAAATTAATGGAATAGTTTAGAGGAGCCACTACAAGGCATCTTGCCAAGACATACAAGCTTTTTTATCAGTGAAATGGGCAAGAAAGTAACTTTCAGGCTTAAGATTTTCAATTCCAGCCTGTATGACAAAATAAATTGATTTTCACCGACTGAAGATACTTACTCTTGAGGATTTAACATCTCTGTACAAGTGAATATATATGTACACACACTCTCACACTTGTACTCCAAACTGCACATTAAACCCGGCGTTTGTTCAGAGACAGACAGCATCCTTTGCAAGATAGGAAGGATTTCTGGCATGATTTATAATGAACACTAGATGCTGTTCCTAAATTAATTGATCTGTGTTTATTCCTGTAACTCAATCTGCATTGCCAGGGAATAAATAGCTTCTCAAAAGTCCTTTTCATTAAGTCGAAATCTGCTAGAATGGCTGGTAAAGCTCCCTCTTCTGCTTCCCATTTGCTGTAGCTGGTCAGCTACACAGGCTGTAGCTCAGCTGCACAGGCAGAAACCTTTGTGGGAGCAAGATCGCTCACTGTGGGTCTGCCCCAGAGATGTGGTTTGGCTTGGTTCAGTCAGGAGCTTGCTCTGCACGAGCCCTTGGGCCTGACCACGGGCAGAAAACTGGTTAGTGCTTTGGGAACCACCTCAGGGAACAGCGTGCAAGGCGTTTGCCTCCCTCTTCCTCCCGTTTCCCAGCTCTGGGATCGCACTCTCCTCCTGCAGCACTAGATCCCGCTCGGTCAGGCCTCCCGGGTGAGGTCCAGCTAAGGACAGCTCTGACCACAGCCGACGGGGGCCGCAGGGCCCAGGCCGCAGCTGGGGGGGGTCCGTGTATGAGGTTTGCAGCTTCTTTAACACGGAGAAGCGGAGGAGTGAGTTCCTAATGTGAGGGGAACAGTCATACAAGGAGCAAAGCAGCAACCTGGGCTAAGTCCTAGTGGATAATCCACAAAATAGGTGAGATCCGAGTTCGGACGCTGCCATCAGCCTTTTCTCCCAGCTCAGCAAACTGCAGGGGCTTCCCCTCCAGATCTGCGGGAGCTTTTCAAGAGCAGCGGTCGCACGGCAGCGTACAGCCCGCGCGGGGCTGGCTCTGCTGGCAACCCCTGTTAGCAGAGCGGAGGAAGGTGAGGTGAAGCCTTGTGCACTTGGCCGCCCCTTCGGTCCCACACGTGGGGAGGGAGGGCAGGGCCCCGGCTGTACCAAAACCACGCCGGGATTTGCCCTGTCATTTGACAAAGACCTTGCTGAGGGGAGGGAGAAATTCTGGCTCTCGCATATTTCTCTGTGCACAGGGACAAGTGAGCACAGCATCCCACACGAACGCTCTCACCGCTCCAGTAATCGAAACACTTGTCAGAAGGGACAATTCATCTCCAAACAGCAATAATAATAAAAAGAAAAAGGAAAATACGCTGCATCAATAAACCCTGCCAAATGCCCGTTAGAAGCCCGAAGAATGATTCTGGTGGATAACGATATGAAGCAATAAATATACTGTGTCCTTGATGATTTTTAAAAAAGACAGTTTCCTTTTATTCCCATATAAAACTCTTATTGGAAAGAGTAGTTAAAACACAACAGTAAAAGCCTGCCTTTTCCTGATAGCTGTTGTAGGCCTATATTGCTTTTGGAAGGTAACGCGATGCATCTGGCCATGCCAAAGACAAAACTGCCTGCACCAGCTCCACTGCAGAGAGCAAACTAACCGGCAGCAACCTGCTATGCTGTGCAGCACTTTCATTTCCCAGAATTAATTAAAGATCAAACCAAACCAGATCCTCTGTGTTTCTTTACCAATCTGTATTGTTGCCTGTCAAAGTAAGCGTGGATGGTCGGAAAGTACAGTGACTCCTTAACCAAGTCATAGCCAAGAAAAGTTGCAGGAGAATGCTGCTGTTCCATGTTATTAAAATTCAGCACATTGGCTTCCTGTAACGAGGCTTGGCAATTAAACTGCTGACAGCCTAGTCTAGCTGCCTTTGCACCGTGCCTATTCAAATTATTGCAGCATTCCAGGCCCAGCCTGCTTTTTAAAGTGTGGACTGTGTGTGTCACGCTTTGGCCCGTGTATTTCCTCCTGCATTAGGGTGACGGGGGGAAGGCCTGTTCCCCAGCGCTGCTCGCAGCAGAGGTGCGGGGGGAGGCAGCCGCGTCCCTGCAGCCAAGGGCTCTGCTCTGCCAGCGCTCCCGGGGTGTCAGCGTGGGCCGGGTGCTGCACCCCGAGCTCTGAGCGGTGCTCCCCGGGGAGCGTGGCTGCGGCCCGGCACCGCCTGCAGTGGGAGCCCCAGACCTGTCCCTAACGACGGCTTTTTGAGTTCATCTTGAATTTAAATTCTTCTCTAAGGCAGGGTGATCATTCCTTAGATTAATCACCCCTCATTTCTATTCCTTTATTCTCTCTCTCTTTTTTCAAAAGTGTGTTTTTACAGGCCAGCTGTGGTTTTAAAGGGCTTAAGTCTTTCAGTTTCTTTCTATTTTTGAGGCAGTAGTGAAATATGAATGCTCTTAGCACCCTCCTCTGCAGTGTTGGCTAACTTCTGAAATTAATTATGCTTTAAAGAGAAGAAATTAATGTAATTTGATTCTGATACATTGGTGGTGTTACCTTGTGCTGGGTTTCAGAGGTTAATAAAATTTGACTACATTAATGTGAATACCTGAAGGACAAGAAAGATATTTCAGCTGTAAAAAACCCGGTCAGGGAGGGCACTTTGCAACATCTGCCCAGCTTTAGGTTTAATTTGTTCTCTCCTCTGTCCCTGAGGGGTGGCCGGGTCAGCCCCAAGGGCTCTGTGGAGCTGTTCTCGCAGACAAGGAGGGAGCTGCAATGGGCGAGATGTGGAAATAGGGAAGATACTTTAGGGAATGTAAGATTTTTCTGTAGGGCTTTAATATAAGATGCACCTGTCTCATTGTGCCTGATACACGCTTTGTATTGGGGTGTCTGAGCCAATATTGGGTACAGGCTCCGAAGCTGTAAAATCAATATAATTTGTAATTGTGACTTCAGTTAGCCACAGGGAGAGGAGGCTTTGCCATGACGTGGATCTCGGTAAGCTAAACTGTCAGAGTCTTGACAAGGACATGAAACTGAAACAACCTGCTTATAAGGAGCCGCAGTGGTGGCTTAGGAGGCTTTTTGTCTTTGGGTCTTTGTTCTCACTCCCGTTGGCCTGAGAGCGTTGCGTCTCTGCCTGGAAGGTAGAAAGCCTCTGCCTGGTCTCACCTTGAAGAAGGTCATCGTAGCTCCATCCTTCACTGCTCCGTACTCTATTTTTGTCTGCTTTGCCAAGTCATCTGCTGAGTCGATGGGGGATTCCATCCTCTCCACCGTCAGGAAGGCGGCAAGGTTGGCCGTGTAGGACGAGATGATAATTAGGGTGAAGAACCACCATATGCCACCAATGATCCGTGTAGACAGTGCTTTGGGCATCAGCTCAGAGCCTGGGATGGGAGAGGGGGAAGGAGAAGGAGGGAAGAGGAAACAAGAGAGAGAAAGGACCCAGATTATATATACATAAGTACATTATTTACAAACGTATATTTGTTATAAAGGATTAGGTTTCACTGTCAAAACTGCAACAGCTACGCAATTAAAGCCAACTGGTTTTGAGGCAAATCATCCAGACATCTTGCATGCAGGGAAGTCAGGGCGGGGTTTGTAGCATTTGCAGAAACCCCCTGTCCCTTTATGGCTGACCTTGGGTACAGTGCACAATTTACAGGAAACATTCAAACTGAAGTAATTAACTAGGCTGCTTTTATGAGATTTAAATAGCAAGCTATTTATGAACTTTTATGCGTGTTTTGTTCTGCCATTTAAAAAGTGCTTTGCTTTTATATGGATTACTTTTCAAAGGACTCACTCTAGGGAGTGTGTTCAAATACACAAGGTTTAAAAAAAAAAAAAATCAAACAGCGAGAGAAAGGAACTATCAGGGTCCAGTACTTTGAATACCAGTTAGAAATAGGGAAGCAGGAGATGTTGCAGCATAAAAGGTGTAACAGGTCTGGAATGACTTTTATTGAGCAGACATGAAGGACTAAATGGGCTGTGCTATTTTTGTAATCGCCCAGGATACCTTTTAAAGCCAGGAAAGAGCTTTTGGTTTGAAACAACTGTGTTCAGAGGATACCTCCAAACTGGAATTTGCAACAAAGATTGGGCTTTGCAAAGCGATTTTAAGCAGTGTGGCATCAAAGCATAGCATGGAGTGCAGCTGTCCTCCTCTCCCAGTGCAGCAAGGAGGCACCGGGAAGCAGAGGAGCTTTGGGTATTGAGGGCTGCTTCGGTTCTCCTCAAGGTCCTGCTTCTTTCCTGTTCCATCTCTTGCCCTTTGATGCACTGGACGGTGTGACATCAGTCGAGCTTTGAAATATTTTTCTTCTTAGATGCAGAATAGAGTTAAAAAGAATACAGCTCTTTTCATTTATCAGCATCTGATAAGAGGATGATTCATCCTGCTAAAGTGTCTTGCTGGGAGCTGCCACTGTCCATCCGGGCAGCCGAGACGGGGAGCGGGGAAGAATCCCCGTCACACGCGGCGGCAGCAGGAGGAGCACGGGGCGTAGCACTGTGCATGCTGCCAAGCCGGTGCTGTAGTTCTTTTGCTCTCTGGGTATAACTACTGATACACGGTAAATTAAAGTGTGACAAATGTTTGACATTTTCCACTTATTTCTATTCCTGGATTTTCCTCAATTAGATCAGAGCTGAATTTCGTCTCTTATTCAGAGCTGCTCACAAGCTCCCCCTCTGCTGTCTGCCTAACAGATTTACTTTATTCATTCTGTCTATATATATTCCATTTGCTCTATTCCATCCACACATACGAATGTAATCCCATCCATATCCCATTTCTAAGGTCTCTGTCACTGTGGTATTTTACACCAGTAACACTGCAAACGTTCAGTCTCGCACGCAGTGGCTGCCAGGCAGAGCTGCCTGGGGGAGCTCCTGCCATCCTCTGCCCCAGCAGCCTTCGCCCTCTGCTAGAGGGAGTTTCAGGCCATTTCACAATGTGCAGAATGACCAGATGAGGATGAAGATGGAGACAGACCAGAGGGCGAGATGCCTTGTCTTCTGTAAAAGTTGATTTAAAACAGAGCAAGCCAGGACAGAGATCCTGAAATTAAACAAATTGCTTGAATTCACAGAAGTAAGAATTTAGAGAATCTGTGGGATGCTGCTGCATTTGGTGAATTAAACAGCCAAGGGAGACCAAGGCAGCATTCCCCCGCGGGGCACGGTGGTGGGTGCTCCTCGGTGCACACCAGCCGCAGGACACGTGCCAGCACGTTGTCTAGCTGCGTGCTTCCAGATGGCAGAGTCGGAGCTGCTCCTTCTGACACCTGCCAGTGCGCACACGCTTCATTAATAGTAATTATTGTTATGCAGCAGCATGTGTGTGCTGGCAGCCAGCTGCAGTGCACGGGGCGAGCCAGGAGCCCATCCCTGGAGCTGCGGGGTGAGATGGTGGGACGGGGGCTTGGGCCCGCGGAAGGCGGAAAGTACAAACAGAGGCAGGTGCCCAAAAAGAGCAGACTGAAAAGCTCTGGCCTACTCTGACACAGAAGAAATCGGATGGATCTTGGCATAAAAACCCTGGACCTTTCCCTGAGGTGCCCGGACAGGGCTTGGCCCTGGAACATTTCCCCCTCCATCTCCCCATCCCCGCTGTGCGGGCGGGCTGGCACGGCTCGGTGGGGTCCGGGTGGAGGTGAAGTTCAGAGGGAGTGGTCGGTAACAAATGCAGTGGCCAGGACTGCCGAGCACGGCTGGTTCCCCCTGAGGAGGTGGTTTCTCACTAGCCCCTTGCTGGCCTTGGCCCCAGCTGGAGGCCACTGGCCGTGCCCACGGCTCCCGGGGCACATCTCCACTGGGAGCAGCGGGCACCGAGCGGGTCCCAGGAGGTGTCGGGGGAGAGCTGCCTCCCCGCTCCCACACCTCGCTGCCGTCCAGCCGGGAGCTGGTGCTGCTGAACACCTCTGTGCCTTTCAGATATTTTTTCTCGTTCCTGTTGCAAACCAAGTACATTTCAAATTTAAAAAGCCATGACAAAAGGCCTGTTCTGGAGAACCAGCAGGAGGGGGTGTGAGCGGGGAGGTGGCGCCGTACCTTGCTGCATCAGCGCTCCCATCCCAAACCAGAAGCTGTTCAATAGGGTGAAGTTATTCTCCACGATGTCAGATCCCGGGTTGCAGGGATGAGCATCGTACCACTCGTATGGGCTGAACCTGCGGCGGCACATGGAAAGCGAGAGCTCGTTAGTCGGGATGTGGCATGACAAGATCCTAAAGGAACAGGAAAAAAAGAGCCTTAATACATCTCATGCTGCGGTACGGGGCCTGCTGACCCCTTCGGTTGTGAGGCTTATTAAAGACAAAGACAAATTCAGCCAAGATTTTCAGAAGTGACCAGCACGGCTGTAAGCCCTGTGTCCTGCATTGCAGACAGTGAGGAAACCTGGGAAGCCAGGTCCTTCTGAGGTGTCTCAGGTTGCTTCCCCAGAGCCTTCGGTCACTCCGGATCATCTCTGCAGCACTACGTCACACAACAGCAACGAGCACACGACCATGGGATGGGATGTGGTGCACACACACGGCCTCTGGTATGTAACAGTTCCAAAACGTGGGGAAAAATGGCATTTCTAGAGTGACTGAGGAGAGATGCCACAGTGATTCCGCAGCGGTAGCTGGGACAAACTGCGGTATTTCAGGGGACTGTCCCACTAGTGCCCATGGGAATGGGGGCAGGATTCAGCTAAGTGGGAGCAGAACTTCCCACCGTCCTGCCAAGCAGGAATCCTCCGCGGTCAGGGCACCAGCGCAACAGTGGGAACTGGTGTAGGTTCTCTGTGGACTGCTGTGATGCTCGGCCCGGGTGTGGGTGGTGGGAGAACGCTTGTCCCCTGGGGGGGCGTATTTCCATGGGCAGCCCTGTAGTTCTTGGGCAAAACCCAGGGAATTTTCTGTGATCTGCAAATCCTGCCTAGGATTGGTAGGCAAGCGCCACCGTGAATTGTAGCTCTTTTAGCCAGGATCTGGGGAGGATGCTCAACAGGAGAGATGTTAATATTTTTAGAGCTGTTTATTTACATTTTCTAAGAGTCCCAAATTTTACAGAGATTAAATTAAAAACATAATTGGTATAATTGCTTTTGAACCAGACATTAATTATCATCTCCGTTTCCTTCTGAAATCCCTGTAGCTTCACAGCAGCCCTTTCTCAAAGCCCAGCCCACAGTTTGTATTGGGAGATATTTCCCTCTGTAATGCTCTGCCAGATGTGCTGCTACCCAAGGAGATGTCTTGGTGCTTAATTTCACAGGTGCCTTCGGTCAGACAGTTGGGTGTGTTTGGAGAGGAGAGCCACAGCTCTCTCCGGGCGCGAAAACCTCCCCCAGGCTGTGCTCTGCATGGTCACGCTGTGAGATTCCCCCCGGAGCACGGGGACGCTCCCAGGGCCTGCGGTCCAAGCAGGGCTCAGCGCAGGAGGGCGTCCGTGGGGAACACCCGGTCGCGGGTTTTCGAAAGGTTCATCCTGAGTACATCTGTCCCACTTTTTGCTTCTAGTTTCCACATGCAAGATGCAGTTCAATGACCTCTCCTTTCCCTTCCTGTTATCTCGCCTTTCTGCAGCGGGGACCGCTGCCCGCGCTGGGTTTGCAGAGTGCAGAACCAGAGGCCTCGCTCAGGCTGCACCCCGACAGTCCTGCTCGTTCCTCCAGATAACACCTGGGCTGTTCTTACTGCCCACCTCCCTCTGCTTTTTCAGATAAGAGGAAATCAGAAAGGAAAACAAGAATGAGGCTGAATTCAGACCTAGCTTTACATGCTGCCTATTCCTTGAAACTTGCTGTAAATTTATGCCAGACGTGGATAAAGGATGGCGCTCAAGACCTTTGTGTTGAATAAAGCTTGAGTTCAAGAATTAGATGAAAACTTTCTTGGGCTGCTAGTGAAAGAATATGAAACAGAAAGGGAATTGGTAAGATCAGATGAGCCTGACAAGATGACACGCGGAAGAACTTCAAGGTCTCTGAGTGAAAATGTACTGGTGCTGCTCAAATTACACAGAAATATTCAGAAAACCGCAAAGCAATGGCAGAGTCTTCAGTGCTTGAAAAGCGAGTGGGACCATTAGTGGAAACAGAGGCGTAATGAAGGGCAGGAGTGAGCGGAGCTCGTTGACCCCAAGCTGGAGCCATAATAAATGGGGGCTGCTCAGGATTCACTGTGGGCTGGCTTCCCTCTTCCTCAGGTGCAGAATGGGGTCTGAGAAATATTTCATCAAAAACTATGATTATTTTCTTGTCTCTTCTTGGCCTTTTTGACAGGGAAACGGGAGCATTTCAAAGAAGTTTTAAAGATCTAACACAAAATACTTTTAAGTCTAAATTGTGTCTCCAGAGAAATTTCTTATGGCTGACCTCGTTGCAATTAAGATGAGTATCAACCCCCCAGCCCCGCTGTGCACCCAAAGGTGATGAGCTGTAACGTGAGGGCCGTGAGAGTCTGAGGACGGGTGGCAGTTGACATCAGCCAGCTGCACAGCTCACGTGCAACCTCGCACCAGAGTCACCAGACAAATTACCCCCACGAAGCCTTATAAATTGCTAGTGTTTATGGCTCTTTGGGGGCTGGGGTGGTTAGGAGCAGAGGCTCCATCAATAACTAAGAAAGACTGATTAAAAGGGGAGATGGATCAAATACATCCTTTGCCTGCCTCTAAATAGTCCCTAAGTTGGTTTTAAGTGGCATTGACCTATGATTATAGCATCAGCAGAGGACTCTGGTGCCTAGTTCAGGAGACTCATGTCTCTGAATTAAGACTTTGCTATTTTGACTGTGGTTTTCTCCTGAGAATGGAATTTTAGAGGCCTTGCTGGGGTCAAAAGAAGATATTGTTTCTATTACTTCTGAATACAGTAAATATTTTCCCCATGAAATCCCTTGCTTTCCATCTCTATATGTTAAAAGATCATTCCTGCAGAACCTTAATTACACCAAATACTTGGTGTCCTTTGAAAGAAAAAGAAGGTAGAAGAAATGTCAGGAGTAAAATGTGAAAAAAAATAGAATTGCAATATTTAAAAGATTCAATTTCAGCCAAAAAATAGCCTGATAGAGAAAACTGTTGTATTACATCATAACTTCTATGATGTAGAGAGATTATAAGGCTCATTTCAGGTCATTCCAGAACAAAACCAGAGACTAAACCACAGTTCTTCAGGGTTTTGTCCCTCAAGGCCAGCTGCTGGTTGTGCCGGGGTGCTCACCAGAGCGGTCTCAGAGCAGCCCCTGGGTTCCCGAGCACGGCTGCCCTGTGTCTGGGCACACGTGGGGGCTGGAGTTAGCCCCGACCCCCCCCCCCCCCCTCCAGCTCTGGGCAGAGCCGGGCAGGCCGGGGGGGTGATCAGGCTGGTACCCAGCTGGGGGCCTGGGTGCTCGGCTCTCTGGACAAGCATCTGGGTTTTGCTGTTAGTACCAAGTGGTGTCTGAGGTGTTTTCACATTGGGGCCTGTCCTGGCATTTCCTTCAACCCTTCTCAGTATTTACTGCGATGAATTTCATGTGCAGATACAATTTGCCCATTTAACATGCTTTGGAAGTGGGATCTGGACATTTTGGGCTGGGTTTGGCCATCATGGGAGTTGGGAAAAATAAGCTCATAAACATAAAATTGTATTTGAATTGTCATTCCAAGCCGCACAAGCCGTCTAATACTTTATGGCATTAAAGCCAAAGACGTTATGGCAGCAGAGCCCATCTAGCCGTGTTCTGCATGGCTAACAGAGACATAAAGTGAAGGCATTCTATCAGTCATCGCAATATTTTCCCTTTTTGTAATTACCTTGGGTTCATTTTCCCAGATGAGTATCTTTTCGTGCTGAGAGTGTCTGGTGGTTCTCTCTCTGACACAAAGCAAACCTGCTGAGGGCCTCATCCTGCCCCGCTGCAGTCCCCGACACCTGCCCAGGGGCTTTGGCTGGGACAGGACAAAGCCGGCAGCAGCGTTTTGCTGAACTGTCCCACATTTTGTGCGGGCCCGGGCTGGGGCTCGGCAGGGCAGAGCGGGCAGGAAGGAGGAGCGATGTGTTAATGGCAACGCGGCTCTCGTCCTCCTCCAGAACAGCATGGTGGTAACAAGTGCTACCCCTTTGGCGCGTTCCACCGCCATCCTGCTGCGGTGAACTGCCGGCCGGGCTCTGGGAGCCGGTGTTGGTGCTGCGGGAGCCCAGGCCTGTGCTCCCCGCGGGCACTGGGCAGACACGGCGCGCGGGGCCCTCCGTGCTCAGGCAGCTCCTGAGGGAGCTCCGGGAAGCGCCCGCAGCCCCGGTGCGCGGCCCTCTGACAGAGCTGCCTCGCAAAGGCTGGGGAGAGCGACCGCCGTTAAAATCTTGAACGTGGAGGGGCCTTCTGTGTCCTCTGGGAGAGAAACGCAACCTCTCCTGCTCTGCACCTCTGCAGAGGAAGGGTGGGGGGATGTAGCTGCTTCGCCATCCCAGATGGTTTGGAGCACTAATGCTGTCTGCTAAGCTGAGTTTACTTTGACAACTGCCGTTTTGTGTAATTAGGATATTACACAGTAAACTCGGGAAATCATCTCTAAATGCCTTCATGGACCTGAGGGATGCTGAAAATTGCAGATTTGTTGTAATAGGAGGGTTAATGGATTCTGGTTGCTGCAGTTTCGTGTTTAATCTTTACTTTGACTATCTGATTCATGTCAGTGGATTAGACGGGAGCTGGTTTCTGAAGGATGCTCTGAGGAAAGTACAGCAGAGCCACCCTTGGGGGAAGGACATCCGCACAGAGCCCCACTCCAAGGTGTGGGGTCAGCAGGGGGGTTTCTGAAGGCACCACTGGCATAACTTGAACTGGAGGGAATGAGAAACAAGTGTCTAACTGCAGATTGTGCTTCAGAAACTTCCCCGGCCATGGTGTTTATGCAAGATATTTAAACATCCAGTGAGGGCTGTGCGTGGCCAGGGAGGGCGGCTGCCTGGCAGGAGGGAGGCAAGTGCTTTGTTTTGGTTTGAAAAGGTGGAATCACATATTGAGAGCAGCCCTGGACTGTTCATCTCATCAAAGACTCTGTGAAAGTAATAACACATGCAAATATATGCAAATTCAACTGATTTTAAATATAGAGGTTTTAAACATGCTAATTAGATGCATATTAATTTTGTAAACAGACACATTGTCTGATCCGTAGCAACAGCTTTTCCATTCTTTTGATATAGGGAAGGGTTTGTGAGAGCTTTGCTGGCGGAGGGTTCAGAGAGAGGAGCTGAAAATGGTGCAGGACACGGAGCTTTGTGTCCAGGACACGGTGGAGAGGCTGGGCTTTTCCTGGAGGGGGTGGCGAGAAGTGACCTAACAGGAGCATGAATGGTGAACAATACAGAGCAGGAAAATTACCCTTCATTATACCAGGGAGGTGCTAATGAAATGGAAAGGCAACAACATTTCTAAAATCATAAAAGAAGGTGCATTTAAAAATTCTTTTGTACTGGAAGTCTGCTAAATCTGTGGAACTGCCTGGCCTGATATGGCAGAAGAGGCTTACAGGTTTATGTTAATAAAGCAAACACACACAAGCACATTTAGTACGGTAGAGCAGCACAAAGGATGTAACACAGGCTCTAGCCAGTGAGGAAGGAAGCGCATTTCCCCTGTGGATAGCCCATGTTTGATTTTCACCGTGGGGTTTGCATCACCTCTACAGCCACGCTGAGATACAGGTCCGAAAGAGAACAGGGCAGGGGAACACCCCACGCCGGGAGACCCCCCTGCCTTTGGGCAATGGACCAAAAGTAATTTCCTTAATGCCACGGGTTTAATGCCATGGGTCCCACTGGGTGGTTGGATCCTCGCGACACACCGGGCAGCAGAAGGGATCTGAGCATGGGGAGAGCGTCTTGTTGCACGGCAGCAGATGTGGCAGGGTGGCACCGGTGTCCCCTTACCTGGCTATGACAAACAGCACACAGCTGACCCCCAGGTAGGCGAGGAGGATGTACATCCAGATGTCGGGAGACAGGGGGTTGAGGAAGGAGAACACGCTGGGGTTGGTCCCGTTGGGCTTCCGGTACAAGATGCTGACCCCCAGGGTCATAAAGGGCTTGGAGAAGTCTATCGCTTTCTCCCGAACGTGGGTGATGGTGAGAGGAGCAACGGCCAGG
This sequence comes from Strix uralensis, assembly GCF_047716275.1. Classification (NCBI taxonomy): domain Eukaryota; kingdom Metazoa; phylum Chordata; class Aves; order Strigiformes; family Strigidae; genus Strix; species Strix uralensis. The sequence continues at coordinate 7,820,577 of NC_133996.1, forward strand.
TCAGCTTTCTGTGTGCAACACAGAGGGGGAGAGAGAGGGACGGCGTTAGAAACCAAGGTGCTTCCACCCCCTGAGAGACACCCCCGGCAGTCACGCTGCAGTAATGGGCCAAAAAACCCCCAAAGCGCAGCCCTGGGCTTCCCCCCTCCCTTTGCACAGGGGGTACCTGTGCCAGAGCCCGGCTGGACCTCCTGCCCCCTCCCTGGCACAGGCAGGGCCCTCTGTGCCTGGCCTAGGCTGGGCTCCGTGTAGCTGCTTCCCTCCAGACCCGCGATCTCCCTGTACGGGCGGACACAAAGCCGTGGCAGAGCCGCACCGCGGGCAGCTTTCCGTGAGCTCTCCTCCAGAGCCCTCGGGTAAGGGCCCGGGGCTGGTCTGTGGGCGCTCGGCCCAGAACACCTGAGATAGGACAGGTGGAGCTGATCTGATGTGCTCTAGGCAGTACAAACGCTTCTCATCACCTAAACAACACCCAGCACAGATCCAGGGTCTGCAAAACACACAGGGCAAGGTTCTGGAGGCCACGTGGTGTTCCCATCTTTAAGAGAGTTGCAGATTTAAATCAGTGGGCTGTCGTTTGCTAATCATACTCTGTGACTTTCATTGTGTGGATTTTTGGCTGATGTTAGCTAGTGAAATGCAGTACAGACAGCAGAGGGATGTTACAGTCTCCGCAGCTTTTGCCCAAATGCAATGAGCTCATTTCGGTAGGCTCTTCTAAAATGGTCAGAAAAATGATATTTTACAATGGTATAAAATGTCTGCAATCCTCGCTGTGCTGGCTTCTTGCCACAGCACTCTTTACCACAGAGAGTTTGCTGTGTGCAAATCCCACCGTTTGCAGAGATGGTTTGTTTTTGTTGCCCTTTGTTTTGATGTTGCTGCAAGAGGAGAAAGTCGCAGAGGGAGGCCACTCCAGAATGAAGTTGCAGGAAGTAATATTGTAGCAGCGTGAGGTAAAAGGTTCAATTTCTTTCCCCTCAGTTGACTTCACGATGCAAGGCGAAGGCTCATTCTAAGGAAGCCGTGGGGTGGGGTGGGAGCACTGCGGTCTGGGAACGCCCGCCTGGGCACATCTCCTCTCATGATTCTGCTAATTAATGGTGGACTTCACAGCTCATGGTGCTGGAACCCTCTGAGCTGCATGAGGAATTTCAGCTGAGCATATTTTTCATCCTGTCTTCTTGTATGAATTGTGGTTCTTTCTGTTATTTCTGTTACTAAATAATTTCTATGCTAGATTCAGTGAGCGACCACATGCAACCTCTTTCTGTTGGTTAAGAGCTGCATTCATTCCTCTCACTAAACATTCATTCAGGTTCTTTAAAAAACCTTAAGTAAATACATCCAAGGCTACTTCAATGTCAGCTGCCTTGCCTGGGGTTTGCAAATCACTCTTTGGGTATCACTGACTTCAGAGGAAATGCAGGCACATAAATTAGGTTTCCTAAGTTGAGCAGTACCTCCCCCTGTGCCAGGTGCCTAACATACCCGTGCAAGATTTATTTAACATCTGGTTCTGAAAATTAAAATTCTAAACTAACCATGAGTGATAATTACCTAGAGATATAGTGGATTCGTCATTACTTGCAAACTTTAAATCAATATTAGCTGTCTTGCTAGAACATGCTTTAATCCAATAGAAACTATAGATTCACTGTAGAAATTGGTGAAGATCTCTGGCCTGAGTTGTGGAGGAAGGTCAGACTAATGATCTCGTTTGACCTTGCAAATCTGTGAGGAAAGTCACTGGAATATTTTTAAATACAGGAATCTGAGCCATTTTCTATGAGAGTTTCTACATGAGCTGTTATCCATTACATACGTGTGTGTGTGAAAGGGGTCTCCTCTCCAAAGAACGTAGCTTTAGAGGTCCTGAACAGAAGAGTTTCAGGAATTCTGTAACAAGGGTAAAAATGACAGGGTTTTTTTCTAACATGGTTCTTCAGCTGAGCCCTGGTTGGTTCCCTTCCCTTCTCACTTTCCAAATGGAAATATATTTTTAAATCCGCTTGGTACAGAAGGTGTCCATTTGAAGCACTGGTATTTGCCAGAACTTAGAGCAAATGGAAGCAGTATTTTCCTGGTGAGCCCTTTTGTTGCCGCTGTGGCGACTGATGGAAACGGAAGGACAGTGGTGTTCAGCAGGGGACAGGCCATGCTGGCTGCCCAGCTCGAGATGGTGAAGTTCTGCACCGGCGGAGCAGAGGCTGCAGCCTTGGCAGCGTCCTGGCGGAGGATGCCCGGTGGGTTTGCAGCTCGGCTGCTCTCCCCACGTTACGGCACACTGGAGGATTTTGGCTTATCAGTCTCCAAAGTCACAAGGCAGAAATGGCAAAAGAAATGCAGCATTTCAGCTTCTCCATCACTTCTGTGTGGGTGTCCTGACTTCAGAGGGAAAACCGAAGGAGATATTGAAGGATTTGGCTGTGGATTTTTCTGAAGGAGGAAACAAATGAGCAGTTCTGTGGTCAGTGCTCGCTAGCAACTGCCTGTCTGAAAGATCCGAAGCCAAATTTGTCAAAATGATATAGCAAGCTAAATAACAGCTAGGAGTTTATGCTTTACCACAGAAAATGAAGAGAGAGAAATCTGCATGGATGCCCAAGGATCAAAAGGCTTTTAGTGCAGAAATAAAATTTTACTGTGCCATTTTAGCAGCTCCTGTGATTTGATCACAGCCCCGTGTCCTTGGCAGTAAATGTCACACAGAGGCAGAATGGAGCGTGTATTAGGGAGCCCAGTCTGGTGTGGTGTCCTGAGCTATTAAAGGCAGTACAGGGCTGCACTTCCATCTCCTTTTTATCAATGCAGATTTTTCTGAAGGTGGCCTCTAATTAAGGGTTTGCTGACTGAGAGGATCTAAATCAAAACCCACCAAGGATGAAGCTTTCATTTGTCGTGCTCTGACATTAAAAACTGGGAAGTCAATTATCAGGCCCTGACTGCTTCCTTCACTCAGCCCCAACTTTTATGCTGTTGCACAGTAAGATGGGTTTTATTAAAAATGAGGAATTATAGCAAGTGCCAGTAGCTTAAAGGCCCTTGTCCAGCAAAACCACTTAAGCACATGCTTCTGTTTTACTGGAGCTTGCACACCTTCCAAGTCTTATGTATGTTCTTAAGTGTTCTGCTGAATTGAGGCCAAAAAGATGAATTTTGCCAAGACAGCTGCACAGCAAATGCAGACACTTCTCTGACACACCTCGAAGGGTCTGGATTTCCTTAGTCACCCAGTGTTACAGCATTTTCACTTGGGTGGAACTGATGTGAGTTCACTGGGTGTTCAGTGGATGGAGGATCGTATTCTCTACAGAGATAATTGGCTTTTATCAGAAAATGCTAAGTCTTATCTTCAAGTTCTCAGTTATCATGGGAATGTGACCCGTGGGTCAGAACAGCTCTTGCACAGCCACGGTCACTGTGGAAACCTGCAGCGTCCAACCTCGGCCGGAGGAAAGCTGTGTGTGACGGCCAGTCACAGCAGAGCCCACACACAGCATAAGCACCCAGATAAATATTGATTCAAGAAAATAAGCTGCCTCTGTGCTTATTTTGCCAATCTGAGTTAGGTATTTACATAAACTAATTATGTGTGTGTTGCCTGAGAGACAGGTAAATAGTGCATATTTTACTTATTTAATTATTATTCAGGTGTCTGGCTGGCAGCATTGACACTTTCATCCCTCGGTCTCTTTTGCCGCTGCCAGCGCTGGGGCTGCAGCGCTTTTCTGCTCTTCTGCTCCCACCTCCCTGCTTCAGGTCCCACCTCTGCCCCCTCCCTGCTTTGCTCGGTGGCTGTGCTGGGCTCCTGCACCCTGTCCCCCCGCGGCTCTGCTCCCACATCCTTCTCTATCTCTCCCTGCTGTGGAGCCAGCCCTGGGCGTCCTCGGGCACAGGTGTCCTGGAGCACGGGGGGACGACGAGGCACAGCCGAGGCAGCCGGGCTCTCTTGCAGCCCGTGGCTCAGAGGCAGAGGGGCTGCTGCTTTAGCAGGCGTCGGAGTGCTCTGCCGAGAGCCCTGTGCCCACAGCCCTCCCCTCTTGCTGGCCGGGGATAGGAAACCACTCGGCGTGAGAAGCGATGCTCGAGGAGAGGGAGGTCGTGCCCAGCAGCATCCCGGACACGCCTCGGCCTGCCCCGTGCGCAGGGGTCAGCATTAATTGTCTGACTCCAGCTCTTAATGGCTGCTCTTACAATTTCAGTCCTAATTTAGACATAATTTTTGCCATTGAATTTATTTAATATCGGTGGTGAATTAAGAACAGATGTCAGCATGGAGAACCTAGCTGTAAGCCGAAGAGGAGAAATGAGGACTGTGAAGTCCTGTTGGGCCTCTTGTAATCTTTTCTTTAAGGAAGTTCTTGAGAGAGGGAACTGCCATTAATTGTGCCTGAGGGATGCCGAAGGCTGCAGGATCCCAGTGAGAACGGCTGGTTTTTTCAGAGACGAGCCCTGTCCTATGAGCTGCTGGCAGGTGAGAGACCTGCAGGAGCAAGCAGAGATCGGGGCTCCCAGTGTACGCTTGGGTGTGCTCCCACCGCCTGGATCCCTGACCGGTAAATGTGGATCCACCCAAGTAACGATGCTGAGCACAGAAGGAGGAGGTGCAGCCAGCTCTTTGGGCTTGTTCCCATCTCCTCCCTAACGCTGAGTTCCTGCAGCGTTTGAACAAGAGATGGAGGACACTTTAGCCAACAAAATCGTTTTTTCCCTGTTCCTGGCCCAGTGGCTTCCAAATGAAGCCCCAGTTCATGACACCTGACATAAACATCCACCAGTGCGGGAACATTAATGGGGATGTGGCAATGTGATGCAATATGTATTTCTGCCAGAATTTACTGTCCATAAATGCCCATTTATTGTGAAGGTGTTAAATCAACTGTCATAAATCGTCCCTAAGGGTAGATATTACATCTTCTCTATAGTTACCATTGGCAGGGATTTCCATTAGAAACCCTATTATTTTTCATACCTTTTTTATTCCCTCATGAAGTTTCAGATTGAATGGAAATTTGATAGGCACTGTCTCAGCAGAAGACAAGTTTTATTTGTGAACAAGTTTGTGCAAAATGTCCAGAACAACTCATTCTGCTGTTTTTATGGGATTCTGCCCACAAACAATAGGGAAGATTTGCAGGCATTATTTTGCCAGACAACTAGAATTTGTAAATCAGAATGGATGGGCCACACTGCACAGTGTAGTTTTGCTTGTATCAGTAATAATTTCTGTGAATAGACATCAATAACAGTTAACTACTGATGAAAGGAGATCTGACAGTTGCCAGGTTCCCCGTTTATCGTGGGTGCAGGGCACAGGCGCTTCTCTGTGTCACCTGGGTGCCCCAGACACCGACGTTGGGAGCGTGTTCAGCTTTCCCGGCCCATCTGATTGAGGCTCCTCAGCGGGAGTGGCCAGGGAGCGTGACAATAAACAACAAACTGTGGTGAGGAAAGAGTCTAGTTCTCCAGGGAATGGACTGAACTCCCTCAACGCGGGGATTTTTTTGTGCTGAAGGACGAGCAGGTGATGAAAGGCAGCGGGGCAGGGCTTTCTGCATCTAACGGCACGGGGCTGTCTTCTCCAGATCTGCTGCTGGGGACCTGGAAGGCAGGGTCATGCTGTCAGCTGCTCTCATTGCTGTTGCTTTTCCTGTTTATGCTTAAGGCCAGACTAGAGACAAAGCAATTTTACAAAGGATCACAGCCTAAGGCATTACTGCCTGTGGCCAGGCCTGTCTGGATCAGAGAGGACAGGAGAAAGTGGATGATGTGAGACTCCAAAACAAGCCGTGAGAGCTCGCTGGGTAACCAGCCCATCCTCTGTCACGGGCGCTGTGATTTACACCATCACCCCCAAAACGCTGCATATACCTGCCTGCTGCTGCGCCCAGCTCCTCTCTGCCCAGCCTGAGTATTGCCCAGCCCAGCGCAGGGCTGCCCCTTGCCTTGCCCATCTCCTTTTCAGCGAATTTCAGCCTCAGATCGGGCTATTTCCAGTGCACAGCATCTGCTGCTCCCCGGCTCTCAGACCATCTGAGTGATAACAGTCACCGTTTCAGCCTCTTCTCTCACCTCCAGAGCCCCCTCTCCTGCGCCCAGGGCTTGCAGCCAAGCCTGTGCCTCAGCTCAGCCTGCCAGAGCTGGTCTGTCGCACAGTCCAGGGGGCTCTGGTCTCAGAGTTAAGCGGGTGTTCAGCCGTGCGCAGACTCTGCGTAGAGTTAATCCTGGCCTGGATGTTTGGACCTCACAGAATCCTACCTGCCTCATGCTCCCACCTGAATGATCCCAATTCTTTTATGAGACGGAGACACTGAATATGGAGGAAAACCAGCCCAGATATCAAACTCACAGTGTAGGCAGCCCTGTTTTCTTCACTACAACTTTGTTTGAATGCTGCCTCCAACACTTTTCCTACTAGGTGCAAAATAAGTTTGAACTTTCCCATTGCAAAGTGCCAATCAGTTGTTCCTTTCCCCACACGATTTGAAGATGCTTTGCTGCTGAGGAAGGGCCCCATCTGGTTGCAGTTTCACTTTTTAATGCTTTACATAAACACTGCTATAAAAAGCAATGACATGCAGATAAAGAAAATAATGGCTTCATGTGGGGTTTGGGCAATGGTTATAAATCACTCCAAGGCACGCACCCAGCCACACCTGTTAGAGTTCAAACTTGATGCTACAGTTAAACTTGCAAGAAGAGGGGATTTGGTCCTTCATGTTGCTGTATGTTTGCTTTTTCGATAGTTAGCCAAGAAACACTTTAATGCAGGTTGACCAGGAATTTCCTGTTACTTAGTGAGGTCGTTCCCCATACCTTCTCCTCGCTCTGTCTCTTGTAGCTGACCGCAGCTTTGGGAATGGCCGAAAGCCTCCCGAGAGCCCTGTAACATCTTGCAGGACGTTGGAAGTGATGTGGCTCGCACTAAGTGACGGTCTGGCTTCTGTTCCCGATATCTTATGTCCTGCTTTGGCACAATTTACTTCCTCAGAGCCCTGCAGGACAGACACCGTGCTCCCAGCAGCGGGACCGCAGGACCCGTGTCCCGGAGCACACGCTGAGGGTCCGCTCCTATATGTGTCACGCGCCACTCGGAGCAGCAAAGCGCCGGCCTCTTCCGCTGGGACGCTGTCACTTGTCTAACTTAGCAAGGCTGTTGGGTAAGAGACTATAAAATCTATATTTTGAGGTGTATGGATTTTTCTGGAAGCAAAAATACAAAGGTAGGTTTCACAGCCTGTGGCGTGTTCCCCTGTGAGACACAGCGTCCTGCTCCCCCCAGGGCTGTCCTTGCGTGCCCTTGCCTCCCTTCCCGCGTCTCGGGGCTGAGCCATCTAAGGACTGCAGCGCTCCTCGCAAACTGATTAAGCATCGCTTTGTCTCTGTAAGGGACGGAATCATTATCATCTGTGTTTTACAGATGGAGGAAGTATTGCACAGAAGCAACTTGTCCAATGTCATTTAGGGCAGACAAGCCAAATCCGGAAACACAACCTAGATCCCCGAGCCCCAGCTCCGCGTCTCCCCACCAGACAATGCGCTGTTATCTGCTCACAGCGCAGCTCATTTACTGAAGTGACTCACCCAGCAAATACATTCTTCTCACATGAACTGTAAGAGCATCACAGCTGCTACGTACGTGGGATTATTTTTGTCTCTTTTCTGCTTAGGCAATGTTTTCAAAATGTAGCCAGGAACCTGAGAGGTGGTCCAAGGGCTGCACCACTTGAGCAGGACATCGAGGAGCAGAGCTGTGTTGCAGCTCTAGGACTGCTTATGCTGCTGCCCGTGCTGCAGAGATCACAGATCAATTTTGTCCTGATTTTTCTTCCCAAGACCTTTTCTGGGAATCAGATATTCATAAAAACATCAGCTTTCCTCACCTCCCTAACTGGGCTTCTGGGATCACAGGATGTGCTGGAGGCAAAATATCTAATTAGGAAACTGAGCAACCTCTGGCCGCGTCCAGGTTTCAGACTAGGTGACTTTTTGGTGGCTGCGAGAGTAAAGCTGCCACGACAGTTTCACTGGTGTTTAATGGGCTTTTAGAATGGCCGTGGAAGGAACAGCACAGCTGCTCTGTTGCAGGGGGAGCTCTGTGTCCCAGGAGATTTTAGAAAATAGGCTGCATTTATTTAAAAAAAAAAAGGTATTAAACTGTCCCCTGCGCACCTGCTCTTGCAGCCTGGATGCATCATCTGGATTCAGCTGGGCTGTGTCTGGGACACGTCAGGGGGCCCTGAGCCACCTCGGTGTTGTGCCCTGGCCCGTGTTTGCCAGGGGCAGAGCAGCAGCGTCCTCGGGGGATGAGAGAGGACACGCTGCCCCTGCCCGGATGGCCAGGGAGCTGGCGTGCAGCCGGGCCTCGGAGGAGCCTCATCCCTCCTCCCTGCGTGCCCAGCCCGCATCCCGCCAGCGGGCAGCAGCCCCGCGGGGAGAGTCTGCGCCTGAAGCTGTGGAGCCCGTTTCTGTACTGTGAGAATGTCCGTTTTCAGAAGCTCCAAATGAATATTTGGAAGAGGCAGACAAAGAGACACTCTTCTGACAAATGGTGCGACGCAGAGCCCAGGCGGGGTGAGGAGCTCGCTGCGGGTATCCCGAGCCAGCGAGCGGTGGGCACCCGTCCCACCCCAGGCGGGAAGCCCCGGGGACAGCTGGGCCTCACTCACGTGGTCGATGAGCTCCTTGATCATGCCGTTCCACTGCCCCTTCTCGTCCTGCGCCCCGTATTTCCCATCCTCCACCAGCCGGATCTCGTAGGTGAAGCCCAGGATAATGGCCAGCTCCTTCAGGAGGTCGATGCAGTAACCCTCAAAGCGGTCGTTCCCGAACAGGGCTGTGTCAGACTTACGGAACATGACAAAGGGCTCTTCCTGCACATGGGAAGGCAAAAAGTCCCCGTTAAGGGTCAGCTTGGTCCCAGCTCCCACCCCAGGCCAGGCTGCGAGCCGCAGGCTCTCCAGGCAGGGTTGGCACCATGACATGTTGGGAATAAATTAACTTTGCACAGTACATCAGCTAATTAGCAACCTTGTTTACCCCACAAAATTTAATTTTGTCTCTTCTGAGCAGCCAACTGTTTCCCATTTGGTAGGATTTCAGGGAGAAAAATAACCATTTCATGCTCTGAAAATGAAGAGTGTAGAGAAACAATAAAAGGGGGGGGAACAAATTCAACCCCAAGTCCTGCACAGCAGAAACGCAGCCGACCTGCACTGCAGTACCTGTTGTTCGCTGCAGCTGCAGATACAGGGCGAGGGAGCCGTGCGTGGCTGGTGCCCAGCCCAAAACGCTCCCCAGTTCAGCTCGCTCCCCAGTTCAGCTCACTCTCCTCTTTGCCAGCACTCGCTGATGGGATCTGGGGCCCCACAGCTGCCCAGGGAGAGCTTCTGCCGTCTGCTCCGGTTACAGCTGCCGTGGGAAGGTTGGGGGGCGTCTTTAATCACAGTAGTGCCAAGCACCAGCACAAGTGAAAAATAATGAATAAAGTGCTTTGCAGCAGGCTTTGCCCTACGGATCCCTGCCTCTTTAGCGGAGGCTGGCAAGTGAAGTTAGTCAAGACACAGCAAACTGCACAGCCCTTTGGGGACTATCAGGCTTGGGCAGTCACTGAGGACGAGGGACGCTGGGGAGCCTGAGGGAGAAAACATGTAGAGGACAGATGGAAATAGCAAAAGATGGTGGGCAGCAGGCAAAAGCTACAAGGCTGGGGAGGGTGAGGTATCAACAGCAGCTAATACGTGGCTTGAACTGAAGGTGCCTGCAAGGCTACTGTCCTTGCCCGCGGGGTGGCCAGCGAGGGGAGGGCTCACATTTTGCTCGGGCGAGCGAGCGGTGTTGCTGGAATCCCTGCGGTATTGCACGGGGATGGGGGGGCTTGGGGTCGTGGGGGGGAAGGTCTGGAGTCCCGGTTAGGGTACGACTGAGATGCCCGGTTTGGGGGAGCGCAGGCACCCTGCCGCAGGGAGTGCACCCAGGAGGGGCCTCGGGACCTGGCGCGGGGCTGGGCCAGCCTCTGCCGTGGGAGACCGCTGCCAGCCCGGGGGCAAGCAGGCAACTGGGCAGGAGGTGTCTGCTCGGCCCCAAAGCAGGGTAGGGAGGGGACGAGAGAGCACGTGAAACTCAATTTACAGAATTATAAAGCAAAACTGATACCATTATGCCTATAGAGTTTAGCTTGGCGTGAGCAGCTTGGTTAAATCCTCCTCTCCCTGGCCTCCTCCTCAGCTTTCTTCTCTGGAATTAGTGCTTTGTTTGTGGATCAGCTGAATCTATGGATCTTGATATAAATACACCGGCTCCAGAGCAGCCATAAAGCACTATTAATTTGGGGAAGCGCTGTAGGGATTACATACATATTTAACAGCCAAAGCACTGAACATTAGGACGCCACTCGCTTCAGTAATGTATCTGCAGGTCTCAAACATTTCCTAGGGGGTAATTCTGAACTCTGTGAACCACTTATTCACGGACTATTTCACAATTTATTACTGAAAATGGCCAGACATCCAATTCACAAGCTCTCTCGGTTTGCTAATCGATTTCTCAGTGAAGGTGCCCTCAATTTCATAACTTCACAGTTCCCATATTGCTTGGGGAGAGTGGCGCTGGCTGCTGGGGTAATATTTCTCTTCCAACAAGTCACTGCAATATGATCAAAAGGGGAAAAAATAACCTTTCATGCTTTTCCTTTTAAAGGTTCCTCCTATGGCTTTTCTACAATCATTTACACCAGTGCAAAAGCATAAAGAGGTGTTACAAATGCACATAAAATTTGGGGTTGTATTTTCTTTTTTAGAATCCAGTATATGAAAATGCAATTATTGCAGAACTTGGGTCTAAGCACATTTTCTCCTGCAGGCAAGGGAATTGCAGGATAGCTTTGGTTTCGAGGTAGATACCCTGTGGCACGTGTGCAGGCCCAATGAACGACACAATTAATAGGAACTGATACCACCCTTGTACATTATGTAATTTGTACATGCTTGTGGAGTACGAGATGAAAATGCTGCCCCAAAAAAGCCTGTCAAAGGCAGATGGCTGACAGGTCTCCTCCTGGCTCCATCATTTTGCATTACACTGTGGTCTTTGAGGTACGGTGATTATCGCACCCTAGACGCAGACATTTCCACAGCTCTGGCCATGCGTCTTACTCCTGACAAGATGCATCTTTTCTGGTTTCCCTCAGTCCTGTCCATCCGCCCCCACCGGTGTTCCAGGCCTGAACTGCTGCCCTTGGGCTTCACCCCGCAGCCGGGCGCTCCCTGGGCTCTCGGTGCGGGCAGCTCTGCTGCCGTCTCTGGAACCATCTCCCCAGCGCTCCCAGCCGTCCCGCCCCAGGAGTTTTCCCTAACGTGCTGCACACAGTTCTAATTAAAGAGAGCGGGAGCAAGAGGAGTCATTATACAACTTCTGGGGAGTTTTATCCAGCTGCGGTGCGGGTTGAACAGTTCCCTTAGAGCTGATCCTGAGCCTCCACCTGGGAGTGACCTGATGTGATCTGTTATTCATGTTGCCCTAAAAGCAGCGCTTTAGGTTACCTTGCTAAAATGAACTAAACCTGACATGACAGATCTCTCCATTTGGCCTGTTAGAAAAACACTACCTAAATTTCTGCTTTCTGAACACACTGAGAATCCTTAAATGCAAAAGGGAAAAAAACCAACCAAGCTGTGTGTGTATGGTGCCTGGGTGCACACACGCTGCTGCAAGGGTCTCAGCAGGAGCAGCCCTTCCCTCTGATGCATGTTGAATGGTTTAAGTGCCTTGTCCTCTGTCATTTCTCTGCTCCCGCAGTAACTCCTGATGCAACGATTCATTTCAGTAACTGTAGCCAGTGGGGAACTGCTGCTGCTGCCGCACACGGCACAGGAACCTGTGCAGGCTCCCCTCTAAGCACGACCCATCGTGGTCTCACGGGACTGGCACGGTAGAGAACTTTTGGACTGGGAAGGGAAGGAACTTTTCCAGTGGTGAGACATGAAAGCGGTGTGTTCCTCAGTGTAGTCAATGAGCTAAGCCTGTACCTGGCTCTTGGGGAGAGGGACTTCAGTGAAAGTGTTTCATTGGAACAGATCCCGTGTGGTGAACGAGAAGTTCGTTAGGAGGAGTGGCTAATTTGCAAGAAAAGCTGCAGCAGCGTCTGTGTTTGGCTCACATTCTGCCTGCTTCCATTCTGCTGACCCCTTCCTGAGGGATACAAGACCTTTGGTTCCCGCCCTTCTTCTGCCCTGGACCAAGAGTTTCCTATCTCTGTTCTCTGGGCGCTTTCTTGGTCCCGTTCCTTCTACGATACAAACTGTGGCTCTGCCAGGTCACGTCATTTTGGGAAGGCAGGGACGTCAGGAGGGGTCACACTGCTCTGGACTGGGGAATGCATCCCCAGCTGGCTCCTTACCATCTGTACCTTTATGTTCCCTGAAAATATGGAAGACAAAAGGGCCAGAAAATTGCCATAGGCAAAACCATGACTCAGGCCCAATTGTGCAGAGGCTGTCCAAGGGCCGATATTTTGTTTGCTTCTTGGTGACGTGCCCTGAGCCTGCGCTGTATAATACAGCCATACAGAAACCAATGCCACTAGTCATAATTCATTAGATAGTAAATAAAAACTCATTCTGATCTGATGCCTGCTGTCAAATCCAATAGCGAATGCGAGAGCAAAATGCAGTGTGACAGTTGGAAGCGGAGGAGACCTGTTAAGCAACCGTGGTTTGCTGGATAACGGCATTACTCTTAGCTAGTTTATCAAATATGTACTTAAGAGGGGGAAAGAAACGCGATTGTCACAGCTAAGCCGGGGTGTCTGGTTGTTCTCAGTATTTTCTCTGTCAGAACGCGGCTGTCTGTGGCAGGCAGCGCCGCCCATCTGACAGCGCCCGTCGCTGGGCCACCGCCTGCCCCAGCGCTGGTGGTAAACGGGCAACTCGGGGCTGCCCTGGAGCTCAGCCCCCACAAACCTCCCGCGCCCTCCAGCAGGCAGGGAGCGAGCGGGGACAGGGGACCTGGCCGGGCAGAGCTGCCGCAGAGGAGCTTGGCTGGGAGGAGCAGCAGCCTCCTGGGCACGGGGAGCCCGCGCGGCTCCAGCTGGCCCGTGGCAGCCTTGCTGGCTGCCAGCCCGCTTGGGTCAGCTCGGTGCATGGGCATGGCTGTGCCCTGCTGAGGCCAGCCCGCTCGCAGGGGCTCTCTGTGCCCTTGTTTGGCTTTCCAGAGGGACTCGCAGATCTGTGCTGGGATCTGCTGGGAGTTTTCAGAGGTATCGGATATCCCTGAGATTTGTGGGTGGAGGAAAAAGACAAGTGTGCAGTCTCCTACCAGGACAGTGGTGACAATTAGCGATCTGTTGCTCAGCGAGTCTGTGACGTTAGGCCCTCGTCCTTTGGAAATTTCTGTGATGTTCAAGCCATCAGAAGGGCTCCACGCTCCAACCTGAAACGAAGCAAGCAAATGGCCGCGTGAACACCCGGCTTACGTTCCTCACTTGCTCTCAGTGTCCTGCTGGCCTGGGAGATGGAACCTGCTTCTCTCATCTGCAGTAAACAGAAGCAAAGCTGAAATAATCGTCTTGTATCACCTAAACAGAAGATCGGCATTAACTTCAGCTGCAGGTTGCTCCAGCTGCAGATGTGTAATAAACAACCCCTACGCTGCCCTCTGATGCAGGTGCCTGAAAGAAGACCACGATGACTGGAATGTAGGGGCTGAGTGAGCGGTTTGCAAAGGGACTGTGTAGAGCAAACGATCAAACGGCGCTTGAGAGTTAACTCTGGGCAAGGATAAAGCAGAACAAATTAAAAACCCACAAATACTAGACTATTTTCTTTCCTTTTTATTTCCCCACCAATTCGCTTTGGTGGGGAGAATTAAAAACGACTTGACCAGCTCTGCAAATCCCTGCAGGGACCGTTCCTGTCCTCTGCGCTGGGCAGACCAGAGGGACGTTTCTAACAGGTCCCCTTGGCAGGGCCCTGGTCACCCCTTCGGGGGAGGCCACCACGACGGGACAGCTCAGTCCTGGCAGCAAACCCGGAGGAGGGAATGGAGCAGACTTGCTCAGGCACGGGCAGCTGCGTTCCTCATCAATTTGAGGTGCTCTGGTTTTCTCAAGCTGTCAATTTTAGTAAATTATTAGACTTCGAAGAAGTCTATTGATGCAGAAATAGCAAAACGTGTCTCTAAGAGAAGTCATCGGGGCCACTCTGAGCCTGTTAACCTGATCTCAGCGGTGCAGGGGAGGCTTTAGTATGAACTTTGAAGGCAGGACCAGCTACAAGACTGTGATGGTGAGATAAAATGTCCAGAAAGCTGGAGGAATAAAGGGTTGCTGCCAGCAAACGGAGCCGGGTGGCCATATAGCCAGCCTGACAGTGAGAAAAAACAGACCCCACATGGAAATGGGAACAGAACGATCCATCTGTAGGGTCAAACTGTGAGGTGGGACTCAGTGAAAAACCACAGACAGACAGCTCAAACCCACTGGGGAGCCAGGAACTTCCGATATTTTATTTATTGCTATTTTTAAGATTCTTCAGCCTCTTCCGCAGTCCAAGGGGAGAATTTGGTTTTACTGCATCCCCAAAAAGAGACTTTGTAATGAGCAACACTGCCTGGCAAAAAAAAGTCATAAATTCTAGAAGAGTTTCCAAGAACTTTGTGAAAGGCTCTAAATATTTCAGGTGAAACCTAAGCAATCCCCCCATATCTCCCTTTGATCACAACAGCTGCAATATCAAAAGATTATTGTTGTGCATGGGAAAAGAGAAGCAAGTTTATGAGGCCCCTGCTAGCAGCACTGCAGACTCAGTTAACTTACGCCTTGCTAAGTTTTCTCTAAAAAAATTAAATACATGGCACTTAAGACCGAATTAATCAGTTTAAAATATTAAAAAAGGAAAGAAAAAGGAAAAAAGTGCATTAAGAGAACTGTGCAAGTCAGATAGTCAAACTACATGTAATTAGGTTTAGTTAATACTCCTGTAATCCCTGGAACATCCAGGAGGTATAAGGATCAGGAGTTCAATCCTAAAGCTCAGCAAACATAAGCTATTATACATAATGCACAATCTGCACGGGATTTGTTTGTAGTTTGGCATTTTGTTATTTCAGATTAACTATTGACAGAAACCTAGCTTCAACAGAGATTTGACATCGATACTTCAAAACCCCTCTAGAGCTGACAAGAAGCTTTCAAAAAAATAATAGCGGGACCCATGAAATCTCTGAATTGTTGGAGACAAAAGTCGAATGGCTGTACTGAGTGTGTATCGAGGTTCGGCGGCTTCCTGGGGGCTTTATGTGACGCACAATAGCAATAAATACAGCTGGTGCCAGCTATTCCCCAGTACACCTGAGGAGTGTTAGTTTGACAGATAGGTATTGTGGCTGTACTTAAACATTTAGATTCACATGGTATCCAAATACTCACACATTTTTCTATTATTCTACCAACACAGCTCTCTGGCATTCCATCAGTGCCACTGTACTTCAGAAAGATGTGTTGGTCTTTTTTGGTTTAGACTCTGTAAACAGATTGTTTGTAAAAAAGAAGTTGTCAAGCTACAAAAATCATCTCATGCTCGGTTCTTGTGAGAAGGTGGCGTCTTCCCCTGCTCCTCTCCTGCCTCCTGCACAGGCTCGGCTGATCGCAGCTGAGACTGAAGGTCATTGGGTTTATTTGAAATGTTTTCTTTATTCTGTATTTGACACCAAAAGATACCCACTAGGAGAGTGCCGTGGTGACCTTGAGATTTTTTACATGAAGCAAAGAACTACTGCTGTGGTGTGAAAGCGTGGCAACAATTTATTTCAAAGCGAAGGAAAAACAAACTGTAAAAAGGGGGGTGGGGAAGTCGAGCTGTCTGGTCCCGGGGAGCTTCACCCCGCAGGATCCGTCCCCTCCAAACAGGGAGGGGTTGGTCAGAGTGCTGCCTCCGGGGGCTGCCTACCTGCACGGGGTGATTAATTCCCCAGCCTTAACTGGAAAAGGCATCTGTGCATGTTGGGCCGCTCGCTGCCCGGTTAATTGAAAACTCCCTCTCCCTGCGCCCGGCCGGCCTCTCCCGCGGCTGCGTGACCTGTCTCCGTGCCCAGAGGTGACGGGACTCGGCCCTCGCTGCCAGGACGCACCTGGTGCATGTCGAAAAGCAGACTCTGCTCTAGAAAGGGATTTGCTGCCCAGGCGCCAACTTTCTGCTGTAAATCTGCGAGACACCTTTGGAAGAGCGGGGACTCAGAATTCCTCCCAGAGGGGTCAGGCTCCGGGAGCCCTCGGCAGCCTCGCGTGCCGGGTTGGGAGCCCAGCCCCTGGGCACCACTCACTGCTCCCTGGTGTCCCGAATGAACTGATCTCACCTTGAAACTGTGGTCTAGGAGCTTTAATGCTTTGCATGTTGCCTTTTTTTTTTTTTTTTTTAAAAGTAATTGAATAAAGGGAAATGAAATCCCCATGAACACCTGAGAGTCAGTTTGCCCATCAGCATCGCACTTCTGCGCCCGGAGGAGGTTTCCACTCATTAGGAGGAGCTGAGGCTGCAGCTTTTGTGCTGCATGGCTTCTGGGTGGCCGGGCAAACGCGGGCAGCAGAGGAGACCCAGCCAGCCAGCCAGGCAAAACTGCACTTCGCTTCTTTTCTTACCATCCCTTAGATAACACCGGGCAGAAATAAATGAAAATACAGACTGCATCCTCCTGCAGAATGTAGGCTGTAATAAGCTGGTGCCATTTCCAAGCCTTAGGTAATTTTCATTGGGGGAAATCACACTGAGATGATGCTTTCAAGAGCTGTTGCCTCCTCAGGGAAAAAATTATTTTGTAAGCCGGCCCAGCAAGAGGGGCGTGGGACGGGCTTTATTCCTTCTACCTTTGGCCTGGGCAAGGAGAGGTTAATGGCTGCTCAGAAAGTTTCTTCTGCTTCTACTATCCCAGGAAAGTGCCACAAGCACTTCTGCAGCTAGTAACTGTAATCCCACGTCGCCTCGGGGCTAGTGAGTCATGGCTGAGGCATGGAAAAGGATCTGAGAAATCCCACAAAATAAATATCCTTTTATATAAAAACCAGAAAACCTGGAAACAATACAACCACCAACCATTATCTCTGTTGCCCAAGTATCAGAGTTAGACTAAGCCGTATGCAGATAAGACAAACCCTGCCTACCTTTTCAAGGCCATCTTCTTTGAGGCTGATGATATCCAAATCAAAATCTGTCCGTAAACCACTAGTTTTATTAAAGACAATTCGTCCCGTTAATCCTTCCCATTGGGCCTGTGGAAGAGAGAAGAAGTAGCAGGGGTGTTACTTGGTATCATAAATAATCTTTTGCCCTCCACTGTATGTTCTTTTAATTAGTCCTTATACTGGTTCTTTCTCCCTAAAGAGCATGATTAATTAATAATCATCTCCGTCACTGTTCAGACTGCAGACGGAGCTGGAGATTTTAACTCTCTTGCAGTCTTTGCTACAATTTTTGTTCACACCTTTTGTGTTCGCCAGCTGTTGCAGGACGTGATGACTCAGTAGAAAACTGCTTGCATTTATCACGGTATCCTTGTGTGCCGCATTTATCCTTGTGGTACTGATAAATGCCAGGCTGCAGGGAGCCTGGATTTGGGACAACTCCAGTCAAGTTCATAAATAAACCTTTTTTGTGTGAACCTGCTGATGCTTCCAAGGTGTGTGGAAGCTAAAATGTCCTGAACACTTCCCTCCCTCCTCTCAGATGGAAAGTGGAGCAGCAGAGCCCAAGAGCTTGTCCATGTTAGCAGGCTCCGCTGTTTTGAAACAGGCATGGGAATGGCTGGGCCCCGGCGTCGGTTCTGGGCAGTGTAAGCACGGGGCAGGTGGGGCTGGGCAAGCCCCGTTCCTGGAGATTTCCAGTGCTTGACTGGACGAGGCCCTGCACAGCCTGGTCTGACTTGGGACTAGTCCTGCTCTGAGGAGGAGCTTGGGGTAACGATGGCTATATTCGGTTCAACCAAAATTATTCTACGATTCTGTTTCTTCTCCACTGCACACTTCGCAGCACCACCAGAATGACTCTCTCTGATTTAGGAGGTGAGAACCCCACACAGCAGGCGCTGGCTGTGTCAGCAGGGCAGGTGCTCGGGGACAGCGTGGGGTGCGGTGCCAGCTCTGCCCAGGGACAGCGCGAGGACGTGCTGTCACGCCCGGCCCAGGGAGGACGCTCCGTGGCAGTGCCAGGCTGCTGACGTGGTTTATGCTTTGCAATCGTGTCTCAGCAGTGGAGAGCTGGGACTCAGGCTCCTTCCCCTCAGCAGTTCTGTGCACGTTCCTCACTGATGAATGTTTCCTTTATGGGTGGGGGAGCCTGAAATACCCCAGTGTGATGAAGGTGGCACAATGCGTTCTCAGGGGGAAGGACTGGCGTATTTCCCAGTAAATACGCTCCTGTGGCTCTTCCTCATTAATTCCCGAGGAGTGAGGTCAGCCTCCTCCCAGCCTCGCCACCCTTGAGTTTTGGGGAAGGCTGTGCTGGGTTTGCTCATTTCGGCGTGCAGGGGATTTGCCTGTGGGATGCGCAGCCTGCGGAGCCCCCAGGGAGCCAGGGAAAACACACAGTGTTGAATGTACCCAACTGGAGCAAACACAGCTGGGTGCTGAGCCCTGCACTGACGGGCGGCACAGCTCCGGCACCGAGCTGGGGGTGCGCAGCATCGCCACAGCCCCCGACGGGCTCGGAGCCCACTGTGGTCGGCCCTGTCTCTGCCAGCAAACTCTAAGTGCCAGCTTGGAGCATCCCCTCACCTCCTGCCCCCCCACGTCACACGGGGTGAGGGCGGCCTCCCCGGGGCTGGCAGAGCCACCGTCCTGGCCCCTTTGCCCCTGGGCAAGTGGGAAGGAGCCGGGCTTCCCCCCGGGAGTGACAGGTCTGCAGCGGGCCAGTTCGGCGGGGACCACGGCCAGTGTGTGCCCGAAGAGTGAGCGGTGCTGGTGTCCGCGGGGAGCCCAGGGCCGAGGGAGCGGGGGGCTGCGGCGGGGCAGCCCTCTGCGCACTGCTTTGTCTTTACAGGGTTCAGAGAGAGCAATTACTGTGTGTTCTGATTGCAACGGGGAGGAAGCTTATCCCTGCAACGAGCTGACATGGTGCCAGAAGGGGAAACAACAGGCAGGCACTGGAGTGTAAGGCTCAGGGTAATTTGCAAAAGGAGCCAACCAAACAAATTATTTACACTCTCTTTCGGCAGCCAGCTGGAGCGGCTTTCTGTGAAGGGAACAAAACACGAAAAAGGGGAGAGAGAGGAGAGGGAACATCTTCGGTGCCTATTAAGAAAAAAGTTCCTTCTCTCTCTGCAATGGGAATCATTCTTCCCTTCTTCTCCCTTACGCCCGGGCGCTCCGTGTAGCTGAGGCGGCAGCTGGGGTGGGTGCTCCCACTGCGCTCCCGTGCCGGTGCCCAGGGCCTGCTGGGGTCTGGAGGTGATACTGCAGCACAAACCATAGTAACGATTAACAGGGTACTTCTGCTCTTCTGTTTAAAAACTTTAGGGGATTTTATACCCAGCCTTTCAAACGTGGCCCAATCACATATCTAGTGCTGCAGCCGGTTTCATGACTTGCCATGTGAAGAGCCACAGGCGTAGAAGTTTAAAAAGGCCTTAGGGTGGATAAGGGGGTTTTATCGCAAAGATGTATCTGGTAGGGTTTGCAGTATCTCCCTGCAGCTCTGCCTTCATTTTTTCCTTATGTGAGAGCTCCTTTCTGCAGACAGAGCAAAACCCGGGGTGTGAGTGCAGGGGTGCGTGCTCGGGGGCTCTTTGGGAGGGCTGGCCACCTCTCGCTGCAGCTTCCCTCTGCTGCATGCCCTTGGTGAGCTCACTGCTCATAAACACCCCTGCTTTGAGGCTGCTTGCGTGCTTAAGCCAGATGCAAACAAACAATTACGTGGGCTGAACACAGAGAAATCATAATGACTGGAAACAGAGAAGGAACGAAGCTGCCTCCTTGCTCCTCGGGCTCCCTACTTGGTAAATCTGCCGCTCTGCCAAAGCCGTGCCATCAGCACACAGGCCGAGACGCTCGGCGCTGCCAGCTTTGCCGCTGGGATTTAGCGACACTGAAGCCCTTTGTGGACCCCGAGCAAATGTTCCTGTAAAAGGCAAATGGCTATTTCTCTGCTAAGAAACAGCCTCAGGAGAGAGTGGTCCAGCTGCTCTTGACGCAAGAAGAGGCCAGGGCAGGTCTCGGTGACAGCATGGGAGATTTCAGCTTGTTTGGGATGTTTTGGCATGGCTGCATAGATGTTATTTTGAAGGCAAAGACAGGATTTTTCCTTTCTGGGTGCACTCGGCAGCCTGGTGTGTATCTGTGCTTCCATCCAGTTGTACCTGCCCAGGCGGGGGATATTTTATAGCCCTGTACCTGCCAAGCCTCTCTGCCCGTGTCTCTGTACCTCCGCGCCGAGCAGCTGCGCTGCTTCTGCTGGGGAAGTTTTGCATTAGCAGGAAGCAATTACGGTTGCAAATCATGCTTTTACCTCTTTTATAAAATTCATGAAGCGGCCGCCGAACCTCCAGGCTTTGTGCCGATGGCACTGCAGGGAGTTCACGGTCATCTGAGGGGCGCGCTGGTAGCAGACAGAGACCACGTGCACCGCGTCGTACAAGAGGGCAGCGTCTGTCTAAAGTAAAGGGGAACAGCATTTGTGTCGCTAGCGGTTCCAGAGCAGGGAAGCATTCGGACAGCAGTGGGGGATCCCTAACGTGTCGCAGGAGAAGCTGCAAGAACCCCCTCGGTTACCCCCTGTCCAACACCTGGCAGACCCGAGGGCTTCTCTGTCCTGGTCCACTGCCGGCCGTCCCCGCTCCCGGGGGTCTGACCCTGCGAACCGCTCCGAGGCAGGGCTGGGCTCTCGGGACATTCAGAGGCATCTCAAGGGATTGCCAGAAACGCATTTGCTTTCACACCAGACTTGTATAAACCTCTAAGCTGACCTCTCATGCAAAACACGTCTGCAAAACACGTAGCTCTGCACATGACAAAGCCTCCCGAGTGCATTTATCTGTTACGTGGCTTTTTAGACTAAAAGGTCCTAGTTCTGTCTTAAAATCAGAGATTGTGAAAACGTCATTTGTCTGTGCACATCCATTCTGGTTATTTCTAGTGCATTTACTGCTGTATTGTCAAACAAGGAAGCTGGCTATTTCTAAACGTAGAAGATAGTAACAGAATTTTCTTATTTAGTCTGTTTTGTCTGAGTGTAAAAAAAAACCTATATGAGAACATATTATCCACACTATTTTATACATGGGGAAATAAGAAACAGAGAAGTTAAATGGCTTGTACGTGGGCATGGAATTTTCCAAAATGACCCAAACTGTCACTGAAATCAGGACTTCACAAATTTGTAACATCTTCCTGCATTTCAGTGATTTGAACTAGGGAGAACCCTTTTTTTTTTTTTTCCTTCCATATACTGTGATGGCTTTAGATTCAATTTGAGATGCCCCATCTCACCTCCAAACACTGATCAAGAGAATTGGATTTATTTTTCACTCTGATATGGTAAGACCTTCTAGTGAAAATACATTATTTGCTGGCTTCACAAAGCTACAAAACAGATGTGAGTGTAGCAGCAGCGTAACAAAACACAATAAAACAAAATAATACAGCAAACAACTGGGCAAATACCTAACAGGACGTGGCTGTGGAGAAAATCCTCCAACATTGGCAGCCATCCCCGTGACCTTCCCTTCCCGCACTCCCGACCATGAAGAGCAGCGCCCGACCTGCATCCCATGGGCTTGTGTTTACGGCAGCAGGGACGGGGTTTGTACGTTTGGGGTAGGGGGGAGGGGGTACAAGAATATGTCCAAGTGATCTCACGGTGAATTCCGTACTGTAATGCCCAGCTGAGATCAGGGCCCTGCTGGGTTAGACACAAATAAAGGGCAGGATCCCCTCTGAAGAAGCAGAGAGGGAATGGGAGGGGAGCTGGTGGCGGCGGGGGGAACCCAGCACCGTTGCAGCCAACACGATGCTCAGCTGTGGGCAACACTGCAGGAAAGCGGCGGCTAAAGGAGAATGGTGGGGCTCTCCTCTAAGGGAAAAAAGAACAGGAGGGATACAAGGAGCCATTTCAAGGTGAAAGTCTGAGAGGCTTTGCCACTTGTGGGCTTGGTTCTGGCAGATCTAAAGGGAGAGGGAAGGAGGGAGCCAGTCAGCAATTACGGTGGTCGGAGACAGCCTCGCAGGGAAGACAGATGGGCGAGCAGGTGCTGCACCTCCCGAGCAGTAACTCAGCGGAGCAGAGCTGCCATCAGACCCTAAAAGGAGTCATCAAAGCTGCAGCAAAGCCCGTCTCTGGGCATAGCTTTGGCTCCTTCTCCCTGCATCAATCTCGGCGAATGGCCTGGCCCAGGCCAGCCGTGTGCCGTGCTCTGGGTGCAGGGCTGGGTGCTCGGCCGCTCCGGGGGCCTGGGCGGGGGGTGCTGGCAGCTGGAGCCCCGCGAGCCCCTGAGGGAGAGGCCCTGGCTCCCTGGCTCGGCCCCCGGGGCTGGGCGGAGGGACCTGCAAGGCGACAGTCCTGCCCTGAGCTGAAAGAGGATTTGTGGGGGGCACCCAAAGAGAGAGGATGCCCTTTCCTGGGTGCTCCCAGTGCTGGGCCCCTTCTGGAACTGAAAGCTTTGAATTTTGCTGGGCCTGAGGGCGGCTTTTTACCGGCAGGAAGGGAGGCGAGGAGCACAAATTGGCAAATCTGTTGGCAGCTGGGCCTGCAAAAGGAGAGCGTTAACCCAGCAGTGGGCTGCAGGGGATTCACCAGCCGAACTCACTGCATTTGAGGGACGGTTATTAGAGAAAGCAAGTAACTACCTTAGGGAAGATACCTGGGATGAGTTGTTACTAGTACAAGAACCGATAAAAATAACATTTAGGCCTTAACGAATGTTCCTGCCTTCCCCACCACTCCGGTCTCCTTCCCAGACTTCACCCGTGCTTTGTTTAAACTTCTCATACCATCATCACGCCGTCGAGCAGTCCCAGCTCCGCCTTGGGCGCTGACTGCAGCCGCTCCATGGACCACTTCTCGATGATGGAGGAGACGTGCGGGTTCTCCACGTTGAGGATCCGGAAGCCGGTCAGGTTCACTCCAGAGTAGCGGTATGGTTCTAGGTCTAATGCATAAAGATCCTTAAAAGAGAGAAACCGGTTTAAACATTTTGTTTAGCTTTATTTTGTTTGTCTTTTCTGCATCAGTTCATGTTTGTGTTTGAAGTGAGAAGGCGGAGCCTGCAGGAGGTGGGAGGAGGGATGATGCCCTCCTGAGTTTGGTGGATTGTGCTGTCTGTTGCCATCAGTCGCTGCCTGCTGAGACTCGTAGGTGTTAGTGGAATTCGGGTGTCATATGTGCAGGTTCACCCACGCACAGCAGAGGGAAACTCCTGCCAAAGAACTCACTTACTGCATAAAAGAGTCAAGTGAACTGGGGGGAGAAAACCAAAATCCCTGTCTGTAACCATGAAAAAAGTGGTTTTCGACCAAGGGGGAGGGTACAAGGCAGAGATCCTGTATCTGAAGCTCCTGGGCCTTTCCCCGGAGGGTTTGCTGTGAGTGCTGAAGCGCACAGGGCGCTGCAGATGACAGAGTAACTCTGGATGCAGAATGCCAATTTGCAGGCGGCTATCAAAGAGGAACTAAGACGCGTTTCTTGACATTACGACCAGCCTACACAGTCTGCAAATGAATGAGAGTGCCCTTTATATGATTTAAAAACCCCACAGCCAGGCAGTCCTCAGCTCTGCTGGCAGCCAGCCCATGAGCATCACTTGGCAGGCAGCGGGAGAGGGGCATTTGGAGGCCTCTGCGAGTGCACTTCTTTAATGCATCTCTTGGCTCCGCTGCACGTCTAAATATTAACTTCAGTTCAGGGATGAACTTTAGCGTGCAGTAACTAGTCTGAGTAGTTTGGGGTTAGACAGCACAGCAAGAGCATACTGCTGCTGATCTGCTCAGCAAAAACTCAGGGCAGCTGGCCCGAAGAGCGTTGTGAACGAATGTGGTGGAGAATGGCACTCAGGACGGGGCTTTGTTAATGAGAATCATTTCTTGGATGGGACATAATCAATCAGAGTTTATCCTGAACAATTTCTGCAAGTGTTCAATGGTAGTAAAAATGTGGGGAAGCGGAAAGGCACCGCCACTGTCTTCTGTGATAGAGGGTGGGGGACAAATACGGGAACAATGTTCATCGCTCTCACAAGGGATCATAAAAGAGTTTAAATACAGCATGAGGTTACGTGGCTGTTGCTGTGTTGTGTAACGTGGCTGCGCTGGCAGGGCACAGCCGTGCTGTGGGTTCACCCAGACACGGCGTCCGTCAGCAGTGAGCTCTGTTCTGCCCACGGGGGAGCTGGAAAAGCACCGGTCCTAAAACATACTGCCCTAAGCAAAGCATAACACAACCAGCCCTTGCCAGCAACCGAGACTTCATTCTCAGGGGGAGTGCAAGGAATTCTTACAGCTGTTTTGCTTTAATAAGCTTTGGGGGTTTGATCTTTTCCTTAAGTGCTGGCCTCTGACTCTGCACCCCCAAGGCATACTGCTGATGGATGCCATGTTTTAATCTGCAGGTGCAGCCAGGGACCGAGTCATTAATCACACCCACAACAGAGTTCAGGGTCTCTGTTGTTTGGGGTTTTTTTCCCTGAAAAATTGCAAGTACAAACCTCCAGGTTTTGTTAAAGGGCGTTGTGAAAACCAGGCCATGATGTTGACTTTTAAATGACTTACAGTAACTAAGGGCAAAGACAGTTGTTTAACCTCAGACAGATACTCATTTCATCTGGATGTGAGGGTGCAGCAGTCCCGTGCCTGACCCACGGCAAGAGATTTATTTTTTCAGGATTTATAACTCTTTGCCAGACATTTCAGTTTGTATTCTGGCAATTGCTGAGGGGAAATAATTTTTGGTTGCAAAAGCAGATCATTTCCCCCTCAGAATGTGACTGTATCTGACAAACGTTGTGATCCACGGAGCTCCAGCCCTCGCGGTGTCCCTCGCCCAGCTGTCAGCCACCAGCCCTGGGCACCTTTCAGATCCTCCCGGTGTCGTGGGTGCCCTCCCATGCTGCTGCTCTCCACTGACCCTCCATTTCAGCAAGTTCCTATAGAAGCCAACCTCCCATCAGGTCCCTTCTTGGTTCCAGTTTGAATCTCAGCTGCAACCTCATATATCATCTCCTGGAATTAGAGGATAATTAAGGATACAAGCTGAGTGTTAGAACATGGAGAGGTGTGGGGGGAATTGCTGTATCAGTTTCTTCTGGATTTTCTGCTCCTGCACAGCCACAAATTGAAACATCTGGTTCTATTTTCCACCTCATCTACACTCCCTTCCACTCATTATTTTCTGTACTGCAGATTAATTCTCCCCTCCATCCTACTACCTTTAGAAAGTTTTACTCTCGGTGTTTCTGTAGAGCTCTTCCCCTTTCTTACACACACTCTCCCACCTCCCCAGTTAAAATCCCCAGCTTTGGTTCATCAGTCGGAGGCGGCGATGCTGAGGTCTGAGCCACACCAGATCTAGCATCTGCAGTAGGAAGCTGCAGTAGCAGGCGTCCAGGAGGGGCATCCTCCATCTGCTGTCGTGCAAAGCAACTCGCGGATATCGTGCCAAGGATCCCTGTCTGGGCACGGGTTTGCTGGGGCAGCGCTCGCTGGGAGGAGCGGCCGTGGCCGTAGTGGGCCGTGGCACATACAGCACTGTTTGAGTAATAACCTCTGGTGTACTCAGTCATGGGTGCCCCCGTGTCGTGTCATGAGCCCCAGGGGCAGGAGTTTAACGAGTACCTGATTGTCAGTGCCAGTGGAAAACTGGACTGGTTTGGTTTAGTGCTGCATTGGGAGAAGGTGGGCTGGGTGTGGAATTCTTGTTTATATTGACTCAAAGCATGGGAAGAGATTCCTGCTCTGCCTGTCTGTAATGCTGTAAGCAGCAGAATCATAGAATCATTTAGGTTGGAAAAGACCTTTAAGATCATCGAGTCCAACCATTAAGCCAGCACTGCCAAGCCCACCACTAAACCATGTCCCCAAGTGCCACGTCTACACGTCCTTTAAATACCCCCAGGGATGGTCACTCAACCCCTTCCCTGGGCAGCCTCTTCCAGTGTTTGACAACCCTTTCGGTGAAGAAATTTTTCCCAGTATCCAGTCTGAACCTCCCCTGGCGCATCTCGAGGCCGTTTCCTCTTGTCCTATCGCTTGTTACTTGGGAGACCGACCCCCACCTCGCTCCAACCTCCTTTCAGGGAGTTGTAGAGAGTGATGAGGTCTCCCCTCAGCCTCCTCTTCTCCAGGCTAAACACCCCCAGAAGTGGCAGCAGGCAGTGGGGAAACTTCTGTATTTGCAAGAACTCATTTTTACAAGCTGCTGAGAAATTCCTAGAAGTGTTGAGTTTAAGGAGGGTGTCACTGCTGGGGCCTTCGCAGGATTTAAAAGCCGTGCGTTAGACAAAGGCTCGGAAGAGTTCCTCTTCTTCCTCGGGTAGAAAAGGCTGATGGGGCTCTTCATGCTGAAGTCAGTGAACTGTAGTCTTGCTGCCTAGCAAAATGTTGAAGCATTTCATGCCAAGTGTTGATACACTGTGCTCAGTATTGACTAGGGACCTTTTAGAAACATTCAGTATAACATAATAGACTAATTCATTAGCACCCCATGGGTCTAGTACTGTAGAAGCTGAAGCACATGCATTGCAAGCTAGGAAAACATTGCCTTAAGGAATGACAGATTAAAATATCTTTCCCATGATATAACTGTTATTTCAGGAAAGTGGCATTAATTGTGATTGCTTATCTATTAATTTATTATAATTCTTCTTTTCCCACCTCCAGGCTGTACCTACACATGAAATGTACTCTAGGCTCAGCTGGGGCTGATTAATAGGAGGTTATCTGGGAAATGCGTAAAGCTGCCTGGAATAGATAATGGCAGCAGGGGTAATTAAAATGTCTTTTGCATTTGAAAAATAAATTTTGCAGTTTTTAAGGGTTAGTTTAGTCTGTTTCTTTCCTAAAGGAAAAAAGATAAATTGGATTTTCAAAATCACACAGAATTCCACAGTATACTAGACAATAGCATCCTAAAGGGAAACAAGAGTGGCATGCCAAAAAACCCAAACCAAACCCAAAATGCCTCCTGGAGTCAGAGAAGAACTGGCCCGTGTTTAATGAGAGTGGAGTTAATTTCAAGCTGGGTTCTTCTCATGCAAAATAAACCTGCAGTACTGAACTATCGACCACAGCAGGGCTGCTCCTGGCTCCTAAGGGAGACCTAGACAAACACACAGAAACACATTCCCAGTTCTGACTGCAGCATGGTCCCATCAAATCCTGTCTGTGGGACTACAGCCTCGCAAATTCACACATATGCTCATCTTTCAGCATGTGGGTAGCTGCACTGAAATCAGAATGACTGGGAGGGGAAATAAAACCAGAACTTACATCTGTGCAAAGCTGGAGCAGCTCCAAAGGAGTGAGCCAGTCCAAAAGCAGCGAAAGAAAAGGCTGACGTCTCTCAGAATGAGCACCCGGGCAGTGCTGCAGTTGCAGAGATGTTACAGCCAAATCACTGCGGTCTGATTCTAACCTGAAGCTAAGTCTAGCCCTGCTCTCGCCTTCTGTTAGGGTTCCAGACTTCCCTTTCCCTTGCCTTTCCCACCCCACCACTTCAGCGTCCTGCGGCTGTGCACTGCACGCCCGGGACGGGACGCCCAGCCCGCCCTCCTGCCGCTGAGAGCACCTCCTCGCCCTCCCTCCCGGCCCCGCAGCGAGGGGAGAGGGTGTCTGCGCAGATCAGATACGTTACCAGAGTGGTGAAGATGAAGTGGTAGTATTCTGTCATCATTCCCATTGCCATGGCCTTGAGGAGAGTAGGGAAAGGAGGTTAGTAAGAGTGGGTACAAGAATATAATAACAACAGTCGTGCAACATAAACCCCTAAAGAGCTGACTGGGAAGTGCGGCAGGAGGCAGACCCAGGAACACAGAGGCTGGATTTTGGATCAGTCCCGTGAAGCAGTTAAGCACCTGCTTAGCCAGCGAGAGGCATGTGCTTAAGTGCTGAGCTGAACTGTGGTCCTCGAACCTTTCTGGAATGGTGGCAAAGCCTCAGTGCCCAGCTCCTGCGGAGGCCGGTGGCGTTTCTGGGTGTTGCTGTGCCGCAGAGAGCCGGGACACCGACTGCGGCACAGCGCCGTGCTCACGGCTCACGCCTGGGGCAAAATCTTCCAGGGATGCAGGCTTGCTTCTGCCACACAACTGGGAGAAAGGCAGTTGCCTTTCCTTCTCAGATACCAAACAACGAGCAACCTGCCATAAACCCGTGCAGAATGACCGTAAAGCAGCCTGTTCTTATGGTTACAAGTCCATGTACTGGCTAAGAAGCTACTTAAAAGGCTTTTTATTAATCATATGTGTATTCCTGGTGCTCTGCATTCCCTCCCCTTCAGTGTCTGTTTGTATAACGTGTACCTGTAGCTCTCCTCTGCGAGTCCCTCCTTCCTGCGTGCAAAAGCCAGATTCTAACGTCGTGCCTGGTTTAGAAATGGGTCAGTGAAGGCAGAGGCCCAGGGCTGGGGAGCGGGGACATCTCCCGTCCCTCAGCCCTTGGAGATCATGGTCCGGACCCGAGGGCTCTTGGCGAGCCCAGGCTGTAGGTGTGCCAGCCCCGACACGGAGGACGGTTCGTGCAGATTGCTGGGATTTGCACAACTGAGCAGTGGAGAGAACATGCTGTCCTGGGAGGTCTGTCAGAGGGTGACCGTGAGCTGAAGGCACCTCGGCTGGGTGAGCCTGCCCAGGCCCCACACAGCGCTTCTGCCTGTGAGAAGAGTCACCTTGAAATTAGCGGCTGGCTAAAGGAAAGAGATAGCTGTGGGTTTGACTGCGGTGCTGACTCTGTGAGCACGGTTTCTGGAGAAAACACATGCAAGAGCACTTTAAAATCTCCACCGATGGGAAAGCGATTTCAAGTCCCCCCAGGAAACGTTTGCTTCTCTTGGTTTTTGCTAAAATTACTAGGGCAGAATTTAGCTCCGAGGAAGGAAGTGACAGGTTGAAAAGAAGTGAGATGTCAAAAAAACAAGGGAAAAGGAAAGGATCTAGATTACCAGCCTAGATATTGTAACTCTAGAGTGTGATTTTACCCCACGTTTCCTGGCCTGGAAATACCTTTGGAAGGCCGGCAGCTGTCTCTGTGCCGTCTGTCCCCCGCGCTGCCTGGGGGGTGGATCTGCGGGGCTGCTCGCAGCCCTCTCCCGACCTGCACACGCGGGTGCAAAGAGCTGGAGCAGGGAGCGACACCTCGGTGTGTGAAGCATCAGTTAGATGATGTGAAACCAACTGGGAGTAAATCACGAGACTCCAGTTCAGATTCTACAGCTGGATCATTTCGATGGTGGATGAAGAGTCCACACCTGCTGTAAGAAGCAAGCTCCAGCTTCCCAGTGCTGGCAGCCTGTGTGCAGGGTACATCTGGGTTGGTGGGGAAATGAATAAGTGATGAACCTGGTGGATAAGCTACAGGCAATCGCCATGATGAGGATGGGAGCTCCATTAAAGTCAAGACAGGCACATCTGTGCACTGCAGAGTGCAGCAACTGTTCAGAGACAGCTGCCAAGGAGAACAGGGAAGCTGGGAAGCCAGAAACAGATGTAAAGCATTAACAAGTGACCAAAAATGAGTAAGGCCAGAGACGCTGGGGTAGGATGGGGAGGCCTCACGAGCAGGCCTAGCTCTCTGATAGGTTTGTACAAGGATTTGTTTGTCCAAGAGGGTAAAATAATGAATGGTTTGATGTCTCAGTCACTCTGAGGAACCCAGACTGGAGCAGTGTGTGGCAATGTCATCTGTACATCTTTGTGCCAGCTCTTGCATTTTATTCATGGATTACTAAGACATGGGGTTTTTTATACTAGTCCAGTTTAAAAATACTGCCCAGATTATCAGTGAAGTGCCTTGCCACTCATGTGCTGTGGGAGCACGTTACCTCAGGTAACTTGGGAGCAAGATCTGGACTGTCACGATGGTGTGTGTTTGGTCAGAGCTACCTCAGTGAATGTCGCCTGGGGTTGGTCAGACCGTTCTATGTTACCTAAAGATGCGCAGTTAAAATCAGTACCAAGCGGTGGAAATTTTAGCACAAGTCTTGAGAGACCCTTTGTGCCATCCATCGGCACGGCACCGGGGTGGGCAGCGCAGCCGAGACGCTCCAGGGATGGTGCCTGGCTGGAGCAAACACCAGAGGCCAGGCGTCTGCAAAGCTGACTGGTGCAGTTACCAAACGTTACAAAAGGCAAATAATAGCAGTGATACATGAACATTCGTGTTCCTGGGACAAACAGAAGGCCAGGCCATTCTTCCCTGACTGTTTTTGCCGTCCAGTTTTTTTTCTGTGTGTTGTTCTTCTAACACCACAAAGCCAAAGCAGAATCCCCTCTCCCGGGAGGCGGTTTTGGCTTTACCCAGCTCCTACTTCTGGTGAATGTGCAAAGCAGAGCGGGAGGAGGGCGTGTGGAGGAGGGTCGGGAAGCCTGGTTTTCTATCCCCTCCTATTGAAAAGAAGAAAGCTGTTTCACAAGTGAAGGTGGAACCTCTAGATGTGCATTTCTTGATACAGGTAGAAAAGTTAGGAAAAAAGGAGATTTCTGGGCTTCCTAATTCTTCAGCAAACGCGAGTGCCAACAGTGGGAGAGACAGGAGGGTCACGGCGCGCACCGCACCGAGACACCGGAGCGTAGAGGTGTGCACGGGCCCATCAGGGTGTGGTTGGGGTTGTGCATCTGCCCAAACTCTGAAAACATTGAACAGTTTTTTCCTGAGTAAAAATACAGTATGTAATATTGCTAAGCTGAAGTCTATGGCTTTGGGTCTTGAAAAAAACCAACAGACACACAAAACCATCCAGAAGGACTTAGAGAGACTTCTTTTCCCCTAGTCCCCCCTCTCCTCCATCTTCCTCACTCTGCACTCACAGTGACGAGCAGAGCAGATGGCACAATAAACTATAATAAACTGCATAATAAGTGAACAGCACCAAACACAGCCAGCATGTTAAAATAATAGGCAGAAGACAATGAGTCCCTTATATTGCTTTCTTTAATAATCCCTCCCAGGCTTTCTGATTTCTCTGAGCGCTTCCCTTCATTTTGCATCAAGCAGGCTGCAAGAGAAGTCTCCTTCCATGTGCTTGCTTTCTCAGCCCTTCAGGGGATTTATTTAATCTCTGTGGTAGTGTCTTGCTGGGCTGATATGAGCAACACTTCCACCGGCCGGTTTTTAGCATTCTTTGTGAGAGTGTTTTCCTCTGCCTCATATTGACCCTGAAATCTAAAGGCGCTTGGATGAGGAGGACTGGGGTGAGCAGCAAACCTCCTGCTAGTGGAGGAACTCGGGGAGAAAGGGGAGAGACCAAAGGAATGGAAAATCACTGACACCTGGCTTAAAGTCCAAGAATTGCACACGGTGGCCGTGAAGGGGCCGAGGATGCCGTCGCTCCCCGGCTGGCCCAGGCCTGGCCACCGCAGCAGACGCGGGGCTGCGAGAGCCGCTGGGGCAGAGCTGCCCAGGGCGAGGCGACTGGTACCCTGCCCCTCTGCACAGACCTGGGGGCACGGCGCAGCACAGAAGGCGAGGAGATATTTAGAATGGCAAGGACGAAGGGCCCGTCCAGGGCTAAGGTGGGAGCTGCGGCCCAGAGCACGGTGCTGCTGCCTGATGCCCGGGCGGAGAGCGGGGATGGAGGGACGCGGGGCGACCGCTCGCTCCCTGCTCTCAGCGCCGCGCTCCGCACCGCCGCGCTCCACACCGTCTCCTCCCGTAACAGTTGTTCATTCTAACCGACAGTCGCTTTTTGATACCTCCAGTTTTTCAGTGGAAACTGCGTTTTCTGTAGAAGTCCAGTAGTGTCCTTGCAGAATGGACACGCGGTAGCTTTTAGCCGTGGCTTGTGGGCAGAGGGAGAGCTGCAGGCCCGCAGCCCGGCCGTGGGGCTCTCCCTGCAGCTCGGCCGTCCCCCTCGGGGGCTGCACCCCCTCGCCCCCCACTCACCTGCTTGAGGATCTGAGCCGCCATCAAGTGGCTGCAGTCGAAGATGATGCGGAATTCCCTGCCCCGCTTCATCTCCTTCAGCAGCGGCCGGGCGTCGTCGGTGTCCAGCGGGAGCTGGCGGATTTTCAGCCGGATATTGTACCTTGATGGGGCCATGATGAGCTCCTGCAGCCGGATCAGGCCTTCAGGCATTGCACAAAGACAAACCCACAGTGTTACAGGAGTCTGCCTTGGCCCTGCAGCTGCGTGTCACAGCAAGTTATTTCTTCCTATATTATTTTATAAAATGCAATCAGGGCTTTCCTCCCTCCCTCAAATGGCCATTGCTAAAGGCGTATCAAAGCCAAGGTGTCATTTATCAACCATTAAACCCCCAGATATTTCCAGAGCAGAGCTGGCTTTTCCTGGTGTTTCCCTGCTGCCCCCGCACCCAGCTGTGGTAGAGCTGGGGTCCCTGCACTAGGTAGGAGGAGGATAATGGCAGATTGGTCCGAACTTTTGACATCTCTGTGATCACAACATATTTTCTTAAGCAAATGTGCCCTTGAGAAAGGGCAGAATGTGATAATCAGCTATACAACAAATTAAAATCTGCAGTATTTACCATGCGTAACAGCAAAAGAAAAAAATGAATATGCACTTAGATTTATGAATAGCGTAGTTCATAACGGTCACTTAATCACAACTTGTAACTTTCTTACTACGCTTAGAATTAATTTCTTTTTTATGCAGAAGGTACAAAGCCATGCTGGATGCAGCTGAGCAGGAATTATTAGTATCTAATGTTGCAAGAAGAAATTCAGCAGATGCCTATTGCAAGGAGAAAAAGAGAAGCATGTCCCTCTGCATAGTAGAAGAAATACATTAGAATATGCCACGAAGGGAACATACTGT
Source organism: Strix uralensis (assembly GCF_047716275.1). Taxonomy (NCBI): domain Eukaryota; kingdom Metazoa; phylum Chordata; class Aves; order Strigiformes; family Strigidae; genus Strix; species Strix uralensis. The sequence continues at coordinate 7,853,536 of NC_133996.1, forward strand.
GACCCACATTTGCCAAACAGGAATGTCAAACTGCGTTCTCATCAGCCCTCCCCTAAAGAAACCATTTGGTTTAGTGGAATTAGGTTGGACAGGCTATCCAATGTGTCTTTTGTTTGGGGGGGTTTTATCTATACTGCTGTGCAGTGCTTTGTTTTGTTTAATCATCAACAGCTTGCTTTATGTGAAAAACTTTCTCAGCTATGTTTTATAGAAAACAAAACACTTTCTAGAAACGCTTTTGCTTTTAGCTGGGAAACTGCACCCTCAATGGCAGCCGCAGCCCAAGGTCTTTGCTTGTGTAGATGGGCACCGCGGTGCCAAATGCAGCCGAGCTGAGCCAGGTCACCCCAGCGGCCAATTAATCCTCCCCTTGACCCTTTGTCAGCTGGGGTGCTGCTGAGGGTTACCCACTTTCTAAGCGCTTTGTGAATGAAAAGCTTCAGAAAGGATCCCAGGGCCTTCTACAACGCTCGCCTGAGTGCTTGGGAACCACTGTGCCCCCGTGCCCTGATTATTGTGTGGGGTCTCATTTTGCTCCTAGAGGGGTTCATTAGAAAAGTTCCTAAATGGGACCCACAACCAAAAATCTCCTGGATTCCTCCTTTAAAGCCCCTCCTTTACCTACCTGTACTGTCATCGTAAACCACAGTGGCTGACCTCCATTTCAAATACTGCACAAGGTCCAGAATGGCGTGGCTGAGGGAAGCGTAGTCGGGGTACAGGTTGACATAGAAAGTGTCCTTGTTATCCAAAGGGTGATGCTTCCACCGAAGCTGTATGTGGGGGACTTCCAGGGCGTTGCAGATGGACTGGACAGCATTGGTACAGGAGCCTTGGGAAGGTCCGAATATTGCTACGACCCCCAGAGCGAGCTGGTCACAGGCTGGAAAGGGAAGGGGACGAGGGGAAGGAGCAGTCAGTACCGGACGGGGCAGCCCTGGGGACACAGACAGCTCCCTCCTGACCTGGGCCGTGGAGCAGCCCGGGTCTGACTGACAAGCTCCTGGGCACTAACAGCAGCACAGGCAATAGGTAATTACAACAGTGACGAGGGGCAGAGGGTGGGGGGGGGGCGGAATTCTGGCAGGTGAGTGTCTGGGCCAGTGGCACAAGGACGTGTCCAGAGGAGGGAATATGGCTACAGAAATGGCTGAGCCTCCAGAGTTGGGAAGGAAATACCCAAGATGATCAAAACCGCCCTGACAAATGTGTTTTTCTGCCAGTTTTAATAGAACTATTTTCCTGCAAAGTAATGCTTTTCATAGCTTTGTTCAAACTTTCACTGAGAAATTAAAACACAACAGCTGCAGTTGGGGCTGCGTTTTTAGGAGGGAAAAAAAAGTAAAAGTTTTTCAGAGGAACAGGAACAGATTTTTTCTCAACTGCTTCTGCAGGTCCTTCCAAACAGAACACTAATGCTTAGTGCTGTCAGCAGGGGCTTTGTGATGGGCACATTTCATGACAAGGTTTTAGGGAAGCAACTGCTCCCAGCCCCAGGGGCACGAACGCGGACAGGAGCTGGGGCAGAGGGTCCCCCCGACTCTCACGGGTCCCTGGCGCGGGTCCTGCGTGTTCCGCTCCCGTCCTGGCACTCGGCGCAGCCAGGCTGGGTGCTCCTGGCAGCCCGGCACAGAGGAGTGCCAGGCAGAGCTCCGAGGGAACCTCCACAACAAAACAGTCTTAAAAAGGGGCAGCCGGGGCCAGTGAGCTCACCTGTGAGTAGAAAACCCCCTTCTCTGGTGCTGCCCCTCCAGCTGCGAGCTCAGGCAGCAGGATTCATTTCTCCTGAGACAGAAGCCAACTCAAGCAGCCCTCAGGTCAGCAGCTCCACAGCCTTTGCTGTGTAGTCCCATCTCTGCCCTCCCCTTCAGTAATTCAAGTGGGCTGCTGTTATTTGATATTAAAAACTGACTGTTAGGAAGAGAACAGAATGTCTACGCTATGGATGTTACAACTGCCAGGGATACAGTAAAATAAACAAAGGCATGGCCTACAGACCTTTGCTCAGTATTAGAAGCAAACACTGAAAGGAGTTTTGTGAGGTTTGCAGAGGGAAAATAGAAGAGTTGTTCCCCTTATATTAAAATGCCTCTGGAAGGTCAGCTCCTGGAGGACTTCTCATCTCAGTCACTGACTAGTGTAGGACAAAATGAGCTGCTGGGTCTCAAGTGAAACCGTGCCTTTCTTTTGCTGAATAAAAACAAAGCTGCTAAGAAGTGTGCTGTGCTCTTACCTTTCTTAGTTGCTTCAAAGCTGTCGTGGAAGTGTATCCTCTGAATGTCGTAGGTTAGTGTTGTGTTAGGCAACAAAGTTCTGTTTCTATTAATAATATTGGCAGAAAATCGGAAGGCTTGCTCCTCAGCACTCATAACCTGGGTATTGGGGCCATCTGCATACTCAAAGATTCCTCCTGCAAAACAAGAGAAAACCAGCATTAAGCCACATAAAGTTTGATTCATAGTCGTATGTAGCAAGGATGAGAGAACCCTTGGACAGAGCTGTGACATTTGCAGGCTGAACAAGGCTTGCTCCAGGACATTTCCTGGACTGAGATAAAGACATTAAAACGTTTGGCTTTTTTGTTATATGCTGGTCCATGAAAGTGTTCAGAATGCCAGCTTTGCAGGGCAATAGGGGACAAATTTAAAGTCTTGGAATATTTTTATGAAACAGATGAGTGGCTTCCCGTAAAACTTTAGGACCAGACCTTGGGAAACGTGGACAGGGTTATTGCTCAGCTGCAGAGATGCTCCGGGCTTGTGCTCCGAGGGGTGTCCGCAGCAGGGAGCTGGCACTGCGCTTCCCCCGTGCCATGCCGGACCCCCCCCCGCCTCGTCCACCCATCTCCAAGTCCTCACACAGGAGGCAGGCAGTGCAGCACTGCTGCTTGCTATTTTTAGTGCCATTTTTAGTGCCCTTGTCATCTTTTATTGTTCTTCCTGTTTAGTTATCCAGGTTCTTGATTCAGACCAGCAGAGACTTCTGAATTTGCCTTCCCTACAGCTTATCTGCTCAATAATGCACATCGTGAATGCATGCTTTCCCGTGTTCAAAAGTTGTTAATGCCATTACACCTCCCCAGGGGCAACAAGCTCATGTCACGGTATCGCTGGGTTTCTTGGCTCCGTATCTGGGAGTCTTGTCCTCAGTTCCCCACTGACAGCCACTCTAATTGCAGTGACTCAGTGCAGGCGTAAATTATGTAATTGCATGTCCTTGTCGCTGAGATGTAGGCACCATCCTGTGCCCCTTACAGAGCCATGGAAAGACACATAAACCTTGCTCTATCTTATTAAAAAGTAAACCAAAATAATTAATGGATGAGTGAGATAAGCAAGTGCAATTGGTAACAGATGGTCTCTGGGTTCATTAGCAGAAGGAAAATCTTCCTCTTCAATTTAAGGTAGTCCTGAAATGTTTTGTTATAGACAACAGATGTCTACTCAGCCCTCCTAGCTTTCAAACAACTGCATGAATCCTCCTCCAGCAGCCAGAACACATTCTCTATCATTTTTGTGGCAATGTGGTGTTAGCCAAGAGTGCCAGTTTGGCAGGAGCTGTTGACAGCCCTGCCCTGTGCGCCCTCCCAGGAACCCAACCAAGGCCGTGGGCTGGGCGAACCGCAGTTGCAGTGCTTGGAGATTTCCCCAGCAAGGGGGCAAAGGGAGGCGCAGAAGGCCTCTGACTTTTCTGCTCCCCATAATTGTGGCAAGTCACTTCCCTCCTCTTCCCCTGCAGACTTTGTGCATCTGTGCCCCCAGTTGTAAAGTGAGTGTGGTAATTAATTTACATTCATAAATGTCCAGAATCATTTGAGCTGTTCACTGCATGTCTCTGGTAGAAAAAAATATTATTGATCTCAGTACTAACTTCAGTAATAGGGGGAAGAGTAAAGAAAAAAGAGGCTGAATGCTCATTCTGGAGACCCATTTCAGTCCTGTGCAATCTTCAGCAACTCACTTAGGACCAGGTTTTCAATCTGGAATGCCCAGCAGTGTAGGCAGGAGCCTAGCAAAATTGTCCAAGTACTTCATTCTCACTGGATCATGCCAAAACATTTGGTTATTGACCAGTGCAAGGAAAATCATTCATCCATATCAAAGCTTGCGCATGCTGGTAGCTCAGTCTAAGACTCTTAGGGCAGAGAAAGTTCATACACAATATTACAGCAGAAGCAATAAACAAAACTAAAGTGAGTATGAGATTCATCCCTGTCTTTCCGTTCAAAGCTTTACTGTCCAGAACATTTTAGCAAGGGATTTTTTGTTTTCTAGCATCATCCTGAAGTGATAACTGGGTTCATGTTACATTGATTATCAACTACCTGACATCAGGCTTTGCCCTCGCCCAGAGCTCTCAGGGTTGCTTTGGAGCATGTCTTACTAGGATAGAATATAGGACTGGGTATGTGGATTATTGGTGTTTGATCCCAGATAAATTCATGTTCCAGACATCCAACTGGATGTAATAGGCTTTTTGACAGAAAAGAATTTTCTGTGCAGCCACCCAGTACCTTGAATCTAGTGCCAGGCAATGAGAAAGCAGACAGGCAGAAGTAATGTATTTCTGGTTATACTGCTGGGTGCTGAGTATGTTGGGGCAATGTGGTATCTGCTGCAGTTGCTAAGGTGTTGAAGAGCAGCCACCACATGCAACAGCCTGCTCCTTCCTCAGAAACTCGGGGGCCAGAGGGCGCCGGACGCAGCTCTGCAGTGCAGCCGGGCGTGCTGAGCACAGCCCCGTCCCGCCGCTGCGGCTCCCTGCTCCCGGAGATCGCACGCTGCCGTCCCTCTTGGCTCGCACGCCTCTCCTTCAGAGATGTTCATTCGGATCATTATTTAAAGAGCCTAATAACCGGCTTGAAACAGCTGATTAATGCATAATCTTCATCATGATTACATAGCATAACTGGCATTAATTTGAAAAGCCAGCTAATTATGAAAATAATTGTTGCAGCTTTTCCATTTGAGCAAAATGGAGACTATCAGCTTGTGCTGTTGAGAGAATGAGGGATGTGACATCAGCTGGCTGATCGCCGGGCTGGGGGACCCCATGCGTCCCCTCCAACCCTCAACAGGAAAGCTGAAGCAATGCAAAGTTGGACAATCTGCTCCAAAGTGTCGGGACAAACTCGCTTGGGCAGCTCTCCCTGTGTCCCCAGAGAGTGATCGCATGGGGCTCTCGCGACAGTAACCTCACTGAGACTTTACTCTTATAAAAGTATAGAAAGTCAATGGGCTATAAAAAGGCACAACAAAACAGTTTCCACTTTTATATACTACCTATAAAAAAGTTTCATTTTTTTTTCATCTGAGATAGTAAAACTAAAGGTCTTTCTCTAAACCATTTCTGCCTTTGCCCTATTTTTGAAGTTATTTCAAATGTCATGGAGATTAATGGATGCTGCTCACTTTGACCTGGTGCTAACGACCTTTTCCCAGGATTGCCTCTGTCTGTTCAGGTCCCAGTTCCCCTTCCTTCTTTCTTTACCTCCCGTAGCTTTGCAGACAGATAAAAGATGGCCGTGCTGAGGTCTGTCATGCTCTGTAACATTCTCCTGAGGTTCACGAGAGTATTTGCTGCCTAATCTCTCCAGGAAGGGCCTGTGCCGTTTCCTGGACCGGTCAGTGCAGCCCACAGGCTCCCTACTGCGACGCCCTGTGTTGTTCAGGTTTATCAACTTCAGGTTGAGTTTATTTGCATATAAGTTCTTCCCTGAAAACCTTTTTTTACGCCATGTTTGTACGGCCTTCAGTGCAGTGGGGTCCGGGTCTGGGAGTCAGGAGCTTGTAGGAGCTGCCTCGGCACAAACAGTCGGTATCTTCTCAGGCAGGACAGGATCAAATGCTATCAACCGTTATCACTTACTTTTATGAGCTTTTGATGGAGTCATCCGTTATTACATCTGACTTCTTGGATTTTAAATATCAATCACCAAGCAGGTTAAATAATTATTCAGTTGTCTTTTACCTTTAAAGCAGGCTAATTGCTCTCCAGAGAATGTCAATCAGCATACAGGAAAACACGCTAATTAGAATCAACTTCATGTCTTATCATTTTATGTTATTTTATTTGATGACCACTGGCATTGCTGCTGAAGTGGGGAGTTTTAAAAATTCAAAATAAGAATCCAAAGCAAATGCCTGAAACTCTGCTTTAGATCTCGCCCAGAAGAGCGATAGTAGGGCAGGGCCATGGGAAGGAGGCTGGCGCTGCACGTGAAGGGAGGTTTAGCTGCAAGACACGGAGGATCTCACTCTGAGTAGCAGAAAATTAGCCTCTCTGTTCGGGGTAGAATCTGGATCCCACAAAACACCCAAAATACCACTAATGCCGAGCAGAACAGGCCCAAGTCTGTCTGTGTCAAGCAAAGACTGCTCCCATCCCCAGGTGGTGACATGGGAAGACCTGGGAATGGCCCCGGGAGGGAGACGGGGAGAAGCCTGGTCAGTGGGATGGGATGGGATGGGATGGGATGGGATGGGAATCCTTCTCCAGTGCTCTAGCTCATCCTGAGCAGCGGCTGCGCAGGCTGAGTGCAATCCAAGTTATTTTTAGCTTTGTGAAAGCTAAGTCAAGAAAGTCAAAGTATTTTAGGTTTTCACTTTCTCCCCTCTTCCCCTTTTTAACAAAACAAACAGCTTCATTCTCGGAAAGAAAATTCCAACAGCCCTCAGTGTGTGGTGTGATCTCTTATCTTTTACTCCTTATAAAATCACTGAGTTACTTAGCTTTGAAGAACAACTATTTCTGATAACACTTTTCTCTCCCCCGCTGACAGTGTTGTTAACACATTTAGACAGCTTTCTGACAGCCTCTTTCCATGTGACATCCTGGAAGAAATACTTGTTTTGAAATAGCTCTTACTGAGGATGGAGCCAGCCTGAGCTCCTGCCTCCGTCTCACAGACCTCTCATGCCCAGGGATCTGTATTTTATGTATTTTTTTCTCTGAGGTTACAAAATGTCTTTCTTGTTGAACAACATGGCTGGCTGTGACATGGCAATTTGTCCTCTTCTGATGGGCTCTGTTTTGGGGACAATATTAGCAAACGGGCTGATCAGGACCGATACACGTAATTCAGTGCCAGTTCCCCCAGGGTGCCACTGGGCAGGACCCAGAGCAGGAGGGTGAGAGAGCCCTTCCTCACAGACGTGCCTGCCCCGGGGAGGCTTTGAGAATTGATGCTTCTGCTTATCTGACCAGTCTGGTGGAGAATATTTCCCTGTCATGGTCCAGGTCCCTCCAGGGCTGGTGTTTATACCGATAAAGAGAAATGAGATAACACTGGTGGGAAGTAAAAGAAGGTTCTCAGGAGCACGAGGTTGTGCACTGGGAATGGAGCTAAAACTCCCAGAGACCTCCCGCCAGCGTGGGGCTGTTACAGTCTCTGGTGCAATAATACTGAATGCAGCGGAAGCAGCAAAATCCAGAAGGCAATAAATATTAAAAAAAAAAGGCAAAGCAATGACATATTTTTTCACAAGAAAACTCTCCTTGCACTTTCTCCCAAGAAGCTGCTACTATAAAACACTCCACAAGTAAATGCAGCTGGAGCTGGAGTTGGTCCCTCGCTCTGCCAGGCGTTGAGTGGGGCCCCGGGATCTGGTGCTGATGCCGACTGGTGTTCTCCAGGCAGAAACAAAAGCCTCCTGTAAATGGATGAGTGAGGAAGGCAGTGCTGGGGAGCGCTGGGGGCTGCCACCCTTCGGCACCTCTTCACTCGAGAGCCCTTTTTCCCACCCGGGAAGTCTGTGCAGCCGGAGAGGCGCAGTGGAGCCCCTGCCCTGATGCTCCACGGGCTCCCATCGACGCCGCAGGACCACGGACGGGCTCAGTGCAAAGGCACTGAACAGGACTTGCAAACTTACTGAAACAAACCTTCTGGGAAGGAGCTGAAAATAATTTCTTAGGCCTGTCAGTGAGTTTCTGATTTTGACAGAACAACGGCGCGGCAGGATGGATCTGAGCTCCTGTCCCCTTAAACCGCTGCTGATCATGCATCAGCCCTGTCACTTCAGTGTGGCGCTGCTTAATGTGATGCAGCACAGCCACGTATCCAAAGCAATTTCAGGCTTCATAAACATGCATCACGCAAGAGAGCCCCTGTGCAGGAATCTGCTGCTGCTGCTGCTCACGGGCCCAAGCTGCCCCTGCCCGCAGAGGATGCTTTCTGGATGCTAATTGCTAAAAACCCAGGAGGAGGATCCGAGTCGGAACGCGGGAAGAGGATTAACCTCAGAGCCAGTGTGTCTGCATTGCTTACGCTCACACGCTGCCTGTATTCATCACCCATCTCTTTTCATAGGAATTAAAAAGGAATCGGGCCTGTTCCCGTGCAGACAAACGCCACTCCCCTGGCAGTTTCTCTGGCTCCAAGGTCCAGGGTATTTCCAGCTGTATTTGGGTATTTCCAGCTGTATTTTCTGAGGGCCCCAGGTTCACTCTTCCTCCATGGACTGATGAAGCCCATGATGTCCCTTCCCAGCTGGAAGCTTCCCCTGTGTCCACGTCACCCTACAGCACGATGGAGCCAAGGGGTCTCAGCGCAGCCCCTCTGTGGTCTGTCTGCCTGCTTGGGTAGCCTGCCTGGGGGGCTGTGAATGCCCGGCTTATGCTGCCAGATTTGCTCCCTAACGCCCTTCGGAAGAGGCCAGACGTGCAGGGAAGACAACTCTCGCTCTGCTTTGCACCCCTGTGAGCTAACCAGCAGTGCCACACAGCCGCCGCTGGCAGAATTCAGCACCGGGCTGAATTTTAGAGGGGAACAGTCCAGCTCTGAGCCGCCTGCCTGCAGCCGGGCTCCCCCAGTGCTGCTCACCTCTTGGGGGGGGCCTGGGGACCCCACAGCAGCTGCTGGGAGGAGCTGATGGACTGAGCGACATTCCCAGGACCTCAGATTCCACCACATTTTGCAGCATAATGAAAGGCCACGTACTTGCTGAGTAATGCCAAGAAAATGAATTCAACCAGAAAATCAGATATGCAAAACGCGTGTGTCCCATAAGGAGGGATTTTCCCGCCTGCCAGGACAGAGCCCATCGCAGCAGGTTGATCCGTTCCCAGGAGACGGCGTCTCCCTCTTTTCTCACTTTGATATTGAATATGCAAAATCCTATTTAATTTGCACTGTATTAGGTACTTCATGTCACAGGGGGTGACATTCTTCTCCTATGTATAAGCTGTTTAACAGATGAGCAGTCAAGTGGCAAAGAAATACATTATTAATGCTTCTGGTTAAATTAACTGATTAAAAACACTGTAGCTAAAATGTACGTATCAGCACTTTACTCACACTAAATGAGAAATTAATAGAATATGGCGGCTTGTTTTTTAATGAAAAGTAGATAGGGGTGGTCTGGAAAGGGATGCCACCTCTAATGGAAATGACCCGTTTGCTCCACGGGCCACGCAGGTTTGGTTTGCTCAGCACACGCCTTCGTGTCCTCGTCAGCACGTCTGGGCACAGCTCAGCCCCGCGGCTGGGCCACGCTGGGCGCGCGCGGGCAGGGGCTGCAGCTCCGGGAAACAAACTCCTGGTTCGCAGCTCCTACTTGCTTGGCCTAATTGGCAATGTTTCCTCTGCCGTTTCTTTGAACAAGCTGTTCTGGTGTTGCATGTTTTACATCTGAGAAAGAGCATTTACCACAGCAGCAGTGCGTAACCCTGACCGAGGGAGCGGATCAAAGCGCTAATCTGAGATCAAAGGCCTTTAGCAGTGCTACAGCAGAAATAAATTAAGTTAGCAACAGATTTCTTAATGATATTTACATTTTTAATTTGCATAATACATGATTAAAATGAAATGGGCATTTTTATTTTTTAAGCAGGCTCAATTAATTAAAAAAAAAAAAACAGCATCATAATCTTCTAGGAATAGATTCCCATCAAGATAAGGGCAATGAAAATGCCAAGAAATTTTTAATTTACCCAACACACAACTCACAGCATAATGCAGATCTCCACAAGTGACCAGTGTGTTGCAGCCTGAGAAAACCCCAAGGGGCAGAGCTGCCAGGAGGAGCCCAGTGACACCCAGTCCCACCACTTTCCCTTGGTGGTGGCTGGGAAAGGCTCGCACAGGCTCTGCAGTTTTACTTTAAGCAGGTTTATTTCTCTGCAAAAGGTAGATCTTGCAAGCTTTAGGCTACTCGCATTCGAATTGTTCTCACTATCAGATACCTCATCAAATTCGTGCCTGGCGAATCTGGCAGCCTTCTATGACAGGGTTACAGCACTGGTGGGTGCAGGTAGAGCAATGACGTCACCTACTGGGACAGGCGCTGTGTAACAGCTTTGCTGGGGACATGGACAGGGGGATCGAGGCCCCCTCAGCAAGTTCCCCACCGACACCGAGCTGTGTGGTGTGGGGACACGCTGAGGGGAGGGATGTGCCATCCCGAGGGACCTGGGCAGGCTGGAGAGGGGGGACGGGCAAACCTCATGGAGTTCAGCAAGGCCAAGGGCAAGGTCCTGCCCGTGGGTCGGGGCAATCCCAGGCACAAATCCAGGCTGGGCGAGGAGGGGATGAGAGCAGCCCCGAGGAGAAGGACTTGGGGGTGTTGGTGGGTGGAAAACTGCCTGTGAGCCAGCAACGTGCGCTGGCAGCCCAGAAAGCCACCCGTGTGCTGGGCTGCACCCAGAGCAGTGTGGGCAGCAGGGCGAGGGGGGATTCTGCCCCTCTGCTCCGCTCTGGGAGACCCCCCTGCAGTGCTGGGTCCAGCTCTGGGGGCACCAACATAAGGATGAGGGGTGATGGTTTTAACCTGATAGAGGACAGATTTAGGTTAGATCTAAGGCAGAAATGTGAGGGTGGTGAGACACTGGCACAGGTTGCCCAGAGAAGCTGTGGCTGCCCCCTCCCTGGAAGGGTTCAAGGCCAGGTTGGACGGGGCTTTGGGCAACCTGGGCTAGTGGAAGGTGTCCCTGCCTGGGGCAATGGGGTGGGACTGGATGGGCATTAAGGTCCCTTCCAACCCAAACCAGTCTGTGATTCTGTGAAATACTTGGGCTCACTTTGATTAATTAGCAATTCAGATTTTTTGTGTGTGGGTTGCCACAAGTACAGAATTAAACTGCAGTGTTTATTCATGCCTCCAGTTTATGACACCCTGCGGCTGGGGAGGAACAGCTGGGTTGGACCGTGCCTACCGGCGAAGGTCAAGTCCGATGCCCAGACCTGCCCCGCAGGAGAAGGGTGCGGAAGGAGGCGAGTCCACTTGGGCCCTCACCTGCTCTGAGCGATGAGCAACACCCTCCCCAGACCTTCCTGAGCCTGCGTAAAGTCAGCAAATGCGTCCTGGCAATCACCGATGACCAAATAAATCAGGCATGTTCAGATGTCACTTTTATGGTCGTGCTTTGGGCTATAAGCACATTTTAAAGTGTAATATATGGGAGAAAAAAATGTTTGAAAGCTTAAAATTATTAAGGATCTGTAATACAGGGTTTAGGCGACACAGCTGTAAGTGTCTCTTTCTACTGTGTTTTATTGGCCTGCGGTGTAATCTAGTGTGGGATGTGGTGTCCATCTGGCGCACAGCTCGAGCGAAATACGAAGCAGAGAAGCAAGGCCACGACTGAAATAAATCCAGGCTCATGCCTGTGATTGACTGGGCTTGTAACAAAACCTGCAGGATGATCAAGTACTTCAGATTTGTCTTTATTACGTGCGGCGGAGCTCAGCGCTGGCACCGCGTCTCTCCGCACACGCTCTCCAGTTTCGGCCCCCCCCCCCCACCGCCGCTGCCCTGGGCCCTCATGGGTGATTAGTTACGGGTGCCAGAGTCGAGCCTCCGCCCAGGCAGGCAAATGCTTTTCTCACTTATCCCAGAGCAAATTGGGTCCAACTGGTTAATTTGTGAAAATTTGCTGTAAACTGAATACAGGATGTGAAAACCAAACCCACTTTTTTTTTTGAAAAAAATTGCCTTCTCAGATAAACTGGGATTTGCAAATCTCGAGGCTCTGCCCTGAGGGAGCCCTGGATCTGGGGCACAGAACTGCTGAAACCAGGGGTGGCCTCTGCACAGGTACCACCTTCGGGCCACCTTCAGGTCCTGAGCTGGTGACCAGCCAACACACCCTGCCCAGTCTGAAACGCCACGCGTAGGGATGGACACAGGGCAATTAAATTCTTCTTAAATATTCATTGCTAAGCCCCAGCTTAATAAATGTTCATACCTACCTGGCATGTAGCATATAATATTAAACTTAAGAAATCTAAATTAACTTCTATACTCCGTTTACACTGTAACCCAATAGCGGCAGTCAACCGATTGTTTCTCATTCTTGTGTTGATGCTTCAAAAAATCAGGGCTTTAAGTAAGATGATGCACTGAATAACAAACGGAGTTCTGCAAATATTATGACATATTGTTTGTCATCTGCCCTAAATATTTAACAGTTCAGTTTTACAAGATTTTTATGCCACATGCTGAGAATTTGCTCCTGATAGATGCAGAATTTGATTGATGAAATGGATTCTATTCAGGAGCTGACAATCCCAAACCCTTGTCAGGGTCTTTGCTGTTAACATCTTATGTTTTTTTCCCCCTCTTTCTAAAAGAAAGCAGAGAGAGGGGAAAAAAAACCCCACAGAGCTCTCTGGAAAAATTGTTTCTGCTTAATCCCATCTACTCTCCACAGAAAAACCTTTACGTAGGAAAAGATCAAAGGTCTGTAATAGATTTCAACAGGTTTCCAAGAGGTGTGTGGTGCAGAAAGGAGTTCACGGCTGGAGTGATTAAATTGCCCTGTGCTGCTGGTGCTCCGGGCTGCCAAAGATGTAATTGGGAGATTTAGACACCTATTTTAGCCTTTTCATCTTCCTATTTTAATGTCGTTAAACAGAATTAAAAACCAGCCTTTGCCAGGATGTGGCTCTTACTGTGCGTGCTGGGAGCGGGGGGGTGGTGGGGAGCAGGGGGCTGCTCCAGGCAGGGGCTTGGGGGGCAGCGCTGGGGCCTGGGCCCTGTGTTCCCTGTCCCACACTGGGCCATGCTGGGGAAAATAACGCCCGAGCCCATTTCTGTGGAGATGGGGTTTCCCCCCCCCGTTCCTAGATGGTTACTCGGTGCTGACCGAGCAGGAGGGAGGAATGGGGAGTGTTTCTGGCAGCGCGGGCAGACGCAGCCCTGGAGCATCCTGGGGAGAGGGCGGCCGCTGCGTCTGCGGGATCCGGTGTTTTGTGAGAAGACAAAGCTCAGGAGTTTTTAGAAATTCCTTCACAATCTACCTTGACTAACATCTTTCACGGTGAGAAAGATCTGCCTAGGGTAGGCATTTTGTAAACGTGCAGTGTTCAAAATTTTTTATGAATGGTTATTCCTCCTTCCTTTCTTTTTTTTTTTTTTTCATTTCTTAATTGTCAATCCTGAATGCCCAGGGTAATTACAGCTGAAAGATTTGCTGACTTAAAAGCAGCACTTTATTCCAGGGAATGAAAGAAAAAAAGGGAATGACAAAAGGATCTGCTCTGAAAAATGCTTTCATTATTTTCCTGTCATCTGTACTCTCAGTTTACAAACAGCTACAGAGAGAGCAGGGATGCAAGGGGATGCGCTGAACTGCCCAGCAGCGCGGCTGCAGAGGACTTCTACGTTCCCCTAAATGATCAAAATGGGCTATTAAGAATCTTTTCCATCTGATAAAGAACATGGTGCACATGAAAGAGCAGCTTGTGTGGGGCTGCGGCCGGTGCCTTCGGCTGCGGCACCACTCGCTCTGGGGCTTGCGGGGTCCCCGTCACGGGGGTGGGCACCCACCTGCACCCGGCCACGCTTCCCGGCTGCCCGGGGCGTCTGACGCTGCCCCCGGCCCCTCTGCCCGAGGCCGGGGCTCGGCACGTGGCACCTGCGGAGCCGGTGTCACACCAGAGCGGGGCCCTGGTCCCGTCCATGCCGACCTCTGCTCCCGTGGGAAAAGGGGTTTGGGGGTGCCCAGACCCAATGGCCACTCGGGAAGGGCAGCACCCGCTGCCGGGCACCCGGCGAGGCCACGCTGACGTCTCCCCTCCGGCTCCTGGAGGGTGACGAGCTGCAGGTGCCATTTACAGCATGTCCCTACCCAGAGCCGGGAGCCGCCGCTCTGCAGGGATCCAACTGTCACACTGACAGAGCTGAAGGCGTTTCAGTATGAATTGAACCAAATATGTGCTAATGAAGCTGAATATTCATTATTATGACTAAACAAACTCAATGAATCACAAATTAAAGTGGGTAAATTATTAGTTTGGTAGCTCAGAAAAGGGGAAATTTGAAGACCATTCCAATTATAGAGGAGGTGGAATAGGAAAACTTTATTAATAGATTCAAATCCAATTAAAAATGCATGTTAGTCACCGTATAGTGCTTCACACCTTTGTCATCAATGACAATGGATGTGACTGTACCACTTGTCTGCTCAGCAGTGACCTAACCACTTAATTGTTCACAGCAAACCCCAAAGCTTTGACATTTTGTGATAATTCCAAGATTTATCACAGTGATCACTGTTTATTTAATGCTAAGGACAGTGTTTCCTCAACTACAGCATTATGAATTACCAAGGATTATGTGTTCAGTGGCTCCTATTGATTCATGCAGAGCTCATTAATGAGATACATCACCCAATCATAAACATGAGCAATAACACATGCCTCGTTAGTGCAAACGAGCAGACGGCTGCAGGGAGCACGGAGCGTGGGGGCAGGTCTCTGGAAGGGTTAATGGGATAATACCTGCTCTGAAGTGAAAAGCAGCACCTGCCTGTGGGGCCGCGCTGCAGCGGGTTATCGCTCCCTTCTAATTGCCCCGGCCTTGGGGTGGGGATTTGTGCCTCCCTGGGGCAGCTGGGTCCTCTGTCAGAGCAGTGGGAGAGGCTGAGGAGCTGGAGGAGTGATCAGAGCATAGGGCAGACCTGTAGATCTAAGGTATGTTTGCTGAACTTTATTTAGATAAAAATTTCTTGTTATCTGGAGCCCCTCCTGTAGGTGATACTGGAATTAGCTCCTTGTACCAGCTCTGGAGCTAAAGGGGCCTTTGTAGGAATCAAGCTTTGGCCAGGCACTTGGCAATGCCTGGGAAGGCAGCTCGAGTCTGGGAGCTTCCAGCTTCAGGACCGGGGCCTCGCCGCGGTCACCGGGGCCTCGCTGCGGTCAGGGCCTGGCGGGGAGCTCGGCCGCAATCTCTGTACCCCCGTGTCACTGCCTTAGCTCCAGGTCTGTCGGGGTAGTACACGGGGTGAGAAATTGTGGGTGAGACTGTGGAAGGTAAACTGACTGGCTTCCTGTGGGGTGTTAAATAACCCCTTACTTCCTTGCATTTTTTTTTCTGGATTTTTTTTTTTTCCTGCTATTTCTTTCATTTTAGGTGAGTCAGTATCTCCTGTGTAGTGGTTGTATGGTATAAAGTAAACTGGGAGTAGCATGAATTCATCAAGAAAAAAATGATTTGACAGAAGTTAAGTAAGCTCGGGAGGAAGGGATACTTGTGAGTGGGAGATGCAAAAGGAGCTTAAAATGTGGCTGAGCTGAATTTGACTTTAATTAAAAAGCGTATTCAAGGAAGAGTTTTCTGACAGGAAAGCCGAGGAGTGAAGGTTTCCTATTTCCCACCCTATTTATAAACCAGTGAACATGAGCTGGCGTTCCTCCTCCCCACAGTGGGTCTGCAGTAAACAGATTGTCTGTGGGGAAACCACATGAAGTTGGGCAAAACAATCCTCCCTCTCTTCCTCCGGCGTGTGGGATGAGCAGCTGTGGAGCAGCCCCACGGGGGTTACTACTGCCCTGCCTGGGCCGCAGAGCTGGATCAGGGACTGTGTCCCCAACTTATCCTCTAATGTACAGATGAGCGGTGCAGAGCTCTAGTAATCGCTTCAGTTTCAAAGAGCTAAGTGTGAAAAACCCAGATTAATAAGTAGAACAGTCCCTCTGAAAGCAAATTCCGAGAGGATGCTGCAGACGTGCACCCTACAATAGTGCTGAGCACCTGGTTTATGCATCGCTTTCTTCTTGATGCGTGTAATATATTTAAAGGCTATTTGGAAAAGGTATTTCTAGCACCTTCTAGCCCAGCAGTAAGTGGGACTCTGCTGGGGAGCAGCACGTGAATCTGACGGACCGAAGTGTCAGTCCGTGCCCTGCGCAAAATCCTGAATTAAGCTACTGCAAATGCGTCAGTCCCAGTAACTCCTGGGGGTGGTTGGGGGAAGCTGCAGGGCGCTGAGCCAGCTCTAGAAATTGTGTATCATGTGCGAAGGTACCCTCTGCCCTGGGGCGGTTGTGCCGAGCGTGGGGGGGACCCGTGTGGCAGCAGGAGCCGCGGGGCTGGCGAGCTGCTGGCTCTGCGGAGCTCTGCGGGTGCCGGTGCCCGGCCGGGGGCACAGCCTGCTCTGTGCCGCACTCCTACAGCTGGTGTCACAACTCAGCCGCTCTGCCGGGGGTGCCTGCAGCCCCTGTGCTTCATGGATTCCCTAAATTAAAATCAACTAGTAACACATTGGAGCTGTAACAATGAAAATACATGAGTTAGCACTGGAAATCAATAGCATTATTTCTGGTCATGCTGTGGACCTTGCTGTAGAAACAATGCCAAAAAGATCTGAAATTAAAACATGAAGTGAGATATAAGGCTCCTGCGTGCTGGTGTGCTCTTCCCTTCCCCGTCCCTGTGCAGGGCGGGTGCAGTCCTTGCCCCCTCCCTGTTGCCCCAGCAGAGCCTCCTTGGAGCAGGAGCGGGGCAGCTACTAGGAGGTTCTCGGGCGTGGAGATGACCTTGCCTTCTCCTGAGCGGGGAACAGTGCGGATCTCCAGGCTTTGCTCAGGTCCCTCTTGGGTAACTACTTGCAAGAAATGCAGTGTGAATTATTTTACTTCTTAAATACTGTTTATGGAAATACTTCAAGGCCTGACCTAAGTCACATCTCACCAGACAATGAGTTGGAATAACCCTACTGCTTAGCATTTCACTTGGCTTTGTAGTATAAAGAGACTACTGTAGCTTTATAGTGTAAAGAGAAAAACCAGACACCAGCTAGAAGGCAAGGGGAAGAAGAGATGTGACTTTTAAAACTTGCAGGTTGTAGGATTAAGGCCCAGGAAGATAATTCTTTGCTCAAGACCAGCGGTGAGTTTGGCACCAAGTCCTGGGTACCCAACCTGCAGTGCGAGCTCGCTCCCTCCCTCCCGCCTTGCCGGCAGGTTTCGGGGACTCACTGGCTGGAGCTGGGGGCCCTGCAGCACCCGCCTGGCCCCTCCTGCTAGAGAAGAGCCCTTCCAGTGCCACAGCATGCTGTGAGACATGTGCTTCATCGCAGGGAGCAAACCAGCTCTGTGGCAGCTGCTTTGAGCTTCATCCCCCCGGCCCTCCCAGCTCCCCGAGGAGGACAGGACCGAGCTCAGCCGGGTGAGGACTACAGCGAGATGTGACAACTGTCTGTAAGTGTTCGGAAGGCATCAGCTCTTATTTGCACAGATCCCAGGAGGGTGAGCGGAGATAGTGAAGATCAGATGGAAATTTTAGGCTGGACTTCAGAAAGAGCTTCCTTGCTGCAAAGCCAACAGAGAGAAGGCACAGCCTCTTGGGATGGGAATCTTCCTGATGCTGCAGATAAACTCCCACTGCTGTCCCCCCACTTCTGCTTTCTCCTGGCCTGTGTCCTTAGGAATGCCTAGCCAGAGACCTTGAAGGATAAATCAGGCTCCTGGGAACTGCTACAGCCAGGAAAAACTGCTTTCAGTTGACAGACAACCCCAAATCACAGTGGGTGTGCCGCAATACGTGTGACACGATCGGGAGCAATGCTTTAATTTAGATACTCGCCTTGGCAGAGCAGTGCAGGGAGGGTGATGGAACAAGAAACCTGCAGGGCAGCAGCATCCCGCTTCTTCCCTGTAGACCAGGCAGTGTCCCAGGCTTCTGGAGAAATCATTTCAGATGCACCAGGTGCTTCACAACTATTAAATAAACCAGCTTTCCCAGTTGTCTCTCTTTAAACCGACTGCAGGAGAGGATTAACCTCAGAGCCAAGCTGGCCGTGCTGACAGCTCAGTCCCAAAGTAGGGGGATGGTTGTGAGCTCTGAGAATTGCCGCCTCTTCCTCAGCATCCCGTCCTCCTGCGGAGACCCAGCTCAGCTCTTTCCCCTTTCTGCCACCTGTGACAGGCGTCACCCTCCTGTTTGATGGTCAGCACTTGCAGGCAGGAGGTGCGGCGTCTCCCTGACTCCTGCCCTGACACGCAGCCTGTTCCCCTCACGCTCCACCTCCTGTGTCACCCCCGGCTGAAAACTCCCTGGAAATGCCGGAGGCTGCAGACGGATCCTGGCAGACCCAGGCACAGGCAGACCAGCACCTCGTCCTGCTGATCTCTGTCCTCGGCGGCCTCCCCTCTCCCAACACCCCGCTCCCATTCCTGTTCCTGCAGCTTCTCAGCCCTTTGCGGGGTGATGGGGACCAAGAGGGCAGTTTGGGGAGGGACACCTATTTAGGAAATAATCTGTCGCTTCACAGTGGAAGAAACCCTCACTTCTACATTTTTAAGGAAAGGAAACTTATTAAATGCTCTCCTGGTATGTTGTAGAGCAAATGGGAGGGAGTGTCTGGAAGCCGTGCTGTAATGACTTGTGATGCTTTGCCACCCAGGAAAGCACTTGGAAAATCACTGGGAGGAAAAATCTTAGTTCACTCTGCAGGAATCTTGGGTTTTATGCTGCTTTGGAGTTACTGTGAGGAGCTTTAGGACACTGAAAGCTCCACTCGGCTGAAGAAAGGACAAAGATTCCCAGGGTCGAAATTTTGCTCCACTTATCAATATTAGTAAATTTAAAGCTGCCTCCCTTGTGTTACTGCGACCTGCCAGCAGTGACTAAAGATTCAAGGTAGTGTCCGTGTCCCCATCAGGCAGGTCGAGTCCTGCTTGCTGGAGGTGAGCTCCCCAGAGAGGGTTTGGCTGGCGAGCAGGTTGCGGCAGTGAACGCTTCCCCCACGATGACAGGCACAACGCGGTGATGTGGAGATTTTTCTGAGCTGTAATTGCTTTTCTCAGATGAAACAGCAGTGGGAACTGGGAATAAAATTGGTGCCATGTTAGCACATTCGCAGCTGGGGGGATCCCTTCATGCTCACAGAATGCAGCAGCAGACCCTGCAAGGGGCTTCCCCCCGGGCTGTGGGGGAGAAGCACCCAGCGGTGAGGGGTCCCCAGGGAGGGTGGCCGCCGGGGGAGGCTCTGCCTGGCCTCCTGCTCGCTCACAAACGCTTTTATTTTTAGACAAGAGCTTTTGCCAGTGGCCTGGTGATCTGTGGGTGTTTCTTATCCTTGAGGAGAGGCTAATGTGGAAGGAGAAGCAGTGCTTGATATTAAATGCCCTCACTTCAGGGTTTTTCCTGCGGAAAAATGACTAAAGACATTGAGCGAATGATACAAGGAGAAGCTATCGACTGGACTAGCAAAGTAGCGCCCTTGCTCAGCACCGCAGGGCTCTGACACCGAGCTGGTTTGCAGCGTTTCTTTCAAACGGCGCTTCCAGGTGCTGGCACACCCCTTCCTGATGTGCGTGCTTTCTGACGGGGTCCGGTAACGATGGAGGCTTCGTACACGTGGACAGGTCACTGGAGGGCAGGGTGATGAGCTGGAAAGGCACTGGTTTTGTAACTGAAAGCGTTGGGAAGTGCAGCAGAACTTCTGGAACTTAATCCAGACTGAAGTGCTGAAATCTGGGCAAAATGCACAGAGCAGTGGAAATCAGATTTTCTTGTCTGCTTCCTAGCAGGAGCGATCTGTCTTTTGAGGATGCAGAAAAGCAAAGGGAGGGTCTGCAGGCTGCTGCTGTGTGTGTCCATCTCTGCTGGGCCCCGGGGAGCCTTGCCCAGCCTGAGCTGAGCCTGCCCAGCTGCCCCGCTGCTCGCCCAGGCTTCAGCACAAACAGTGACTTGCAAATCCTCCTCTGCAAAACCTGGGGCCTGTCCCTGACAGTACCCTACCCCCTCGCTTGAGAGACTCTAATTGCCATGATCCTTCTCCATGTTGTAGTAATAAAGTGCTTGCTTCCCCCATAAGCAGGACTTCATTTTGGTGCATTCAAGCTCTGTGTTCAGTTTTTTGGTTTTGGGAGGCTCTTCCTGAAGTATTCATGTTGAACTAACAAATTTTTATTAATGCTTTTAAATGGAGGTGAAAATGATGCGTTATCTCAGACGTCAGGCTTGATGAAACCAAAAATCCCACCGGTTCAACCTCTGTTCCTTCTGCTTTGTGCAGCTGAGCCTTAATGCAGTACTGATGTTGCAGTACCCTCCCAGAGGGGTAGGGAAGCCCGAACTGGATTAGCATAGCTGAACCGGCTATTCCAGCTGGGCTTCCTTTGCTCTCAAGAGCTTCTCCGACTTCATTCATTAATGTGCTGCTAAAACAAGTGAATGGGTTTGAAATGTAAGTTTGGTCTCTCTATTTTCCCTCACCTAACCAAGTGTACAACTATTTATTTCCTACAGTAGAGTAATCCAGACACAAATCCTAGGAGCAGCTGGGTTAATCTCTCCAGCAATTGAAGCTGGTCAATAGGACCCAGTGGAAGGGGGAACATATTGGATTGGGCAGCAGAGATAACCCATCTTCATTTCCTTTATCCCTTAATTGAGGGATGGGTCTCCAGTGCTCTCATTTTGAGGATCACCTCGCTGGTGCAGTCAGCACAGGGTTGGGGGTGGCCGGCTTTGGGCACTGGGGAGGCAGCAGCTCCTGTGTCGCTATGGGGTCCCCTTGGGTGTGGCCCCGCTCTGCTGTGGCGCGGCTACGGTGATGGGACCTGAGCAAAGAACGTGCTGCGGGGAGGTGTGCAGCCATGCACCTCGAATACTGGGTTCAGTTTTGGGCCCCTTGCTACAAGAAAGACCTTGAGGTGCTGGAGTGTGTCCAGAGAAGGGCTGCGAAGCTGGTGCAGGGTCTGGAGCACAAGTCCTGTGAGGGAACTGGGGGGGTTTAGCCTGGAGAAGAGGAGGCTGAGGGGAGACCTCATCACTCTCTACAACTCCCTGAAAGGAGGTTGGAGCGAGGTGGGGGTCGGTCTCCCAAGTAACAAGCGATAGGACAAGAGGAAACGGCCTCGAGATGCGCCAGGGGAGGTTCAGACTGGATACTGGGAAAAATTTCTTCACCGAAAGGGTTGTCAAACACTGGAAGAGGCTGCCCAGGGAAGGGGTTGAGTGACCATCCCTGGGGGTATTTAAAGGACGTGTAGATGTGGCACTTGGGGACATGGTTTAGTGGTGGGCTTGGCAGTGCTGGCTTAACGGTTGGACTCGATGATCTTAAAGGTCTTTGCCAACCTAAACGATTCTATGACTTCATAATTCTATGTGCGTGCTTAGGTGTTGCTTTTTCCTTCTATGCAGATTTTACTGTTAATAATGCTATTTTAGCTTCCTCGTCCAGAAGCCTGTATTTTTGATCTCTCTCAAATAGATCTTCCTAGCAAATCTGGAACATATTATTACAGAGTATATTGCATGAATATAAGAAACTTATTTTTTTCTTAAGAGTTCTTTAAATAATCATTGCTTGTTAAGAGCTGAAACAAAGATACGTAAATGTCTGTTTCTGGAGGAGGGACGTACGTTAAAGGTCACAGGGAGAGCTGTGAGGGTTGCCTATGGAGCTGAAGGGATAAACACAAATGCCCGCCTTAACCACTCTCATCCTCTTGACGCTCACCCACCACCAGTGCAGTAACGCAGCCTTTTCTGCGGGAGAGGAGGGGGAAAAGGCATCTCAGCTGTGCTGAAGAGTACATGTGCTGAATCTCTTTCTATAAATTTTCATTTTTTTTAAAGTAGTATCAGGTACTAATAACTAAGCCTTTTCCTGGTTTAATAACAAGGAATCTTCCTCATGTCAGAGGCAGTATCAGAAACAACGGGGCCAATTAACTCTGAGTTTTCCTGTGACCTTTGAAGTCTGCATTGAGATGCACTTTGTATAAACAGACTAAAATAGTATCAAAAGATGATGATTGTTTCTTCAATTTAGAAGCAAAAAAGGCTTTCCTTAAACATGGCAAGTGTGTGCGGAGAGGTCAGCAAACCGAGTCCCATGCCAGCGCAGAGGCTGGTATCGAAACCCCAACCTGTTTCAAAGCTGTATTTGGGCCGCAGCGTGGCCAGTGCTCGGCCTCTCCTGGGCTTTGCCCTCTGGGGAGGAGCTGCCTCAAGCCGTGTTTCTCCCTGGCTCTTTGGGACCCAGGCCAAGCTCCGCGCTCGGGCAGGTCAGCTCACCGCGGGTCTGTGACCGTCTGCCGGGCCCCTGCCCCGCGGCCTGGGGGGGACTGGCCAAGGCAGAACACCCTCCACCACAGCACAGCTTTGTCCTGCTCGTGTCGCCGCTGCCCCTGTGCCGCCTGCACCGATTAATGAGAAGGTGGCTTAGGGCAGAGCACTAGGGAGTTGGTTTAATTACCGGGTTACAAGGTATTTGTGCCTAAATTAACTTTGGCTCCGTTCTCCTCCCATTACCCAAACTGAGTTAAAACACCACGTAGTAGTGCAGACTTCTAATGGGTTCTCTAGGAGGTGGCTGTGGCTTTATCTGCTGATTAATAACCACAAGCTGGATTGAAGGTCGCAGTGTTATGTTCTCCATGGGTGTATAAAAATAAACACATAAGACGTCCTTTCAGTACTTCTGTGCAGGCATTGTGCAGGGGCCCAGAGCATAAACATGGCTGTAAAATCATTGTAACATCACACAGCTCAATGACAATATATTGTCTAATTATGGAAAGCTCAAAGACATCCCCAAGAAGATATAAAGTGGAAATGTAGCTCTATGGATGGATCCAAGATGAATCCTGAGGAGACTGGGTAAAAGAAATGGGCATTAATGAGTAGCACAGAAATCAGGACATGAGGAAATTCAACTATAAAAAAATGGGGAAAAGGGGTTGTCTGTATAACTAGGAAACAGCTAAAACAACAGACCAAAAGGGAAACATAAAGCTGGAAATTGGGTAATAAATCTCTGCCCTCATCAAAGAAGAGACAGTTCTATTGGAAAATAAAAACAACATTCTAGAACACAACAAAGTGGAATTTATAGTCCAATTAAAAATGCACGACTAAAAAAAGAAAACCTCGAATACTTTTCTACTTTAGGTAGAATACAGTGAGAACACAGCATATCTGGGGGGGGAAAGACAATCGGAAACTGGAAGCAAACACTAGCTGGCATGTGCATCTGATGAAAGACACCTCTCTGCCTCTGAGATGCTCTGCAAAGTCACGAGCTGCTTCAGAACTCCTCTGGACTTTGATTCATCTGCTCTACACCAGTCAAATGTCTGGCTCTGGTGCTCCAGCCTGAGGTTGAGAGACCATGAAAAATGGAGCCTGGGGAAGAGATGGTCTCATCTGTCCCATGCCTTTGCTCCGGGTTTACAGGGGACAGCTGTGCTCTGTGACAGGACTGTGCGAATCTTGTAGATGTGATTTAAACCTGAAGCTTTTAAACTACTGGGAGATGTAACTGGAGACTGGGGACAGGATGGAGGCTTGTACCTGGAGTGGCTTCAGCAGAGGAAGCTGTAAGAGGAGCCCGGAGCAGCCCTGTGGTTCTCATCCCCCAAAGGAAATGCTGTGTCAAGCATTAATGTGGCTACAAACCTAATGAAACAGCCTACAGCTCAATGACAACAGATTGTCTAATTATAGAGGCCACAAAGGCGGCTTTAAGCATCATATAAACCAGAAGTGTGGATCTGAAGATGAGTCTTTAACTCCCAAAGAACAAGGAAAGGGGGGAGGAACGCTGTTGTGCTGCACAGGGAGGGCACCTTCCTCTCTGCCGACACTGGTGTTGGCACTGGGAGGAGAGGGGCCCCGGTAGTGCTTTGGTGGGGAAAGAGAATATCCAAGTGTCTTTGGAGGGAGGGAGAGAGAAAAGCAAACACCATTATTATCACAAATGCTCCAGAAAACTCAGGGCAGCTTTTGCATGAGCAACCAAAGCTGTGCTAGCCACACAAACCACACTCCCTGCGGGGATTAAATAAACTTCCTCAAATTGCTTCAGACATTTTCCACTCTCTCCACTCATTTTATGTGCAGAGTTCAGCGCGACACTGTTTCCTATTTGAACATCACTTGTCACTTATATTTGGGTCGTTTTTCTTCTCTCTGCCAATACCTTGTCCTTCGGGCTCTTGAGTCTCGTGTCCTTCCCCAGACCAGCTCTCGGCACAGTGAGGGCACGCCACCGCCCTCGGCCTGGCCCGGCAATGAGGCGATGGCTGGGACGTTTGTGCACCAGGGACATGACTCAGCTGCCCGCCCTGTCCTTCCTCTCTAAGGGCATTGCTGTCCTTTCTCTCTGCGCGACTCGGCAGCCCCTGCCCTGCTGCAGTGCCGGCAGCGCTGCCAGCAGCACCAGCTGGTGACCACGTTTCTGTCTGGCTGCTGCTTATCAGGAGTCCAGCCACAGCCACTCGCACTCCAGCAGTGAATTATGATATAAAAATAAGCATAGGCCTGATTATTGGCTTTGTCTGCTTTTTGCAAACAGATGCTCCATTGTTTATTGAGCCTGTTCTCTAAATCCACCGACATGGTCGTGGTATTTTAGATTTGCAGGCACTCTTGTATCTTAATTTTTTAAAGCACCCTTTAAAACGCCCAACAGATGTGTTTTGCTTGTTGTCTGTTAGCATGACCTTCTCCCACAGGACAGTGTTTAGCAGTGACCCGAGGCCAGAAGAGCTTTGTTTCCCAACCCTATCAGAAAATCAGAGCCCACCTCAACCTTGACCTAAAGAAAGCGTGTATGTGTGTACTGCAGCCTCCCCTCGCTGATGCTCAGGGATTTATCTCAAGGAGAAACTTTCTTGTGCTGGAGCTGACCCCTGGCTCAGAGTCTGATAACTTTCTTCTAGACAGTATGAAAATATGCTGAAGTAACGGTCATTAATCACTGATTGTCCCATCTCAAAAGCTGAACTCTTAGGAGGTTGCCCAGTGCATGTTCTCTGCTCTACTGGATGACCAAATAGTTACTTCTGGTGCCCATATAGACATAATTTGCTCAAATACAGGTCTTCTGTGAGTGCAGTGGTAAAATTAGCTTGCGTCAAACATTCGTGTCTGTAAAGTGGTGTCCCTTGTCTATTTGCAGGCACGGTGTATACATGGCAAATAGATTCATTAAAAAAAAAAATCAATTTTACATGAGGAATATTTTGAAATATGATGCCTACTGTAGTTGGTATGCACATGTTGGGTAGAAAAGAGCCTCTGCTTGTTCATTGTGCTGTTTGTGACATTTTCAAGTCTCAGCCCTGTCCCATCTACCAATACTGCAAGAGTGTGTCCTGAATAAGAGGATTTGGTGAAGCTCTGCAATACTCAGCAATTTCAGCTCTCAGGGATACACAGGCACAATTTTCCTCATGCTCCTTGTCATTTCAGGTTTCATTTCTGAAGAAACTTAAAGGAAAACTCATCCCAAATTACTCTTTATTTGCCTCCTATCAGAGCCCAAAAAAAAAGCTTTTACTTGATTTCTGCATGAAACCCCATGTCTGAGTCAAGTACTTTTTGTATGTATCGCCCTGAATAAGAAGGAAGTGTAGGTGCCTGAAAGGGTAAAACCCAGCCTCGAATCACCGACTCCCACCAAGCTTGGCTTGCTTCAGCTCTCCAGCCCGAGGAGACGCGGGAGGACGTTTCCTCTCTGACGTCCTTTCCCTCCAGTCAGAGCTCGCCCTGGGCCGTGGCAGCTGTGCGGTGCCTCTCCCAAATACCTGGAGCCTCTCGGCAGACGCGGTGCCACCCTGTGCTGGCTCCTCCTCGGCTGGCGCAGGCAGCCCACGAGGCTGCAGATAACCAAGAGCTTTCTGAGCACCGGCTTTTCCAGTGGGCTTTAATGGGAAGACAGTAATTGCTGCCCGAAAGTTCTGATGCCGTGTAGTAATGACAAACGTTTTTGCTGTGGTGCACGGTGCCAGGAGATGCGTGAGCATCTGAACGGAAAAAGCACAAGCAAGAAATACTGACCTAGGCCAGATGCTCTCTGCTGCTGATGCCAAATCTAGGTTTGTTCTGCTTCTAAAATAATAATAGAGCAAATTTTCTGAGCATCTTGGTGACAGACATCTCTTCCCTGAGTTCTTCAAAGGAAAAAGCTCCTTTTTTCAGACCTCGCTGAGGTCGCTTAGGTGACGGCACAACAACACTACATGGCTTTCAAAAGCATTTTCAATTAACACCAAAATCTAATGAGAGTACGTAATCACAGGTATTCAACTGCCACGGGACTGATAGGAGACGCAGACTTCAAATGCAGAGTCTTCAGAAACCCAGCTAAAAAAAGTGTTTTATGCTTCTTAGTCTGATACGTGCTTTTTCACTTCTGCATTTCACCAAGGGGCCGATATTTAGTTAATTCTGACAGAAGGAGAAACCACTTTGCCCCGTAAGGACTAAGACTGGTCCCAAAGTCAAATGGGAAGCGTGGTGAGGAGCAGGCCCCACAGCTCGGCTCTGCTCGGCGTCAGCACAACGACATTCAAATAAAGAACCGGTGCAGAAGCTGTTCTGCTGTCGGGAACCTCGTAAGCAGACAGCAGAAGAGGATGACATCCCCCGGTAGCTGAGACTTTGCTATTATTATTAATTTTTAATGTCTTGCTTTGTTCATGCATCACGCACACACAGCCCAAATCCAGCCTTCAGTCACTAATCTGCCAGTCTTTCTCCTGTCTTTCATCTTGCAAATCTCACGCCTGTGTTACAGGCGGGGTTTGTTGGTGCTGGGAGAAAGGCCGGTGGCCACGGGGAAGCAGATCGCTTACACCCAGGGTCAGCCTGGCCCTGACTTCTCAGCTGGGTGCTGTATACTTGCTATTCTTTTTTCTGCATTAGTGCATCCTTATGATTGCATTGATATTCATCGTTTTAAGCGTGCTGCAGACACTCAGCAGGGCACCTTGTTAGGCAGGGCCGTGCCCCGAGATGCTCTGAATCTGTTATGCAAGTGGGACGCGGGGAGCACAGGGAGGGAAGGGTGGGCGAGATGGGGCTGAGCAAAGGTTGCATGGGCAGAACTGAGGTGCTTTGGAAGCCCTGCTCGTGTCTCCTGTGTTCCCGCTGCCTGTGCATGGGATCAGCTCCCCCTGTATCAGCCAGAGCGCTCGTGCTGCCCGTGGCCGTGGCCGTGCCCGTGGCCATGCCCGTGCAGGAGTGCCATCGGGTTCTTTGCAGAGCCCCTTTGAGCCACCAGCTGCTGCCTGATCATTCCTGCATCCAAGCGTGACCCTCGTCACCCTTTGGAGGTCTTGCATCAATCATCCCCTTTGTTTCCCGCCCTTGGCCTGAAAGAGTTTGTCTCATGAGCCAAACTGAAGCACTTTAAATGATGTGCAGATCTGCAGTCGTGCCTGAGCACAGTCGGGGGTTTCTGAGTGTCTGGGAACAACTGGCTTAGAGGGGGAAATCGCTGGCTCCTCCAAATAGCCACAAATCACCTGAGTCTGGGGCCATTTTTGTTGCTTTTGATAGCCAGGAAAAAAGTCAGTGCAAATTCAATAAGGACAAGAATTTGGAAGATTTGTGCCCTAGAAAAGCAACTAAAGAGGAGGAACCTTTATTATTAAGAGTCCCTATAGCACAGGCTGAGAGTGAATTCGCCTGGCTGATTCAATTGGAAATAATGTTTTCAAAAACAAGATGCATCTGTTCTCACCTCCCCTAATGAAATTATTTAGCACCCTACTATGATACTGTTTCAAGAAGTAGGATTCACTGGATGATAAAAATGCCAGAAAAAATTGATCCAGGCAGAGGAAGGATGTATGGAGCAACAGTAGTAACCTGAGCAGCTGTGCCACACTAGCACACTTCATATAAACTTCTTTTTATAGCAGAAGCACTAACTGCTTAAAAAATGTGCTGGCTTCTGTTTTATTCACACTTAGCTAAAGATGGCACATTGTTTAGAGCTCTTGGTTCAGGAGCGTGTAGGATGTGTTACTTCCCAGTGATGGGAAGGTCCTGGGGGGGAAGAGTGATTAAAGCAAATAAAGCGAAGAAGAAAAATAAATAGCCCTTGAGTCCCTTTTCTTCCAGAATCCAATTTCTGATTCTGGTGTCCAGAAGCATGGTGGTGGTGACATTTTCAGATATCCACTGTAAAAAATAGAGCCCTTCATCCCTTGCTCTTAGAATTGTGTGAACTCTCCACTTGTAACACAAAGCACTCCAAGGTGATGTCATCTCTAGGGAGGCTTCAGAGTTAGTCTTATAGTGATGGTTTTTTTCCCTGAAATTTGACAAGAAACCAAGAAATGCCAAACTCCACCTTAACACCCATGACCTGGGCTGTGCAGGCCGGCCCCTCCAGATGCACCTTACCAGCTTCTGTGCCTTCACCATCCTCCCAAACAGCTCCTCGTATTAATTCACACCAGTCGCCTCCCCCGGGCTCCGCGCAGCTCTGCCCCCGTTCACACTGACGCTAAAATCCAGCACTAAGGGAGAGGGACGTGGCGCCCGAATCCCAAACCTCATCAAAGAACGAAGTCAGTTTGTTTGACAACTGGTTTCCAGGAAAATGTGTTGAGAGTCATTACATTAGTATTACCTCTAAATGCTTCATTAATTGACTTTCCTGTCAGCTCTGCCAAGCTTACGTTAAGGGGTGGATCCTGCCTTCCTCTCCTAACGCTGCTGCCTCCCCGGCTCCGGGAACTTGCCGCCTCTTGCCCATTTTGTTGAAATGGGCCCGTGGTTCCCCAGCGCTGCCCTCGGCCACCACCCGGGCCTGGGGAAGCTTCTCTGGGTTTTGAATCTCTCCTTGCAACCACGTCTGGGCTCCCCCTCCAATACCCACGGGAAGAAATACACTTCAGCATCCCTCTGGGGGCTAGATATTACTTTTCTTTTCTTGTAAAGATCAGAAAATATGTATGAATCCTTTCTTTGCACTATTAACAATTACATCATATTCACTAATAATGTCCTATTGATTTAGTAGCATTTCATAGGATTTCACTTATTCTCTACCTTGCTAACTATGGATATTTTACCAGGATGTCTTTAGATTTTCTAATAAATTTTCTACTTTGCATAACTTCTAATTTATCTTTATTGTTACCAATTTAATATTTTTCCTTTATGCTTTTTGTGTTTTGTTTCTGGCTTTTAATTTTATTGCTGGCTTCAGTTCAGCAATAAACCAGGATGGGCTTCTAGCCAAAGCTATATTCTTCTCTGATTTGCCAAGGAAAATGTATCTCCATATTCTGGTAAATTCTCCGAAGCTGCCTGGTCGCAGTGTCCCCGTCTCACTGGGGTCAGGGGCAGTGAGGGCTCCCCAGGAGCCACCGGCCGGGACTCTGGTGCCAGCGCTGTGTCAGCAGGTGCCCAGAACCAGAAAGTTGCTCAGGAAGATGAAACGACTTGGTGTGTTGCATCTATATACACTGTATTTTAAATTGACTGCACCGCAATGACGGGTGTTTTCAGCTCCTTTTGGGCGAGGTCTTTTCCTGGTGTGCTCGTCCTCTGCTCCAGGGAGATGCTCCTTGGCTGACACCAAGTAGCTGCTTCTGGGACTTGGAAGCACCTTATCCAGCCACTTCTGAGCAGGTTTTTCCTGTAGTCAGTTGGGAATCAAGCCAGCCCGTGTCCACCCTCGCGGGTGCCTGACCAGCCTGTGTCCAAGTTCCATGTGTGCTGGGAACGAAGGCTGCGGGGCGCGCTGGTCCTGGCCCAGGGAGCCAGGAGGAGGAGGCGGCTGGCGGAGCTGCTGGCAGATCCTGCCTTACCCTGGCAGGGCTGGGGCGCAGAGCGTCGGCTGGCACCCGCGGCACTCCCACCTCAGCATATGTCCTCCTGCCGCTGAGCATAAGCCGGTTTTTGCTAATGGGAATTCTGGGTGCTTTCATCTGCGGTGCCGATTGAACTGCTGCACGATTCCCACCTCTCTGCAGGCCGGGAGGGGACACGCACGGGCGAGGAGCTGCCGGCACAGCCTGGCGTGAGATGCTCCCCTTCCCAGTGCGGGCTCCAGCGGGCTCCTGCCTCCCAGGTCCTCTGCAGACCCCGGCCTGGGTTAGTGGAGGGCTGGATACACCCTCTGAGACCCTGCAAAAGCGTCTGTTGGGGTCCAATTCCTCCTCTTTTAAAGCTCCTCCAGGATGCCTACAGCATTTGCTGCTGTTCAGTGGGAGCTGCAGAAAGCTTTTCAACAGCCATGGTAAATTTAAAGTACTGGGATTTAAAACCAGCGGTCACGGGGGTCCTGATGTACCTGGCTAAGAGAAGGCTCCATTTTCTTTGCTCTCTGCAAGCCCGCTCCAGCAGGGCTGTTCTGAATAACGCACTAGTTCCTAGAATCTCAGGCACAGGCTGAGATTGCAGTATTTTTAAGACATAATGAAAAAGGTAATTTTCCCAGCCTCCCTGCAATCTTCATCATTGGGGAGGTATTTTGTGCAATTTTCAGTCCTAGCTGTAATCATGCTCCCAGAGATGATAGCATGCTGCTGTATTGCCAGGGGTTCTTTGAACCCTGCGATGCTTTGGGCCCCCTAAGGAAAGGAAAGAAAAAGCGAGTACAGCCATATAGGTGCCACCTCTACTGGAGCTGCTCACGGATGAAACTGCTGTGCCGAGAGCAGAGCGTGTCATCTAGGCAAGGGCTGGCCTAATACCCAGATTTGAATCTCTGCTCACGAGATGAGAAGCTTAAAAAACCAAAGCTCAAAGGTGAATGAATCCCCGGAATGTGTTGGCACACAGAACAGATGTCCTGTGAAGGGGACACTGATGTGTCCCTGGCGCCATACTACGGGCTGTTCGCTCTTCTGCCGTGCTGCCGGTCCAGGGGAGAGACCCATGGCATTGAAATTATGGCAATCGTTGTAATAATTTTGGCAGGATTAGTTGCTATGCAGTGAAAGGGGCAGCAGGTTCATGTGATGTCCAGTGCATTAGCCTTGGAAAACATGATGGGGCTTGGAAGAGCTTCTGGATTGCTGGGGACTTTGTAGCCCTCCCTTTGTCGGTGATGGGTTTGCTGAAACCAAGGGTGGAGGGGGAAGCAGAACAGGCTTTGCGGCGGGGGTAAGGGCTGGAGTAAGAGGGGCAGCTCTGAAGGCAGCAAAGCTACATGGGTGCTGTTTCTTCCCCCCGCTCCTGGGAGTCCCGGCAGCGGCGGGCGCTGCCATGGCTCAGTGTGGGTCGGGAAGGCAGGGGAGCAGCACTTCGGCTGCGGCTGCCGCTGAACCAGCTGCGCGGAGCAGCCATGTGCTCGCCCCGCCGCCTTCCCTTACCCCGCCGAGAGGGTCTGTTACATCAGGAGGCTCAGGTTCGTGGGAGATGATGTTTCAGAGCTGTGGGACAAGAACTGAAAAGAGCGATAAGGAGCACGTTGCTCATGTCTGAATATGTAGGTATATGGGTATTAATAACAGGAGAGCGCTCCCAGCAGCGGCTCTATGGTTAGAAGCTCCCAGCAGTAAGCGGGTTGGAATGAGCTCCATCTACTGACACAGAGGCACCGACATACAGTCAAGGGCAAGGCTGACTTGAGGGAGGCTGCATTTTGCTCCCAACTGCTTGTACCAGATGAGTGGGATGCTGAGGGGAGACACTAAATAGCACAGAGTCCGTAATGCACTTGTGGCAGCAGCTGATGGGAGGAAAGTGCAAAGTTGTGTCCCCAGCAAAATGGAGCACGGGAGTCTGGGCAGCAGCTCCACGGTGCTCATGAAATAAAAACCTGCCTCTTGCGCTACATGCCAGAAGCCATTACCCAGAAAGCAAATCACGTACAGGAAGGACCGTGAGGAGAGCAGCGCAGAGACGGGGGGTCTGCAGCAGCTAATCTGCAATCACTCACTTAATCAGGACGTCTCTGTCTCAGCCTCGCTGCCTTGTGGTTCTGGTGTTGGGGCTTGTGATACATATTGGCGGGCAATAGGATGCAGACAAGCTGTAATGCTCAATCAGATGATGTTAGGGATTTCAAGGAAACCAGAAATGAAAATGTCAAACCTGTTAAGCTTTGGAGTGCTTTTACCAGAACGTGGGCAGGAGGGACTCCAGGAGGTGGTTTAAAAATAGGAGCCAGAGGGAAATTGCTCTCACAATAGCGACATTCTGGTGTTGATGCCCTGCTGGAGCACTGTTCACTCTGCTTTTTATAGATCACAAAAGAAAAAAAGAAATCATGTGATGCTTAATTTATGAACCCTCTCAAAAAGCAGGGGCTCAAAACTCAGCTCAGTCATCTTAAGTTCAGCCTTGATAGTGTCTGTGTCATAACTCTGAGTGCCTGAACAAAGAGGGAGAAGAGAGTAGGCGAGACACAGTCAGTTGTCCAAGGTCTGGGGCCTCTTACCGGCATTTCTACCTGTGCGGGGGCAGTGTAAGACACACCTCAGAAAGGTGGTATCTTACACCATTTTTTGCATCTCTCAAGTACAGATCTCTACTTCAGCACAGAGCAGAACAGCAGGTCAACTGCCTGTGCTGCCTCTGCATGCTGCTCAGCTGCGCTGGGGCTTCTCTGCTGAAGCACAGCACAGGCTAGAAAGCTGCTGAAAGCTGAATTGCCTGAAAGCACAGGAGGAGTAATGAACACCGGGAGGAGTCTCAGAAACATTAAGTATTAAGGTAATGTAGTTGTTTCTCCTCTTTGAGGGCACTGAGCACTTAAGAGATCAGGACAGGGTTACTGATAGGGATTTTAGCCCACTTGTTGCAGTTAAAGGCCATTTCATGCTGCATGTAACTCAGGCTTTCACTTGACTAAAATGTCCATATAAGTAATTTCTTCTGTTTATTTACATCTAAGGCTTTGGTTTATACTATGCTGAACAGGAGACAGCATTACTAGAAAGCTTTTTGTTAGACTGAAACCAGCACACTGGGAAGGGAAGCGTTTAATGCCCAGAGATTGATTTTCCTCCCTCTGCAGCTCCTCTGGCAGCCCCCGACCGCGGGCGGCTTCGCACCAGGGACAGGGAGTGAAGGATCGGGCCCAGGGCATCTCGTTCGGGAGCCCTGTCCCTCCTTCCTCCCTCCCCCTCCCCACACAGGGACATCTTCACTTGCCCCCACAGCGCGATCGCTCCCGGGTGCTGAGGAGGAGTTTGGCAGGGCTGTGTCTGCTGGCTCTGCCAAGAGCTGTTTGGCAAACACGGTGCTGATAGACTGGGAGAGCAGATATCAGCTCTTCAATATGGCCCAGCTCAAGACGACAAGCAAACAAACTATTGTGCCGCCCCGTTTCTTGCTCAGCTTGTTGAACCTCCCTGCGTCTCCTGTACGAGTGCCGGCGCCAGGCAGTTCTTGGGCGATACGGGTGCCCGTGGCTGCGGCCGCGGGACCTGCAGCTCCCCCAGCCCGCACCCCCGCTGCGGACAGCCTGTCTCAGGCCCAGCAGCTCCCGGGGGGTTTCACATGAGCTCAGGGGGAGGTTTCTTTCTGCAGCTCTTCTTTAAGGCTGCCAGGATTCCCTAATGGTTACAGCTGCTCTCATAACATAAAAGTGACTTGTTCTAAGCCTACTAATACAGAAACATTTTGCCTACCCCATTTTTCTTCCTGTCTGAGAGGAGGCCAGGCTAATACATCACAGGGTCTGCAAAGCAACATCACAACGCTCAACTAATGTACAAAAATCTGTGAATCCTTCTGTCCATATCCCCTACCAGACTGGGGCCTCCCGTCGCTGCTGCCCTGCCTGTAACCTGCTGTCCAAGGCTTGTGCCACGCAGGACGGGGCCGAGGACCGAACCGACGCCTTCCCAGCCCCTGGTTGGTGAGCAGCGGATCTGCCCAGTTCCCTCTGTGCTGAGCTGACAGCTGAAATACTGCGCTTAGGGAAGCCTGAAAGAAGGGGTGGGTTCCTGCACCCGCTTTCCAGGTCTCACTTTGTGACGTGCCATATGCCGTCTTCCCCGCCACCATGCTCCAGCCACTCTTTCCTCCATCTGCGTCGTGAGGCTCCCACCCTCCCTTTCCTTCCCCCTCTTTTATTTTTGTCGGCTCTTTCCATCAGAAGCTCTTCACAGCCGCGACTGCCTTTCGCCCTGTGTCTGTAAAGCCCCTCCTGTGATAGGGCCCTTTTGATGTTGGAGCCTCCTCGGTGTCCCCGTCCCCGCGCTGGCCCCGCACTGCGCTGTGAGTCGGGAGCATCTCTGGTGCAGCGAGACACGCCGGGCACGGCTCTGCCACAGGTGGTCTCTGCTCCTTCATCCCGGCGGCTGTCGGAGCCATCCCTCCCTCTGCTCCCAGCTCCCGGCACAGGCGGCGGGAGCGAGCGGCGCCCGTGGTGTAATCAAAGCAGCAAACAGACAGGGAGACTGCAAATACACCGAGCAGTACAAAGGGCAAGACAAAAATAAAGAGTCTGATCCAGACATTCAGGTATAAGATGACAAAAACATAAACAGCACGCTAGTGCCTGCAAATGAATTGCAATTCAGCAGCCAGGCAAGCAGAGCTGACGGGGAATGACAGCTCCTCTCATCATCTTTCCAATTACCTGCTGAACAGTGGACCTCATGGGTGGCAGAAAAGTCACGGGCCCCTGATAGAAAGTGGCTGGCCCTCCCCTCGGAAGGGGTGAGGAACAAAGACCAGCTGAGAAGGTTTCGAAGCCCTCACTCAATCCCCCCGGCGCAGTGATTGCTCTCCTGTTGCCCCTGCCCCCGGGTCATGGGGCTGTGTCCATCCCTGAGCACCCAGAGCCCTGGATTTCCATCCTGGCAGTGGGGAAAGGGCTTTCCCGGTGGTGTGGGCAGCGGCTGCTTTATGCAAAATTAATATCAATACACCTGCATGCGAAGGTTGCTGCCCCACCGGCCACGTGCGGGAGGGGAGCCGCAGCGAGCGTCGGCTCTGGCTGCCCTGGGGTAGCTGCATGGCTTTGAGTCAGGTGAAAAGCATCTCCTTTATGCAGAAATCCTAAAGGAGCAAAACTCCTCAGCCCATCTCGCCACACAGGAAAATGGAGACAGTTGTGGAGCTGCAGCGGCTGCAAAACCACCAGGGACGGGGGGAGGGAGCGGAGGTGGACTCCGCGGGCTGGGAAAAGCGAAGCAGGGAAACAAAAACTTTGGTCACATAAAAAGTCGTAACGTTCACCTTGTAAAACACAGAAACTCAGTGATTTAAAGGGGGGAAAACTACTATTTGTTTCCAAATTTACAGGCAATAATACTTGATTTAGATCCCTGTCTGCCTCCTGTATAGACTGCAGTATAATTTAAAGGACAATAAACTCTGGGACCATAATACCATCAGCACAATAAATCAGGCTAGCTACCACTACTCAGAACAGAAATTATTAATCTGTGTTCCAAATGATATGCCTGCATATTGCTTATTTTAGCTGTTTATGCAGCAAGCTGAGATAGCACTTTCCCCCGTTATTATTTTTTACTTTTGCAATGAAATACTGTCTCCTCCTACCAAAGGGGCATTTATTACCCAATATATATGGGGGCAGCCTAGTGTGTTGTGCACACAAAGCATCTAATATCAGGACACAACTTTATGGCGTACCACCGCTCTCTTCGTTTCTAGGATGTTCTCGATGCTGAGGGCACTAATTCATCCCCAGCCGGCAGCGCTGGCCTGTGCCGGGCAGGCTCGCTGGCGTCGCCGCGCGGTGGGGACCGGGACCGGGGAGTGCCGATAGTGCCGGGAGGACCCGGCACCCATCCTCCTCTCCCAGCACCTCCCGCGAGGGCTCAGGGCGCCCGGGGAGTGTTCGTACCCTTTGCGATTACAGTGGTTTTGGCAAAGTATATTTACAACACTGAGGTAGAATTTAACTTTTAAACATTCAAACTTTGGGGGAATTTTAATAATCCGAGGGAGAGAAACCTGTTAAATTTTGAGGGACATTTTCCTGAAAAAGTATGCTGAAGAACTGATCAAACTTTGACTAATTTCTAAGGGACGTTTCAGGCCCCAGATCGGTGCTCCAGGGCGCTGCTGGGCTGGGCGAGTCCGTCGCCGGTTTGCAGCCTGGTCCGGCCGTGCCGCCGGGGACAAAGGGGACCCGTGTCTGAACAGGAGCGGGAAGTCGCCAGCGTTTGTCCCAGGCACAGCTCTGCAGAGCTGCTGCCAGACAGACACATTATCATCTTCTGATTACGATCTGACAGTTGACAATTTGAGCAAGGGAGTGATTCACCCAGAGCAACAAAAGCAAGAATGAGACTTTTCAATTTTCTTCCCTTGGGATAGAAACTAATTAAGTGCGGTAATCTATGGTCCTGTCTGAAGCCAGGCACAGCTCGCATGCCCCGCTGGCCTTGAAAAGGCGGCAGGATGAGCATCGCTGCCGACATCTTCCTTTCTTTTTTGTAAAATCACAGTTATGACCAGGAATTTCCTCATCACTCCAGACGCAGTTAAACCCAAAAAGCCATCCCAGGGAGCACGCAGGAAGCTGAGCTGCCTTTTCATACCCTTTTCCAGCAACTCGGAAGCATTGGACTGAAAATCATGATATTTTATAAGTTTGGGGACCATTCTTGCATCTTTACCAAGATTTGATCATGCAAGGTCTACCCTCCTCTAACAAAAATTACTAGAATTGTATTTTCTGTTAAGGAATGATGAGGTTGGTCCTTGAGTAGAGAACACCATCACCTGGGGTCTTAAGCCGAATGCAAAATATTATGAGCTTTGTGTTTAAAATTGGCAGAATTGCCGACTCTTCTGAAATCCCTGGGATTTCATGCAAGGAGAAAGTACTGCTGTCATGGGCAAACCCCCTCGCAGCCATACGCAGGATTTTGTCTACTTTATCAAGGGATTAGCATCACTTTCATTTGCAGGAGTGATCTGTTTTCATCTGGAGTAAAACAGTTGTTAACATGAATTTGAACATACTCCTCAGGACTACTTAAAAACATGTTTTTAAATAAAGTACAATTTATTTGTTAAACAAATAGCAATTTTTTTTTAAAAAAAATGCAGCTTCCCACATTGTCTGCAGCTGTATTCTGTCTGAAGCAAAGGGCTGAAAGTTACATTTGTACATAATGAAATATTCACCACTGAAATTTTCCCCAGGAATGTCCCCATCTGCTGCTAGATTTCTCTTTCATGCTAATTGTTAAACATATCTGAACAGAAATAAATAATAGATTTCCTTTAAAGAAGGAGAAGTAAATTTTAATGAGTGTTTGGTGTTGGGGTGTGTTTTCCCCTTTGAAGTTGCAGTGGCCTTACCGCGTCCTGAGCCCCAGGCACCATCCTCCCCGCCAGCAAAACCGCAAAGCTCTGAAGTGAGCGGCACCGCTCGCTCCGGACCGGCCCCTTGCTGCTCCCTCTGCCGCTGCCGGGCTTTGGCAGCCGTGTGCTTTTGTCGCCTCTCATTAGCAGTCAAGCTCTTCTCCAAACCCAGTCCTTGGCTAATAAATACAGTATTTTATAAAGCTATTCTCAAGCAAACTGCAAGGCCCAGAGCTGCGCTGAGACAGCCTGTCCCTGGAGAAAGCCCTGGTCCCCCTCCAAAGCCTCAGCAAACCCAAACTGGAATTGCTCCAGTTACCTTGATCGTTTCGCTTCCTCATGAGCTAATTTCACACCTTCACGGGAAGGTATATTCAGGAATAACAGCAGTGTTTAGTTCACAAAGCATCTCACAATATGATGCCCTTTCTTGGTGAGGACTATGCTCTTAAAATACAACGTGTGGCATTAAGTATTCTTATCTCTATTGCGTGGCCTTACGCACCAGGTAGAGCCGGCACTGGGGTGGTAACGCGGAAGAGGACTGTCGAGGTCCTGGCGTGGTTCCTGCTGCTGTTGTCTGAGCAGCTCCGAGCTCCTCGGAGATCTTTATTTAGCACAAGGAGCCAAAGGGTCCTCTGATGCTGCTTTGGTAGAGCACAGTGACTCGGGTCTTGGGAGCTGTGGGCTGAGAGACGGGACACGGGACGATCCTCCTCTAGAGAGTGTTTTGGGGAATATGTTCTCTCTTCTTCCTTCATGTTAAAAAATGTGGTGAAGTCATTAAGAATTACAAAGGAATGAGTGTTATACTACAGATACAGAAATTGGTTTGTGGAAGAATGAGAAAAATTATATTCCCTCCTTAGTGTAATTACTGATGCACTTCTAGTAGTGTTGCCCGTTTTCGATAATAAACCTGTGCTGGGACGTTTGCCTGTAGGACCCGCCATCACCTCTCCCATTACACACCAGTTCTGGTGCATTAAGCCTTGTCCAACAGGGTTCTTGCCCTTTTTGGTGACTCCTGGAGACTCCAGTAATACAAAGTACCAGTAATGACATTGCTACAAGAGGCCTCGCATCACACCGGCTCATCAGTTCCCTGCCGGGGCCTGGGCGCCGCAGCAGCGCTGCACCGCGGCACGCTGACCCCTCACACTCCACACTGTTAGGTTTCCTCTCTTCTACTGGAAGCAAATGTGTCCCTAATAGTGCAAATTGCTGCCAAAGTGTTAATGAAACACGTTGCAACTGTAAAGTAGGAAGAAATCTGTTACTATAAATTGCGTTTCGATTTCCTTATAACCAATTAGACTAAGAGAGTCAAACAGGTCATATTTGTATACAGCTCGTCAGGAACAAGCTTTCACAGTTAAAATAACGAGAGCAAGCGCTGTTTGATTGTTTACTCTGCCTTTCTCGAGGGAAGGGGTTGGTGCTCAGGCACGGCGAGGGGGAACAGTCTGGTTGGGGATGGGGATGACCAGGGTGTCTGTCTGGCTGTGGACTCCTCAGCAGCGGAGTTCTTTCCCCACAGCCCTGAAGATCCCTGTTCTTAAATCGGGAACCTCTCCCAGCAATTAAATGTTCTTACCTCTAGGAAGATTTTCTTAATCCTTAATTTATATCCCATGTGTTCATGTTATAGGGAGGTTTTACAAATATTCAGAAAGGCGTCTTGTTGATGACAAAGTTTGAAGTTAAGCACAGATCCTGTTTGCACCTACCCTCTTTGTGCCATAGGAACTTTCTGAGAAGGAAAAGCGAGAGCCACAAGTGTCAACATTAAAAGATCTCTGTAAATGAGGTTTGATTCATCTTTCCATCATTCCTGGAAGAAATGCATTGAACTATACTCCAGAGTTTGCTGTTCACGAGGCTTTCAGCTGAAATCTTGAAACACTTAAAATCTGTACATTTCTGGTAGAAACTGCAGGTCAAATGGTTGTGCTGAAAGAAGGTATTTTTGGTTTGTCACCTGGGCAAAAAGCTCCTTTGATATTTTTAAAAAATCATATTCCTGATGTGGAGATGAATGGTAACTGTGGCAAAACGATTTGGGATCCCTCAGCCAGCAAAGTCTGTGCATGTGTCTGATCTCCTTCCATTTGGTGACAGTGGAGATGAAAGCTTTGTCTTCTCATATGCTGGAATATTTCATTCCTCCTCACATCTGTTTTCCCCCATTTATTCCAAATGACAATGGAATTAACATATATAATGGCAAGCAAAAGTCTGACTTAAAATGATCTTCAAAAACTTTCTGTCCAAAAGATTCAGCTCTGTCCCCTTCAATTAGCTTTTCAGTTTTTTCTAAGTTAATTGCAAACTTGTCATTCTGACAGTCTGCTGTAAAACGAGGGAGAGAAAAGACTGAGGCAGAAGCCAAAGGGTGTAAATTATTCAGAGATGTCACGTATTTCTCGAGGGGACCGGGTGATGTCTGTTCATGCCCAAGAACTCAGAAGACCCAGAGAAAACTTGGGATTAAATTCAAGCCTTGCCAAGATATCCCGATCGGAGATGACATTTGTCCATGAGCAGGTCTTTGTACCCACGCCCTGACCGAAAGGGCACAGGCGCGCGTGACACGTCTTGTATATTTAAATCTGCTCCTCTGTGTCACTCCTCTCCCCCTGAGCCCCAACCCGCTTGGGTGCCGTCCACCTTCACCCTCTCCGCTCAGTCCCGCACCCTCCCCGGCTGCAGAGCTCCACGGCTCGCGTTTGGAGAGCAAAGCGTCGGTGGCTCGGGGACACGGGCCAGGGAAAGCCACCGCCAGCCCAGCGGGAGCTGCTGGAGTGGGGAGGAAGGCTCTGTGAGCCACAGGGAGCTTCCTCACCCCCTGTAACTTCAAACGGAGCCACTGTGGCTCAGGGCCACCACGGAATTACAGGAGGGGCCAGGGTTCCCCACCAAGTCATTCATGATGAAAACGCACGGGAGGGAATGGTGAAGGATTTAAAATGGAAGTGACGAGAGAAGAAGGGGACGGAGAGAGAGCTGTAGGGACTCGTGCAGGGCCGGGGCCGCGGGCTGCCCCGAGCCCGGTGCCACGTAGCGGTACGGACCAGAAGGATCCAAAGGCGACGTCCATAAAGCCGAGAGCTCTGCGAGAGGCGCGCGGGGCCGGGAGGGAGCCACGGCCGCAGCACGAGTCTGCGCGTGTCAGTAGCCAGGTCCGGGAGGACTCCGGCCCCATCTTTCACGGGTCACCTGATGGAGCAGCGCAGGGCAGTGTTCCCTGTTACAGCACAAACTAAGGCGTTATGTCTTTGTTATGCTAATGTCCCGGCACCGCACAATTTAAATAGCACTTCCAGAAAAATTAAGTATGTTCATTGACACAGTGAAATGTTTTCACCCTCCATGTAACCTTCACAGTTTCTGTACAAAATCTATCAGTCAGTAAACTATTCATCTGCGAATGCTTACCAATTATTATGCTAATGTATTACAATACATTACAGTGAATTCTTTTTAAATGCCAGGAAATGCAGCTGTCTGGCAACCTACCTCGCCTGTATTATGGAGCTATCAATAAACAGCATAGCATTTGCAACTGGATTTTGACTGCTTTGTCAGAACTGTGCAAAAAACTTCTTATCATTTAATATTGTGAAGAAATTCAGGAACCAAAGTGGTGTAATGTATTCTCCATGCAGTGGACTCCAGAACAGCACATAAATACAAACCAGATCGCTGTTGTGTGGGTTTGCACTGAGCCAACCTGCGCATGAACAGGACGGCACATGGCACAGGAGGAGCCCTGTGTGTCCAGAGGAGCCAATGCATATGTATGTGTGCTCTGGAGTGTAACTGCTCTGTAAGTCACATCTCTTTTTTGGAACTGGCTGATACTAAAACTTAGACGAGCATATGCAGACTGCAAATGGAGATACTAGGTTATATATGGAGTGTGGCATATTAATAGTTCACACTGAGATGATTCCTTCCACAGATCATAGGAACTGCTTCCAGGTACCAGAAGGAACTCTCTCTTTTGTTGCCTGATAGAGGAAATACTCAATATAAATTTGGCTGTACTCTAAATCACTGAGGAATGATATGATAAAAACTGTCATTTATTATCTAGAATTAATATCTCTTGTTGAAAAGATGAAATTGCTTAGCCTGTGGATTTTAAATTTGGTCGCATCTCTAAGGCACCGAGAGGTGTGTGCGGAATAGGGCCAGCGCCGGCGCCGGCTTCCCGGCAGCACTTTGCATCCCCTCGCCTGGAACACGTCGAACACTGAGGACGTGCGGATCCACGTACCGGCAGCTCGCAGTGCTGGCTCTGTGCTGTTATGTAGGCTTACGTAAATGTACATACTTGGTATTTTTAAACATTTGCAATTGCATAATACCTTAATGAATTCATTTATTCCGCTGTAGCACGACACAGAATACTGGCGAGAGGCTGTGCATACATTAGAGGGGCAGAAACTCCAAGGAGGCCCCTGACAATCGTGCTGATGAGCCCCGGCCCTTTGGTGTGGGTCCCTGGGGGACACTGGCTGTCCTGGGGGACAGGGTCTGTCAGATGGGATAATCACCCCCTCGGAGGCAGCGGAGATCTCCCATTTGCTCAGAGGAGGTGGCGCCCAGGGCCAGGAGATG
Organism: Strix uralensis; assembly: GCF_047716275.1. Classification (NCBI taxonomy): domain Eukaryota; kingdom Metazoa; phylum Chordata; class Aves; order Strigiformes; family Strigidae; genus Strix; species Strix uralensis. The sequence goes on from NC_133996.1 coordinate 7,895,391, forward strand.
CTGCCAGAGCCTGCTGTCCTGTGGAGCCGAGCTGGCTGAGCGTGGCCCTGGCCCTGAGCGGGACCTGCCGAGCGTTTCTGCGCTGGCAGAGCGGCGCTGGTTGGGGGGGGGCAGCATCTGCCATGCACACAAACCCTCCCCGCAGGTACCAGCTCTGCCAGCCCTGCCTCTCCACCCTACAGCGCCCAGCCCCAGGCTGTGGGGCTGCCAGAGCATCTCCTCCTCCCTCGACACCTGCCCGGCAGGGTGCTGGAGGCAGCTTTTTGGTCCGGGGGCAATCGGTGCCTCGTGGTCTTCATCGTGGGCCGGCGCCCGACACACGGCTGCCTGCAGCGAGGAGCAGTTGTGGGGTGTTCCTGCAGCAGCCCGTTTCGCTGTCAGCCCCATGGCTCGTATGCTACCTCGTCTTCTCAGATGAAGGTGAGTTGTCTCGGTGTGGCAGATGTTTGGGAATTTTTAATCGAAAATGCAAAGAAAAATAAATGTAGCTAGAGGCATCCATCAAAACTTCTCTAGCTCCCATATTTGTCTTTTCTCAGCAGCTAATATCCATGAATTTGGTTATTAGAGTCATAATGTTATAATTATTTCATTTAATACTCTAATTATCCCTTGTGATTAATCCTGACCATAACAGAAATGTCTGTGAGTCTGGAAGGCATGTTCCAATAGATTTTGCATTATGAATGTTAATTTGAGTTAACCAGTATGATAGCTAGAGGAAAAGAAACCAAAGAGCATGAGGACTTCTAGCTTCTGAGCAAGCGCAGGGCCTTTTCCTGCCCGTTTTTACTAGTAACTGCCCAGCGAGCCCGGGTTTCTGCGGGCGTTCGGTGTAGCACTGGCAAATGCGGGTCCGTCTGTGGGGGCTGTGCAGCGGGGACGCCGGTGCTGGCCAGGGGGGCTCGGGACAGGCTCGTGTCCGAGTGTTGCATTAGCAAGTTCTGTGCTGTGGATCGCTTGTGTCCTGCTGTACGTGGCCGTGGCTGTACCACGTGGTACAGATGTTCTCCTGCACCTCCCTGCTCCCATTCTCCACTGCGAGATGGATGCAGTGGAGAGCTCACGCTTCGGCTGGGTGGTATTTCTGATCCCATCATACTACCCCATTTCCCATTGTTTCCAGCTACAGAGTCACATTGAAAGAAGGTAGAAGTATCTTAAATTCTTAAGTATCCTCAGTGCCTTTGTCGGCGGGTCCAGTGTAGCCACAGTGCACCACTGTGAATAGAAGAGTAAAAGCTTTTTCGTAATATTTGGTCTTTGGGTCCAAGGACCTTGGTGAATGAGCTTTGCAACTGTCAGACATGTATTGGCTATTATATGCACAATTATCTATTTATGCAACTTTACACTGTAGTGGTATTGAGCTGAAAAACTGCTGTCTAGGTCAACACCAAAATCAGCACTAAGTCTGGCATTTTTGTTACTTCTTGCTGCAGCAGTAGCAGCAAATGCAGCGCTCAGAGCCCTGCACACGCTCGGGCTCTTCTCAGACAAGTGTGCATTCACGTGCACACCCAGACACACACGTGCCCTCACACACTTTGCATGCCTGCCTCCAGGGCTTGGCCATCTGTGCCTTTATGTACAGAGGAAAGAAACGTATGGACAAAGGGAGCCTCTGCTGCCGGCAGAGACCTATGGGGACAGGCTTCTGGGAGCTTCAGAGAAAGGCTCTTCCTATAAGACAGATCTTTAAGCAGCATCGTGTCAAAAAGAGCCAATGGTATCTTCATGGGCTCAGACAGTGGCTGTAAACAAACCTCAATTCACAACGCAAAAGTGGGGGAATAGAGAAATTTCTGACCTTGCTGTCTACGCCCAGGAATCGGGCCGAGTCAGCTTGGCCCGTCTCACCACGCTCTCTACCTAATGCCTGCATTAATCATCGGGCCCTCTTGCTCCACCTCCATATGGCCAAAGCAAACACTGCATAGATTTTGTCTTTATATACACAAACGGTGAGGTTGCAGAAAATAGCCTTTCAAACTGAGGAATTATTGCTGGCTCCTGGCTTCTGTGTCCATCTATCAAAATAACTGCTGACAAAGGGTGAAGTCTTTGGCCTTGCCTGCACTGAAAGATGCCAAGCAAGAGAAATACAAATGTGATGAGTACGTTTCACTGCGTAGAGATACTTCTGTGGCCTTTACATTCCCATCACTAAAACAGTCCTTGAGAGATCAGGAATCCTGAGGATGATCTTCTGCGCTCCTCATCCGAGGCTGTCTCAGGGCTCCGGCGGTTTGCCATCCCCACGGGTGTTTTTCCGCTCCTGCTGTGGGCTGGTGAGACTTGAGCACTGCAGGAGCGGGTTGTTTCTCCGTCTGGGGCTGAGCTGTACATGGGATTCTCACTCTCTTACATGCTACTGCTTAGAAACCATCACTGCTCAGAGGAAAAAACCCAGAGTTGCTAGTGGTGACAACCATTCTGTCCACAAGTGCTCCCCTTGTTTCATCAGCTGTGCACAATTCTCTTGAATTCATTTGCTTTGGTTCTCTCCGAGAAGAGCCAAGAAGCAGGGGGCCTCCACCTTCCCCGGGGCTGTCAGAACTGCCCGGGAGCTGCGGGCTCGGCCGGAGGAGCAAGCGGGGAGACCACCCCCCGATCCCGTGTGACACGCGCCTGGCGGGTGCCTCCTCCACCCTGCGCCGGCGAGGAAGGTGGTCGAGGGAGGAATAAAATACCAGGGTGGGAGCGGCGAACGGACGTGTCTCTGGGAGAGGTCTCATTTAAAGCCAGGCTTGTTTACCCGCTGCTGGCCAACAGCTGCTTTGTTTTGCAATGCGAGTTACCAGTGATAGACAAATTACCAAAATTTACTAAATAGTATAAAACACCTGCATACACAAACTCACACAAATTACCAAAATTTACTAAATAGTATAAAACACCTGTGTACACAAATTCACTTTTCCTTTAAACAAAGGAACACCTGGCAGTGTCTGACTTCCAGGGGTTTGCAAATGCTGTTCTTTAAATATTTCTTCAGGTGCTCTCAAACGTTTGCAGGTTGGCCTCTCTAAAGCTAAGTACTCCAATTATACAGGGATGGAGTTAGCTGTCTAATTTTAGGGACTGAAATGTGAAAGATTGAGCCAAATGTAGCAAAGCCTCCTTTACAGCCTGGAGTGGAAAGTGAGGCTCAGGCAGAACCTCCCGAGGCTTTCCTGTGTCACCTGCATAGCTGAGAGCAAACAGGGAATCGCCCCGGGGCTGGAGCGGAGGTAGGGGAATTAATGTTACCTGGTTTCTTCCCTACTAGTCCGGAGCCCACACATTTGTTCCCAATTTAGTTCACCTTGTAGTAAGTCCCCAGCTGCTGGATTTGCCCCCCCTGCCCTGTTAGCTGCACTACGCCCCAATTTCTGGCGCACTTGCAGCAACGCGTCTGAGTGCCGCTCACCTTCCCCTGCCACCTCCAGCAGCATCTGAGCTCCCTCAGATGGTTCCAGATCCGCCCCCTCTCATCTCCTGGGGACAAACGTTTATGTGCGGGGCAGCGCTCTGAGCTGGAGCGGCTGTGCCCTGCCCAGGCTGGCGGCCGATGGGTGAGTGGTGTCTTTCTGGGGGGCCGGCCAGCGGTGGGGTCTCCTCGTTAGTGTGGGCAGAGCCTCTTAATGAGCCAGAGAGAGATCCAGAGGGCACACACAGCCACAGGGTGCGGAGGGGCTGGTTTCTCTTCCCTTCCCATTTCCATTTTGCAGACTCCGAAGGTGGCTGCCAAGGACTGCAGCCACGCACCGGAGCTGCGGCCTTCAGCTCTCAGGGAGATGGTCTCAGCTCCACTGAAAGTTCACAGCTGACAAGATACTTCTGCTGGGCTGTCCCGGGTGTCCCTGGGCTTGTGGCGGTGCAGGAGCAGGGGAGGACGGGGGGAGGCACTTGCTGGGCTTCACTGTGACGTTAAGGACGCGCTGGGCAGCACCACCAGGGACGTGCTGTTAGACACTTTTCAGATGGAGCCACATTAAGTTTCCCCAAAGGAGCAAACTCATCCTCTGGAAGCAGAACCATCCCCCAGACTGCCCGTTAAAAGCTGGTCGGGTGTTTAGAGACAGGAGCTATAGCGAGGAGCAGAGGCCGTGGGCCGCAGGGACGCAAGCGCCGTGCCCGGGGTAACCCGCGCCCCACCTCAGTCTCCTCCTGGACACAACCTCCCTGGAGAACGTTGCGCAAACCCGCTCAGAGCCGGGTGGAGGAATGGCAACGCGGAGCTGTCGGGAGGGAAACGTCCCACGGCACCTGCGGCCCATTGTGATGCCGGGCCGGGCCGGGCAGGCGAGGGGGGAGCCCGGCAGAGCCCCCGGCCGCTCCTGCCCGGCTTTGGTTCGTAAGCGCAGGCGCTTCACCCTGGCGTAAGCCCCGTCCACAGAGCAGCGAATATCACTAAGGCCAAGTCCCCTTTTTCTGTGTCTCTGGCAGCCAATTACTCATCTCCAGTGCGACAGTCTGTTCTTAATTTGGCAGTTAGGGGGTTGTTGAAGGAAATAATGCAGCAATGTCCTCTTAGTGGGAGTCTCAAAAACAATATTCTAGGAGACAGGAGAAAATTAATGCGAAAATGTGGTGTTTACAAGCCCCTGTCACTGCCCATGCTTGAAGGACTGACTATTAACACCTGGTCAATAACAAGATCTTTCTCTAAAGATTTTTTTTAAAAGGCATCAAGAATGATATTGAAGAGCATGAAAATAATCTGATTAATATGATGTCTCCTTGAAACATTTCTGAAACGTGTGAAGTGTTACTTTTACTGCAGTGTACTTTTCTGACACAAAGTGAAAATCAAAGTGCAGAACAACACAAAATGCAGAGATCCTTACTACATGGAATAATGAGACCATAAAACCAAACAATAAAGTTAAATAATTTACCATAAATATCTAAAGCTCTCAAATTATTCTCTACGTTAACTGCCTATGTTTAAAATGATCTTTGCATTCACCATGTCACAGATGGCAACATCAGACAAGAGAGTCCTTGACAAAATCTCGCTGTAATTATTCTTTCCACAGCTGCAGTTATTTTAATGCCTTTTCAGTTAAGCTGAAAGAGACGCACACATTTTATAAATAAGGGCTTTTAACCAGTTTGACAATGAAGCATTTGAAACGTAGAGTGCAAAAAAAAACAACCCAAAAACTTTCACTGCATCTTGAAACCTGGGAGAGCAACTGTGCAGACTCAGAGCAGGAAGACAACTGTTCTTTCTACAGCAATATTTAGCAATTAAAGCTAAAATTGTGCTGATTGTAATGGCCTGAGATAGCTGTTACTAGGAACTTTCAGAGTTGCTCAGACACAATCTAACAATTAGTTTTATTTTGGCTAGCAGCTCGAAGAGTCCTGCCTCCACTGAGAAGCTGCCCCCCGCGGACAGACGGGGAGCTCTGAGACTGACTGCCAGGAGAAGAATACGGCTTGAATGAGGTCAGGGTTACGTGCTGCTCAAGACCGAAGTGCTCAGCTGCAGTCCGATTTTCGTTGGCTTTTCTTGTTTGTTTTGTTTTTTTTCCAAAGTGCTTTAAATGACGGTGGCAAGTCCTTCTCCCTAAGGAACACCATGGAGCGCTGCCTCTCCCACCCCTCGGAAAAGGGGCAGACTGGCTGACCAGCGACGCCTCGGCTGCGGGCCGCGGCTGCAAAGCCGGGCGCTGCTCGCATGGCCCGCGGACGGTGCCCAGGAAACACGGAGGAGCCGCCCTGAGGGGGGCTGTGTCCTGGGGACGGTCGGGGCTCCCCAAAGCCAGTGTCTCAGCCTCGCGAGCGAAGCGCCCTTCCCCGCTCACGCTCCCTCTTGCCTCTCAGTGGACAGTTGACGGCCTCGCTCGGGCCACCCCCCGCCCGCCACTGGGGTGATTCCACCCGGGAAGCGGCTCTGGAAGCCCTGACATATTTGGGCTCATTTTGGAGCAATCCTGCACCTTGGAATTCTGATGCACTCAGAGGAGTTCGGGAGTTTGGGCTGTATCTAAAAGCACAGCTAGGGACTCCAGGCAGCTGTGAAAACGAGCTGAAGCACCAAAATTTCGGTTCCTGCAGGAGCTGGTGAAGGTGCTGTGGAGCACGCCAGCCAGCAGAGCTCTGTGTGACCTTCACTCGTGCTTCTAAATCTCTTGAAAGCCCTCAAAACACCTCTTCCCTAAATCTATGTTTCAGGAGTCTGAATAAGTGGCCGTATTTTTTAAAGCTCTGAACACTCAACAGCTCTTATGAAAAACAAAAGGAGCTGAATCCTCTTTAAGTGAAGTTCACCCCGCTCCCAGCAAGTTGCAGCTGCTTTTCCCTCCCCCCCTTTAAGCTGTCTATTACTTTAAAAGAAATGTGTGGAGATGCAACTGAAATGATGGTAGCTGTACTGGGAGGATATTTTCCCATTTAAACCAAATAAAGAAAAATGAAAGAATGGGAGATCGGTGGGAGGCTTTTCAAAGTGTAATCCTAGCAAGCTTTGACGTACAAAGAAGACATCGTGGTCTCCGATGCTTGCAGACTAGGGAAGCCTGATTAATGAAGGTTATTGTTGGGGAGGCCTGGCTTTTATGCTCAACACTGAAAGGCACCAACCCTCAAAGTATTCAGCATTATACAATAACAGATTGTGTGCAGTTAGCCTTAGAAAACAAATGTGCTGTCTCTTATATAAGATTATAGAGCATCCATCACTGGCTGGCATTAAATACCACACTAGTGTATGTAATTAGCAATACACGAAATCTAAACATTATTTTAAAGGAGCTGGAACAACAACAAAAAAAATGGAGTAGATGTTCATATTTCCCTTTCACTTGGAGCGTCTTTGCTCTCCTCACGAGGTCCCCAGAGAACAGGCGTCCCCCGGGAGGGAAGGGCAGGTCGCTCTGGATTTCCCTCCTGCACCCGCCCAGCCAGGACGCGGCTGCCGCCGCCACCGCTCCCAGCACAGGGACGGTTCCCTGCCAAAACCTCCGCTCATCCTCTTATTAGATTTAGACTGCAAATGAAATACAACTGTAGAGCTGAAATGGGGAAAATGGGATTTTTTTATGAGACACAGTGTGCGCTGTGTTAATGGGCTGCTCATAAACCATGGCTTGCCTCAAAATCCTCTGCAGCATCCAAAGAGCTGCCACATCACAGATCCCTCTGTACTTATTTTATCTGCCTACAAAAGGAAACAAGGGCATCAATCTCCCTGCGAGAAATGACACCACGCTTGTAAATCCATTTGGTTTGCTCCGTGCCTCGTAGCCCTGAGCTGCTGGACCAGGCGACACGGCGAGGCCTGGACGCTGGCCCGGAGAGCCGAGGTGTCTCGGTGCTGCCGGCGGAGCTGCTTTAGGAGCCCTTTGTCCCACCTCTCCTCTCTTACTCACCGCAGCCGTCAGTGGCAGCGCAGGATGGGGCGAGGACCCACGTGCTGTGTAAACCTGCGAGCCTCCCGTCTCTGGAAGCGTTTGGATTTGGGGGGAGAGGGTAGTTACACACCAAAGGGCAGGTCTTTACCCAGAAATACAGGTGAAAGCGTCTTTTTCTGCCACATCATTGCTCTCACAGTGTAGCCCGGGGTCTCCATCGCCCCGTGTGCCGGCAGGCACGGCCCAGCCCTGCCCTTGGGGCTGAGGGAAAGGACCGGCTTAAGGGAAACAGGGGCCGTGGCGGCGGATGACCCAAGGTCCACCCAAGCCAGAGTGTGCTTCCCACGGGACTCAGCAGCGTTTGCTCTCTCTGGCATCCTGCCCACCATTCGCAAAACGGGAACAGTATTTTCCTTAAGTATTTTGCCTCAGGCTACCCAAGGTCTCTGTCAGAGCTGGGATCTGACCTGGGGCTCCTGGATGCCAATCTCTTATCCTGCCTTTTATTTTTGCACTGTACTCCAATATCAGCCACACAATTAAGAGCTATATTTAAGCACTTGAATAAACAAACAAACTCCATCCTTGAAACAGTCAAGCATGCCTCATGGGGTCCCCATATTCCTCAGCTCTGAATCTCAGGCTGATAATTAAAAACAAAAAAATCACTTATACAAATTAACATCACATCATGCTGTGGAGCTCGCACGAAGCTATTGTCACTTCCTAGTTCAAACAGGCTTGATTTAAAGGGGGCTTGGATTACTTTTTTTTTTGAAGAGAGGCAGAGGGAAGTCACTTGGCTGGATGGCAAGCAGCCGTCTTCAGACGGGTGTCCTGCGGGCTCCATCTGACGCAGCCTGCCCGGCAAGCCTGGCACGGGACGGGATGACACAGGCCTGTCACTCCCAGCTGCAGACGCGACCAGGGCAGAGTGCTGTCCCCACACCCCGCAGGCTTTCCAAGGTTCCCATAAACATCAGGCAGTATTGGGTGCCCCTTCCGAGACGGCTCCTTCGCACCACGACTTCTGGCCAGAAGGAGCTGCCGAGCTGGTGGCTCTCCTGCGGGGAATGGCCTGACGCTGCGACCCATGGCAGCGGTAAAGCCAAATCTGCTCTTCCAGGCTCCTGGTTCTGAAGCTTGTCCTTGCCCTGAAGGGGATCCAGGGAGTTTTCCCACCCCTGGAGAGCTCTGGTGTCTGGAAACGTGAAGTATGCTATGCCGCACGCCGGGGTCGCCGCTGTGCTGGACGGGGTAGGAGCTGCTCCCAGGGCCGGCGAGCACCGCGCCGTCACCGTCCTTCTGGGCGGCACCACCCCCTCGCTGCCTCCCCCAGCACAGCCCAGCATGGCCCAGTGCAGCCCAGTGCGGCCCAGCCCTGCGCGACGGGAGCGTCTGCGCCGGCCTGCGTCTGGCACCGACTGACGCACAGAATCCTTGATCGCCCGGATCTGGCTGGGGAGCCAAATGATCGGGAGCTTATTATAGCCTCCTTTTTAATTAAGTGTCTCAAATAGGGATTTAATTGGGATGTAATAGCACACACTATTGTTCATTAGTTAAATACCAAGGGATTATTAAGAGTATGTTTTTAAGGCTTTACAGTCCCATATTGAGTAAACAGTTGTTAAATTTCAATAAATAACTTTTTAAATCTACATTAAATAAGCAGTTAAGCATATTTAGGATACTCGTTTTTTTGCAGAATGACTCCAGTCAGAGAGTCCCGGGTTGTAATCTCAGTATTTCACTAGTTTAATAGAGTTGTGCCTGCTCATACCTATTTGCTCTGCCTCAAAGACCCTGCCTTGGTGCAGCAATCGCAGCTATTTACATCCGGACGTCACAGTCTTTAAACCCCTCACCGTTACAACAGCCCCCAGAAGCAGGGAGTGTGCTTAGCCCTGTTTTACAAGTACAGAATTAAGGCACAGAAGAGCAAAGTCATTTGTTCAAAGCCACGCGGGGAGTCTGTAACAGAGCGGAACAGGAGCTAACGAAAGATCAAAAAATACTTTTCTAAAAATAAGGCTTTGAAAATCTGTAAAGGAAATGCGGCTCTAACAAATTGCTGTATTACGATCAAAAATGCAATTAGTCGTATGCTGGTTTTGTCACTGACATTGGTAATGAACGTACAGACGTCCCACGATCCCCAAAATCTAATGAACGCTTCCACCCTTGTGTCCAGGAGATACCGGAGGGGGAAAGGGGCTCCAGGAGGGACAGCGGGAGTTGGCCTCGATCCCGGGCAGCTCTGCCCTGGGCTGCACCAGGAGGGTCTTTCTCAGGCGGCACATCGCAAACAACAGGCGTAATCACCCCTGTAGCCGTGGCAGTGAATAATTTAGGACTCGCTGAACCTTCGAACAAAGGTTGATCTTGAGCTTCCTGCGGCTCTGTGCTGTGATCGAACGCCGGCTGCACTGGCGGCGCCGCGCACCGGGACCCTTCGCCAGCGCGGGCCGGAGGAGCCACCGCGCGCTCCGGGCTGGGCAGCAGCGGGGCTCTCGGGGCCGCATCCAGAACGGTCCAGCACCAGCCACCGGCCCCCAGCGACGGGAGCACACGAGCCGGCGGTGCAGGAGGGATGCGCGGAGCCAGCAGCTCGGGGCACCGAGTCCCCACAGAGCCACTGGGGAGACTGAAAGGTCCTTCAGGTCTTGCCCCTGCTCCCACCTCCTCATCGGAGCTGCCAGAGCTTCGCACCCAGAACTTCACCTCCTCTGAAGGAACGTGAATTGCTCCTTTCTGAAGGAAGACCCTCCCCTGACCTGCAGCTGAGCGGGTAACACTAATGAAGAAGCCAAGAAATCGGCAATCTTCAACCAAGTGCACTGTAAAATTAATGAGAAGCTACTGAAGAACATAAATAATCCGTGCTCCCCATTAGAGGTAGTTAGCACCATTAAAGCAATCCAGAATAGAACCTGCCCAGGCACCACCAGCCTTTCTCCCTTCGAAATCCATCACTGTCATGTACTTGTTGTCAGCTGAAATCAAAGGATGGTTAACCCTTGAACACCCAGGCTATTTAGAAATAATTATTGTTACTATAAATCAAAAGTGATGGCTTAACTGGTCGCAAAAACGTACATACAAAAAACCAAACCGAAATAGCATGGCCACAAAGGAAAAATCATTAGCTCCCTCGTGGGTTTACAAGTAATTTGCTAGCAATAAAAATGCAAAAACACATTCTGCTGTGTAATAATCATAAATAATCCTTGGACAAGAATTCTTTCCAGGACTCACAAGTCCACTCCCTTAATGGCAAGTTTTATTACCCTGGTTTCTCTGTGTTTTCTTTCAAAATGCTGCTGTCATAACAATTTACGAATTACAGTCCTGTTGGCATAAACTTTCATACTTCATATGGAAATAGGTTTCCCCACAAACACTCACAAAGCACCAAGAGTCATGTAACCACAGAGAATGACCTTAATAATGCAGTCCAAAAATATACATCAGACTCCGGGACTAGTACTAAATATAGACGGTCACAGGGCGGGGGAAACCCCCAGGTGTGCGTGGAGTCAGGTGTGCTGCGGCGCAGGGAGGGCGGCGTGCTCAGGGCCTCACCCGGGCTGGTGGCACCTCGCAGGGTCTTTAGGAGACAAGGAACATGTTGAGCGTTTTGTTTCCAACACTGACAATAAGCAAAAATCCAAACCAGCTGCTGAGGAAGCCTGGGAGTGCAGTTTTTTTCTTTAAACGGGAGAAGGTACAGTTTGTTCAGGATTTAAACTGCATTAATTTCTTCCCTCCACTTTTGAGGCCAGAGGGTGAAGAGTGGAGCTCAGCACCCAAAGCGAAGGTGGGTGGGGGAGCTGCAGTGCAGGGGGACTGAGGGTGTTGTTTAGGCAAGACTAAGGGGCGGATCTCATCTGCCAAAGTTAAATCCTGGGCAAACCGTGGGGTTTTCTTGGGGCTCATCTGCGAGGTTGAGTTGTTGCTTCACTCCAAGTGTATGGGGGACTTCCTTGGAGTAAGCGAGAGAGAAGGAGTGAAAGTTAATTAGGTTAGAATTGCCTCCAAAAACTACTAAAACTAAATGCGAATTCATAATGTAAAGATAAGGATATTGAAACAGGCTGGGTTTCAGATTTTAGTATGCCATTGCTCTCCCTCTAATTGGAGGAAATTGATCCAGCAACTGAAATTGCCACACTTAACATATAAAGTTACACTGCAGACAAGAAAATATTTCATGTTTTTCTTCAAATAACCACCACCACATTAATGTATAAGAATTTTAAATAAATGTGGCTGTAACTGTCTCTTTACTGATCAGTTTATAAATAGACAGGCACATGTACAAAGTCAGTCTTGTCTACTGAAACACACCACTGGGATTGAAGGTAGCTGCTAGAAGAACAGAGGATTGTTTATATTTGACACTTTTATTTATAACTTTAATCTTAAGTGAAGTTGATAATCTGTGCAAAGACAAGCTCTACATTTTAAAAAATGATATCGGCTTCATCTGAGATCTTGCAACACACTTTCTGGATAACCCTTTCCCCATGATGTAGATGAATAGGAAAAGCAACTAAAGATCCTATTTCCATTCAAATATTATGAGCCAAGCCTAGATATCACCCTGAAGCTAAACGTCCAAGGACTCATTTTGAATTTCTTCTAAGTAAAGATGACAAAAACTGATTTTGCAGAAATAAAAATGCGTAAGAAGAAAAGTGCATAAAATGAGGAAGAAAATGGTTTTCTTTCCCTATAAAGGAAGAACAGATCTTTAAGATTTTATAGACCAGAAATTTAAACCAAGAACCTCTTTTTTACGTGTCCCTGTTTCAGCTTAAAATGGTAATGGCATTACTGCAAAAGAAAATTGCACTGTGATGGCATCTAGAGCTGCAGGAGGTGCAGGTCTCTGCAGCGAGCTCCAGTGAGGTTGCTGCTTCTGCAGAACTGGAGCCCAGAGGAGAGGGACGAGGATTCAGTGGATTTTCCTGCGGCTTCTCCTCTCCCCTCTCCCGTCCCAGGTGCGTGCCTGCCCCGCGTTTGCTGTGGACTGGCTGCCGAGTGCTGGCTGCAGGAGAGCTGCCACTGCCGCCGTGGGGAACCGGCTGCCCACCCTCAGCCTGCTCCTGCCCCTGGGAACCCCGCGGGGCTTCGCCACGCCTCGGCATTTCTGGGCACCACTTAAGTTTTCAACTTCTGATGAGATGGTTCAAATCAGGAAAACCCCGTCTCTGTGCCAGACAGTTAAAACTGAAGGTAATTAAGGCAAAATCTTTTCCTGCAACAGAAAGTACGGAACATGTGGAGACAGCACAATAATTAGTGTTTCTGCCATTGTAAGCCCACAAAACAAATTGCATTTTGAATGAGGCACATGGAACAGTGACCTAAGTATAAAACTTATCTTGACCTCAGAACAGAACGACATTTTGTCTCCAATTCTACTAATTACAAATGCCGAATTCTGAATATTCACATTTGAGAAGGATTCACTGCTTAAATGTTTAAGAAATCTAATAACAGTAAGATGCCGTGAAGTTTCTCCCTTTGTACAGACGGTGCTGAAATTCCCAGACCTGCTCTCAGAGGCGGTTTCTGCGCAGCTCGAAGGGAGCAGACACCAGCAGCAAATCCCCCAACTGGGGGGAGACCGAACGCGGGCTCTCCTTCCTCATCTAAACTATCCGTAAGCTTCAGGTTTGGTAACTCTGATTCCTCTTACTTCCTCCCATGGTTAATTCTCTAGACCAACCCTCTCCTGGCTCACAGAGGACAGCCAAACGATCTTCCATTTACTCAACTGCACAAGCCCAGCGTACCACGTCAGTGATGGGGAATTACATCGTCCTTCAGCGGGGGCGAGCCCACCTCCGCTGGGCACAGGACACAGCACAGGGCAGAGATCCCAAATTAGATTAGGAACAATTTAAGCAGCCTATAACGCAAAGCAGAGCCAGAAACCAGGGCAAAAGTGACCTGAAGCATGATTTGCAGTGAATGTCTTTTTCTCTCATAAATAGGAGAGACACTGTGGGATGATTATCCACCCAGATTTATCTCTGCAGCTCCTTGTGTATCCTTCTGTGCTTAAAAATGTCTCACTGCCCTTTGCATTATTGCATTGCCCTTTACATTCATACCACATAAACCTCTCAAGTACCGTAAAACTTACAAGGTGTAATATAATGTCGTGGTTTTTCTTTTACACACCATAAACAAAAGTCACTGAAAAAGGAGCACAGAAAGGGAGACGTTATTTGGTCTGACAACAATACAGGAGGAAAATATATATACAAGTACACATACATACACTCTTACACACTTAAAATCCCAGGCTGGATTGATTATCTGGCATTGATGGATCACTTTAATGTATTACGTAGATAAGGAAATTGATTATTCAATAAATCACTGTCTACACTAAGAATCCGGTATTAAAAAAGAAAGAGAAAATATTATAAATCTGTCACGCACAGGCAAAGAAAAAGCTTATACCTTTAAGGTTAATCACGATGTACCTTTTGCTGCACATCCAATGGAAGACCAACATCTCGGCAGCGCTAAATGACCCGTTTTCCTTCCCAAAGCTCTCGAGGACGTGAACTGTCCTTGCGTGGCTGCGAGGCCGCCCCGGCTGTTCCTGTGGCGAGCTGACGGGCAGGGTGAGCCCCCGCGCTGCTGCCCAGCCGGGGCGGCCACGGACGACCACCAGAGAGGAAGAAAGTGCCCCAAAATGCCGCAGCAGGCGGGAGGCTGCACGGAGGCTCTGCCTTCGAGAGTGAAGTGTGGCTGCAGCCTGCCGGGAGCTGGCTCGGGGGTGGGGAGCATCCGCACCGGCGGCATGCAGAGGGGGGGACCGGCCTGTGCACCCCGAGCTATGGGGTGTGGGGGGAGAGCAGAGCCGAGGGAGTGGGAACACCACAGGAATCGGAGCAAAAAAAGGAGAACAAAGGAAAACTGAAAGGAAAAATGGAATATCTAGGACTCAGAGAAACCATCCACCTCTGTGTCCCGCTGGAGAGCTGGCCAGCAGGTTTTCTAGGCCTGGCTTTGGCAGGTTGGCCTCATGTTTCTTTCCCAGTAGCAACCTTACTTCTGCTTCCAAAGGAAAAGAGTAGGAACTAGGTGAAGTCGGAGGCTTTTAAAAAACTCGGGCAAAACATGTCATTGGAATGCCTTATAGCAGTATTAATAAATAACAGCAAAAGCTAAGCTAAGAGACATGCTTTAGAAAGGAAATACCTAATGGCTGGATGCTTTCTCTGGGGAAAAGCGTTTGAAATAGTCTGTGATAAACTTCCTGTAACAGGAATCTGGAGGAAAGAACACAAATACTCCTACAAGTTATGACTACAATATTGCCAAGCTGAGTTATTTCTAAAAATCTCCAGGTCGCATCCTGGTGCCATCACGTTCCCGTGACTCTCAACACAGAAAACAGAGCAACTGCTCCCAGTCGTGTGTTGGCAGCGACTGGGAACTGCTGCGAGACGTTACTTGACGAGAGTCCCACAGGGCTGACACTGCCCCAGAAGGCTGAAACACGAATCCTCTGGAAACCGCCTTCTTGCCCAAGAAACTCCGCTGCCTGCAGCGTAAAGCTGGAGCCAAGGCGATGGGCGAGGGGCTGGCGCTGTGCTCCTCGGGCAGGGCTTGTCTTTGCTTCTCCACCATGGGGGATCCAGTGTCTGTCGCTGCCGCGCTGCGGTCAGATGTCACCCGAAGAGCAGCAGCCCTGTGACGCTGTCAGAACTCTTTCAGTGTATAGAAAAATGCAAGCGGTTATAGAAACCATTAGGAAATGGTCTTGATCTGCTCTAAGTTTTACTAGAAAATATATACCAGCCACCTTTGTGCAGAATATGAGAGATTAATAATTCCCCTCCAGTGAGGCATGAATCAGAGAGATTCAGACCGAGCAGCACCTGTTCACTTTAAAGAAAACCTTTATTTATATGGCAATGAAAACAGCCATCTTTTTTTCAAACTCCCAGACACCGTAGCGATACAGACACACACATTATTCTTCACCGATGACTTAAAGGCCAACTTTCCAGCAGAGCAGCTCCCTTTGGCAGAGGCCGTTTGGCGTTGGCAGCGCAGCCCCCCCCAGCCTCGCACCCCCGGAGCTGTGGGGCATGCGGCTCCCGAAGCAGAGCCTGGGTCTGTCCTTCATGTGAAAATCTGTTCTCGGATCCTCTGCCGAGCAGGTGCTGTAGCCATTTGCTCCGTTCATAACAAAACCAGCCCTGTTTCTGACGTGCAACTTCTGCTGCAGCCAGGGAAAAATTCCCTCAGCCCGTGTGCCCAGGCAGGCGCGGTGTCTCGCAGGGGGTGGAATTTAAAATTACTGCTGTGACTTCCTTCCGAGTGCTTTGAATTCACTGCAAAACTAACCAACAAGTCTAACACTTCAGTCCCAATAGACAGCCGTAACTCAGCTAAATTTGTGGGTTATACCAGATTTTATTTACTGTTTCATCCTGGGAGATAAGTAAGAGATGACAGCCATCTATTCATTAAAGTGGAGGAAAGCCGCCCACAGCTGACGCCGGTTCTCTCACCATACACTTCCACATCTTTAATCGAATTTGGATTTTGCAGTACCAGCTCTGTTATTTTAAGAACGGTTTATGTTCCGATTCACCTGGGTATTGGTGAGTTGGAAGAGCTGGTCTGTTCACCTCTAAGTCCCCAATTCGAACAAAGGACATGCTGTAGCAATCAAACGTCATTACCAGCTAATGAGTATCCAGTGGCCTATGTAAGAGCAGTCAGTGGCCTCTTCCCATTCCTTATTGGACACAGGAACCTCCGTTACAACCCGAACTGCTGCAGTGGCACTAATGAATGCTCCTGAAGCTACTGTTTGCAGATGTCAAGGATGGAAGGGTAATTTAACTCAATCTGTCTCAAAAGCCTTTGTAACACGCCGAGTGCTGTGGTACCTGGGAATCCGGATGCCCCTCAGTGGGGATCCCTGGGTGCCCAGTTTCCAGAGTGATGAACAAAGTGCAGGGCACAAATTCAGGAATTCATCTGAACAGTTAAGTAATTTTAAGTCTCTGTTTCATTCCTCTAATGTTAGCTGGTTTATTTGTCTGATTAAAACCTCTCCTGAACAGTGATGTTTTTCTGACTCAGTAACTACACAGACTAAACTCCTAATCCAAGGTGCAAATGCTCTTTAGTTTGGTGTACTCTTTAGGCTTAGTGTGCCTAGAGCAAAAGGCCAGGCTGTACTTCAAAGAAAAAAAAGCAACCCTGGGGATTCTTCTCCAGGTGGGTGAATCTTTGGTGCATCATTTCCCAGCAGGGCTGAGCCAGACACCAACCGGTGCCTCTCCAGACCTTCCCCAGCAGCGCTGGTGGCTGCTGCAAGGTGGAGGAGCACTTCCCCGCGGCCTGGAGTGTGGGCTGGCAGGGGGGGCTGGCAGGGGGGCTCCATTTGCTCCCGCTCTGCGACACCCAAGTGAGCCACCTCGCACCAAAGTCAGGCTCTTGCCCAGGCAGCCGACAAAATGTGTTACAGCATCTTTCAGGCTGCCTGGGAGAGCCTTTACCTGGAAATCCAGAGGGCACAGGCAGGAACAAATTACAGCTGAAAACCAGAGCCCTGTTTCCAAAATCTGCTGCGCCCAGATCTTTAAGTTTATCACCATCGTGCAGCACCCCCGTGCCTCCCCAGAGTGACTTCTCAAGGGAGTAGTTACTGTGCAGTCTCACTCCTCCTGATGCCAGGCTGTGCTGTCCCCCCATTTAGGGAACCTCTCATCAAGAAGCCAGAAATCCCGTACTTCCTTTTCCCTCCTCTTTTCCTTTTGCACTACTAAGCACTGTGGCAGATGTATTCCTCCACTCCCACAGCACCCTCTTCATCTCATTATTTTAAACCCTGTGATCACCGAGGGACCCCTCTCTTCCCGTGCTGGTGCCTCGTTACCTGCAGTTACCCAGCGCACTCCCCTGCCCTGCGCGGGCTGTCCGGCCCCCCCAGACCCCGCTGCCATCCTCCTCTCCTGCACCCCCAGCCAGACGGGTTCGTGCCGGGGGGGTATTTACTAGAAGTGCATAGTGACAGAAAACAGCCTCATAAAGTGAAATAACTGGTGGGTCTTCTACATCAGACGTGGTGGTGTCCTGGGTGAATTAGCCCAGCCCAGCTTGCTATTTAAAAACGGACAGCACCGAGGTATTTGCTGTCCCCCCAAACTGTGTGCCCCGAATAACCCGTCCTGCGGCTGAGAAGGGCGATGTGCGGTGCCGCCGGACACGCAGCCCGATCCTGGGGCGATGGGGAGGTGCCTGCCCAGCCAGGGGCACGCTGGGGCCGTACCCACACAGCCCAGCCCTTGCGGCTGTTTCCCGGGTCATGACGCTTCCCTGAATGTCCCAGGCCCAGGGAGGGTAATACTGAACGTGCCGGTCACTCCCTTACTACTTCATAATTCTGATTTTTATTCTATGGATTTGCCCCCACACTGAGGGGTGCTGGTTGTTGGCTGGGGCACAGCAACAAAACCCAAAGGCTGGCCAGGTCCCTGGGCTAAAACATTAAATAATACAGATCCAGCAAGGTGGCCTTTTGTCACCGCTGGCCAGGGTTTGCTGTCCCCTCCTCGCTCGCACTGCTGCAGAGGCTGAACGATTTGGGGTGTGTCGGGGGAAGTTCAGAGCAGCACTGGGGATTGCGTCTGACGCACGGGTACCCCGCGGCTCTCCTCAGCAGCGTTTGCAACCAAATGGCATTTTCCTGATTATCCTCCCTCCCAGAAATAACGGAGCAGTCGCGTCCGTATTTGTGTATTCATGCACAATGTCTAGCTGCCGATTTAAAGCACGAGGACTGATGCTGCTGAGCGCTCAGGTAACACTCGACATGGCGAGCGCCTCGTAGTGCAAACCTGAGAAATGAAGCTGTAATGTCAGAGGAAGGTTCCCTGCAGGGCAGCACAGCAAAGCGGGGGGGGGGTGGGGGGGTGGGGGCGGCAGGAGGCGAGAGCAAAGGGGCTAACAGAGGCAGCCACAAAGAAAAGCTGGTGCTGGAGCAAAGACAAAGCGGTGAACTGAGCCTCCCACCTGCCTTAAGAGCTCTTGTTTGTGGTAAGGACCTGCATCAGTGTTAGGCTTTGCCATAAGTACCAGCACATTATCCCTGTTTTTACTGTTAATGACAACAGTAGTAACATGTGAAACCCCACCACATCGGAATTCCCGCTACACCAGCCCAAACCAGACGAGCCCTGCCTGAAAAAACCCCCTCGAATGTCTGAGGGGCGTGGGAGCCCACGGAATTCGCTGGTGGAGCCTCAGGGTCCCCCACGCAGTCACTGCAAACTGCAATGTCTGCAGTCACAGCAGCTTCGATTCTCGTGGCTTTGAGACAACCAGCGCTCCTCATGTCGCATCTCTTCCCTTTGGCAGCATCGCCATAGCGCAGTTTTTCTCCTCGCCTTCAACCCTCAGCTCCCCTCCAGCATTTGCCTCTCCCCCCCTCGCCCATTGAGTTGTGGTGCTTTCAACTCGTTATCTGCCGTACCCAGAGAATTCCACCAGCCCGTCTTCTGAGTATGCAAAGGAAAAACACAAGTCTAGACAGCATCACATTAAACCTCTCGCCAAAATGAGGGAGAGGAGATTGCACAGCGTAACTGGGGGAGAAACGTAATACGCGGGATTATGAGGCTTAGTGCTTGCTACAAACAGAGTGCGCAGCGTCGGGTTTTAGTTGATAGCGTGTCTCCATGAGAGACTCCAGCATCGAAGCTATTCTGGCAGAGCTGCTCCCTGCAAATGCTTGGAAATTCGGGATGATAGCTGCTAGAAGCAAGCGGCGCTGGGAGGAAGGTGGCAGAAGCAGGCAGGGTGGGAGCGGCGAGGCGCAGTGCCCTCTGCTGATGCTGGCCCGCAGGCTGAGCCTCCGCCGAGAGCCGGAGGAGCTGGGCTGGGTCAGGATTGCGAATTTAGTGAAACTGCTACCTGTACCCCAGGAGCTCTTCATCAACCAGGACAAGAGAGACCCAACTTTGCTGTAGATTGAATTACTCTCAGCACTGTTCTGTGCGTGACTGCGTCGTGAAGGCCTTACAGAAATCTTTTCATAATGTCAACCTCCATTTAGTTTCATCAATAAAAACAGCCAGAGATGGAGAAATTAAGTTTGGAGCAGTGGATTTACACCTGGCTGGCAGCAAACCCAGAGGCAGCAGCGCTGCTGGAGCGGGCAGCCCGCGCCGCGTCCCCCCGGGGCAGAGGTGCCAGGCGCTGCACAGCCACCGCCTCTGTCCCGCGCACAAAGTCCACACGAGGCTCCTTCGCCACTCAACTTCTGCACAAATCTGCCGCCTTCCAGCCCCCGGGGGATGGCAGCGTGCTGGTGCCGCGGGCGGGGGAGCGCCCGCTCCGAGGAAGCAGCCCAGCACTAAGTAGGTCTGTTTATTTTGGCGGTACTCCTGCCCTATGATGAATGAGGGTCTATTTTATTCTGGTTTGTGGTTTGATCTTAATTTCCTGTATGAAGTTCTCAAGAGGATGCCAAGATCAAATAATTAGACTATTCTGCGATAAAGAGGTAACATTGTTATTCAAATGTATTCAGAATTAATTTACCACCAAACAATTTACACTGCCACCCTTATATCCTGCTGAAATTACTGGAATATGTTATCTGACACACAAAGCATCTCATGACCTGAAATAACTTCATCAGCCATTAAATGCATGAGCGGTGGGTGTGTGGCCACAGAAACAGGCATGGAAACGCAGGAGAAGCCACAAAGGCAACAGAGTGATTTAAAAACAGGAAAAACAAAACAAAAAAAAAATATAGCACTTTACTTGCAACAGTGAACATGCAGAAAGCAGAATCCTGAGGCAGCCGGTGAGCGTGCTCGGCCCCAGGAGGTTCGGGGGCCAGATCCCCATCTCAGCACCGCGTGAGGCACCGTCGGCGCCGCTGCAGACTCCCACCTGCAGCACCCAGGGCTCCGTCCGAGCTGCTCCCGGCGCGGGGTGAGGTGCCCCTTGGCCAGGGGACGCCCAGCTCCGCTGTCTGGGTGCTCACCCTCCAAACCAGGGAGCACACAGCCGGGATGGGGGCAGCCAGGCTGCCCGTGGGGAGGATCCCCCCAATTAACATTTTCTGAGCCTGTGGGCTGGTCTCAGGTGCCGCAAAGCTGCTTCTCTGAAGCTGTTTGCTCCACAGAGGGGGAAGCGTATTGATCGTAGTTCAATTCCTGCCCGCTCCTACCCCGCCACGTTCCATCACCTCACCAGCCACCGAGAGGAATTTCTCATTCTTCACGGCCAGTGACCCCCAGGCCGCAGCGGGGGCTCAGCCCCACTCGGGCTGCGGGCAGACACGCTCTGCTGGCGTTTCAGAGGAAAAGGGTAAAAAGTCGCGTCTCAGCCAGCGAGCGCCCCGATTTCTGGGCGAGAACCCCCCCGCCACAGGGCAGGGGGTGCAGGTAGGGCTCGGGCCCCTCTCACAGCCAGGTGCCATCCGACCGGCCGGGCCGTCCCGCCACCCCTCCCCGCAGGGCCCCGGCCAAACCGGCCATCGGCTGGAGCTGAGCGGAGGAATGCTGGAGCTGCCTTGCTGAGGATTCCCTCCCCGGCATCCACGTACCCCACAGCCACGCAGCTCCCAGCCCCGCGGGCACTGCCTTTTTCAGCCTGCAAAAGCCTGCTTTTGCCTTTATTTTTAAAAATAAAACTTCGTTTGCAGAGTGTGGGAAGGTGATTTCAAAATAAAATTCCAGACAGGCATAATAAGCCTCAGAAAAGCCAATCACACAGAGGAGGATAATTATCCACAGACTTTGTTTTCTATGTATTTATATAAAATAATCAATGATTTTTTTTCCACACAGACTCCAATCCAATTTGATTGTCTTTTCTGTGTTACTTGCAAATCATACAAACAATCAATGCCCTGACCCCTTCTCTATGCAAACACAGCTCAGAAAGAGACTACAAGAAATAAAATCCGATAAATTCCTCAATGCAGGACTGTTTGTTTAAAAGCTTAGCTGGAGCCCGATCCTGTTCACAGTGACTTCAGGGATACGAGGGTGGGACTTTCAAACACACTTGAGGTATAATTATTGCCACAAATAATCAGCAGGAATACAACCTTAGCAAAAAAACCCAGAACAAAAGCAAGAACCCAGAGGTGAAGGTGATTCCATTTAAAATGTAGAAAGCAAAATGAAATCCCTCCCAGGCACGGCGCGCTGCTGCAGAGGAAGGGCAAGGCGAGCATGCAGCGGGGATTTGGGGGGACCCACGGGCTGGGCAGGCTGGGGACCCTCCCTGCCTGTCACCCCCGCCCGCAAGGGGGGTGGCAGAGGCGGTGGCAGAGGCGGTGGCAGGCGCCACTGCTGCTGTCACGGGAGCAGGGGGGCCAAGGGGAGCGATGGCAGCGGGGCTGCGTGGTTTTGGCGTCACCTCAGCAGCACTTGAATACAAACAAAACCACTAATCAACAAATACAAGTGCTAAAATTGGATTGACGGCTCCTGTGGCCTGTTTTTTACAATTACTTATTAATTTCAAACCGTTGGCATCCATCTGAGCTGCACGTATGTCTTGCTAACACATCGTCCATCAGAATAATCACTGTGAGTAATTTCTGACGATGCTTTGGCAGAGCACGGCAACGGAAACCGGTCTGCGGAGAAACGCCGGGCTCCCCGCGCGCCACCGCGCCCAGTCATCCCGCCTCGCTTCGCTAGGGCCCGTGCCATCGGGCTCTACAAAATGGCATCAAGCTCTGTCTGTCACTTTGAAGGGGTGCTACTACTGCTTTTTAATCTAAGAGAAAGGTTAGATAAATAGGCTATCTACGGTACCTCGATCATCCTGCACTCCCTGCTTTCGCTATATGAGGGGCACGATATTGCAAACGCTCAGCTGCTCGGTGCAGCACTTAATAACAGGTATAATCTCACTGATCTCATCCGCAGTCGGGGCTGGCAGCATCACAGCCTGCCTCTCAGTCACACTGGTGTAAACACGGAGTAACTCCACTCACACCGTTACCGTTATCTGTCTTTATACCAGAATAACTCAGGGATGAATTGAGCACCTTGCAGTGGATCTAGATGGTGTTCTCTGATACAGCATTTTCAAATATTTAACAGATTGCATAATAATTGAACAGGTGTTGAATAAGCTTCAGATACAAACTCCTACTTAATAACAAAAATCCAGTAATGAGGCAGATTCTCGTTGTACATGTATATGTATAGATTATGTTTAGATGTGTAGATTAAATATTTATATTTTACTCATGAGAGAAAGTGTGCTTTCGGCTTTTCCTTCCCTTTCTTAGCTATCTCTCCCTGTATTTATTTTAATAGTCAGCTTTGAAAAGTTACCTGTTTCCTCTCTGGTTTGATTTTCAGTTCTAAACCAATACTTATTTAAGTGTTCTCCCTTCTTGGCATAACCTAATAATTAAAAGAATTACTTGAAAGCCAGGGCAGCTTTGCACAAATTAATGCAGGGGGAAAAAGCTGCAATTTTCCAGTGGGCTGAAGAAGAGGTCAGAATTGTGCCAGGTTTAGCTGAGAGCGAAGGTAAACACTGATTTCCCTGCAGCTCCGTTTAAAGCCTTTTTCTGATCTCTAAGTTTCTTATTTCACTGCTCAAGAAAAAGGCTAAATGAGGTGCTGGGTGCTGGGGTATTTCTCAGCAATTAAAGCAAGGCTGTTCCTGCAGAAGGCACAGCAGTGCTGGCAGAGGCGGTGCAGAGCAGTGCTCCCACGGTGGGCAGCCCTGCCTGCCTGCCTGCCTGCCTGCTTACCTCCCTGCCTGTCTCCCTGCCCGCCCCCCGGCCTGCCTGCCTGCCTGCTTACCTCCCTGCCTGTCTCCCTGCCCGCCTCCCTGCCTGCCTGCCTGCCTGCTTACCTCCCTGCCTGTCTCCCTGCCCACCTCCCTGCCTGCCTGCCTGCCTGCTTACCTCCCTGCCTGTCTCCCTGCCCACCTCCCTGCCTGCCTGCCTGCCTGCTTACCTCCCTGCCTGTCTCCCTGCCCGCCTCCCTGCCTGCCTGCTGCCTGCTTACCTCCCTGCCTGTCTCCCTGCCCACCTCCCTGCCCACCCGCCTGCCTGTCTCCCTGCCCACCCGCCTGCCCGCTTACCTCCCTGCCCACGGCCTCGCTGTGTTTGCCCCAGCCCAGCCGAGTGACCCCCTCGCCCGGGTCCTGGTGGCCCCCGAGCCGAGCCGGGGAGCCGCAGGCAGGGGGGAGCAGAGCTCCAGCCGGGGCGAGTGGCTCCGGGGCAGGGCTGGCAGCAGCGCCGGGCTGGCAGTTCCTCCATCCTGCCCCGCAACTGCATGGAGCCGTCTAGAAAATCCATCTTCAGGGCAACTGGGGCACCTGGGCTTGAGACTAACCCTCGCCACGGGGACACTCCGGGGCCCGAGCGTCCCCCACGAGCCCCGCTGCTCTTCCCAGGGGTCTCGGCGACCTCCGCCCGTTCCCTGCCAGCCCCGCTGGCACGGCCGCAGCCCCCCGCACACCCCCTCTGCGGCGCGGGCCTGGCAGTTCGCCGGCTCTGGCCACTCGCCGGCCCTGGCCACTCTGGCCAAGCCGAAAGCCGGGAGAGCTGCAGGCCCGGCTGCCCCGGGACCCCCGGCAGTGCTCGGGGGGGGGGGGGGGGGGGGGGGGCAGGCCGGCGGCATCCGGGGGCGCTCTGCCACGGCAGGCGGGGTGACGCCTGCTCCCCGCTGGCGCGGTGGGACCGGCGAAGCCACCGCAGCGTTCCTGGGAGGGGGCTCCTGTCTGGCAGAGCCCCCCCCGCCGTTGCCGGCTGCGGCTGAGCGCGTCGAGCAGCTCGGCAGGGCCAGGCCCCGGGGGCAGGGCCATTAACCTTTCCCACCGACATTTCTGGCACTCGGACAGGCACAGGACCAGGTCTGCCTGGCGTGGGGCTCCCAGAGCCCGGCGAGAGCAGCTGCTCGCCCGGCAGGAACCCGCCCTTGGGCGAGGGACGAGCTGGGCCGCGCAGTCGCCCAAACCGCGCTGGAGGTGACAGGGTTCCCTTCGGAAGGCGACTGTCCCTCGGCAGCCGCCCGTGTCTGGCTGGCTCTGGCGTTGCTGCGGTGCAGTTGCACCGGGATAAATAAGACCCTTTTCTCCCCTTCAGAGCCCTCGCAGATGGATGCGGTTGGCACTAGTTTCTCTGGGTCGGGATCTGGTCCCTGGAAGGTAAAACCCGGCCGGGTCATTTTTACTGGGCAGAAGCAAATCCCCGGGAAGGCGCAGGGGTGGCGAAGGACTCGGGATGTGGCAGATCAGCTCCGTCCTTTGCACGCCACGCTCCAAACAAGTATCTCCTTTAATTAGAAGGACCGTAGACTCTTTCCCAAGCTGCTATCTGTGCAATTACTTTATGTAACACTATTAAAAATTAATTTTCCCCAGAACCTCAGCAGTTTAATGAAACACGCCTGGCCCTCTGCACGGCGGAGCCAGCCCACGGGCAGCGGGGCCAGGGGCCACGGGCCCCCCCGGGCTGCCAGTCCCTTGTGCTGGGCACCCCCGGCCCTGGGTCACAGCACCTCCGCACAGCACCCCCACTGCAGCGAGCTCAGCACCCCCCGAGCACCGGGCACCGCTGCCCTCCCCGTAGCAGGCTCAGTACCCTTCTGCAAGGGCTCAGCACCCCTCTCCGGGGGCTCACCGCTCTCTGGGGGCTCAGCACCTCCATCCAAGGGCTCAGCACCCTTCTCTGGGGGCTCAGCACCTCCATCCAAGGTCTCAGCACCGCTCTCCGGGGGCTCAACGCCCCTCTCCAAGGGCTCAGCATCTCTCTTCAAAGGCTCAGCATCTCTCTGCAAAGGCTCAGCACCTCTCTCCGGGGGCTCAGCACCCCGACCCCTCTCCGCACGGTGCCCAGCACCCCCCCAGCCCCCAGCCCGGGGCTGCCGCTCGCTCCGGCCGCGGCACCGCTCGGTGCCGGGACAAGCCCCGCTCCGCTCCGCGTCCCGCCCGGCGCCCCCCCGGCCCCGGCCCCGCGGGGAGAGGCGGCCTTACCGATCCGGATGACATGCGGCATCCCGTGCGAGCTCTGGCCCCAGAGGCCGCCGACCAGGAGCGCTGCCCAGTATTCCCAGAGCACGCCGCGGAGCGCCGGCCAGAGATGGGGCATCGTTGGGGAGGGCGCGGGCCGGCGCGGCCCTACGGCCCCAGGGGCAGCGGGGGGGCGGGCGGCTGCTGCCCGCGGCTCAGGCGGAGCGGCCGGTCGGCGCCGAGGCCGGACCGCTCATGGCACATCTTAGTGCGGCCGCGCCGGGCCGTCCCACGGCAAACCGCGCCGCGCCGAGCCGAGCCTAGCCGAGCCCAGCCCAGCCCAGCCGTTCCGTGCCGAGCCGAGCCGCTCCGTGCCGTTCCGCTCCGTGCCGAGCCGCTCCGAGCCGCCCCGGGCCGGGCCGTGCGGTGCCGGTGCCGGTCGGGAGGCACCTGCGGAGCCGGGGCTGCCGGTGCGCCCGCGGGAGCGGTTCTGTCCCCTCCTACCGCTGATGCGCGCGGCTCGCGCCAAGCCCCGGAGTGGAGCGTGGGCACACGCACACCCCCACCCCCCCGACACGCACACCGCCCCCCAACCCCCCCAACCCCCCCCGGCACCGACACGCACCGACCCCGACCCGCTGCTCCCCGCCCGCCCCCCCGGGGCGCGGGCAGGAGGCGGCCGGGGACCCTCGGCGGGGACCGCGGGGCACCGGCGGCACCGGGGGAGGGGGGGGCCCAGCAGCCCCGGGGGTCCCGGCGTCCCTCTGCCCCCGACGGCAGCCCCGTCCCGCACACCCCGGTGTCCTCCGAGCTCCCGGGGGTCCCGCTGTCCCCGGACACCCCGCTGTCCCTTGTGTCCCCGGGGGTCCCGCTGTCCCCAGTGTCCCCGACGGCCCCGCCGCCGGGTACCGAGGTACCGGGGCCGGGTACCGGGGTACGGGGTACCGGGGTGTCGGGGCCGTACCCGCGGGCGGGCGCCCAGCCCGGGCTCCACCGCCGAGAGTTTAATGACCTCGGTGACAGAGACAAAGGGCCGCACACGCGGCAGATAAGTAGGCAGCTTTGTCAACTTGCTGGGCTAGGCTGGGGCGAATTTATTTTTTCTCATTTAAATAATTTGATCTATTCCATCATTTCCAATCGCTCCCATTTGCCAGCTGTCTGCTAACTACATCGCCTGGAACATCTGAAGAGCAAATCTTTAATTTTCTTACAAACATACTATTACTCGGTATCTGTTCATCTTTTTAATTTTCCCCGGCCGTCGCCCTCCCAGCAGCGGGCTGGGCCTGCGCTGCGCTGCCAGGAGCTCAGCCTCCGCCAGCCCCGTGTGACCCGGCCCAGGGGACAGACCCAAACCGTGACCAGCCTAAAACCCACAGCAAAGCTCCCGGGTGAAGCGTCTGGGAGCAGGCGGGGAGGGAGAGGTGCCCCTGTGCGCCCATCACGGGGGTGTCCAGTCTCTGGCTGTTGCTGCCCAGCAGGAGCAGCGGGGGGGTGGCGGGGGCATCTCGGAGCCGTCACCGTCTGGGAACCTCAAGGCGAAGCTGGCAGAGGCATGGGGGGATCTGCACGCCCGTGGCAGGACCAGCCCCTCCGGGAGATGCTGTGGCTGCCCGCAGCGGTGCCTCCCTGGAGCCTGGTCCGGGTCGGGCTCCTTTTGGGGCGATGGGAAGGTACCCCTGAGCACAGCCTGGGGTCTCGGTGTTGTGACATGGTGGAGGAGACTTTCTGACTCCTCAGAGTCAAGGCAGAGAGGCAAAGGCACCGCTCAGCACCTCCAAAGCACTGTGCAGAAGTTCAGTCTCGGAGATCCGTTGTTAGTGTTTATTGTGGGCAGGCTGAGGCTCCAGCTTCCAGCAGGAAATCTTCTTACCAGTGTCAAAGACAGTTATAGAAAAGGCTGTCTCATGTTCAGGATATTTTTATCCCTCATGACACCAAAAAGGATAAGATTTAGCAAAAGGGCATGGAAGAAATTTTCTTTACTTATTGCTTAAATGAAGGACAGCTGTTTCTGTGAACTTGTTATAAAATTAAATGTCACAACGTGGTGAGTCTTTGCACCTGGAGATAAAAAAGCCCCACAAACCTATTGGGAGGGAGAGGGTTGTTCCATCTGTGGCTGTTCTTTGCAGACTCCAGCACATAGAGGTTTCATTTTCAGTAATTTGGAACAAGAGGTTCAGATTTTTGTGGACTGTTTAAATTAAAATGTGGCTAGGATGATGTATTCTGTTAGTTCGTTAGTGTCAAGATGCTGTTTCTTGCCTTTTTGCTGGCACCAGGCACTAATAAGACTCTAACCTTTGCTTCAGCCTCTGGATCCTACTGCAGTACCAGCACAAATAGTTTATTTCTTCTTATCTGATTTGATTAGTATCTGATGGGTGTATGGAGGTCACGAATAGTCCTTGCCATGGACGTGGGCCGGAGGAGGAAGTCTGTGCGGCTCAGAAAGGCGGGAAGGGGCAATCGCTTATCACAAGTTAGATAACAAACCAAACCAGACGTGCCCGGGCAGAGGGGCTCCGCAGCTGCAGTCTCCTTTCTGGGCGTTTGCGTGGCCTTTCCTTCCCGAAGCGCTCCGAGCAGAGCAGCAGGTCACGGCTGCCCTTCCCTTCCTCGGGATCCCCGAGTTCCCCCGCTGGGCCTGGGGCTTGGCTGTGCCCCGCCCCCCCCCGGCTGCCCTCCGAGGGGATCCCAGGGCTGCTCTGCCTCTGGTTAAAAAGAGGATGTTTTTGAAGCTACTCTTAGATGTTGCACCACAGTTGCCTTAGTTGGTTTTTTTACCCCCACGAAGATGGGGGGTATGTATGTATGTATGTATAGCCATGTATGATGGCTTCATACATCACCTGTGGATGCTCTGCCCGGTGCCCCCACCTGCGGGCAGAGCCCTTTAGCCATTAGGCCAAACTCCAGCAGCTGTGGTGGAGCCACTCGTTAGCGCAGAATTACAGCAACGACAGAGTGGCTGAAGAAGGGGAAGGGGGCTGTGGGGCTGCCAGAGCCCCTCGCAGGACCAGAGCCCCGTCTCGGTGCTGCCCTGGGGGTAAGTGTGGCCCCGTCCCGTGCTGGGGGGGGTGTGGGACTGGGGGAGGCACGAGGCTGAACCGCCCGGCTGGTGTTGGCCTGGGCTCGGCCCGTGGTCGGGGGGTTTGTTCTGGGGTAAGGGAGGATCTCACGGGGGAGGCTGGGGCTGGTGCCTTGCTGAAGGACAGTCAGAGGTAGCAGAAGGGCTTTGGCGTTCTGCTACGATTTGTTACAGTGATGCTAAAAATGTATTTGCCCGGTTCACAACTGCTGTGAAAATAGCTTTAATGTGGTAATTCATCATTTCATTTATATCAATTAGTGCAAATTCTCTGCTGTATTTATAACTTATGAACATAGTGTACCGTTTAGAAGAAGTTGTTTGGTTATTCCTAGCTTGTTACAAGGGTATTTGGATGCGTTAGATTTTCATGCTGCCTTGTTACAGTGGGTACACGTGGTATTTAGAGCTCCATTTATTACACAGGTAGGACTCGGATAATTGTGTGCGTTTTATGGGGTTTTTATATATGTAAAAATCTCAGTTCTCTTGCCTGCAAATAAAGCTGTAGATTTATGGATGTTCTGAAGACTATGGACGTAAGAGTATGAAAAGGAACTGCTTGCGAAAGTGGAAAAAATGTTGAAATTATTAATATCCAGGGAAAAATGCTGATTGACAAAGGACCTTTTCAAATAAGATTCATGCCTCAGAGCAGCAGCAGAAGTACGAACCTTGCAGAAAGAGACATAAGCATTTCTATAGCTATGGCATTTTTCCATATTAACGAAGAAAAAGAGGCTTCTCTTTATTTTTTTTTAATGGCATCTAAACTGGTTCATTTGAATTAGCCACATCCACATGCATTTTGTTTAGAATTATATGCATCAGGTGTAATATAACTACAATCAACGTGAGTTATGAGGCCCAGTGCTCCCATTACCGAGATTCATGTGCTGAAGTCCTCTCCTAAAACACCGGAGTAAACACACCGGGGCTGGCAAATGCAGATTTCTGGGACTTGAGTGCCCTCTACTGAAACCGTCCCGGGTAGCCCTTAGCTCTGACACCCAGCAGCTTGATTGATGGGTTGCTAAATTGAATTTAAGCCTGCGGTTCACAGGTTCACCCATTATGAAGAATCCCTCCTTTCTTTCCTCCCCTGTCTGATCACGCGCTCGCGTCTTCTCCCTTCTCTTCTTTCAACACTCTGGTTTTAATTCCGACTCCTCCTGCAGCTCTGCATATGCCACAGTAGCTTTTCCTTTTTTTAAACGGCAACTTTAGATACTTTAGTAAGGATTCCTTCGGCAATAGTCACGCGGGAGCTGTCAGAGCAGGCCGAGGGCTGCGTGAGGCCGGGCACGGGCAGGGCAGCACCCCGGCAGAGGCCGACTTTGCCCCAGAGCTCGCGGGGCCGCTCGGCGCCTCGGGCGCGTGGCGGGCGCTGACGCCTCGCAGCAGGATGAGGTGCCGGTGCCACCCACGCTCTGGGAGCTCTTGCAGAAGCAAACAGCAAGAAACCGCGTTTGTCCCCTCAAACTTATTGTAATTTTCTGTTAGATTTTGCTTCGGGGCGGGGAGAGGAAAAATTTCCACTTCCTACTCGGCATCTCATCTGTAGTGGGAAGGGCATTGTGCTTCCCCGGGCTTCGCCCACAGCTCGAGCAGAGGATGCTCGGGGGGGACGGAGTCACCGGGCGGTTCTGGCACCCCCACTGTGGGGTGATTTGAACGTCTGGAGATTTCCTGCTTCTTAAATTCTTACCAGGTTTATTCTCTCTGAATAACGTCGCGCACAGCCTGCCAGGGCAGCGCGTTCTGCGGCGCGCTCTGCTCCGTGTGTCCGGGCCCGGGCGGGCATCGGGCAGGGAAGGAAATGTGTTTTTCCTGCAATCTGTGTTACAGAGTAATACTCCTAGAAGAATTGTTGCTGCACTACACTGCATATATTTGTGTTGGAACATACTGTGGTGTAATAGCTGGTTTGAAATGAATCCAGTTCTGCTGAATATATTATCGTGAAAGTCAGGCGAATGCACTGGGAGAATGCGAGCTCCTGTCAAACCAGAGAGCAGAAACGCTCTGCAGAAACTGCGAAAGCGAGAAGGGAGTCGGTACCAACTGCTGCTCTCCTGTTCCTGTGCAGGGGTGTTTGCAGGGGCCGGTGCTACAGGAGAACTCTGATCCGAGCCGCGTGTGGGGCCCGAGTGTCTCAACGGATCAAAAGGCTCCTCCGCTCCTGCCTGTGGAGCAGTTGGCATCGCCCGCCTCTCTGCAGCCCCCTCCTCGCGCTGCTCCCTGCTGCCCTCCGGTCTCTGCTGGCAGGAGGTTTTGTCCCCAATGTCCCCTGGCCGGCAGGAGATGGGAACAGGCTCTTCCTTCACCCGGGTGGTATTTGCATCACCAATTCCTCCCACCACCCCCTTTCCAGCTGGGGCAGGCCTTGGGGGTGAGACGGGGTCCCCAGCCCCAGCACAGCCCTTATGAAACAGCAGCCACTGGAGAAGTTCACCAGACGTTCCTGCCTGGAGCTGCAGGCTAATGAAGGCTCTTCGAATGAGAAAATAGCAAGGGGGAATCTTGTTTTATTTTTAATCAGTTATGCCACAGTTTGCCTTGTGTGAGGGTCCCCTCCCGGCTCTCAGCAGTGTCACCCGCCTGGCAGGAATCCAGCCGGGTCCTGGCACTGGCGGCAGTGCCGAGCCGCTGTCGGACGGGGTATCTGTCCCTCGGAGCTCGGGCTGCGCTCGCCCGGGAGGAGTGCGGGACCCTCCGGTGGTGGTGGGAGGTGGGTTTAGCCACCTTGGCTCTGATGCCAGGGTGGCCGCATCCGTGCCGCATCACGTGGAGCCCTGGCAGTGGAACCCTGGCAGGGCCTCCTCCGATCCCATCGGCCGCTTCCTTGGAGACTGTCTTGGGTTTGAACCCGGAGATGGGCTGGTGCTCGCCCTGGGAGAGCAGGTGCTGCGCTTCCCCCCGCCCGCAGAGGCACCGAGGCAGCAGAAACTGGGGAGAACGCGACGAGCGGGCGGGTTTGTACAATTGTAAGATGTCGTATAGGCTGAAAAGGGCAACAGGAAACAAATGAGTAAGTAAGACCGGTTTAAATTATTATCTTTATCACACCACATGTTCGTGCCCTGACAGGAGAAG
The DNA here is from genome assembly GCF_047716275.1 of Strix uralensis. Classification (NCBI taxonomy): domain Eukaryota; kingdom Metazoa; phylum Chordata; class Aves; order Strigiformes; family Strigidae; genus Strix; species Strix uralensis. The sequence goes on from NC_133996.1 coordinate 7,926,930, forward strand.
CTGTTTTGGCCAGTCAGCTCCGCCAAGTGCTCCCTTTCTGAGCTGCAGTACAATCTTTTGAACTAGGCTGAGTGGAAATACATATTTGTGTCAGACAGCCTTTGCATGTGTTTTTCATCCGCTTTCTGCAGAGGTAGGAAATATTTTTTTTTCTTTAAAAAAAAAAAAAGCCCTCTATCTTTAGGATTGGTGGGAGAAGCCATTTGCAACTGATGGGTGTAAATTATGCCTGCTTAGTCAGACAAGAAAATTAGAGACTGCAGAATTAGACTCTGCTTGCAATTATCTTTACATGGAACCAGTTTACAAAAAATTTGGTATGTTCCTTGGCTTTCTGATAAATTTTCATGTGATTTATTTTCAACCTGTCAGCTTCAAAGTGTGGCCCATTGTACAAAACCCAGGAAGGGTACCTCCTTTCTGCTCCTGTACAAGTGTACCAACTGGCTGAGCAGAAGGTTGGTCACCTGCCAGCCCGTGAGTGCACAGGGCACTTTACTACCCACATGTCTAATTACCCATGCAAAGATTTGGAATGAGTTGTTAATACCTTTCTTTTTCTCTACCCATGCAAAGGGCAAGAAAAGAGCACGTTATTTCGAATGCCTGTTAAAATCGGACTTCAGTGGAATTATGCTGGGAATTAATTTGGCCAGCTGCAGCCAGTCTTTTTTCCCAATCCCCTTGCAAACTCAGGCCTGTTTCCAATTCACAGCAAATTTCTCGGTTGTTCCAGCACATTCAGAGAAAGTTTAAATGTTGGGTGGGGAAGCTGTGGCTGGATCTGGCCATACCTATTCAGAACAAAGCAAGGCACGATGAGGCATCGCTCGTCAGTGGGAGACCTGCTGCATCGGGGATAAGGAGGTTCCTGCCTCGGGAAGGGCACGGGGTGTCCAGGAGGAAACAGCAGCGGGCACTGGCCATGGGCAAGATGTGATCAAAGATTGAGGCGTGTTAAATGTGTGGAGGCAAAAAGTATGTGCCTGTGGTGGGGGAAAATGTCCTGGCCCTGAGCTACTGTGTGCTCTCACCGTTGGGAAGGGGCGTACGAGAGCAGAGAGGAGCGGGTGGGGGAAGCAGGAGGTGCCACCTCGTGCTCCGAGGAGACCTGGGCATTGGGATCATCCTTGTATTTATCTGCCCCCTGCACCTCTGAACTGTGTTGTTACTTGGCCCCCCCCCCCCCCCCCAAACACTTCCATGCGATTTCAGCTTAAACCTCAAGGTTTTGTAACATTTGCAAAACACGCTTTTCCCACTCTCCTGCCTGGATAATGAATTAACAATTCACGAGCCCACGCGTGGTCCTAGCCGTACCCACCTCCTGCTGCTGTGGGCTCTGGCCAGCCCCGTGCCCGCGCGGGGCTGGGGGGCTCGGCAGAGGCTGGGGGTGGGCAGCGGCGCAGGTGTCAGTGCAGAGGGGGAGAAACCACTCACAGATATTCCTGCCCGGGTCTCCAGAGCTTCTGCCTGTGACCAAACGGTGTTCAGGTCAAAACCCATGCCGCCCGTCTCCAAATGCATCTGCACGGACACAGGCGATGGGAGAGGGAAAAACCTCCATCGGCTGCTGCCGGCAGCGCTCGGACCGCGGGGTGCGAGGGGACCTGCCTGCGCCGAGCACAGAGGTCCAGCGGCCTTGCTTTAAGCTGCTGCGAGCCTCCTTTTAAAACCGGTGCTAAACCAGACCGTTGCGCCAGTAAAATACTTGTTATTCATGGCTGTCGGTGCTTGGGCACGAGGTTAATTTTGGCGCTTTTCAGCTTAGCAAGCAATGAACAGCTTCGTGTTTTCCCCTGTTGAAGGGGGCTGTGCAGCACGTCGTATTTGTGGATCGAAAGGCGAGTGTGGGAGGCTTCCCGCGTACGTTGCAGTCCTATTCACAGCAAGAGAGAAAAGCTGCTTTTTATTATCTTTTTTTAAATCTGATGTTTATTTGGTATTTTAAAGGTGTTAAGAAAACAGAGAAAACGAACATTAAAAGACAGAAAACAAAATGGGGTTTGAATTGTAACTTGTTAGATGCTCTCAGGTTTTCCCAGTTCATCCCAGTGGCCCCAGTGAGTGGCGAGGGACACGCTGCTGGCAGTGGCCGTCCCGGTGTCTGGCTGGTGCTGCCAGGACCCCACCTCTCCTCCGGCAGCGGCCGGTGCCACCGAGCGACTTCACCAACTGCTGACTTCACCATGGAAGAGAAGTCGAAAGCTGACGTGCCTCGGGCTGTGCTGAGCGTGTCTGGTTTTTTGTAAACCATTTTCAGAGGCTTCTGTTGTCCACACAGCAGGTGCAGGGCTCAAAATTCACCCAGGGTTTCCAGATAACTTGGTTGTGCTTCTGCTCTGAGAGCTGGAGGGATGAGAAGGATACAGCTGGGAACAAAAGCAGCAAGAGACCTGGAGCCGGGTGGTCTTCCAGCTGCTCTCCCCTGGTCCATCGGCACAAACCAAACACAAGGCACTTGACTCTCCGAGTTCATTAATGTTTTATCTCCAAGTTTTTCTTGCACCTGGAAAGAATATAAAATTAATCTCCTTTGTTTACCAGTAGTTCTCGTGTGTGTCCTGTCTGGCGCAGCAGAGAGGGACCAGCCTGCGGCGTCTTGTGGGCGACCACTTGCTGGTTTGGGGTTTGCCCCTGGTTCAGCCAGGAGGGCTCCCACGTGCGGGTGGGGAGGAAGGAGGTTACGAACCCACCTGTGAATTTTTGTTTGTCTGGGGACACCTGGTCCCTTGCTCCGACACCCGGCAGCGGCTGAGGAGGTGCCTCGTACAGGGCTTAGAGCCACGAGAATAACTGAACTGGAATCTGAAATACCCAGTTTAAATTGCACTGCTGCTATTTCTATGTATCATTTCTGTTTGGGGATGAGATAGAAGAATAATATTTTTAAGCAGGTCTTAGTACAAGTGAAACAGAGCTGATGCAGCTTTATTTTAGACAGTGTACGCAAAATCTTCACTAGATTGTATCTGCTCTGCACAGCCTTCCACTTCATTGTGGGAACGTGACTTGCATATTGAAACCTGATGTGAAAAAACCCTAGGAAAAATAATGAGCCTCTCTTTATAGTTTATTTCCATAATTTTCTATGGGAAGCTTTAGCTTTTTTCAAATGTAAAGGAAAAAACCAGAACTGTGACCAGTAAATATTAAAGTGTTTGTATATAGAGAAGTATTTTGTGTTGGCTTTTTTAAAGCTATAAAAGCAAAAAGTAAATAATTTTGCATTACTGTATTTTTGTTTTATAAGCATTTACTGGGGGAAGGGAGAGCAAGGTCTTGCCAAAATTATTCATTCTGTATAATTTTTATTTGGCCAAAATCCTACTGTGTTTCTTTATCCCCGAGGCACTTCAGTGCATATAAGGCTCTGGCTGTGGTGATGCCAGCTTTGTCCCGAGGCGTGGGGAGGCTGACTCTGCTGTCCTGTGTGGCTGCTCTTAATAAATGATGGCCAAAATCACACGAAATCAGTCAGTTAGTGCTTGTCTGCACATCGGACCTTAGGGAACAGGGGAGTCAAGTGCCTTTGTTTTGATCGGAAGTGAATCTCTATCTTTCCCAGACAGCAATCACCATTCTCTCATGACACTTTTGCATATTTTGGCGAGATACAGCCTGAAAGCGGGCGAGAGCAGGAGGTTCCGGCTCTGCCCTCCCAGCGCCCGCTGGGCTCAGATGCTTGCTGCTGGAGGATGTGGCCCTGGAGAGATGCAATTACATACCCTCATGTTAACAGTTTAGAGATCAAGTAAGGAGTAGTTTGACTAGAGATTAAATATAAAGATACCCATGTATGAATTGGAAAAAAAGAAAAAATCCTCCAAGTAGATTAAAGTCCTGCAGAACTGACTAATAAATCAACTGCTGGCGAAGCGTGGCAGCCTTGTCTGCCACTCTGAAGTGGCTAAGGACAAGTTTAATAACGCTTTACAATTCAGAGGCTAAATGAAGAGCAAGCAAAGAGAGAGCAGCACACCCAGTAAGTCCGTAAAGGCGATGAAAAGCGACTCGGGAAGGAGCATGAGCCGTGGCTGCAGCGAGAGCCGGCGGCGGGAGAGGTGACCCCCGGGAGCTCACTCAGCTGCGCCCGCTCCCCCTCAGCCCTTCCAGCTGGGAGGGGAGCGCCCCATAAAATAGGTGCTGAGTTTGGGCTCAGAGCTCCTGGGTGAAGGAGAGAAATGCTGTAGGCATCGAGGATTAAAGGGAGAAGTTGGAGCTTTGCTCGTCCATGGTCACTTGTTATTTGTGCTGCGGTAACGAGCAGTACCAGTGCTCGAGCAGCCTGTGTGCTGCCGGAGGAGCTTATAGCCACGTGCAAGACGATGGATACCTAAATCTGCTTCACGACTTGAGCTTGGACTGAGGACTCTTCTAGTAGACTGCCTTTTAATGCTGGGCTTTCAAATCGGGGTGAAGGGGCGTTCTCCTCTAGGCAGAAGCACAGTGCGGTGTCACGTTGGCTGTGGTCTGCAGTGGGGACAGGCTTGGGAAGCCAATGCTCTGGAGTTCCTTGGGAAAGACTCGCCCTTTACGAGTAAAGTAAATATTTTAGAAATTGTGCTTTTCTGGAAAAAGCCAAAATGCCTCCCATCCTATTTGCTGCGATTTAGTAGTTAGCTGAAGGTAACTAATAAGCCGTCGAAGGCTTTGGGAAGTACTCCCTGGAGAGCAAGCTGCTGCGCTGCTTCTGTGGCTGAAGGGTCTCGTCTGCGTTTAGCAAAGTGGCCATAGATGCTGCTTGCTTGCTCCTTAACTTGCACCAAAGCGTGACCCGCTGCTTTTATCACTTTCATAGCGAAACACAAATACCCCAGTGTGATCCTAGCAGGGGATTACGAGCTGTCCTTCAGGCACGGGGTGACAGCGGGAGCGTGGTCACTGTTCCGAACAAAAAGGCTTTGGCGAACTCGGGTTGCGTTCGGGTGCCCCGGCTCTGCAGCTAAAGTGCTTAACAATAGGCTGGAGTTGTGAGCTGCTCCTCCCTGGGCAATGAACTATATGTATGTTAGAGAGGCCTTGCAAAACCTGGCACAAGTGGGTTCTGTGATTACTAGAGCATCAGATCCCTGGGATTTTTACTGGTTTCTTGCGTTACATCTACTGGTTTACTGCATTACAGGGCTGGGAAATGGACCTTACAGAGCGGGGTATAGCTACCACTAGATAAGAGATGTGGTTCACCTCAGCAGCAACTCACTGCCTTTACTGGGTGTGTGCTTTTAACAGCCGAGTCTTAGGGGTGGGGAGACAGTGGGATTAATTGCTGGCTCAGGGAGTAAACAGCTCTAGGTGAAGTCAAGGGTGATCAACCTCAGCTCGACAGTCATTTCCCAGGAGATGCTGTATGCCAAGGGTACCTCTTGCTATAAATTGCTTTGGATGTTTGAATATAGACCTCTTATAACTCAAACACTGCACAGGACACTTGTGTCCTCACGCTGCCATCATGCCCTCAATCACTGTGAATTGTTCAAGGTCATAAGAAGAGCCTGTAGTAACCCAGAATTAAATCCACTTTGTTTGACTACCGTAGTTTTGCCTTCTCTTTGCACCCAGTTTTCCCAGTTTTCCAAATGCTTTTTCAGTTCTGTCCTGCGGGGCGCTCCCGGGTCCGATGCAGCACTGAAGCATCCTGAGCAATATGTGGATGCAAATGGGTTATTTCTGCACTGTGCTCTCAGAACCTGCTAAAAGACAAAGAGCGCGGTGCCAAGAGCCCGCTGGCAAGCAGTGCACTCGGGCCGCTGTTAAAAACAGCAGAACAAGTTTAATCTCTGGATGGCAGGGAGGCTTGCATCGTCAGCATTGTTTGATCCAAGTTTTAAAGGCAAAATTGAAATCGTTCTTCACCAGGCTCAACACTTTGATCTCTAGGAAAGAGCACTTGTAAATAACCTCCTCCAGAATGTGCCACCCTCTTTCACCTCCAAACCGTGCTCTGCCGTGAGAAGGGCAGTCCCCAAGGATGCTCCAAAAGTGAGAAGGAGAGTGAGCAGAAATGGCTTGGGGGAATTTCTCTCTCATTCCTCCTCCCGTCCACCATCGAGTGCACACATCACATGCTCCAGATCACAAGCCGTTAATAAGGAAGAATACTGACGCACTCGTTTCCTTTCCCCAAGAAGGGTTGGCTTGCTTTCCCGAAGGGCTCATCTCCTCCAACGGGCCGCGGGGCGCTGGGCAGGACAGGCCGCAGGGTGCTGGGCGGGCCGGAGGGTGCTGGGTAGGACAGGGCACAGGGTGCTGGGTGGGCCGGAGGGTGCTGGGTAGGACAGGGCACAGGGTGCTGGGCAGGGCGCTGGGCAGGACAGGCCGCAGGGCGCTGGGCAGGACAGGCTGCAGCCCCCGGGCCATGGCCGGCCAGGCCGCTCGCTGTGTGCCGGCGCTGCCTCACGACGCGGAGGGTCGGCTGGGTTCAGGGCAGGCCCTGTCCCCGGACCGCTGGCAGGAGGCCTCTTAACGCAGTGTCCCTGCCCTCCCTCTCTGCACTCGTGATTTTCTGTGTCCTGCTTCAGTGAGGCACCTTTTGTGCTTCCTGTAACCTGAAGTAATCTCCTGCTTTATCTGGTGTTTCTTGTGGACTTTATTTCCCGCAGTGCGGGGTGTGCCTGCAGGCAGCCCCAGGGCCTCTGTTCTTCCTCTCTCATTCAGATCAAGAATTTTTCTCTTTTCCACCTGGTAAAACAAGGACAAGGCACAACCTCTGCACTCTGAAAATTATTCACAGGAAAAGCATCTTTAACAGGGATGGGCATCTAATTCACGCTGTCCTCTGAACGAAGAAGAGGAGGAGGTTTCCTCTCTCACCCCCCTCATCTGATAGAGGCAAATCTGTCTGACCAGGGACAGGACCAGGACTGTGCTCACTGAGGATTTTCAGTGGGGACACGTAGCATTTGGTTGTATGTTGTGCCAAAATGAATATATTCCAGCTTTCCTTTTGATCCGGAAGGATTGTCTGAGATGGGTTGGAGGATGGAGGATGTTGGTGTTGGGGGAAAACAAACCTAATATTTTTTTAACAAAGCCGTGTCTATATTTGAAAGTGAATATGATCACGATGCATTTTCAGAACAAACCCTCAGTACAAGATGCGGAGCTGCTGGCGTGGTTGGGCTGGCTCTGGAGACGCCACGGCCGGGCTCCCTGCGCGAGGCGAGGAACTGCGCTCGCTCCAAACCTCGTGTCCCCAGGCTGACCCCCCCCGGGCTGCCTCGCTGCCGGGGGGAGCCCCTAATTCACAGTGTTGAGGGCAGTTTGAGTGCACGGCCCCGGCTGGTGGGACAAGGCCCAAAGCGGGGTCTGGTAAAGCCCGACTTGCTTTCCACGGCAGGAAAGAAAATCTGCTGCTCGTGCTCGCCCAGCACCCGGGAAGCCTCGCTGGGACCCGGGCAGGGAAACCTCTGGCTGTTGTGGGAGCCCTGCAGAGAGGAGCCGAGAGACGCCCCACAGCTGGGTAGGACGCGCGTCGTAAGGATCGGAGCGACAGATCTAGGGAAGCACAAGCGGGAGGGGAAAGAGAAGAGTGCATGATTTGGAAATAAAATGAAGTCATCTTTAATGAAGCACTTCAAAAACAGCTTTGTCACTTTTACTCACAAAGGAAGTTATTGTGGTGAAATTACATTATCATCTCGTGCTGGTTTTAAAAACCACGCTGTGCCTCCTGGGGAAGAGTGACTGTAAAAAGCTCTTTGGTTTTTTTTCTTGAAAAAACAATGCTGTGAGGATGTGTGTTTTCAATCAATGGGGGCTTATAACTAATGGATCAGAAAAGTTTAGAAGCCAGCAACAAACTGAAGGCATTAATAACTGTTGCTTTCAAGTCAATGGAATTGATCAGCAAATTCAGTTTATTTTTGAATGATCATTATAGAAAAGTGGAAAGCAAACCAATATTTAAAGATGTACCTGCAAGCAATAATACATGATTGCAGGCTTTGGCAAGCTGGGCAGCAGAAAAAGGGCTGGATGACATAACAGATCATTCATAATTGTCAACCAAATTGCATAGCTGGTATCGAGCTTTAAAAAATGAACCATAAGAAGCATTTCTTATTGATTTTTGTTTCGTTAGAAACGATATAAGGCTGCCTTAAAGAACTGAGAACAGGCTGCAATTGATTCCCTTTCCTTTTGAGCAAATTCCAGTAGAATTCGAGATTTGATTTTTAACTTACGATTTATTAGTGCTTTTTCTTTCTCTTCCACTTCTCTGTTCCTGTAGGAGAGGTTGGGAGGCATGGGAGCTGAACTAAAACTTGGGGGAAGTTTATGCCGAAGGGCACAAGCTCCATTGAAACTGGATATTTCACAGATTCTCTAGAGAAGGGGAAAAATGAAATAAATCCAGAGTTCAATATGAATCTTATAGGCCAGAGACTACTGATTTTTGGCAGGTGTGCAGGGGGTGCTACTACCAGCTTCCCAATTCATTTTCTCCTCCACCACATATTTCGATTGTCACCAATTCCTCCTCACTGTCCTTCCTCTGCAGTGAAGATACTATCGTTAAACCTTTTAATTGTGAGATATGAGGCCTGTATTTGCAAACAGAGCACTCCCTAGCTCAGATGTGTAGCTCCTAAGCGGTTGTTAGGCTGTTCCATGAAAACACCCTTATTTGAACCCGAGCTGTGTTTCTGTAGGTGTTGGCTCCAGGGGGTTCATTTGCTGTCAGCGCTCGGTCTCTGCCGGCCTCCCCACGTTCTCTGCTGGTGTCATGCGAAGAGGAGAGTTAAACGTGTGGGGGCAGCTCCTTCTCCAGCTGCCCGATGAAATCCCCAGTAACCCATCGCTTGTCACCATCGGGGACCTGTGGTGACCACAGGCTGAGGAGGGGGTGGCTTGTGCTGCCACGGCTCTTCCCCCCTGCATCCCAGCACCCTCCCCTGTAGCTGGGGGTGCTCTGGGCAGGGAGGGCTGGGGCTCTGGCTGGAGAGTTTCAGCAGCAGCCCCTTGGCAAGACAAGGAACTCTCATGCTGGCTGTCAAGTCCAGGGAAAAGTGGGGATGCCCTGTCTCAGCAAGGAGGTGAGAAGCTGGATGAAATAGGTATTTAGGCTTCACTTTACCAGTGCCCTAAAGCTCTGCAGCCTGGCAGGCTGGTGGGTAGTGCCGTGTCCGAAAAGACTCACGAGGTGCCTGGACCGGCGATGCCGCGGTGAGAAATGGAGGCGCTTGGAGCTGCGGAGCTCTGGGGTGGGATGAGCCGTCAGGATGTCCTTGTTCCCAGCACCCAGTCTGGGTGAACGGGGCTGGCAGGACCTTGTGAGATCATTTCTGTGTTGCTGGAGCCCAGTCTGGAAGTGCAAATGTGGTGGGACTGGGCTGGGCTCCTTGCCCTGGCCCGCTGGGTGGGGGCAGAGGGGGGGTTCTCCCAGAAGACTCATACTTTGCACAAACTCAGAAGTGTTTGAGCTGGGGGGTTCCCATGTGCACTTGGCTTTCCCTCCCCGGTGCCAAATAACGATGTTACTGCTTCCACTTCCGTGATTCGTTTCCCGTGCTTCTTCTAAACAGATCTATCTGCTCTTCCTTTCCTCCGTTGCAAGATAATAAATATGCAGCCCCTCATCCATGAAGGTTACACATCTATTCTTCCTCCTCAAAACCACAGGCGAAGCCTGTAAGACCTAAGATTATTTAAGGTCCTTCTTACATGAGAAAGAGATGGAATCACCCTTCACAGGTGGGATATTCTGAGGGGCTTCGTTTCACATTATTCTACATTAAACTGGTTCACTGTAAATTTTTAGTGCCTGCTGTGGGGAGAAGGCAGGTGGGCCGAGGGGGGCTTTGCTGCCCCGGGGCTGCTCTGGGCACCTGCAGACGTGCCCATCACCAGGGCGCTGATTCCCCAGACCATGGAAGTGATTCCTCACTTTTATCTGCGCTGAAATTGTGTCTTGGAGGAAATAGAAGAGAACTCTACAGAAACGAATGGTAATTTCCCCGAATTGATCTAACCAGTCATTTGTATAATCTCTTTGCATGAGAAATGGCTCCAGCAGAGGTTAGCGAGGGAGAGTGAAGACGCGGGGGCTTTGCCTGCTTCAGATAACGGGGAGACTCTGCTGGCTGCGGGAGCTTTGGCTGCTGCTCCCTCTCTGATCCGGGCGGTGTGTCCAGGAGCCGCCGAGGTTGGGTGGCGGTGGAGGGAGCCGTGGTCCCGGCCGTGCCCGCGCGTGCCGCCGCTCCCGGGCTGGGGCTTGGCGGCGTTTGCTTCGCACAGGACGTGAGTTAACCTGGGTCCTTCCCCATTTCTCCTCTTTCAGCCTCCTGCAAGTGCTCAGTGAGGCTGGAGGGAGGCGCTCAGCAGCGGTGCTGGAGGTAAACTGAGACAAACCAACCCCAACTCCAAAAATGTGAAACAAGTGCCAGTTATTTTATACTAACTTCGACAGTGTTTATATTTTCCTTGTAAAATACTTCCCTACTGCCAATAGAAATATGATGTGAAACCAGATTTTTTTTTTTTTTTTTTTTCTTTCCTGGCATCCCCTGCAGGGCGATGTGGCCCTGCTTAAGGGGAGCTAATGGCGTCTGCCATCATGTCGGTTATCAAAGATTTTACACTGGGGCCAGGGCCAGTCCTCGGGGGGTCTGGCTGTGCGTATCAAATTCCAAGTGATAAGGCAAATCTAGAATAATGTCTACGTGTTTCTGATTTCTCAGAATACCAGGTGTGCTTCAGCTCAGCCCTCCAGAGGAGCAGGCTTCTCTTCAGCACTGATTTGTAGGGGTTTGTTATTCAGATCCTCCTGTTAACAGTAAAGATTCAAAACTGCAAAATAATCGCAGGATCAAAATTACTTACAAACACATCAAGGCCTGAAGCTGCTGCGAGTTGGTCAGATTTACATATATCATATGGCTAAATAATTTGAGCCAAACAGATTAGTGTGTTATGCCTCTAATGAAACGATCCTTGAATATGCCACAGCCTCGTGCCAGGACCATTATGAGAGGGGGAAAAATCCTTGTTTGCTGCCAGTGACATTCAAGTGACAATGAAAGCAGAAAAACACCCGGAGGTGTTGCTTTTATAGATATTAAAAAAAATTAATAAATTCAAGATATTAGAGGCTTATCATGAGCCGAGGAAGGAAGAGCAGAGGGAGGTTCTTGTGGGTTTGATGTCAGTCCTGAGCTGAGGAGCCCGCAGAGAACCGAGCAGCTCTCGGGGCAGCGGCCCCCAGCCCGGCGTCAGCAGGTGCCGGGGTCTGGCTCGGGCTGAGCCTCGCTGGGGGGGTCGGGCGGACAAGGGCCACTGCAGGACTGAGTTCACCTGTGGCACGTTATGCAAACAAAACCAAATCAGCTCTGGGTCCCTGTGTGCCAATATCAAATGTAAAGAGCTACTCATTTACAGGCTTGAAGGTCAAGCATGTACTTCTGTGCTTGACTAATGCAGATGATGATGCATGTGATTTGGGCCTGAAGCCTGCTCATTTGTCCTTTAAAAATACATAAATAACGTTTTTGTTGATTTTTCATGAATGTCACTTCATTGGCATTGCCTGTCACAGATGTTACAGTTAAATACCTCTCTATATATAGATATTGGGTTTGGATAGATTTGATTTCAGTGAGATAATGATTCCGATAAAGGGATGATGCAGACCTTCCAACACCGGCAAAGGCGGTGGAATTATTGCCTCCTCCCAGTAAATGGAGGCGACTGGGAAACAAAGGGCACTGGAACAGAGGAGGGGAGGAAAAAGTCTGCAGTGAAGCTGGGAGCAAAGTGCCTTCGCTGGTCACCGTCCTCGCTATGGGCACTGAGCGCGGCTCTGTGCTGGGCTCCGCTCCTGGCAGCTTTTATGGCTGCCAGGAGGCAGGAGGAGACAGGGTTGATGAAAGAAAACCTTGTTCTTCAGGATCCCTGCCATGCTCTGGAGAGAGATGGGCATGTGTGTAGGATTTACCCCAAAAGTAATGTGCACAGCACAGCATCTATAGGTGATTGACAGCAACTCCCTGTTATTTTCTCTGAAGGAGTTACCCCTTCGAGTGACTGTTACCACCTGGACGGCCACAGCACGCGGTGGGTCAGTGCGTTACCAGCCTGTGTGGGTCTCTGAGTACTCCCTAGACTGGGAATTGGCAACCTTGGCCTCAAATGGTCTTTCCTTTGGAGAAGACAAAATGTACAGATTTAAGTTGTACCTTTTAGTTGTGTGGTGCGGAGGGGGGATGCGCTTTGGCCCCTGGAGTGTCACGGCCCCCTCGGACGTGGCGGAGCAGCGGTGCTCCACTCACCGCCTCGGGGGCTGCTGGAAAATGTGCTGATGTGCCTGTGGTTATCGTGGCGCTGGCATCTAGACAGCCATGGAGATACACGTACAGCATCAGCGCAGAAATCTATTAGCATAAATTACTGATGAATCCACCTAAAAACCCGAGCCACAGCTCCGTGATTAAAAATAGTGACAGAACTTCAAAGGGGCAATAGGCGTGATTTATTTTTAAGATAATGTGGATAATTTCAAGTACCAAAGGATCTTGCTTATAATGCTTTCCTTGGTATTCTGCATAATCTGCTGTGTCCAGCTAAGATTAGATAAAAGCAAAAGCAGGATCATTTTTCCTTTCCAACTTTAACTGTTCTGCTTCTCTTTATTCGGAGATGAGGTGACAGAGCTTAACATGCAGAACGCTTAAACATGCAGACTTCACTTCCAGATAAAACTTCTGGGTGTTTTGGGGCTTTTTCCCTGTGTTGTGCTGCTCGTGGTTAGATCCATGGGAGCGTGGTGGGCAGGTCTCGCAGCCCCAGGGCTTGGCCAAGGGGAGCTGCGGCTTGCTCCTGAGCAAGCACAGGGCCAGCATCCGCAGAACGAGCTCCAGGTGTGGCTCTTGGGTTGGTTTTCCCCCGGAAAGTAATGGCTGACCCCTTCGAAGCTCAAAGCTAAGCAAACCCAGCTTTGAGGGATGATCAAACCGGAGCTAAGAGCTTTCTCTTGCCACCCAGCCTCTCCCGGCGTGAGCCGGCTGCTCCAGCGCAGCCCCATCCTCCCCGCTCCTTTTCTTTCATGTTGTTAGTGGCAGCGGAGGGAGGATCGATGCTGTCGGTGTCACGGCAAGACAATGTGTGGGCATTATTGCCAGATATCGACAGCTTGGCGGCTTTTCTTGTATCCTCTATACTTCATTTGTGAGAAGTACTGTAATTATCCCCTAGCAGTCGTTTCAGGAATGGTGCGCAACTTGAAAAGAAATCAAAATGGGTACACCTGATTGCAAAGAAAACACTTTAAATATTGAACAATTTTTCTAAAGGTCTAAATTTTCTATTTGCCTCAGCACTTAGCGTTTGTGCAGCCATTTCATACAAGCGTTAACAATGGACATTTTACATCGAGGGCGTTTATAGTAATAAAAATGAAGAAGGGTTCATCCCCCACACCCTTTCTTGCTGTTTTGCATCTCTCCTTCCATGTACTGCCAGGCAGCTGATAAACCCTTGAATCTGTCTTTTTTCCCTCCCGATCCATGCAGACTTTCCCAACCTAATTGTCAGTCTATCTTTCACTGAGCCAACTGCAGACTTCTGATCTACTTCTCTGGAAGAGCTTTTGTGTTCAGCATTTGAACAAACTAGTCCCCTGTTTACAAGATTTACATCAAAATAAGGTTTCTAGAAAAGAAAATGCAGCTTAGCAAAATAAGAAATTGTGCAAAGCCCCTAGAGAACTAATTCATACACATTTCAGCAATAATAATAATAATAAAAATAGCATGAGACAGGCTGGCTTAGCGACACAGAGCTGCAGTAAGGATTTGGTGTTCTCCGCCTCTTGGGTGCCTCTTTCCTTACGCGTCGGGCTGGTGACGGCCCCAGATCTGCAGGATCAGGGTGCTGCACTCTCTGCATCTTTCTCAGAGTAACTTTGTACGAAATCTTGTGGAAGATTTGTCAACCTGAAACCAGCTCCTTAGGCTTTGTATTCAAAGAACTCGGTGAGACTAGGCTTAACACCAAGACGAGGATGGAGCCTGGCCCGGCAGCCCCGAGCTGAAGGACGATCCACGGGGGGGTGATCCCAGCGCTGGTTTGTGAGGAACATGGGACCATGGTGACGCTTTTGGCTCTGGGGCGAGGAATTGCTGCCTGTTTTGCCCAGCTGCCCTCTTATGTTATACACGCACCCTGTTGCTTCGAGAAAAATCAATTTAGGAGCTGACAAAAGCTGAAGAAAGCTGCAGCAGTTAATTCACAGCCCTGTGTCCTGTGCAGTTGGCTCCAACCACAGACTCCAGTACCGGAGCTAATTGGGAGTCAGTCCACATCGTATCCTGCAGAACAAGCCCATGTTAATAAGCGATTTCTTTATTCAAGGGTAGTTTTTATTCAATTTCTAGTACTTTATCTTGACTAGCGAGTCAAATATTCTTGAAGTATCAAAACAATCTTTGTAGCTGTGCAACAGGAGCATAAGGATATCATTAAAAATGAACCCAGCTTGATCTGGATGCTGGCAAAACAACTTCAAAAGTATCCCGGTTACTCTGGGGGAAAGGAGCTGCGTTCTCTCAGGATGAAAGGATCCATCTGAGAATAGTTTAAAGGCAGGATTGGTCCCAGGCAAAGGGCAGCCTGCCTCGGGATCCTCCCTGAAACGAATGGTAAAAATCTGACTGTGGATTTTGGAGACCCTGCAAATAGCTGCTGGGTGTAGCCCCTGAACTCGCACAGACCCAAGTGTTGCCTTCAGGAAGGAGAGAGCGGGAGCAGCAACATCCCAGGCAAAGCTTTCCTAGTGCAGAGAGCTTGGCTTTGGTGGTCTTCCCATGAAGAGGCATCTGCTGCCTTTACTGGGCAGCTGGTGTAAAATGAGGGGAAATACTTGTTTTCAGAGTATGGAGATCCTTGCTGCTGGGTTCTGTGGAGCGAGGAGTATAAACAAGGAGGGAAGGAGATGAAGCACACGGGGGACGGGTCCGCGGGTGGCGGGTAGCATTGACAGCCCAATCCACCAGGAAATTCCTGAATCTCTGACAAAGCTAGAAGGGTAGAGAGGAGGAAATGTCACTGTACATGACACCTTGTCCTCTCTCTCCATACATCCACTTCAGGTACTATTGCATAAAGGAGTGCTAGGACTCTGATTTAGCTCTATTTATTTATTTTTTTTAAAGGCTGTGGAAATGACAGTAATGATTGGTGACAGGGAAATCCTGGTGGGATCTGTGGAGGGTCCATGTTACATCATTCAAAGCCATGTCTCTTTGGGTTTGAAAGAGCAGTGAATGAGTAGAACAAAAAAAATTAACTTTTGTGTTAGGTTATTAATACTGTGATTCTCTGCATTCCTTCGATATTTTGGAGGGGTTGGTTTTCTTCCTGGAGTGTCCCGTGGATTTAAGCCAGAGCAGGGCTGTTATTTAGTGGCTTTTCTTGCCCCAGCAGTACCTTAGTAAAAGAGAAGAGGAATGTCAGGCAGGTTAATCCGACAGTCTTGTGGCATGAGATGCTTCACTGGAAAACAGTTAAGGAATTTGGGCTTAAATGTCCTTGTTCTGAAATGCTTGTCTAGCAACATCCCTGTATCCTTATAGACCTAAGCAGGTACCTCTGGGATCCCTCTGCCCCACCAACTACAGACTGTAATTTTAGTGTTAAGGCAGTAAAAGCAGGTCAGGATGAAGCGCTTTTTAGGTTAACACTACCTTAATTTATGAAGTAGTGGAGCAAAACCCCAGAGGTCCAAGAAGTCAATGAAGAATCTTTATTTCCCCTGATATTTTTCTTGCCACTGTAAAACCTAGTTTGCACCAACTGTACAATGAACTTGCAACACAAATTATTTCTGCATATTTTTTTAAAAAAGAAAGAAAGAAAAGGAGTTATTTTTCTCTTTGCATGCAATTTTTAAGAAGTGTAGAGCAAAGAGCCATAAAGTTTCCTTTTATAGATGTAGAAGACAGCAGCAGAGTGTGCTAAAGTGAGCGAGGAAAACCCAAGGTGACATTTAATTTTAGCGATAATAAGCTATGGCAAGACTTCTCTTATTAAAGACCTAAGGCAAAAATGTTCGGCTGGTATATTCTGGAGCAGAGACACTGCAAGGAGCAAAGGGAGACGGGGTAAGACACCTTGAGCAAGATTCAAAGAGCCAGGCATTAATTTTAGGGATGAAGAATTTGAGCACCTCTGCAAAGCGATAAATGAATAATGCCCGTTACAGCGCGACGGAGCTCTTCTACCTCTCAGGTTCACACAACAGAAATTCTCCCCTGGATGAGGCAAGACAGCTGCTGGGGCTGGGCTGGGCTGGGCTGGGGTAGGGCTGCAGCCTCTAGAAGAACGTTCTCCAGCTCGTGTACCCAGAGCACTCCTGCCTCTTACAGCGCGTGTGAGCCCTCGGAGGCGATTTCCAGCGTGGGAAAGGCAGGGAGCTGCAGCAAGGAAGGGCCAGAGTCCTGCGGGGGTGCTGCTGCCCTGGGGCCAAGCCACAGACAGGTCTCAAGGGGCCAGTCCGGCCAAATTATCTTCCATGCCTGTGGATACAGAATCTGCCAGCTCTCATCTGAAACCTTGCAGCCTCAGGATTAGGGGAAAAGCCAAGTCAGAATTTGAGTTGACAGGTAGAAAGCATCCAGGGTGAAGTATTCTCTTTAGCAAATGACTGGCCAGCAGGCCCAAATCCCACCTCAGCCTTGTTTTGCAGAAATGCCCATTGAAGCCCCGACTATAGAGTATGAAGAAATGGAATTTGTTTGCTTTTGCAGGTTTAGGGGTGAAGCGCCATAGTTCTCACCGTGCACCCTCCAGGGCGCAGTGGTGCAGGCGCTGGAGATGGGGGTCTGCTGCTGGAGACGGCCCCACCTAACGCCCTCCCTACTCCCAGTAACACCGCTTTGCTCTGAGTGCAGACCCTGCTTCTGCCCCTCTTGCTGCAGTCCTCTCACTAGTTTCATTTGCTGTAAATTGTCATGACTGAACGTTTTCAAAGGCAGGAGGGCTCTTTCGATAGGTCCCTTTGCAGATGTTTATTCCTGGTGGCAGCTATGTCTACAGATAATTGCTCAACACCTATTTTGGCAGCACTTTCTAGAAAAGAATTAATAAAACCTAATAAGGCATTTAGAAAGTCATGCAGCTTCCCCAGCTGGCTGCGTGCCTGAGTGGGTAACGCAGCAGGATCCTGAGTCTCTGCTCCCGCGAGGACTCCCGCAGCGCAGCGCTGACAGTCCGAGCCGCTCGCTCTTGCGCTGGCGATCGTGGGGCTGCGCCACGAACGGGCCTGTTGCAGAGAAGGTCCACAGCAGTGGTTTGCTAGCGAGCTCCAGGTACATTTGTTAATATAGATGCCTCCAATTACATCTAAAATAGATCTGAAAGACCTGCTATGGCTGCTGCACGGAAAGAAATTTGTAGTTTCTGCCACCTCTCTGTGTACATTCTCCTGTCGAGCGATCCTGCAACGGTGGCGGAAGCTGTGCCGAGGCTTTGGGTCACGATTTCCAATCTGGTTCCTTTCTGCTTCATCTCTGTGGTGTGTTGGTGCCGCAGGATCTCTGTGCCCTTTGGTATGGGAAGGAAGACCTTGCTGTCTCCCATAATAAGCCACCTGTACAGTAATTGCATTTACTAATGGGCGAGATGGATGCTTGAATCCCAAGCAGCTGCTCCCAGGCCTTACCTACAGAGCGGTTTCCTCCCCGGAGGTCAGTGCTGCCGCTGCCCGGGGAGCGAGAAGGGCCACACAAAACCATCGGTCCCATCGGCACAATCCTCGTTTGGCTCCATGGGTGTAGAGAAACCGGTGACACACACCAGTACTTGTAGCAGAACCAGCCGTGTCGGGTGTAATTCTCATATTGGCCTCAGCTCTTGTGCCTCAGGGCCCGGGAGCGTTTCTGACCCACCAACGCAGCCCGGCGAGGGGCTGGCAGAAATGGATGGGGCAGCAGGGCCCACCTGGAAGTGTCCCAGCACTTCCCAGCCCATTCCCTTCTCCGGCTGCTGGGAGGGAGGAAACAGGCTGGTGGGACCAACAGCTCCTGCCTGGCTCCCTGGGAGCTGCCCCGCAGGAGGGGAACGGGAGAGCAGGATCAAGCACTCCCAGATCCGTTTCTGCATCTGTCTCATCCAGCTGGATCAAAGCAAGGGCACCTAGCCCAGACCATGTCTCTGCCTTTCTAACATTAAGCTGCTTTTATGGCAAGTCTGTGAAAATAAGTAGAAGGCAGCAACGGGCAGCCTGCTGACCAGCAACTTCTTAGTTCTTGGCTGCCTGTAGAACCAGCCTTTTCTCGGCCTGTGCGGATGTGGATATAAATAGACGCGCAGAGTCGAGGCGCTGGGTGGGTTGTACAATGAACCTCGGCGCTCACCAGAGCCAAAAATACCTACAGAAATGATGGGCAGCTTGAATGACATTTGCAGAATGCTGCTAATGGCAAAAAATTGCTGCCATGTTTAACAGAGTCCCTGTCACCGAATGAATCATCCTGTCCTGCCGGCACGGAGACTCGCACCCCTGAGTTCAGCTAATGGTGGCCTCTCGGTCGCGCTGTGCATTTGCTGCTCTCTCCCTGGTGCTTTTCTGCCTGCGGAGGGTGGGGAGCAGCAGACAAAAGGGTTCTGGAGTTTCATGGCATCCTCAGCCTCAATGGCTCAGATTTCAGGTCAACATTATTTTCCTCTTCCATTTTGCACAACGACAGGAGAACTGATCGTGCTCACCTTAGCTGGGAAGTGAATCCTTCCATTGTTGCAGCATAATAAGGGACAATAATTCTTGGAGAGCGAGCGACAGACAGGGTTTTTGTGAAATGTTCCCGTTTTGTATATAAACCTATCGCTATTTTTCAATCCTAAATGGCCCTTGTATTGAAAGCCCAATGTATGAGCTGTCTCCATTCAGTGTGAAAGCTGCAAAGAAATAGAAGCTGTCCAGAATTGCTCACCCTCTGGGAGAGAGGGGATGTTTTTCTCTACAGCTGTTTTTAACTACGTCTTGCTGCAAAGCTGCCATGATTTTATGGTTATGAGATTGGGACTGAGGGTATTGAGCTTCTCGTCTGGCTCGACCACAGACCCCCTGTGGCCTTGGCAGCTTGTCTTGCCGTGCTGCGTGTCAGGCCCTGGTACGCTGGGGGGGAAGGGACACAGTGCGTGGGCCCCTGACAGTGCCCTGGGCCCAATCCTGCCACGCGCCGGGGAGAGGCCTCGCTGTGTTGATGAGCGCGCTGGAGGCGGGGGGAGGCAGCGCTGCCGAGGTGCGGGGATGCCGTTTGGGAACGGAGAGGCTTGTGGTCACAGCTGAAAACTTGTCACTAGGGTTTGAATAATTCATTCCTTAAAAAAAACAACCACAAAAAACCACAGCACTGCCCCTGGGTCCAGCCGTGCCTGGGGACGTTTTGCGACCCGTCACTGTCCAGAGCCCCGTTGCCGACCCGGCGCAGGCACTGCCGGCACCGGGAGCCCCGGCTGAGCACGGCGGCACCTTGCAAGTGTCTCATGCAGGGTTTGCCTCCAGCCATTTTTGCAAACAGTAAGTGGCAAATGTGTTTGTGAATCCCATATCCTGAGGCTCTTACCTCTTACAAATAAACCGCGTTATTAAACTTGTCAGAGCAGAGTGAGTAAAGCAAACCTTTGTTGCATGTTCAGATTGTCCTTCCAGGGGCTGCTGGAGAGGTTTGCAGGTACTTGGAGGCTGCAGAGAGCTCTGTAA
Source organism: Strix uralensis (assembly GCF_047716275.1). Lineage (NCBI taxonomy): Eukaryota > Metazoa > Chordata > Aves > Strigiformes > Strigidae > Strix > Strix uralensis. Next base: position 7,946,629 of record NC_133996.1, read on the forward strand.
TGTCGCGCTGTGTTATTCAGTAACTGACAGTTGCTTGGGATCCACCAGCGATAATATATATCAGCACTGGGTGCAGCCGGCATACGGAACCGCTCTGGGCACAGACTGCAGCTTTCAGAAGCATTGTCCCTCCATCAGGCTCGTTTCCCCGCGCTGTCAGTTCTGTTAATGAGAAGCTGTCGGGGTGCCCGGGCAGCCCAGCTCTGATTCCCGACCAGGGCAAGGCTCCCCCTTCCTTCCATGGAGGGTTTTGTTCTCCCAGACGCTGTTTTTTGTGGCAGATGCTCTGCTACAGCAGCCCCGTCAAAAACGAATGGTGAAGTCCAACGCTCCTTTCCAAAGCGCCAGGTTCACGTGCTGCCTCGCATCACCCTGGGGGTAGAGGTACCTCAATTGTGTGTGCTCACACGTGGACTCACGATGGGTTTTGATAACCCCGGCGTGCTCAGAGCTAAACGCTGGGAAGCGCCCGTGTGGTGTTTGAGCGGAACGCGCGGCAGCTGGCACTGGGGCGAGTTGTGCTTCGCTGCAGCTCGGTCTTGAATTTCCATTGTCTGCAGTTCTGGGGCGGAGGGCTCTGCCACTGAGTGTTTGCTCAGGGTGAGGGGGGACAAATTCCTTAATACTCATCCCATCAGGATGACATAAGTCGTCTGCAATGGGACACATGGTCTGTGGGAGGGAGCACGTGCAGCACGAGGAGAAGGATAAGCAAGGTTCTGTCAGCTGGCGTTGGGCTATAAGGGATCCCCAGACATATCTGGTGTTCATCTGACTCTGGGAATGTTCTCCAAAAATCCTAAAATAAAAGTAAGGATGGAAATTTCCACCCACCTTACACAGAGTGCCCAATGAGAACTGCCTCCTTGAAATGCAACTCTGTAGAACTCCAGTATCCTATTCACTTTCCTCTAATTTGGAGTGCTGAAATGACAGTGGGCTCCCTTGTTTGTGCCTTTGCCTGAGCTCCTTTGGAGTGCAAAATCAGCGATGAGTCCCTGCCTGCTTCCAACCCGAAGCTCCACCAGATATATATTAGCAGTTTCATGACTCAATTGTATTAATTGTTGCATTAAATTATATGGTATTACTCAAAAAGAATGTTAATTTAGTTTTCCTACAACTGTGTTCAACTTAATTTTTAATCAGGTCTGACAGCAAAAATTTAAATCAAGTGCTGTATCTTGGCTCTAGGAGGACCGAGTACATAATGAATGTACTAAAGCGATCAGGACAGTTTGCAACACTAATACCCATTAAGCGTAGGCAGGCTGCTGAGCTGTAGACAGTAATTATTCCTTTTCTCTCACAAGCTGAACTTCATGAAGGAAGAGCTGAACCGAGCTGTTGGGTCAGGGTCTGGGAGGCAGAACTGGGGTTGTTTAATGCTGACAGGCCGTGAGCCAGACCTGGACGGAGACAGGTTTAACGGGCGCTGATAACAGAGCCCCGGCAAACTCACGCTCCCATAAAGCAGAAGTCAATTAGAAAGCAGGCTTCAGTCTTTGTGATCTAGACAGTAATGCGGGAAGGGTAGGGAGGACCCAAAAGCAATTTGCAGCGGCAGAGTGAGCATGTAACTGCATCTTAAGTTGAAAGCAACAGTAAGTGTTTTCCAGGTGATTGCAACGTTACTGAACTTCCCCAAATGAAAGAGCATTTTCCAAAGTAGGCCAGGTAGCAGCGTGGTTTCTGTTCAGCGTTTCCTAGAACTGATCTGCATTCAGGAGATCGGGTCCTGGAGATAAAGGACTACTAATTAGGGGAGCTTGGCTAATTAAAGAAAAAAAAAAAACAAAACAACAAACCCACTAAATGCCGAGCAAGCCACTGGCCTGTTAGTCACAGTAATATACTGGGGGGAGTTCAGGGGGCCGCGCGAGTTCTAATCCTGATAGAAACACTGCGCTTCTCCTCTCTTGCTTTCTTGAGAGCGTGGCGTTTAGAGCGCATTGATCTGCTGCAAATCCTGGCGGCCGCTCGTTCCACCGCGCGGGAAGGTGTGTGCGTGGGTTTGTGCTCGCGTGTGTCTCTCCTCGGCGCTCGTTCCGTGAGCGGGCGTGAAAGGGTCCTTCCTTTTCGGAAGGCAGCGTGCATCGCTGGGTGGCTTCTAATGGGAAAAGCAAGATCTGTATAAATTCATAATCGCTGCAGTAATCTCTCTGTTCCATGAGAAGCTGGTATTAATAAGGAGTGTCACAAACTATGAATTTTATTGTAGTGATATTCATTATATGTGATATACAGAGAGAAAACGTGATGCAGCAAGTGCAATGAATTGTATTTGTTGCAAAGACTAGAGCTAAGTGGAAATAAATTAAGCGTGATGTGTTTTAGGAGGTTCTATATTCTGTAGCAGGTACAAAAAACTGTCTAAAAATGTTGATGTAGAAAAGATTTCTAAGGTGCAAACGGAGATACAAACACAGAAAAATAAAAATAAATTCATTTTGATGCACAGAGACATATCCTTTGCTGTGCATTTAGACGAGCAGTGCAGAAAGCAAATATTCCTTCTGTTCTAGAAATTTGCAGAACCAGGATAATTGCTACCTGTGGTTGCTGTGGGAACCAGAACTTTTCAATTCCAGATTTTAAGAGCATAAAGTCTCAGCCAAATGTGCCATATTAATGTGACTGCTGTCATATTACAGGAAATCAGCCAATTTGTGGTTAATATAAACACGTTAGGAAGGGAGAATTTTGTAAAAGTGGAGAATCAGTTGGTAGTTTTTTCCTTGAAGAAAGACTGGGATTTGGCAGTTGGGCGGGAGCCACAGGTTTTGTTCAAAGGCAGAGCTGTTTAAACCCAAAATTGCCTTTTTCTGTACCAGGAGCAGAGGGGTGGGCTCTGGCTGGGGGTCCGCTCCCGCTCCCGGGGCCGGGGAGCCCTGGCCTGGCTGGGGGTGCAGACAGGAGCAGCTCGTGCTGTGGGATGAGATCCCCAGTACTTCTGCCTGTCAAATATAATAATTAAACCCAGGTCTGTGACAGCTGCCCTGATGTCTCTTCGGGCAGGTAACTGCTCCAGCGCCTCCCAGGCAGGGCGCTCGTGTATCAGGCTTTGTCCCCCCGGGGTGACACGGGGTGTCTCTGCACCGGAGACCTCCAGCCCTTCCGTCACGGCGGTCTTCGCGCCCAAGGGAGCTGCTCCCACGTCCCACCCGCGGGTGGGCTCGGTGCCTCCCCTGGGCTGTAGCCAATGGACGGGGTGGCCACCACCACGGTGTGCTCCAGCCCTGGGGAGGGGACGTGCCCGCAGCACCCTCGGGCAGCAGCCGTGACCCGGACACCAGGTACCTCTCTTCCTCCCGCTTTTAGAACAAACACACATTCGTGTTGTTTTCCTCTCGGTTAACAACAGGAGAAGCAGCAGAGGCAGATTCGGGGCTTGGCTGTTGCCAGCCGTGGGGAAGGAGCGGCGGCTGGTCCCGGCTGCTGGGCAGGGGAGCGCGGGGAGGGTTTTGCGAGGGAGAGGAGCCAGTGGCGATGCAGCGGAGGAGCAGATCGAGCCCCGCAGCCCCACTCTGGCCTGGTCGTGGAGACCCCCAGGTGCTGCTTGGACCTGCAGGTCCAAGGCACAAGTGATGCTCCCGGGCTTCTGAAGCGTGTGCGGGTCCTTGCCAGAGAGCATTTTATTTATTATTTGACTGGAAGAAAGTAACCAGGATAAAAGTGCTCCCTGGTTAATAATTCAGCCTCGGTGTCTGGTGTTCTTTCATGTGTGCATTGATTGTTCGTGCTCGTTGGGGCTTGTCAGCCTCCTCGCCCAGCCGGCTTCGCACCTGCAGCGAGCGCGGGGATGCTCGCCGGGCCCCAGGTGCCTGGTGCCGCGCCAGGCAGCGGGAGACGGGGCGAAGCGTGCTGCCAGATCTGCACAGTCATTTCTGACCCCCTCAGGGCACAGCCCAGAACCATCGCAAATATATCTGCATCTCCAGCACCGCTGCCCCGGTAGCATTTTATTTTTAAGGGACACTTTAAAGAGCCTGTGTAGGCTCAGGCAAAAAAAACCCACCAAAGCAGAGCGAGCGCAGGGAGGATCACAGCAGCGTGATGCCGGGCACCAGCCAGAAATCACAGCAGCGGTGCACTGGCGAGAGCCCTCCTCAGGAAACATTACCTGAAACGCAAAGCAAAGGCAAAGCAAGCTCCAGCTTAGATACATCTGCAGTGATATTTTATTGATTGCGTAGACCCTTAAGGCAATTTCGTTAGAGCCTGTAAAGAAGGATTTTGGTTTTGTTCCCCTGGATGCCATTGTCTCCTGGCTGCCTCACAGCCTAGAAAAGTCCTTCTGATTTCTTTTGTGCAGTGCTACAAGCTGCTGGAATAATCACTTTAAAATCCGGGTTTGGGTTTCTAGAAGCAGCTAGAAAGGAACGGAGCAATTTAGCTAAAACCAGTATTCCTTGCATCAGTGTTGCGTTTATGACTTTTATAAGCAAGGTTTAGGATTTGCTATGTTGGCACATTTAGGCTGTGTTTTAGCAACTCTTGACTGTCACTTCAGAAGACCCAAATATTCCTGCGTAAAAACTTACTATGGCAAGTACCCGATGGTTTATGCTTCCTAATTCTCAAAGGGTATTGCTAAGTGCAGTGGGAATAGGCAGCGTTGTGCATAAATGGGACAAATTAGAGGGAACACAGCTGTGCCTGAAACTCTGACACAGAAAATAAGGAAAATAAGCCACATTGAAAATAGAAGTGAAGGTTCTGGTGGAAGCGGCGCTGCTGAGGCACGGCTGTGCTGGTGGTGCTTGTGAACAGCCCCAGCAGCTTCATCACCTGCAGCGTCGGGGCTCGCACTCTGCGCAAAGAGCTCTGGCTGAGTAAAGGCTGTGCCAGCACGGAGGAGTTCTTGGTGCTCGGGAGTAAATTTGGAAAGTACCGTGTGTTATCTGATGTTCTTTGTGTAAGCAAGGGTTAAAAAGTACAGCACATCTGTTAAATCTTTTTTTTTTTTTTCATTTGCAGAGCTTTGCTTGAGGTATTTTATAGAGAGAAGAAAACTAAAACTGATGGACTATTTGATATTTTTTCTAACATTCTGAAGTCTCTCAAGTGTACGCGCTTGCAGAAGTGCTTCACTCCAGCCAGACATTTCAAAGTGAACTTGGTGTTGCTGGATGGTGTGTGCACGGCGCGTCCACGTCTGCGCTGCTGAAGGCTGGGCTCCCTCTTGGAAGCCAGTTGCTGTTTGAGCTATGGAGTAACATTTGCTGCCTAATGAAGGCTCTAATTAGTTCTCTGAGCTGTTGTTTTAGTAACTGGTTGAGAATCCAGTACGCACTCGTATGGCAACACTTCTTAGTAGATTGAATGGGAAAGATTTTAGGCTTGTAAGTTCATAAAAGACAGTGAAAATTCCCAGCGTATCAGTGATACATCAGTGTTTGCATAAATTGCAGGAGTTATTCTAGCAAAAAAGCAATATTCTTTTCTCAGCATCATGCTAGGCAAAGAGGGCTCTCTTACCTACTTTGAATAAATGTTCTCGTTTTAAAAGGAAATGTCTGTGAATTTTTATGATTGCTTATGAAAGATCTTATAGTACAATTAAAATATTGGCTTTTACTTAATCTTACTGAGAAATGACGGAATAAGGAAATAACAATGAAGCTAGCTGTTAGTGTCGTTTGGGTATTGTCGTTTTCCAGGGAAGGAAATCTGCTGGCGTCGGGGCCGGGACACCCGCGAACCCACCTGACGCTGGCAAAGGGGGTCGGGCTGCCGGTGCGGGGCCAGCGCCAGCACCACGCGGGCCACGGGCACTGCCACTCGCTGGGGCTGGCCGGAAACCCTCCGCCTTCTACCAAAAACGTCAGGAGAAAAGTTTCCCGAGGCTTTTTCTTCTGAACAGAAACAATTCCTCAAAGCAGAAACGTTTCTGACAGGAGCCAGGAAGGGTGTCGTGCACGGGACAAGGAGCAACAAACCTGAAAATGTAAAGATTTCTCTTGGGATCATTTAGGCTAGAAGTTAGACATGTTGAGTCAAAATGGCTTTTTCATTTCAAACATCTTTACTGCAGAATTTTAAGAAACTCAGACTTGATGTTTCCTTTAACACTTTCATTAAACACTTTTCTTAAAAACAGGTTTTGGGCCAAAGCAAATCTAACCAGCTTGGGTTTGGAAATCTGGTTTGGATTTTAAACCTGTGATAGTACAACTCTTTCCAAATTCCAATTAACTAGAATTTTTTCTTAGCATTTTTTTTCTACATAAGCCTCTATTCTCTATGCATTTTTAATAAGCTTTATCCTGGGAAAACATGAGAGAGCGAACTGCAAGTGAAAAGAATAAAGGCAGTTGCTGTGTAGCTCTGAAAATCTGTTAAGTACTGGAAAGCTCATAGTAAAAAGCAAAGCAGTGAGGAAATCTTAGGTCTATTCTTATTAGAAACTGTGAATGAAGATAAAACCTTTTCACAAACCTTGTCTGGCTGAAAAAAATGAAGAGTAGCAGCACTAGATAAACCTGTGGCAGTGCTCATACGTGTTGCTGATAGTGGAATGAAACAGCAGAAGACCTCTGTGTCCTTCTCTTCCCAAATTGCAGAGCCTTGAGTTTCAGGACTGATTGATCCCTCCCGGAGAAGGAGGAGGGGAGAGTGCACTGGATCAGTGTGAAATGCTGAAAGCACAGAGGAGGAAAAAAAACCCCACATAAGCCCAGATTGTTAAGGAGAAAGTAGTTATACAGATGATCTTTCCAGAATGTATAATTTAAATTTTTTTTTTTTTTTTTTTAAGGAGAACAGATGGGCCCGGGGTACCCAGCAGACAGGTTTCTGTCTCCAGTCCATGTTAGCAAGGCTGGTGGGAGCGCGGCAGTGAGTCACGGGGAGCAGAGCGGAGGCGGCTGCCTGGGGGGCTGAGCCCCCCGACTGTCCCCCGCCATCCCTGCCCCTCTGTGCCGCCCTGGGGCATGGCTGGGCCGGGGGCCAGGAGCCACAGCCAGGGCCAGGACCCCGTGGGTGACCCTGGCCAGGCCTCGCGCTCGCTACCTTCGCTCCAGGGCTATGAAATGGGCCCGTTCTCCCCCTCATCCCCCCCAGGCAGCGCGGGATGACCCAGGCAGGCGATGCTGCCCTGGGGAGCGAGGAGGGGCTGGTGTCCCTGGGGGTGAAGAGTGGGGCCTCCCGCGAGGGGCACGGGGAAACGGGAGGGTCTGAGCTGGCAGGTACACGCTGAGGCTGCCCAACCTCCCACCCGCATGTTTTCCTCCCCACCTGTTCGTGTTTTGAAAATACTAAGAAAAATAATATTTAGGTGTTTGAATAAAACATACTCCTGATTTGTGATGGGTGTGTGGAGCCTCCGAGCCGGTGCGTGGGGTGTTTGCTGTTGGTGTGCCGTGGCACCTGCGTTTGTCTTCCTGCCATTACACAACTCCAGAAGTTCCCCCCAAATTGCATCTGCTGTTTTCTGCCGCTCTCTTTTAGCGCCTGCTGTCCTCAGGGCACCGCTGCCTCCACCCTGGGCCCCTCTTGCTAAATGTGGGGGGCCAGAGCTGGGCCCCCAGGTCCCCCCAACCCACTGGGGGGCATGGGGGTGCCTATGCTGTGCATAGAGGGGTCCCACGGCCGGGTGCCACCTTCACCTCGTGCAGGGGGTGCCGGGAGCGGCTGGGTCCCGCTCGGCTCCTCGGCCGTCCGGGCGCGGGAGCAGCCTCGCCGGGAAAAGCTGCTGACCAGCCCTTTCCCCCGTCAGAACTAATCAGCATCAGACAAGCTAATGGGGAACACAAAATCTATTTAAAAGCTACATTTACCACTTGGCTGATTCCATTACATCGTGTAATATCCAGGTGTCACATTTCCTCTCCAAATGCCGGTTTTAATGCGTTCCCGGCCTGCTGGGCTTAACCGTGTGATGGGGGTCCTCCCGCCGTCCGTCCTTTGCCCCGCAGGGCCCAGCAGTGGCCGGGAGGAGCCCGTGGGGCGGCGGTGGGGTGTGGGGGCCGGAGGGGGAGAGCGGGTGCTCGGCCGGGTGCTCCAGGGATGAGGGTGGAAATGCGGTAGCTGAGCTGGATGTGACGCTGCCAGGCCTCAGTCCCTGCAGTCCCAGGGACGCCGAGCTGATGCGGGAGATGCTGAAGGCCCTCAGGTTCCCGAGGTTTGCCCCGGACCTGGGCTCCCCACGGCAACGGCTTCCTGCTGGCAGCTCTCGGTGGGGAGCGGCCACTTGGATATTTCTGAGGTTTAAGGGCTGAGTGCGTTGGGTTTTTAACATCTCCACGTCACCGTTGTCACTGAATTATGCGTGATTGCTTTCATTACAGGAATGGGTTTAAAACTATTTACATTTGGTTTGTTTTTTAAGGGTGACACTTGCCCCTGCTTCTCTGCACTGTAAACAAAGTGGTGCTTTCTGCCTCCTCTGTAAATCCAGCCTGGGCAGGGACGTGGCAGCCAAGGCCACGCAAAGGGCTGCATTTGGGTGACTTACCGCCATTTGGGTGACTTGTCGCCGCCCCACGCAGTGCTGCTCTTCGCCTCTGACGGAATCGTGCCTTGCCTGGAGCCGAGCCGCGCGCCTGTGCCAGCACATTCCCCCGGTGAGCATCTCCTGGGCCGAGCTTCCCATCCGCCGTAGGTGATGTCTCCTCGTCCGTACAGGCTGTTCCTCTTTCAGGGACACCGGGCGTCTGGAATCACCTGGAACAATGGATTTCTATTTTGCAGTAATTCTTGTTTTAGAGCAGGTATTTTTGCAAGGAGTCAGGTGCTTAGTGAAAAGTAAATATCGTCTGTGCTGCTCGCCCAGTTTCCCACGCTGGGGCTCTATCATGAGTGACTTCATGCAAGCACAAAAAGCCAACACAAGGCATATATGCCACACAAGTTCTGCTGTGGGACGGGAATAGGCTTTGTGGTGCTAAAATGAGATTTTTAAGTCATAGCTAGCGCTTCCACTGTGCTGGATTTCACCCAAAGTGAAAAAATTATTTTTTCAGCGAAAGAAATGCTATTCACAACGCTCCTTGAGTTTTATCTCTTCCTCATACTTATAAAGCTGAGATTTCTTTCTTAGCTTTTTCTTTTCTTCTGTTTTTCTTCCCCTTTGGGCCCTTGAAATCTCAGAGATACGCCGTCGTATCAGTAAATGTATCTAGAATTAGAAGGAAACCTTATCTTCAGGCCTTGCTGGTATTTTCTGTTCTGGGTACACAAGTGCCAGAAAAAAGCCTGTGTGTTTGCGACTTGCACTCAAGCTGCCTTAGAGGGATCTGAAATTTTAGGGAGTTCTGAAGCTCCTTTCTAGGTGTCTTAAGTCAGGCGTCAAAGATCACATGTCATTTCTGCTCTTTTGTTTTGTGTTCGTGCTCCTGTCCATGTTACCCATGGTGGTTTTATCTGTAGCTACAGTTTTACAGAACAAGATTAAGGATGTAATTGCTTTCTTTGATTCTTAACAAGATCAAACAGAATGACAGAAATACCAGTAAAAGGTTCCGTAAAATGCTCATTTATTGGAACAGATGTATGTATCCACCCTTCGCGGTTAGGAGGGACGCTGGCTGCAGGGGGGTGCTCTGTGAGGGAAGGACCCACTGCATCACAAGAACTGATGCTGATAAACAAATTTGGTCAGAATGTGGAGGTTTTTTTCCAAGTGCTTTTGCATGAGTCAGAGACTGCACCCGCACAGCCGCGTTGGGGCAGGCGAAGGCTCAGCAGGGCCCAGGGAGCTGATGGCTGGGGGGCAGCATCTCCCGGCCCAGGGCTGCTTGGGGACCCCCAGGCTGGGCGAGGTGGTCGCTGTCCCCAGTGCCGTCCCTGTCCCCAATGCTGCACTGCCACGAGCAGCTGCTCGGGCTGGTGAAACACGTCTGGCCCGGGGAGAGTGACAGGCTCTTCTTTCTCCCTGCCTTTCCTCGGGTCGTGTTTTAGCTCGGCGCGCCCACGTAAGATAAAACGGGTCAAGTAAATGAGCAGACAGGAGACTGCTCGGAGGAAATGCAAGGATAACAGAGTAATGATGTTTAAGCACGACACAACTCATCGGCACAGAACAGGGGTTGGCATCTGATCTTACACCGTACAATTACTCAAGTGCTGCATGCACAAGTAGGAAGCTCTCACGCTGCTGTATAATGCAGCCTTGTGTTATGTGTGATTCCCTGGCTCTAATGCTAAGTACATGAATGATTAAATTTATGGAGCTCTCCGTTAGTCTGCAAGGCAGGAAGAGTTTGCAGGGGAATTCAGCTCATGTGCAGACCGAGGAGCCTGGACCCAGAAGCAGAGCTATGAAAGGGCATTTCATGCCATAGCCATGTCCAGAATATGAGATTGCTGGACACGGATCCTGCTGGAGAGGGGCATCAGGCAGGGGGATTTAAGGGTGCTATTAAGGACAAAGAATGAAGGTAAGCAATTGGGTTTTTAGAAAAAATCTTTTAGGGTACTCTTAGGATTGCTTTGTTGTCCTTCCCCACCTCTGTCAGAGGGATCAACGCGGCGTCCCCATTGCAAGGAGGAGGTCGTTACCACAAGGCTCCCGGCGCGGGGTTTCGGTGGCTGGAGGGGTTTGCCAGGAGGTAGCACCCTCAGGCTGGTCTCTGCGGAGCTTTGGGAGCAGGCACAGGCAGTCAGGCTCCTCCCGGCTTCTCCTGGAGCCACCTCGCAGTAAAAATCCCCGTGGTTTCAGCAGGAGGGTTTGTCAGCTGGGAACTGGTAGGTTTGTCCTTCACGGATGCTGCTGCTGTGGCCACCCAGGAGCTGCCGGGACAGGACACGAAGGGCCCTGGAGGCAGCGCTGGGGATGTGTCCCACATTCACAGCCACGGGATAACTTCTGACAACGGTCCTGAAAGGGCTGTGCTGAGAGTTGGTGCGGGAGGACAAGCTGAAGCACGGCTCGGGCGGCCGGAGCCGCAGAAGGGTCCCCGGCCTCCCCGGCAGCGCGGCGCGGGGTCCGGGTGCTGCCGGAGCAGCGGCTGCGTCGCTCACTTCGGGCTTGCACGCTTCGAACGTGCTATTTCTGACATCCCTGGCCAGGTGGGGTGACCCGCAGCTGCCTCTCCTTCCAGCCCCTTGGCTTCTGTTCTTGTTCAGAAAAGGAAGGAACGATGAGATTTTGAAAAGTTTCTGAAATTTCCTGGGGGGTAAAGTCTCTCAGTGCTGTGTTCTCCACAGTGCAGGATACAAAATGATGTTTTTATTAAGAAAGATGAAGTTCTCGGGCTCAGCTAGAACAGCTTCTGCAAGGCTGTACAGCAGGGTCCCTGAAACAGCAGTTGTGAACTTAACATAGAGGTACTGAGAAATAGTGTTAAAATATTGGAGGAATACAACAAAGGTTCTCTTATTTGGTACACCTTGAAAACAAATATTCAGATAAACAGAAGAAGAGGAGTGTGACGAATGGAGATAGAAGGAAGCAGTTCTGGGTGCAGGTGCAGAAATGAACAGAAGGGAAGGTGCAGGATTTTGTTTTCCTCTTCTCTGAAATATCCTCTGTTCCTCCGAGATACAGGAGTGATAAGTCTCTGAGAAAGAAAAACGTTCCTCTTGGTGACCTTATGGATTTAAGATCTATTTCTAAACCAAATTTTCATAAAAAACCTGCCACACACAATCTCCAGATTAAACCTCATTTTATTTTCCGACAGACATGACCTTTCCTAGCTTTGGATATTAAATATCACAAAACCTGCTGCAATTTAAGCTGAGGATTTTACATTTAAATAAATGTAACTTAAAAGCAAAACTAACTTCCCTGCAGAGCACAGGGGAGCGTGGGGCTGGGGGGAAGCGGAGGCCCCTGCACAGCCCGTGCCTGCGGTGGGCTCCGTGCCCTCACGCCGTGCCCGCGGTGGGCTCCGTGCCCTCGCCCCGTGCTCGCAGCGGGTTCTGTGCCCTCGCCCCGTGCCTGCGGTGGGCTCCGTGCCCTCGCCCCGTGCCCGCGGTGGGCTCCGTGCCCTTGCCCTGCCACACGCGCGGGGCCGGGCAGCTCCTTGGGGCTCAGCTCGCGAGAGGCAGCTCACCCCCAGTCCCTGCACTGGGCCGGCGCTCGGGAAGGGGAGGGTGCACTCGAGGGTCGCTGTCAGAGCTGCTGGGACGGCCGGTGCCATCGAAGTGGCCACAGGACAGGACCTGGATGGACAGACAGCCACTAGTGAAGATTTTTGCAAAGAGAGACGAGAAAATAACACCACCTGATGTGCGGATGCTGGTGTTGATATAACTCATGTTCGTTGAAATGGGTGTTGTTATGGGGGGGAAACTGCACCGACATCAGCAGATTTCATCTCTGCCCTTCCCTCCACTGGAAAACGTGCACTTGGTTGTAAAACAAAGTTTGTCTAATTTGCAAGAACTTTAAACTTCAGCAGGGTTTTTCCATCCTTCTCTTTTCAGCTCGAAATGCCTCTTGGTTAACAAATGCTTTGCGACAACAAATCAATGTTCTTCCGTGTAACAGAATTAACTCAGCTTGCACAGCTACAGATTTGCTCTTTGATTATTGTCAATAACTAATCTTTTCATGGGTGAAATGAAGGATCTTGGCTCATTAGCACGTGCTTTACTGAATGCCATTTATCAGCAGAAGGAAGTTAAAACCTCCAAAAGCGGTAAGGGCAGTTTAGGTGAATGTTAAACAAAGACAAATGGTGCTGGACAAGCCTGGGACAAGGAAATAATCTTGGTTTGAACTGGGAGGGCAGTTCTGGATCTTTCCCAAGGCTTTGCTCTGTTATTTTTTTTTTTGTCTTACACTTGAAATTTTGTGAGAATTAAACAGCTCCTGTGATTTCCAGTATTCCTGCTTCAACAGCTGGATCCTAAATATCTCTCCAAAGAGCAGTTGTGGCACTCATGAGTGTAGAGTTACCAAATTCTCAGAAAACGCTGTTCAGGGACCCGCTCAGGGACACAGCCTTCCCCTTGCGTGCATGTGCGATGCCACGGTTGTTTTCTGGTGTGACTTAGAGGCAGCTCAAAAGCGAGGGCTGCTCGTGGCCAAAAGTGAAGTTGACTGGTGAGAGGGGAGCATCGAGGGGAGCGGTGGTAAAGGCGGGGGGCCAGGGGGCTGCTCCAGCTGCAGGGAGCGGCAGGAGGGAGGGAGAGGAAATGTTAAAAAGGGGATGTGAAGCATCAAACGGAATATTTCCACCCAAGTGGATCCGTGCTGCTCCGTGTGCAGGTGGGGAACCGGTCAGCCCGGCTCTGGGGGGACGTGTTGGGGGATGAAGGCGGTGGGGTGTGGTGGGGGGGCCCTGGTGCCCCCACTTTCCTGCGAGCCCTGCGGAGCTGCAGCCGGCTCCTCGGCAGCTGGATGGGGGCTGCAGCAGAGCCCGGAGGCCCCCCGGGTCTCCTTCAGACTGTCCTGCCCCGTTTACTCGGCCCTGAATTGGAGTCTCCATCTCGGATTCATCACGATGCCGCTCGCCCCTGCCCCATCCCACCCATGGAGCCGCTCTTCCTCCCCGAGATCCCTCCCTGCTTCAGAGCCTGCAATTCTGATTTACTTGGGTGATTTCAGCAAAAATGAAGGTGTTTGAAAGCAGCTGGTCCCACCGCTGCTCCCTGAGGCTGCGCAGCCGGCACCTCTGCCCACTTCTGTACTGCCTCGGCCGCGGGTGCAAGGTCTGACCAGGCTGAAACACCCCAGAAGTCCAGGCGAACCCCGAATTTCCCAACACATCTATTCAGGCCACATAAGTGAGTTGCCATGGAGATGTGCTGAGCGCGGGCACGATGCTCAAGTGGTGGAGTCTCACAGCCAGAGGCATCTGTTAATCTTATTTTTATCAATTTTTAAAGAGGGTATGATGGTGGGATCTCCCCCACCTTCCCCTCATCTCTTGCAAAAGCTTGGCATTTGCACTTTATTGAGAGCACGGGCTTCAGCGACTTTGAAAATGAACCTTAACGAACGTGAAGCACCGGCTTGGGGAACATGTGCTATGAGGGATGGAATTTAGTAGCAGGGAGCTGCCACCTTTGACATATTGCTCCAGCTTTAATGAGGGGGAGATTGACAGCCCAAGACAGAGGTAAAAGGAAGATGTGCCTTTGCCTTCACCTCGGGGGGTCACAGCTAAGCTGGGGCCCACAGCCGGGTCAGGAGGAGGAAATGGAGCTTTTATTTATGACAATCCGACTTAGTAGCCGTCTGCAAATGGATCTTTTAATTGGATTTTCTTTGCCCTTGTTCTGCGTGCGTTGACTCCAGCTGCCTGCCCGTGCTCTGGTTCCTGGGGGAGGTGGGTTGGTGGGTCCCGGGTTAGTGCCCAGCCCAACTGGAGCGTCTCTGGCTGTGTAAAGGCAAAAAGGGGGACGTGAGCCCCCGCACAGCCCCTCTCCTGCTCTGAAGGTGCAGCGGCAAAGGGCAGGTTGGAGCCTGGCCACGCTCCCTGCCGTGGCCCCGGGCAGGCTGGGACCCCGGAGCAGGGCCAAGGGCTGGCTGAGGGCTGGGGCAGCTGCTGGGGTCACTGGTGTTGGTGTCAAAGCGTGAGGGGACGTCCAGCCAGGGGTGCGCCTCATTCAACCTGGGTGATGTGCACCTGGGCAGAGGTGTTGAACGTGCATCAGCATTTTGAAGTCCTTACACAGTAGCCCCTGCAGCAGCATGCAAATGCAGAGTAGTCGTAGTGTTCTGAGGACAAAATAATTATTTAATATGAAGTGAATATCTGTGTTTTCCTCATTTTTTTGCCTGATTTTATGTAGCTAAGTGCCATACAGGTTTCAACAATGGGAAAACTTCCCCTTCAGCGCCAAGCAGACAAAAGCCAGGCTGTCTCTCTCAGAAGTAAATCACGGCTAACTCCACTGAGGCTATTATAAGTCACTATAAAAATGACACAAAGAACCACATAGGGTGTGAGCCAAAAGCAGCATGGGGGAAAAAATAAAGCAAAGTTATAGCCCTTATCACTCACAGAGTACACTTTCCACAGAGATTCCCAAGAAGAATAGCCCTGAACGCCTTGCTGCGATCAGCGATGAAACGGAGATGTTCCTGCTCACACGTTATCGTGATTTCCAGCAGCATGGTGGTGCTTGAAGACATTGATTAGGCTCTGGCCTCATTAAACTGTGCAAACGTGTCATGAAGAGCTGCCCCCCCGGAAAGTCTCGTACCCTGAACTTTGAACAGTTGCAGGAGGCTTTAGGGGTGGGGATGAAGGTGGCAGTGGAGCAGATGAGTGCTTCAGGGAATTGGCTTCTGTGCGAATAGGACCTTGCTGGGCTGGGCACAGTCTTTATTTCGTGGACATAACCACAGTCACGGCAAGGGATTACCCTTCTCTCTAAAAAAACAGGGTCCACAGCACCCAGGATTATCCTGTGAAGGGGCGTCAGGACCGGTACCCAGGCAGGGAGCGATCAGGACCAGCCGAAACCTCAGTGGCTGCGCCAGGGGGGACATGGAAGCTGCTGCTGGCTGCAGCGATGGGCAGCGCGGGGCTGGGAGGGGATGTCACAAACCCTGAAGTGGTGCTTCAGTAATTAGCACGTGCTGAGCCCTAATGACTGTTCCACAGGAATAAGATAACCTGGGCTGAGAGCTTGGGTCTGTGAAGGGGGACTCTGTGCCGTGCCCAGACCCCGTCCTGTGCCCGCTCCTGCCCACCCTGGGCACCCCCCAGCGGGGACACAGGTATTGCCGTGTCTTCCCTCGCAGCTGGATGCAAAAGTGTTTCTGGAACCCGACAGGATCCACTCTGGAACACATAACGCAGAATTATGGGAGTCATTTGCCTGAGTATTATCTAATCGTGGAGCTAAACTGAGCTGTGTGATGATATGGGTACGTTTTGTACATGAGTAATCTGCAAAGAAGATGCTCTACATAAATGTCACCTGATTTTGTTCTGATTTAATCCACTTTATCGTGCTGTTGTCCCTGTTTATTATTTTCAATTCCTCGTCCTGGCATTTTACCTCACTGCACCTGCCACTTCTGGTCCCGCACCAGGACCTCCAGGTGAGGACAGTGAAGCACCTTTGTGTAATTCTCTGCTTTGAGATGAAAGTAAGAGAAGGGAGTACGGAGAAGATAGATGCCAAAAAAGCTGCACACACGTGTTCTAAAAATAACACCGCAGCTCCTTGCAGCGCTGGCAGCAAAGCGGCCCAGGGGCAGCCCCATGCCCAGCGTGTCTCCCTGCCCTCACGGCAGCGGGAAACCTCCACCCGATGCAGCGGAGTTGGGTCGGTGCGAGCCCAGGATCTGCTCGTGCGGGGTCCGGGGCTGGGGAGCAGGGAGTGGGACTGGCCTGGGCATCCCTCGCTCCTCCCTGCCTGGGGCAGAACGTGCTTCTTGCCAGGTTGTCCAGCCCTGCTCCGACATCGGTGTCACGGTGCAGTGGAGGGGCAAACAGCCCGGCTCGTGGGCGTGCAGCTTGCCAGGGGCTGTCTGGGCTGGCCCATCGCAGCCCCCGGGCCAGGCCAGCCAGGAGCCTCCGCCTCGGAGAGATCGGGGGAGCTCGTCCCGCTGCGGCCTCGTCACCCCGGGATGAGGACGTTCCCCTGGACTGCGGAGGCGGCTCTGCTCTGAGCAATGGTTGCTGTTGGCAATTTATCAGACATAATTATGCCAATTAGCCCACGCACGCAGCTCCAGCTCCAGGAAGGCTTTACGACCTGACAGTGTATCTCTGCTGGGCAGAGAAGCACAAACCTTTTCCTCAGATTATTGCAAACTAATCAGCCTGGGTGATAAGTTTACAATTTAGCACACAGCTCGGTAGTTTGGTTATAAATGCTTCGTTTTGTTGCTGTTTTAGTTGCCCTGCTTTGCGGGACTGATATCAATCCTCATTCAAATCAAAGTCCTTTTCGCACATGCTCCAGTGAAGTGGAATTTTCTGCAGAATAAGGTGTTATTAACCTAGCTCCACTCTTCCCGGCGAGGAATGAGCCCTGCCACTGAAACCATTCCTCACCAATGAACCCTGCTTAAACAGCGATTAGCAGGCCTTCCAGCAGCAAGGAAAATGCAAAACCTGTGACCTTCCGAGCTCTTAGCTGCAGTGACTTTTAAGATGTAAGTGCATTTTCTATTTCTCTTCCCAGAATTTCAGCAAATGGGGATTTTTATAGCTCTTCTCGTCAGCACGTTGCTTTTCAACTTTCCATTTCTGTTTACTTTAATTCTCCTCTCCCTCCTGTGTGACATTCTTCTGGGACTGGCCTGGGGACCGTGTGACAGCCCAAATTCCCACCCGCGGAGCCGGTGCCGGGTGCTCCCCCCCAGCCCGGATAACCCTCGTGTTGGCTGAGGATCAGCCAGCGCCGAACTGGCGGTGCCACGTCTGGAAATAAGGCAATAATGGTTTTGTGCCAAACCTGAGTTAAAATGAGGAGGGTGGGGAGGAGGGAACCCGGGACGGTGTGTCGGTGGAGGGGTGTGGGGTGGCCCCAGGACCCGTCTGCGCTGGGGTGCCGCTGACCAGCACCCCCGACCCGGCAGAGACGCGCCGTCGCGCCCGGACGCGCAGAAGGGAAGCGCCGCAGCGTTCGGTGGCTACTGCCAGGTTTCCCCCAAAATAGCAGGAGTCACCGGAGGTTGGACCGACTGACGTTTTGTGGGTTTATCTGCACGGGGAGCCTGCCGCGGCTCCCTGGCGCTAGCTGAAAAATAGAAACGTTAGTGCATGGAAAAATATTTGTAATGTAAAAATTGTTCCCATTTCAGAAAGTTAAAAAAGATACAGCATTTTTATTTTAAGATTCGTCAGGTTTTGTTGATGATGATTTTCCTCTCTTGCCACAGTCTAACATAAAGTGAATAAATGCTTTCTCCTGCCTTGTTCTCCTACTCAGTGACTTCTAAATTTGTAGAGAAAAGGGAGAATGTGATGGGAACCCTCCTTTTTCTCCATCTAACCTTATTCATGTGGTGTATTCTTTCAGTAATAAAAAGAGGGGGAAACTGGGGAGAGCAATATCAAATTACAGATTTTTTTTTTCCAAAAATCCAAAAGCAAAAAATTTCTGTCAAAGCTCTCAGACTTTAATCCAAAGCAGTATGGTTTTTTGTGGAAGAGGTTGCTTTCAGCTGGGACCAGTTTTTCTCAGGGAAGAATGTTAATTAGCTCTCTGGTTTAACCACCAAGGGAGAGGGGAAGGAATCCTGCCCGGGTGACGCTGGGCTGGGGGAGTGTGGGAGCAGCAGATACTCCTGGGAGCTGGTGTGTGCGGCATCGCCTCTGCCCGCGTCCTCTGCCCGCTGCTCCTCCCGCGGCGAGGCCGGCTGCGGGCAGCAGCCCTCGGCAGCCCCAGAGCCCCGTGCCACGGCCCAGGCCTGCGGGAGCGACGCTTTGCAGGACGTGTGGCAGGGGCCAAGGGCGCCGTGTGCGCGCGTGCGGGGTCGAAGCGGACACGTGCTGCCTGCGGCGGGGGCTGCTGCCCTCCCGACCCGGGCGCGGCATCTTCACCCGCTGCCGCGCGTTTCCTCCGAGAGCGTCGTTCTGCCTCCCCGCTCTGCCAGCCCGGCTCTGCCCCACCACAGCCAGCGCCCGCGTCCGGGCACACCAGTGCTTGTACGGGCACCTGAAGGAACGTGCCCCAGCCCCGCCCAACCCTCCTGGCACAGGCACAGGCTGTTTCACGGGGTTTTGATAATTCTGAGCTTGTGCTTTTTATGTAGGTGAGTTACCAGCAGATCTGGCTGAGGAAAGCTGTGTCAGTTCGGGTGTCTGAGCTGCTCTCATGAAGGAGAGCTTACATCAGAGCAGAGAACTAACAGCTGTAATTATTAGCTTTAAAAATTCTAAAACTCTGAAATGAAAAGAAAGTTTCAGCATAAACCCGAAAGCTGTTGTAGGTATTGACACAGTCCTCACCCTCATGCATTGTCATAAACAAGGACATGATAATTACCTATTTTTTAACGGACAAAATTATTTTATTTGCTTCCCTGCCAGTTTTCATGAGACCATCAGTCATCCCCTGCATAGATAAGATTTCTTATGTTCACTGACAGGATAAATTATATGGTTCTCATCCAGCAAATCAGCATTACTATGCAACATTATCTCTCACAAAGCAATGTCTGAGAAAATCATAAATTCTGTCCAGGTTTATTAGATCTGTCTTTTATTCACATGTTTATTTTATCCTAAGCTGAGGTGCATTTTTCCCTAATTATTAATCATATTAATAAGGATGGGGGGGATGTAAAACAAAACCGCTGTGGTGATGCTCAACTGTTCGTGGACTTTTCGTCAGAGGGTGCTGTGAAGTCTGAGCGTGTCGGTGCGGGGGTAACGCGGTGACAGATCTGGTGCAAACGCTCACCCCACCGCCCTGTCCGAGCAGGGGCTGGACGGTCGCACTCAGAGAGTTGGGGTCAAGGGCTCAATGTCCGAGTGGGCAGCAGTGACGAGTGGTGTCCTCAGGGGTCGGGGTTGGGACAGGCGCTGTGTAACAGCTTTGCTGGGGACATGGACAGGGGGATCAAGGCCCCCTCAGCGAGTTCCCCACTGACGCCGAGCTGTGTGGTGTGGGGACACGCTGAGGGGAGGGATGTGCCATCCCGAGGGACCTGGGCAGGCTGGAGAGGGGGGACGGGCAAACCTCATGGAGTTCAGCAAGGCCAAGGGCAAGGTCCTGCCCATGGGTCGGGGCAATCCCAGGCACAAACCCAGGCTGGGCGAGGAGGGGATGAGAGCAGCCCCGAGGAGAAGGACTTGGGGGTGTTGGTGGGTGGAAAACTGCCTGTGAGCCAGCAACGTGCGCTGGCAGCCCAGAAAGCCACCCGTGTGCTGGGCTGCACCCAGAGCAGTGTGGGCAGCAGGGCGAGGGGGGATTCTGCCCCTCTGCTCCGCTCTGGGAGACCCCCCTGCAGTGCTGGGTCCAGCTCTGGGGGCACCGACATAAGGATGAGGGGTGATGGGTTTAAACTGACAGAGGGCAGATTTAGATCAGATCTAAGGCAGAAATTCTCCCCTGTGAGGGTGGTGAGGCCCTGGCACAGGTTGCCCAGAGAAGCTGTGGCTGCCCCCTCCCTGGAAGGGTTCAAGGCCAGGTTGGAAAGGGCTTCGGGCAACCTGGGCTAGTGGAAGGTGTCCCTGCCTGGGGCAGGGGGGGGTGGGACTGGATGGGCATTAAGGTCCCTCCCAACCCAAACCAGTCTGTGATTCTGTGATCGGCACAGCCTGGCAGCTTTTTGAGATATTCCAGAGTCGGAGCTTGCTGTTTCAGAAAAATCTCAATTATTGAGATGACTTATTAATTATTGGCTTCCACGTTTTCCCCCGTGATCTCCCTGACAGATCTCCAGAGATAAGCTTTGCTGTGGGGAAAGAGGGGGTTTTCTCTCTGCCATCCCTTATGGGCCCTTGGTTGTCAAGGAGAAAGCTGGTGAATCCTAGAGCTGATTATCTGAGACCACCAAAATAAATGTACGTGTAATGGAGTCATGATGCTATGGAGAGCTGTAAATGTCACCGCGAGTCAAGAGCCTGCCGTGAAATGAAAGGCTTGAAAATGAGGTTGAGAAACGAACCAGGAGCAACATTGGCATTTAGTGATGATGAGCCTCACCGCCAGCCCGGCCGTGCTCCTCTCGCGCCCCTGCGCAGCTGCTTCAAAGCCGGGTGACAGAGTCACAAGTCGCCATCTCGCCGGGCTGAGGATTTCTGACAAGCAAAACCTTGCTCAGGCCGAGCCCGGGGAGCCCAACGGCAACTGTAAACCAGCTGTGCCGGGGTATTGTGGTCAGGGAGCGTGGAGGGGTGCTGCGGGCACCCCTGTGCTGCTCATCGTGACCGGGGAGCCGCTGCCTCCTCTTCGACATCTCTCCAACGCACGGGAACGGCGCTTTGCCGGGGGATGTGGCACCCGCCTAAAGGGGAAACCGCCGCTGAATTTATGGACTGAGCCAGCAGCTGGTGCATGGGGGGTTGCGGCATTTTTCCCATCGCTTGCATATAATACGGTTGGTGTAATTCAGCATCCTTCTATTCTCCCAGACTCATCAAAAGCGCTGAGAAATGAGGCTGGATGTGTGGGCTGGGGTGAGAGGGGCTGAATTATTGTTGAAGTTATTGACTGAAGAGTGGGAGAAATAGCATTAGAGCCTTTTATTCTGCTAGAGAAAGGAAACAGTGTTTTCTTAAATGATGAGTCAATAAATAATTGTTCGTGACTTTTTTTACCTTTTCTGATGATGGTATTATATAGCTCTGAGGCATTTTCGGAAGGAGTTCAGCTTTCTTGGCCTGTGGAGGGGTGAAAGCTTTCAGATCATCAGCTTGGTTAATGTGAAAAGGAGGAGCCTGGATGCCTTTTAAAAAAAAAAATCTCTTTAACCGAACATGGGGGACAGGAATGACAGGAGCCACTTGTCAAACACAGGCACAGGTTAGACCCCACGGCCGAGAGACTAATTCTGGTGTTCTTACAGTTTCTGCAGGGGCTCCACTCTGGGGTGCGTTCTCCATCCTCAGAAATGCTGGAGGGGCTGTGGCCGCCCCCGAGGTGCCACATGTCTGGCACCCAGGTACCGCGGGGTTCCGTGTCCCCAGTCACCTCTGATCCCCCAGGGTTACAGACCCTCCGAGAGAGCGGGGGGGGGCCGCTGCGCCCGTCCCCTCTGCTCCCCTGTCCAGCTGCCCAGGGCTCCTGCAGCCCATTCCCAGTCCATGCCTTTAATATGAAAAAGTGTGATTAATTCTGATCTCGTGGTGCTCCCATCTCTTTCTAAGTTGAGAATGAAACCAATACCATATTTCTAAGAAATGGTGCAGGGCAATAATTTGTAAGGTGTAGTTTATCCAGCAAATTAAAGCTTTCCTCTACAGAGATTTCTATGAAAGAACAGATTATTTACTCCTTTGTTCAGTCATATTAAACTGATGAGTAATTAGCAGGAACAGATTTCAGGTTTTTTGAATGCTTACAGATTTTCATTTTATTTGATGCTCGCTGTTCTAGGCTTGGGTTCTGGGGCTGGCAGCCCAGGTACCGGGAGGCTGTTTCTTTTCCTTGGCTGGTCTCCTGACGTTTCTGAAGAAGCCCTGCTTCTTCCAGTGCAAGTGAGTTTAATTTCGTAATTAAATTAAACTTTCACTTTGTGCCAAAAATTTGCTTTTCAAGAATGTAACTCAGAAAAGAACTGAATTCTCTTATTTCATCAACTCCCACAAAGTGAACAGTGGAATCATTTACTGTGATTAAATTAATCTCTGAGCAGAAATTTGTGTGTCGTAGTCTGCCACCAAAGCAGCCACTGATGGTTTTAAGTGTTTTACTGTAGGGGTCAGCAATTTTTCACCCCTTCGGGCAGGAGTGAAGGGGCTGTCAGGCTCCTTTGCGGCGAAGCCTCTCTCCTTAAACGAGAGAGGGGTATTTTAAGGACGCCGGGTTTATAACAGGTCAGAACTCTGTGATGGCAGAAAGCCGGGGGAGGCCCAGGAGATCCATAACGCTCCGTGCCCGGCGGCTGGGCCGCGTTGGCTTTACCTGTGTGCTGCCCCGCCGGCCGCCCTTCGCTGCGCGTCCCCCTGCCAGCGCCGTGTCGGGCGGGGGCGCGGGGCTGTGCGGGGCCCTGCTGCGGTGGCGGGGCCGGCGGCGCTGGGGACCGGGGGGGATTCTCCCGAGCAAGTTTCTCGCAGCCTCTTCTGCGGTTACGGTGAGTGCGGTAACACGCGCCACAGAAAGAGCTGTCGTCCCGTTTTCAAGGAATAATGTTCTGCTGCTTCTAACTGGAATAGTTGGAGATGAAACTGCTTCTCAGAAACAAGCACAAGATCTGAACTGACATTCCCTGAGAAAATTAATTCTGCGGCTAATTTCCTAATGTACAGGTTGAGCTGAATAGTAAATGAATGATACTAAGAGGAGTGCCTGGGTTTTCATTAAGTTCCAGCTTCAATTGCTGTGCTCTGTTCATGTCGTGTTCTGACTGCAGAAAGCACCAGCCCCGCTGCCACGGCCCGGGGAGCCCGAGGGGGCTGGGAGGTATTTGGGAACGCAGCGAACTGCGGGCTGGATTGGGTTTGTAGGCACTTTATATTGTCTGGTCATTTACCAAAATAACGAATCTTTTTAAAAGAAACCACCACCATTGTACCTGGAGAAGAGGAAGCAGACTGGGGTCTCTGCTCTTGGTTCTCCTCGGGGCTGCCCAGCTCCGACGCCTCGGCACGGCTGCGCAGCGCGGAGCTCGCGAGGTGCTGGAGAAGCGATCGCTTCACACGCAGCCTTCCGGGGTACAAAAATAATGTCATTGCATCTCTCATTATCCCCTTCATCAATCTGAAACTGTCACCTCGTGACACGCGCCCACTCTTCCTCCTCCCTGGCAAAGTTCAGTAACAAACAGCTGCCGTCACCCCGAGGGTCCCAGCTCGGCTGAGCTGCGCACCCCAGGGAGACGCGCGGCCGTGGGGCAGGTACAGCCCCGCTCCCCTCCCCAGGCAGCTCCTGGCTCGGCCCGGGGGGGTCTTGGTGCTTTGAGGTGGGGGCTGCGCTCCCGGCGCGGGGGCCGGGGCTGGTGCAGGGTGCGGGGTCGGTGCGGAGCTGGTGCGGCCACGGTTGGTGGGAGGCAAACGGCCTCTCCTCGGCCCTGGGGCGCCGGGCTGTGGGCGTCGGAGCGGTGCCCGGCCCCGCACTGAGCCTCTCGGTACCACCAAAGCACGGTGGGTCTGGGGGCTCAGGCGAGACTAAATCCAGGGTGTGCCAGAGCGTTTGTCAACGGGAAGGGAGAGCGAGAGAGCAAAGACAGAGGAGAAGTCCCACAATCCAGCGCGTTCACGCGGTTGAAGGACGTAAGTCATTCTCTAACTCGGGAGAGAGTCAGGAAGGTCATTGCATTAAGTGTAGAAATAAATTGTCACATATTTTATTGTTTCCCGCACTTTGTTTATATTATTATTACCTATGTGGTATGTTTTATTAGTACCAAGTGCCTAATCTCTTGTCGCTTCATTATTTCACTAGATTTACATGACTGACAATAAAAATAATTGTTTCAAAGTAAGTGGCCAATCATTAAATCTCTGGCTACTAATAGTGAAGAATTAACGCAGCATTAATGCGAATGCGACGTGCCGTTAGCGCGGGCAGAGGATACACTGTAAGTCACTGAGTGAAGAACGGGGGATCGGTGTGGGGGATCTACAGAGAGGGAACAGCTGTGTATGGGCGCGTCTGAAAAATGGGAACACTTCAGCAGCAACTGAGGGACGCTCAGTGCGAAGGATAGCGGGTGTTTCCCAGAGCCCTAAAAGCCAACATTTTGTGGTTTCTGACACATTCCTGTGTAGGTCCTCTTTGTCCTGGCTGAACCCAGGAGCTGGTGTGAAAGGGAACTGGCTGGAGGAGAAATTGCTTCTGTGAATCGCCTCAACCTGGATATCTTCACCCTGGAAACTGCCTGCGGAGCAGGAGCAGCTCTCTGCTTTTTGCAGGCAAATAATCCTGTATTTTCATCATAATGAAACGCTCACCTCTTGATTCTGTCCCTAATGTCATCCCCCATCATCACGTACTCCTCATTGTACTGGAGCATAATCAAAATTTCAAAGGGCTGGGATGAAGCTGATCGAAGATGGATGGGGAATGTTTTTCTCCCCTGACAATAGGCGTTGTTAAGGCTTTTGTGTGCAGCTCCTCGGCTTCTGAGAAATGCGCATGTAATCTCCATCCTTACATGCAAAGGAAATAGAAAATCCATACAGGCCATTTTAAACCCTATAGATTTCAAAAGCTTTATTCCCCAAGGGGTGCTGAGTAAAATGCTAGTCCCCTATTGAAAGCCAGGCACGCTGCTCCCCCCGTATGTCGGGGCGCGGCGGGGGGAGGACGCTCGCTGATGGGGCGTTCGGGGCTTGCAACGGCAGAAGTGAGCAGGGAAGCTCTTTAAGGATCTGCTCTTCCTCCAGAGCGACCAGGGGACCCCAGAGCCGCTCTTGGAGAACCTAATGGGGTCTCCTGCCCTTAAGCATTTTGCAGGCCCCGAAGCTATTAGGGAGTAATCCAAAATCCTTTGAAGCAATCCTTTGATTTCAATGGTCTTTCTTGAGTCACAGCATTAAGTTCTGAAAGGTGAATGCTCTGAGCTGATAACTGCTGCTGCTCGCAGGCTGGGGATGGGATGGGAGCTGCTTTCTTACCTCTAGAGTCTGTCAAAAACTCCAACATCCACGTGCTTGGGAAGATTTAATTTTTAAAAGAAACTGATAAGTGGCACCATTTCACTGGCCTGTTTAGGTAACAGGTAGATTGTTCTGGACAAGAATATAGGTCTTTATTTGAATAAAATACTAATAGCAAATTAATAAAAGCTGAGGAAGAGAAAGAAAATTTTCATCAGTTTGGTCATTATGATAGAATTATTTAATAAAAATTAGAAAATAAAGTGCAGGGATCAATTCTTAAGACTTTTTCTGATGCTTTAGATAAGCAGCATAGAGTTTTCCTTCCTTTCTGTTTATATTTAGATCAACCTCATGCAACAGAGGTAAAATCATTTTGCTTAATTTTAGAAGCCCCTTAATTTCTTCATTACTATACTAGCATTTCTCACCAGCTCCACGGCCTTCAAGCCCAAGACAGTTGACTAAAGACAAATTAGAGCCCATGCTTCCTTTGTCTGCTTTAATGAGTGGCTGCCATTACCCTTGAGATGCTTCCAGGACTGTGAGCTCTTAAATGCCTGTTTTCAATAAGGAAGATATAATTTTAGTTTTTAATGTTTAAAGATTAATTACATAGTAGCCCCTCTGCAGTTCCTCAGCTTCCTTCCCCTTGTTTGCGATTTGATGCTTTAAAATAGCTGAGGCAGGGGCTGAGGCTGGCGCCCGCCCCCCACGAATCGTCCTCAGGATCCCTCCTCGCAGCCGCGCTCCAGCCTGGGTGACCGGGGAGAGGCACCCGAGGACGTTGGTGCCTGGGCTCGCCTTTGTGCAGCGGGCTCCCAGGCCGGCGCCTCTCAGGGCTTTATTCTATCTTGCGATTTTCAAACCATCTGAATATGCAGCATTTTCCCTCCCCACCTCTCCTCTGACCCCAGCTGCATGACAAAACCCCGGCGGTTTGAGCCCCGGGCTCGTGTGGATTTCACAAGGCAAATAATCCATGTTGAAACATGTCAGCAAGATGTGTGTTAATAGAAGCTATTTTAATGCTTAAGTTGGTGCATTTTTTAACAGTTATTTAAAAAATAATAATGCTTTGCATTTGGCAACCTTCAGATCATTCCTGGATACACACGTTTGCCACTGGCTGATTGATTTCAGCAGTTTCGCTGTTACAGCAAAGCCAGGACATTCACATCACATTCCTTGTGTGTTTGTGGCATGGAAAAAGCAACTCTGATTTTAAAAGTAATTTTAAGCATTCCTTCATGTCCAACCAGCTGCAAAGAAATATTTTAAATTTTAAATCAAAATAATGAGGTTTCTACGAGTGGGTTCTCTTTCCTATGCCTTCAGTGAGAATCAGTCGAGACACTTGCGCTGGCCCCGCTGCTCCTCGCCGGCAGCACCCGGGGTCCCTCTCGCTGGATTCAGACTTTTGGGCGAACACAAACCGAAAAGCCAGTTACCGGCTGCTCCCCCGTCAGCGCGGGCGGCTCTGGGGGCCACGGCTGGTGCAGGGATGTGAGCGGGGTTTTCTGGAGCAAACTGAGAGTCCTCCCACCTCCAGCAGTGAGTTGTTAGAAGGCACAGATCCTGGAAACCCCCAGTGCTGTGACCTTCCTCCTCCAGCTGCAAGAGCAATTAAACGTCTGCTAGAAGTAGGAGATCCTTCAGAAGGACCGTTTTGCTGGTCATAATAACAGTCATTGGGGAAGGAGAGAGGGAGAGACACCGCCAGGTGCTGGTGAGTCACACCAGATAATTGCTGTTGGATCTGAAGCTAACTGGAAAGGGCTCCCGAATTTTCCACTGAGTTTCAAGGGGTCGGATCCGTAAGCCCAGGCAGCCCCAGGGCTGGCAGAGCGGCAGCTGCCACCACCCGAGGACCTGCCGACCACCCTGTTGCGTGTGGGCCACATGGTATCGTGGGACAGAGCCTGGAGGAGCCCCGTCCCTCAGCCACGCCGGGTTGCAGGGGACGAGGGGAGGTGCCTGGCCCACAGCTCCCTCCCAGCGGCTGGAGGTAGGAGCAGGGACGCAGCCGTGTGTCTGATGCGCTGACGAAGGGATCCGTCGGGTTCTCCCGGCAGAGCACCGGGACGTGCCGAGCGCAGGGGGACCCGGGCAGAGGTGTCCTGGGATGGCGGTTGGCTGCGGGCGCTGTCCTGGCGAGGGAGCGACCGGCTCTCGGGGGGCTGCAGCCCAAAGCTCAGCTCAGACTTGAGGAAAAGTGTTCTCTTAATTCGGTTCAGGGGAAAAATATTACTATTCCTTCTGGGGAAAAGCAGGCAACTGGAAGGAAGGATTGTGGTTTTCTGCGGAAAGACTAGTCAGTCTTGAGAGGTTTCACACGTTGCCTTCTGCCTTTTCTTTCCCTACAGAAATAGCTCTTCCCCAGCAAGTGGGAATGGCATTGCAAAAAAATAAGCTGCCTGCAGCCAGTGTAAACTGGCCACTTTGCTGGCAGATGACTGTATTGTCATGGTTGAACCCCCCTGGCAGAGCTGTCCCAGTGGGAACTCTGGATGTCCCTGGTGTGACCACAGCCGTGGCTGCCCGACCTGGCGCAGGGAGCAGTAGGTGTTGTGACAGCCTCATCCGAGGGAAAATACTACACACAGTGTAAGAGGATAAAAATAGGTAACATTTCTCCATCTGTTCCACTTGCATTAAGAGCACAGAAAGCAAACGAGGCATAAACCGCTCTGTCTGTGGCTGTGGGTGACGGGGCAGGTGGAGGGAAGGGAAGGAGTCGTGTCTCCTCCCGGGGCAGCCGGGGCTGCTCCTCGTGCCCGGGCTGGAGAGGGGCCAAGGTGCTCAGGGGACGCGCCCACAGCCCGAGCCGGCCCATCGGAAGCGCTTCAGGGGCTTCATTTCAACATGCTGGCCCCAAGGTCTCGTCAATGAAACGGGCCAGTAGCCGAGCGGCTGGGCCAGCCATGCCGAAGGCCCCTGGGGCAGCTGCACCTTCTGAAGTTGACTCTGGAAGGGGCGGACGGGGTCAGGTGTACAAATACCTGGAGCCGTGGGAGAAGCAGGGTAATAGATGTGATTATTTTTATGAATGATAGGCAGGAGCCTTGATTTCCATGGGTGAAGCGATATAATATGCCAATTCCTCGCAAACCCACCAAATAAATCTACATTCTGTATACAACTTAATTTCAACTTCATAGCTCAAATGTATGTGTTTATTCCTGGGAGTAAGCACTATTTGTAGTTTCCAGTACAATGCAGCTCATAATTTTTTCACACCTCTCAGAGCAGGTGACAGCTTGCTTGCAAAGTTGAATTCATTCTCAGAGAGCACAAAGCTGTGTTTTTAATGCACACACACATACCACGTCAGAATAAGTCTACGGACAGAAGGATCCGTCCCCGTCCCAAACCCACCCTCTTCTGTCCCACAAGAAGGACGGCCACCGCGCAGCAGCGGCCCTTCGGCCAGCCCAGCGCTCGCGGGCGACAATGCGAGAAGACCTCACTCTGTAATTTCCTCTTGGACAGAGCTCCTTTTTACTTAATTGCAGGAAGCATTGTTATGCTAATTGCTATTTTGCACCGAGTTAATTCTGCAGTGTTGAACATCTAAATTAAGCTCCCGCGCCGAGGGCCGTGCCTGTGCTGGGCGGGCTGCGGATGCGGTGGGACGGTGCTTCGGCTCGTAGCGACTGCGTCCACCCCCTGGTCCCCCCGGACGCTGTCCCCGAGCGTCTGCTCGCTGCTCCCGCTGCCCCGGCTCACTGGTGACGAAGCTTCTCGCCCCGTCGGGGAGCAGGAGCCGAGGCCTGGGATTCAGGATCCTCGCTGAGCGGCCTGTGAAACCCCTCAAGCTGTAATATTCTTTGGTGTGCCGTGATTGCATTTAGTCAAGGTTTAGGTGTATTTTAATGGTATTGATCGTTAATAACAAAGCTGTGGCTGCTTAATGCCGAAAGATGATTCATTGTCAGTGGGAGCAGAAAGTCCGGGGGCAAAGTATTATTTTTGACATACAGTAATTTCTTCTAGCAGGACTTTTTTTGTTCTTTTTACCAGCTCTGTGTGTTGGAGGCCGGTGAGCGGGCGGGTTCCTGGGAGCGTCGGGCTGCGTGTGCCCGCAGGAGCGATGGGCGCTGCGGAGCCCCACGGCCGGGCGCCGGCTGCTCCAGCGGGCTGGGCTGGGGAGCTGGGGGGCCTGGACGGGAAGGGCCGGTGCCAGACGCGGCCGGGGAGTGGGGCCAGCGGGGAGCACAGTGGGGCAGGGGGCTCAGACCTGGGAAGAGGCTTTGCAGGTTTAGTGGAAAACCTGAGGGGGTGGAGGAGGGACCGGGCCCGGGGGCTGTGGAGCGAGGTCGTGACAGCGGGTGCTGGGGGAATTGTTGGGCTGCTGAGCAGCTTCCAGCTGGGACGTGGGACCGCACTGGTAACGCAGATGTACGGCCCTTCCGTGTCTGCGGTGAGGTGCCATGAGTGAGGCCTGGTGGGGACTTGTCACATAAATAATGGTGATGAAAAACCAACAGTTCCCTCATTCTGCATTTCCCTATATGTGTTCCCTTTAATGGTTAATTTTCACAGTTAACAAAATAGATGTTTCTGATCAGGTTTTAGCTTGCAGATTACTTATGTGCAATGCAAAGTGTATTAAAATGTAGTATACTTTTTAAAATTAGATTTTTTTTGTGATAAGCCATTCAGCTGTAAATGCATTTCCGTCACACTGAGAAGATGAAAGAGCCTGAGCCACTGTATTACTTTAAGTAATCAGGCTTGAGGCTAAAGGTAGCTTTCTTTTTAGCTGACAAATAGAAGGAATAAATAACCTGGACACTAAAAGTTGCATTAGGCAAATAAACATTTCCACAAGAATTATGTGTGACATTCAAGGAAAGGCAAATAAACCTTGACTTATGGAAAGCTATCAAACCTCTTGGAGAATTAAATAACGGAAAATCATTATGTAGCATTTGCAGCAGCTATTAAAGACTGTCCGTTCTTTTAGGCACTACTGTAAATAAGGTGTGTTGGTAACCCAGCACACACCGTGATCATCCGGTATCTGGCTCTGAGCATCATGAGCAATTCGGTTTCATTTGAAACGCCTTTTAATTACGAGAAAGGTGGTTTCCCATACCTCTGCCTCCCCTGGGAGTGGCTGTACGCTGAGGGGGACCCGTCCCACCCGGCTGGGCTCCCCCACGCCGTGTCCCAGCTCCTTTCGGTGCTGCCGCCGAGCATCGCGGCTCTGCCACAACAGCCACGGCAGCGTCCCCGCAGCGTCCTTGCCTGGGGACCCTCAAAACTGGGGTGTCAGGGGTAAAACCCACAAGTCGTGTATCGTCTGTCGGAGGGAAGGGGCGGTGGTGTTGAGCTCCATGTGGCAGAAGCAGCCCCTCTGGTCTTAACTGAGCTCTTGAGGGACTAGGCGCAGCGGCAGCTCCGTGCCGTGGAGACGGGGTTGCAGGGGTGCCAATCCGCAGCTCCCCTGGGCTGGCATTTCATTTACAGCTCTGGCATAGCTGGAGGTACTGGGTACGATGGAGATTCCACTCCAGGACTTGGTACACAGACACGTCTGGTGGTGATAACAACCGCCCATCGCGCAGCCCTGCTCTGGAGCAGAAGTAGCTGCTCTCGGAGCCCGTCGCTCTCTGCTGCGGCAGCAGATTGCACGGGCAAAGCGGGATACAGAGAGAAAACAATTTCAGCTCAAAACTCAGACACGGTTTCCAAGACCAGCACATGTAGCTCTGCAGAAGATGCAACAGTCACCATGACATTAATAGCGCCCAGCACTGCAGCGAAGCATCTGCTGCGACTCTGAAGACAAAAAGCCTCTTTCCAGCTACACTCAAACTTTTCTGCAAGTGGTTTATGTGCTGGTAGAAACTTGGCAGAGGCAGCAGCCGCAGCAGCAGGTTTGCCAGGCTGTGGGTTCACGGGCACGTGTGGAGGGCACCCCCCTAACGTAACGGTTCGTTCTTGCCCCAGGAGCCAGTGCAGAGGGTGATCAGCGCTTTTAGCCGCTCCCTTTCGGTGCTGTTTTGCAGCATCTGAGTCCTTCCTAGTTAAAACAGTGAAACCCCCAATTCTTTGTGATTTTGATGCACTTCCTTTATCCTGTTAGGAGAGTGGAGGGGTGATGCGCTGCTGGGGGTGAGGAGGGGGGGTGTTACACCCCAGCTTCTGCGCTCCTCCAGCCCTGGCTCCTGCCCAGGGATCCCCCCAGGATCCAGCCGATCCCGCTGGAACACCTTCCCAGGATCTCCTGAGCAACGAAGACTTGTTTGGGGGTCTGGGTTTGTTGCTTTCATCTTTCCTGTGGCTTCACTTTTGAGTAAAATGATTCCTTTCTTAATTCCGATTATAAGAAGTTAATCAAATAACTTAAAGATGGTGCCGACATCCAGCTAAGTGAGCACCCCCGGGGGTGCGGCCGCGGCAGAACACCACGTTAATGTTCGGTTTGAGCAGACAACATTACGGTTTTCAATTTAGCAGATGATACTTGTGGTTAGTTATGTATCACATGTGCTATACCGCGCTCTCTGGGTGGTTTCTCTCATCATCAGCAGCAGCATTTTGCCAGTTATAAAAAAGGCCATTTTTCTCTGTGAGCACATTCTATTTACTGATCCAGTGAAGCAGCATTGGGATCAAAATCATGTTCTGAAAAGTAATTGATATAATCAGCTATGCAGAGTGCTCTGTTCACGATAGAAGTTTTCCCCGGCAAGCCGCAGGGAGCACAGCAAGAGGACATTCGATTAACGGGGGTTTAGCCCCCGGGCAGGGGAGTGTTGGGGAATTCCCTCTCCTGCCTTCTCCTGCAGGTGATGCTTCCTCCGGCATCGCCAGGTAACGCCAGTGCCCTCCCGCCCGCGCTCCTGCTGCCCGTCAGAGCGGCGCAAGAAGCCGTCCTCTCCCATGAAGGAGACGCCCTGCGGGTTTCTGACACCCTTCGTGTCCTGCAAAGCCCACAGCGCTCATGTGGGCCCTGGGGGTCACTGCGTCCCCCGTTGGTGGGGTGCCCTGGAAAACCAGCCGCCTGGCCTGCTCCTCTCCTCACGCCGCTGGCCAGTGCCCAGAGCAAGGCTGAGCTGGCCGATACGAAGCCCCAGCAGAAGACAAGAGCAACCACTGGCCGTGCAGCAGAAATCCCCGCAGCAGCCCTGCGGCACCCGGCGCCCCGGGGAAACGGGTCTCCCGGGGAGGCTGCAGGCGCCGGCGTGACTTGGCAGTGAGGGAAGAACAAGACGCTCATTGAAAATGTCAGGAAGGGAGGTACAGAGGAGCAAACGCTGCAGGAAGGTGCTGCAGGGAGTTAACACAGGCTGGAGCTCTCACCTTCGCCTTCTTGCTGCAGCCCGGGCTCAGTGTCTGGCTGTGTCGTGTCTGCAAGCGAAGAGCCATTACTCTCCACAACGTGCTCATGAAAGGGCAGAGGGCAGCAGCGAGGGTATTTCAGACGCTCTCTCTGCTTTGAAACGCTGCAGGAGAAGGCCAGGGGACGGAGCAGAGCCACAGAATGAGCGGAGGCGGCTGCTGCTCTGAGTTGTCCCCGCGCGCCGCCGGCCCCGGCACGGTGAGGGCTCCTGAAAGCCTTTTCTTGACTCTGTGCACACTGTGCTCGTGCTCCGCTTCGCCAGGGCTCGAGGAACGTGGTGTAGTCACTGGCTGATAGCTATTTATTTTCCCTGTGTGGGGGGTGAAAAGATTCTCTGCCACAAAACCCGGCTCTAGAGATTGCTTTAAATTAATCAATTAGGAAAAATGAGCTGTGTGATGTAAAATGTCCTTGCTCTATACAAGTCTTTTGAACTATTAGTTCTCTGGAGGAGATTAATTATGAGCGTACAGAGCTAATGCCCTTTTAATGGAATCAGTTGTTCAGTTTTAAGGAGTCGCGGTACTGAGCACGCTGGCATGAGAGATTCATTGTGTAAGTTCCAGATCAAACAAGAGAGGATAAAGCTGATCAAGGAAGGGCTCTTTATTCTTGGAGAGCTGTGCTACACATGCTGATCTGATGCAAGTCAGAGGCTGGGAGTTGCTTTAATTGTCTCCTCTGTATGTGATTCCAGAAACTGGCTTTTAACCTGCAGTAAAAAGGGTTGTTTACAAAGTGCATACATTTGCATCTCAACTAACTCTCCTTGGCTTAATGAAACTTGGAGATGAGCACTTGGCTTCTCCTTGCTGCTGGGTTGCAGACAAATTCCTCCCTGCATCCTGCACAGCTTTCTCTGCCTCCTCGTTCTGTTCGGAGTCATCCATTTTTAGTGTCCACGTTTTTAGGGGCACATTTTAAGGTAGCGAAGGCCTGAGATGACACAGCCCCCACCAGCCTTATTAGCAATTAGGACAATTAAGGATGTGATGTGCAGATGCTCCAAAGTTGAAAAACCGAGAGCAAATCCTCTTATTCAGCAGCAAATTGCAAATGGAAAGATGAAGGAAACAATCTCTGAAATAATTCTGTTAGGGAAGAAGAAGATCTTCCCAGAATATCTGGAGCCCCTCTAGGACACTTTCAGAAAGGCATCCTTTGGGCAAAACCACTTTATTAGCTGGGGCGGTGATGTGAGAGAGAAAGAAGGGCCGTTAGCTGGGGAATCGGACTGAAGTAGCGTCTTTCTTGAGTGGATTCAACCCAGAAAGCTGGTTTGCAGTCTGGCCCAAAACACAGGCTTCCTAGTGAGTCCATACGTATTTTTTGCAGGCCAGTCTACTCAGACTTATCAATTATGGATCTAACTGGTAGCACAGCTTTCTCTATATGGCAGCCAGATCTATCTCCAATGTTATTCTTTTTCTGTGGTAGAAACAAAACATTTGCAAAACTGAAGAACATTCATTAGCACACGATGGAAATGACCCAGTATTTTGGTTTCCCACTTGCCTAATTAGTTTTTGCAGATTAGCAAGTAGAACAGCTGAACAATCAATTGGACATATTAATCAGGCCTATTTTGGAAGCTTTAAATAGAGAATATGTTTCGTCTCTTCTTTCATTTAGGATATAATGGCTCATAAATGGACACACACAACATAAATTACATCCTTTAACAAGATGAGAGGAGAAAATGGCGAAGTCTAAATAAGGAAAGCTGGAGCATTTATTGGCAACTCACTGGGCTCCAGCCTCTCAAGCTCATGAGAGAGGGACGGGGAGCCTCAGCATCACTGCTCGTCTCAGCACGAGCATCGCCCCGACTCCAGCCTCCCGCCCCTCTCCCGCTGTACAGACGGACCATCCAAGAGCTTCATCTCCCTCTCAGGGAAGGCAACAAGTGGTAGGGAAAAGACGCAGCAGGGGAACGAGAGAGACCCGATGGGATGGGATGGGATGGGATGGGATGGGATGGGATGGGATGGGATGGGATGGGATGGGATGGGATGGGATAGGAGGTTTGGATAACGGTACCATGAACAGATCCTGGCAGAAACATCTGCACCTCTAGCATGAAATACCTCAAGCTCTGCACAGGAGTGAATTTCCATGGGGGGATCCCAGCTAGATCTGCTCCCACCTCCTTTCCTGGAAGCTGGGTGATAGGCAGGCATGGCTTACATTTCTCTGACACATTTCTTAGCAAAACCTAGCCAGGATCGTTGAGAGCTGCAAGTGGGAAGGAGGTTTTGGATACTTTGTTCTGCGTGTGGCCATGACAGCAGCAGAGTCTTCTTTAAATGGCAGAATGGATGAGCAGGATGGCCTGATGGTCATTGTGCAACTCAAAGTTAAACTTAAGAGCGAGGTCCCTGACTTAGCGGGAGGGAGGAGAAGCAGACCGTGACCGTGCCCGCAGCCGCCAGGAGAGCTCTGGCAATCAAAGCAGCAAGGTCAGATGAGAGAGAGATCTTTTGTAGCTGAAAACCTCTCATATCTGGTCCTGAATGCTGCAGCTTCCTAATATCTGAGCAGTGATGCTATATGTAGGTGTGAGGCAGACATATAGGTACATTTGATACATTATTCCTATTTGCAAAGGTTCAATAAAAAATGTGTGGGTTGTTGCAAATTATTTCTACCATCCTTCTTGCAATGAAGTTAACAGCTGACTGCGTTCAAATGCATCAGTTGTATAAATTCATAGGGCATTTTCATGTTTCAATCTAGTTATGTATTTCTAGTTGACCAAACATGTTCAAATTACCATTAACTGCAATCCTATCACTTGGTTCACTGAGCAGAAAGGCAATATCTGCGTTTTAACCATTGCAGAACTGAGGCTGGAGGCAGAGGGAGAGGAGGCGGCGGGGGGAAGGAGGGAGGGGGAGCACAGACCTGAGCTCTCTCCCAGCACGGTGAACATGCCATCGCCTTTGGAGACCCGCGCACCGAGGCCGGGACGCCTCGGCCTGTGCCCGTGTGACCTGTGTCCTGGTGACACTCGTGTCCAGCCGTGTCCAGCCCCAGGTGATGTGGGGACATGTCTCCCTCGATTCCTTTCCTGGCTGTAGCTGCTGTGTTGATCCCTGCCTGGCTGGCGACGGGCTGTAAATGCTTTTATGAACTGCCTCTTTCCCAGCGTCCTTCCGAGGGGTCCCAGCGTGCTGCCGGGCGCCTGGTGAATTATTTAATGTGTCAGGTTTTTTAAGCTGCTGCATCTCACCCCAGCAGAGCCTAAACGAGCCTCTCCTCTGGATAAATGCCTCTGCAGAGCCAGGTCTGACCATCAGATCTGCCAGTGCTTTCCAGAAAGCCGTTTCTTTTCTTTACGCTTGCGGGAGCTTGTTGAACCCTCACCCTCTGCCATCCTGCCAGCTTCGCCTTCCTCATCAGGACGATGAACCTTTTATTGACGACAGATATTTGACTACTCGTACGTACGTACCCCGTGCCGGCAGTGCAAGGCAGGCTCCTTGTGAGAAGGTCGCTCGCTGGGGTAACCCTGTGGCAGTACCTAAATCTGGGGGGTTCCGGTGCAAGAGCAGCAGCACTGCCGCCCCCTGCGCTCGCAGCAGCACCAGCGCCGACCCGCACGCATGTTCGCGGGGGTTTGCTGCTCATTTCGCAGAGGGGGGAATCGCTGTGGTGCGGGTGGAGCAGCCCTTGCTGCAGCAACCCCGGCCTGTCCCACGGAAAAGACGTTCCTGGCTCTTTCTGAGCCCCACAGGGCAAAGGAAGAGGAAAGAGAAATGGATGGAAATGAATGTTAAAAATCTCAGCATGTTGCACAGTTGAGACATATCTGGATGCTGTTGCAAGGGAGATGAGACATGGTCCAAAGACAACGCGAATGACATAGAAATTACCTTAAAAATTCACCTTATTTTAATGAATGTGATGTGGGAGTTCTGCAGTTCTGCGTTACTCTCCTAGCTCTGCAGGAGAAGCCTGCTGCTGGCAGTCCATAGGGCATTCTTCATTAGAGAGAGCAATTTTTTGGCAAATTATTCGTCAAGGCTCAGTTTTTATTGATAATGCAACGTGACACTAACCAGAAGTGTTCCACTCCAGCTCGGCTGAGACTCCCCCAGTGTAAAATCCAAACCCATCCCAGCAGCAGGGGCACGTGGCGTGGTTCAAAGCGGCAACGGTCTCTCGGGCAGAGGAAGGCCGAGGCAGAGGAGCACGTCCCGGGACACAGACCAGCACCCACGGGAGGGGATGGGAGGGAGATGCCCGGGTCTCTGGGGGAGGCGCAGGGAGAGGTGTGGATGTGGATGTCGATGACAGTGAGGACAACAGCAGAGGTGAGCCAAGGCCGGTCAGACTGACTCGGGTGTTTCTGATGCCCACAAAAAGGCTTGTGGCACAGAAAACAAGCAGCCAGGAAACAGGCAGCAGTAACCAGCCTGATAACAGCCCTGACTATCGTCCGTGTCAGCTAGGAAAGGCTGGAGCAATAAAAAATAAATAAAGGAAACATGTCAGACTGCTGCAAACTCCCCAAATTGCACTCCTGACTTTTAACACCCCATCTGCCGGCTGGTGCTAAAACATTAATTCAGTGCAGCTGATGACGAAACACGTGTGTGGGGCGCGGTGTCGGGGGGCTCAGCCCCAGCTCGGCCCCGGCTCGGCTCGTCCCCGCCGGCGCAGGCAGGGCACTGCCCGCAGCGGGAGGGCACGGGAGGGCACGGCAGCACGGGGCGGCGGGGAGTTAGAGCCTGAGGAGTCAGACTGGCCCCACGGTGTGTTCCGGGTGGTTTGGAAGAGCAGGGGCGAGCTGATGAGCACTGGAACAAAAGCCCGCTGTTTGATGCAGGATTTAACGTCAGGTCAGCTGGAAGGCTTTCCAGCACCTGGCTGGGGCTCTGCAGCATAAAAGACGTTCATCAGAAAGTGCTTCACCTTGATGATATTCCCTTGTATCTTCTCTGGCAACTGGCTCAGATGCACCATTACAGTTATTTTGGGCAGTTTGTTTAATACGGGCTTTTCTCTCATTTGGTATATCCCTCCCAGGAGACTGCTGCCTTTCATCACAGGGAGCATAACCAGATCTTTCATGTATTGGTAATTACCTAGGAAGAAGCTATAAATATAACGAACATGCCAATGCTTCCTAAAGGTACCACTAGTTACTTTCAGAGAAATGAATTATCTGTGAAAATCAGATCAAATAAATAACATTCTCCTGGAATGTCTGATATAATTTGTAATTTCAGAGGGTTTAAGACTAGAGAGGGCCACTAGGTCATCTGCTCTCACCTCATTTATAACACGGGCCACCAGATCTCACCCCGCTGTGTCTGTGGAGCCGCGTCTCTTGTGCAGTTGACTAAAGCGTAACTGGTGTTTGGGTTGGGCTCCTCTCCCAGCCGTGGAGAGCACAGCCCGTCGCTGGGCAGAACATTCATGTGGCGTAAGGACACCCGTCTCTTTTCTGCCTAACGTGATCGTTTCCCCTAATCCTCTTTCCATCTGTCACCGTGTTTTGGAGACGCTGCCCAGGAGTGGAGCGGAGCCACCGGCCGCATCTGCAGGTGAGCATCAAAGCCCAGAGAACTGATGGGAAAAGCCACTCGGCAGACGGTGTTCACTGTTGTTCTTGCACCTGATTCTCAACTTTTGAGAAAGGGAAAAGGACCTAGCTGCTTTTGTTTTAATTAGTGTCTAGTCTCTCTTGCAACTTGACATCTTCATTTAATTTTGTTTGCAGTATACATGTAGAGGAGAATGATAATGTAATATAGTAATGATCATTCCTGAGACAGTCACTTATTCAAAATATTACTCCTGTTTAATCAGTGCAGTTGAGTGATTTATTGACTTGCATAACCAACCTTGCCTGGCGTTTCACTGTAATTAAAACAACTACATTCACAGAGTCCATCTGCATATAATAAATTGTAAAAAGCCGTGTCAGGGCAACATTAATACTGAGGATTCGCACACGTGACAGTTGAGTCTCTCCGGGCTGGGGCTCACCCCCCTTCCACTGCCGAGGCTGGCCAGGCAGGAGCGGGAGCTCAGGGACCAGGAAGTCCCGGGAGGCTGCAGGAACAAACTCAAACACTTTGGTCATGTCCAGCTGAACCAGAGAAGGTGCATTTAGGGCTTTTCCCGTGAGTGCTCTGAAGGTTTTATCAAATGGAGCTGCCCGATGACTTCTCCGTGTATGGAGGGAGGGCAGCGTGAGGAGGAGCCTGGTGATGCTCAGTCTGGACTGGAGCAGACCCCAAAACCAGGGCAGCAGCCGAGAAACCCAAGTCAGCCGTTCGCTTTGTTCCAGGCCTTGGCAGGCGTCAGTGAATTCGCAGCCTCAGAGGCAGAAGGTGACAGTGACACAAGTGTTTGAAATATGATCAGTAAATCTGATTCTCCTGGCTGAGCTGTAAGGAACGTGAAGGCGAAGGTCGTGCTCTGTGCTCCCTTCCCTCTCCCCACCGACACCTGCCCGAGGGCTCCCCGTGACCCACCGCGTCAGATCACCCTGGACCCACTGATAGTTTCACTTCTATTATCTAGAGAGTTTGTGAAAATCAGTTTCTTTTTCTTGAGTCAAATTCCAACAACCAAAACTCAGAAGTATTCTAAAAAAATGTGGTGGAAGATGTCAGCTTGTCGTTGAAAAAAGAACAACTGTCAAAACCCAAAGATTTTCTGCCAAAACCCACTGAAAAATGTTGGCTGAAAACTGCAGAGAGAGAGAAGCCAGTCCAAAAGAGTCAGTTTGGGTGTTGTCAGCCTTTTTTTTTGACAAAAATTCTAAATATTTTGAAGAAAGGGGACAGCTTCCAGGAATTTCTGTTTTCAGTAGCTCCGTTTTCTGTGAGTTCTGACCTAGAATTCCATGCTGGTGCCCCCAACCTGCTGCAGCACCGGCACCTGGACCCATGAGAGCGGCTCAGGGGAAGATCCTTCAGGGTTTTGGTGGAGCTCGGCGGCTCCTCACCAGCCGGGCACTGCCCGAGGGCCCTCCCCAAGAAAGGGCAGGTTAGCTGAGTGATTAAATAGGGTCTTCAGTTCTGCTTCTATTTCTGGTTTTTACTGGTATGACATTTTTTCCTCTGATCTACCCAGTGCTGATTTTCAAGTGTTGTGGAAAAATGAAGACCTGAGTCTGGTTTTGGCCTGCATCACTCTCAGCTTGCATGGCCAATGCCACGCGCCCGGGCACGTTGGTTAGCGTAAGCTTAGAGACAAACGAGCCCAGCACCGTGTCGGTGCGGGAGAGAGCAACCCTGGCAGCTCACGGCTTCGGCTCAGCCCGTGAGTCAGCGCTGCCGGGCACTGCGGCTGCCCCGGAAGGATGCTCAGAGCTGCTACTCAGCATCAGCCACAGCCCACCTCACTCCCGACCCCCGGGGGAGAGGAATGGAGAGGTAAATATGTTCCTGCTGCGGAAATGGGAGGCACAAAGCAGCTGCCTGCGGTGAAACCAGCAGCCCGAGGCCATCGGCTCGAAGAGGGCTGGGGGCAAGGCAGGGAAGGGGCACGAGGTGCTACAGGGCAGAGAAAATCAGCTGGATGGCACTCGACTCTCACCCAAGGCTCTTATCCATGTGTTGAAGTGTTGTGATGCTGTTAAAATACTGGGGAAGGACTTAACGCTTCATGCTGGGCTTGTTGAGCTGTCGTGGTGCGAGACCAGCGCGATAAGATCTTCACACCCAGCATGAGCCACCCCCCTGCCATTGCGCAGCCCCGACGGAGCGGTGTCCCGTGGCCGAAGCAGCGATGGAGCCCTTGGCAGGCAGCTGCCACTGACCGGCAGGCATCCCCGTGGCCCGCTTTCAGCTCTTCGCTCTTCACCAGTAAATTAAAAAGCCGCCCCAGGACACAGATTTTTATAGCCCAGACTCTTCTGTGGTTTCAGGCTGTTCCGGCCGGCACGCTCCTGTGGCCTCTGTCAGCTCTCCACTCTGCTCCTTCCAGCATTTCTGTCTCTCCTCTTGCACATGAGCACTGTGCTGCTGTCGCTCACGGAAGATTTTTCCCTTGGCACTTTTTCAAGCCAGTATTTTCCTTAGCAGCTTCCTCCAGCTCAGAGATACAGAGGCTTGGGCGTTCGCTTTTCCCTTTGGGTTCGATGTCAGTTGTTCTTCAAGATAAGGGAAGGGGGGCGAAGAATTCAGGGTCTTTGGCCACCCGCTCCAAATGAATTTCAGAGGAAATTATTTTATTTCTCCCGTCAGGCACGGGAATGGGATCGGAACCAAAGCATTTGACTGCTTCCCACGGGCTGACTCGGCGTAGCGGCTGGCAGAGCTGCGATCCCATGGGAAGGGGTGACCCTGGCGCGGCGGTGGGTGTCCCGTCCAGACGGAGACGTAGCAGAGCCAGGTCTGGCAGGAGGCAGGAGGTGCAGGTCGGCTGCCTCGCAGGCAGAGCCGCGTCCCGCGGGGTTTGGCAGCCCGTGGAGCCACTGCGAGACTATTTCGTGCTTGGGGAGCTTGACAAACAGGAGTGATTTATAGCTCCTGGGTCTGATTTTCATTGCTACCGAGAGCTGTGTGTGCCACTCCAGTGGCGGGATAACCCCGTATAAGCCACAGTCAGAAACATCTGGGGTTTCCATTTTTAAATTAAAGCTGTAGCTGGTGAACTGCGCGTGAGAAGAAGGAACAGGAGCTTGAAGGGGGGTAAAAGGTGTCAAAGCCCGACAGTTCCCCTGCAGTGTCTGCCTGCGACAGGAGCAGCGCGCGTGTGTCTGTGCCAGAGCGGAGAAGCGGCACAAAAGCCACGTGTGCGTGTGAGAGAAAGCACAAAGGCGTGAGAGCAGGAAGAAATCGTAACCGGTTGCTCTGATGGCCTGGCTACACCACCCGGCCATCAGGAATTGGGAAGCAAAGGTCGGCTCCTTTCAGGCCTCGCACACGCGGCTCTGGCACGCTGTGGGGAAATGAATGAGCAGGCGATACTCCGACCCTAACGCGCCTCTGGCTTCTTGGAAGCACTGGGTAGGGTTGTATGATTCAGCACTCGGGTGGGTGAATATTTCTTTCTCTCTGCCGAGTGGTGCGGCTGCGTCAACACTGTGCGCGGGGGCTGCCGGGAGTGCGGCCGCACGCAGCAGGGCAGCCTGCATAAGAGCAGCTTGTGCCGCAGCCCCCGGGCTGGGAGGGGGCTCCTGCCCGGGACCTGGCCTGCAGCTGCAAAACAGAGTTTGCAAGGGCTCAGCATCAGAAGGGAAAGTTATTCCTGTCTGGAAATTATTCCCTGCTGAAGAAATAGCCTTGGCTCTTTGTCAGAGCGCAGCAAGCGTGTCACAGCCGGCCTGAGGAGAGCTGCTCCCCACGGCGCGAGCGAGAGGGTGGGCTGGGGGCTCCCCGGCAGCGGAGCCCCTTCCCCAGCTCGCTGCCCTCGGGCAGAGCCAGCGGCCGGAGCACCCGCCTCCCTCCCTCCCGCAAGATGCGATTGCCACCTACAGTCCCCGCTCCCGCATTTCTGCTCGGCAGCGGGAAGCTCCTGCAGCTCCGACGCCGCTCGCTCGCGCTCCCGCCTGCGCGCTTGCAGCTGGGCCGGGGCAGGCGGACGAAGCCGCAGTATTGCAGCAATTTTGGCAATATTGGGTCTCCCCTCGAAGGAAACCCCTGCTGCTGCCCGGGGATGGGATAGGCTGGGATGAGCTGGTAAATCCAGTGAGAGCAAGCGAAGCGCAGTGGGTTTGTTCTTCCCAGTCGGAGCTGGTGGGAGAGAGGAGCCAGCGAGCCCCATCCAGCAGCCCAGAGACCCGCTGGGACCGGGGCTGCCTCTGCTTCGTTATTATTTATCATTTGTCTTGTCCTTGATTGCAACATGTTGCTTGTCTGAGGCTTGGGATTGAAGTGGAAAGGACCCATCGGACGTGTCCGCTGAGCACGTTTTCTGTGGATGCCACAGATACACCAAGGCTGAGCCCCTCGGCATTTCCCGGCCGTGCTGCTCTCACCGCAGCGGTACCGGCTGCTGGAAAACCCCAGCTGGGACCCTGCGCCCAACCCCGCGGCTGCGCTGAGATAAACCACCCCCCAGCCTGGGACTGCTGGTGCCTGGAAAGGCATAAACTGGGAGAGTTACAGTCGATTTGTTTAATCTGTCCTGACCCCCATCAATTCACAAGTATTCCAGAGTATTTGAGGCACCGATCAGCAGAAAATTTCTGATTCAGGTCATAAAAAGACAAATGAAGACTGTGCTGAAGTGGAAATTACCTTCACATTGAGGAAGAGAAGTTACATGGATCTCTGCTGCTCCCAAGTATTTACACGGCCTTCAGCCCCGCAGTCAGGCCCTCAGCACACTGTAGAGTTTGGCTTAATTAATATTTAATCTTTTATTCTAGGCTGTAAAAGAAACCACGATTCACACACTGGGTTTTATTGTCGTGAGCAGCTCTGTGCTGCGGTGCGAGGGGGCAACTGCTGCGTCCCGGTACGTGTGAGAGGGGCACTGCTGGGGTCCCCGGGCAGCCCCGAGCCCTGGGGTGACCCTGGCCCTCGGCACAAGCCCCGCAGACGCAGGTATTTTCCTCCTGGCGCATTCGCCCCCTCCTGCCTCCTGCATGCACAGTGCCCGGTGCTCCTCCTCCAGCCTGGTTACGCTGCCGAGACAGCACAGCCCTGTCCCCATCTGTGATTACAAATTAGCAGCCTAATCCTAAGTATCTTTTTTGCCTGAAGATGCTTGTCTAAATCTGATTTTTAATCTGTCTTTACCAGCTGCTCCTGCTGCTGCCCTTTGCAATTTAATTTAAATGTGACTGACTTACACTGGATAAAAAGAAGGCTATCTAATTTTCTCCAATGTG
Organism: Strix uralensis; assembly: GCF_047716275.1. NCBI lineage: Eukaryota > Metazoa > Chordata > Aves > Strigiformes > Strigidae > Strix > Strix uralensis. The sequence goes on from NC_133996.1 coordinate 7,989,857, forward strand.
AAACATCCTTTTAGCTGGAGATGGTGTTTTATGTGTTCTACAATATGAGGGGAGCTCTGCCAGCATAGTGCTCTCTTCTTTTCCTTGGAATTTATTGACTACAGTGAGGTCCAGCTCTAATCTTCTCCTCTCACACCCTGTTTCTTTCCCTAAGAACCACTAAGCTCCTTGAGTCTCCTGTATCATCTCTGTTATGGGCAGAGCTCTGCGCTGGCTTATGCCCTGTTCAGTCCTGCTGAAGAGCAGGGCAGTGCTGTGCATCCGAATCACCACTGATTTTTTCCCTTGAATAGCCTGGTTTGTGCATGCTCTGGGGAAGAGAACCAGCCTCACTAAAGACTAAAATCCTTCCAAAAGGGATTTTAAGTATTTCAGATAAATCTTACTAATGGTAAATCTAGCTATTCACTCCCAGCTCTTCCTACACAGGATTTGACCCTTTATTATGTTAATGAAAGCGTTCAGGGGATGCTGTTCCAATCTCGTTCAGCCTCTCCATTTCACCCTCGGTGACCCCCAGCCCCTGAGCTGCAGGTCCCCGAGCCCCCAGCCCCAGGCTCGCCCCTTGTACTGGGAGGGGCAGCCGGGGGTCCTTCGCCTGCGGGAGCTCCTGGGGGACCCAGGCTGCAGTTGCCAGCCCGGGGCTGGTGGTTCCCGCAGCACCCGCTCCCCGGGGGACCCGCCATGGGTCTCTTCTGGCTACAGGGAAGAGGAGGGAGAAATGAGCCCGTTTGTTTGGGGCATTGCAGGTGGTCGCTGGGTTCCGTGTCCTGCGGTTCTCTCTTCCAGCTCTGGGGGGGTTTCCAGGCTCACCAGTTGCCCCGGGGCAGCTGACACCCTGCAATTCCTCGGGCGCTTGTGCACGGCTCCGCGGCTGTTTGCACACACGAGGCCGTACCCGGAGCGTGTGTGTGCACACACCAGCCTCAGCCGCGGCAGCAGGAGCCGATGGCTCTGGGTACGGTGTTTCTGCTCGGCGTTTCTAGGCAGTGCTGTTGTGCAGACGGGGTGAGATCCCTGGGATCCAAGCTAGGAGATGAGCAAAAAATTACATCAGGGTCTTACTAAAGAAAGAAAAGCAGGAATATAAGAAGCCTTGGAAAATGTTCTGGAGAATTTTATGTTTTGGCATTCCTACCTCCTGCCTGTCTGGGGCTTGCCAGCAGCTGACAAGCAGTAAATGAAATGGGCAGCCGCTGCCGGTCTAGTTCTTCCGCTGTCACTCAGCTCCGCCAGCCCGCATGGAAAGTGCAAAGCCAAGATCTCCGAGCTGCGGCGGTGGGGAGGCCAGGGGAGCGCCCAGCCAGCAGGTCTCTCTTTGACAGCCTCTGCGCCTCAGGTTCTCTGGAGGCAGCTGCTGGCAGCGTGTGCTCTCACCCTGGGGATGGCCCAAGAGCTGGGTGTCCTGTGAATTTATCCTCCTGCTTCACAAAGCCCACGGGGCTTTACGTTGCTCACAGGTTTCTCAGGGGGGAGCTTTGGGGTACCAAAACCTTGAGGTTTCTGGGAATGCTTCTGCCTCTCCCTGTAGGAAGCGCATTCCCACTGTTGCTGGAGCCGTGCACGCGCGGGGACCCCGGGAGCGTGGCTGCAGGCGCTGGCGGGAGCCGATCCCAGCCCCGAGCGAGCTCCCGGGAGAGCAGGCGCACGGCGCTGGGCAGCGAGTGACCCCCTCAGAGCCGGCGTGAGGCCCCGCAGGCCCGGCCCTGCCATCCACCCGCCTGTTAGCAGCTTGCACTGGAGCAGGGTTGCCTTCCCTGATTGCTAATTTAGATTTTCATGCCATCCCACACAGTGGAATCAGGGGAAATAAAATTACAGACTTATTCACTCTTTTTGTACAACTGATGTGCTGATTACCTGTCAATCATGGAATTGCATTAACATCTGACAGTGTGTGCATAACAATTACCCCCATCAAATTAAGGAAACCTTTCACACTCAGAGACAGAGAGAGGGAGGAAATTCAATCAGCATAATTAGTTCAATCAGAAAAGAACTTCTTTTCATCAAGAAGGCGAAAAACGTACAGCAAACGCAGGGTGGGAGACAGGTATCGCTCAGGGCTGAGGGGTCGGCTCACGCAGACGCCGCGGCGATGCCTGGCGCGGGGTGGCCGAGGGCTCCCCGGGCTCCGCGCTTCCTCCCCACCCGAGTTCCTCCTCTCCTGGCTCCCGAAATCCTTTTCTGTAGTTTCTGGGCGAGCTGCTTCCCGGAGGCTCTGCCGCCCTGGCTGTCCCTGCCCACCTCCGGGGAGGCGAGGTGGGAGGAGGAGGGCTCCCACCACCCCTCTGCACCCCGACACGGCAGCCGCAGGAGGTGGGTGCGTGGGGTCTGGGGGTGCGGAGGCTGCCTCGGCCTCGTGGGGCTCAAGCGGGGCCAAGCGGCGTGGAGGCGGCGTGCTCTTGCGGGAGGATTTGTTTCATACTCCCCGTGGAGGGGGATTATTAATGCTAATTACTAACAGCAAAAACAAGAGGGAGGAAGAAAAGCTCAATTAGCGACGATGCAAATGAAGCTGGGCTAGCACTGCTGAGCGGTGGCGAGCACACGCCCGGCCTGTCCCTGCTGCGCACGCTGAGGTGGGGACACACACGGTGCCGGGGCTGGGCAGGGGGTCGCCGCCCTCCTCCCACATCTCGGGAGCAAAACCCACCAGCATCGCCCGTGGGCTCCGGGGGGCCGGGGAGGGCTGGGCCACTGGGCCTGTCCCTTTGGCCACCTCCCTCCGTTAAACCCCGAGGCTGACAGCACCGGGTGGATGGTGGCTGGGGCTGAGGGTGGCTGAACGCGAGATCAGCCCGGAGGTGGCTTTATCCAGTGAGCTGGGACACGTCGTGTGGCTGGAAGGGGAAGGGGTGTGGGGCCTCGTGACTTCCCCGCACGGCTAGCAAAAGCCAGCCGAGTGGCAAAGGGAAGCTCCTGCAGTCGTGTATGAGACAGGCACGTGTGCCAAATGACTCCTGAATTTTTCCTGAGTTAATTATGTTGTAATTAAATTCAAATTGAAAGACAAAAGTGTTGCTGCCACTGAGACTGCATCTCTGGGGGAGCAAGCTGTAGCAAGGTCGGGTTCTCGTGGTGGTTTTGCTCCAGCATCAGCCCCGTGTGCTGTGAAGGTCTGGCCCAGGCGGGGCCCAGCCGGGCAGGTCCCTCTGGACACCGGCCGGGAGCCGGCTCCCCGCGCTGTTGGGCCCTGAGAGCACCCGGCTCGCCCGGGGGTTCGTGTGGGATTTGTCGGCCCTGGGCTCACGGTGCTCTCCTGCTGTTTTAGGAAGACTCCAGTGTTGGAGGTGAGGTGTGTAGCAGTTGGGGGTGGGACGGGGTTTCCCACACTGGGGACATTTTTGAGGCGTAGAGGGGTTATTGCAGAAGGAAGTTGAAGGGTCTCGCATGTGGGAACAAGCAGAGTGGGGCTCAGAGCTGGGAGGGAGCAGGATGCTAGCAAGTCCTCACTTGTAACAAAGGAGATTTTCAACTCAAGGACAACTACCATGAGAGCAGGTTGCTGGAGAGGATGTGGGATTCTTGATTTCTGAGAATGGGGTAAATAAGCATCTCCAGGAATGGCGCAGCGGAGCCGCTCTCGCCCGAGGCAGGCAAGTGGCCCCTCGCAGTGTGTCTTTCTGTAGTTCTGATGTGCTCGTTATTAGTTTTCACATCCCAGCTCCACTCTAGGATCAGGCCTGGCTTTGCAGAGCTGTGCAGAAGACTGGAAGGACCCGATCCTCGATCCTTCATCAACAGCAGATAAATATGAGAGAGCAGGAGCCCACAGCAGGAGGGGTAGGGAGAGGCACAGGTAGCCGTGGCCCGTGCCTGTGCCTGTTCTCTGTGTGCAGGTGGGTGGTACAAAGTCAGGTTCATTTTCTTTTCCCAAAATATGGTCTATAAATGAATAAGCAAGTAAATAAACCAGTCATCTCTCAGCAGTCTTCGTGCCATCTGCTTACCATTAGCAGCTGGCATCCACCCCTTAGTTTCTATCTCCTGTTCCAGAGGATCCAAAGCATCCTGCAAACTTTGGGCAATGGTTGGCTCTCACTTGCACCTGCATGTGTCCAGAATAACTCAGAGCTGACGTTGTCCTTTGAAAAGCTGCTATTAAGGGTTATTTAGCTGTCCACTGAAACCCAGACCTCCCTGGTGAGCCACGCCACAGCTGCCTGGTGGTCCAGGGGAGGTGGGGACTTGCTCCCAGCCCCATCCCACCGCCCCGGCCCTGCGCGGGGCTGGGCTGCAGAGATTCACCTTCCGAGAGAAACAACTTCTCCCACGCTGGGCACAGCGGGGTGGGGTGGAAGTTTTTTCCCCAGCAAGCTGCACGTGCCTGAGGTCTGCGTAAGAAGTTTATCTCAGCTCTACGGCCGGAGTCAGACAAGGAGGAGCAGAGTGAGAAATTAGAAACAAATTGTGAACAGATGTCAGGCAGAATAATAAGAAATATATGGAAGGCCCACCAGGATGGATTGATGAGGCGAAAAAGGCTCTGGGCTCACTCGAGCAGCAGCTGCCGTCCTGGAGGGAAAGGCGTGGGGAGGAGGAACGAGCCTGCGCGGGATCGGCGCCGTCAATAGAGAAACTTGTGTTATGCAAGTTCTCCTCCCGCGGGGCCGCCCGCTCCAGGCACGCCTGCTGCTCTGCTCCGGTTGCGCAGCAACATCGCATTAGGATGCATGATTTAAACATCTTGGCTCCAGAGCTTCCACTTACTTATCCTGCAAATTGGGGCGATGGAGACAGGTTTCCCTCTCCTCCCACCCCATCTGGGGCTGCAGACAGAGAGGGAGGAGGGCAAAGTCTCTGACCAGGACAGCTCATAAAAGGGGCAAAATTCCCTTGTGTAGTGAGAAAATCAGTAATTTGGTTCTCCTGCTTTGGCTTGCTACCCTAACCTTGGTTGGAGTGAAGACTTTATTGCATGAATAGCTTGGGCGAGTCTTGCTTGTCACTGTGAAGAAACTTAAAGACCTTTTGCATCATGGCCCAGCTCCATCCCACAGCATGCGGCCCGTGGATGTGGGGTAGGAAGAGACAAAACCCTTTATAAATACCCCGAATGGGAGTTTCTTTACTTACAAGAGTAAAGATCAAAACATATTTTTTTGTCATTAGCACATTTTAAAATAGCCTCTAATGAGTGAGTCAGAGAGGAAATGCTTGTGGAGGAACCTGAGCCTGTCATTCAGCACATGAAAGGCTGAAAAAACCTCTTTGTTTGACTTACAAATTGAAGTATAAAGATTGGAGATTACTATGGGCTGCAGATAGTGATGGAGCAGATACAAACCTGGAGCAGGGGTAGGATGTGCTCTCGACTGCTTCCCGCTGGGTCTGAAATGATAAAGCTGGTGCTTTTCAGGCCACTTAGTGACCGTGCGAGCAGGAGAGCTGTGTTACAGCCCGTCCCGGGGGCTTTGCTCCGCACTGTGGGTGCAGCGTGTGCCCTGGCAGGCTGCGCCATGGGTCGGGGTGGCCGGCGGAGCAGAACACTGGTGCCTGTGACATAAGATCGAGATCTGTCCCCACAGCGGGTCAGCGCTTCCCTGCGCTGCCCCGGGGGCTTGTTCTGGGCCCACAGGGACATCACCGCGCGCTGCCAGTTCTGGGACGAGGGTCCGAGCGAAGGGGTGATTCCTTCCCTCCTCCCCAGGGCCAGGCAGGGCTGAGTCCCGCTGCTGCGGTGCCGTTCCTCAGACAACCGCCTCGTGCTTCACCTGGAGCGTCTGCAGGAGCCGTTTGGCCAGAAGCGCCGTGGGTGGCTGGCAGGGCTGGACCTCAAACCCACCTGATTTCATTACCATCAGTTTTTGCACGGGCAGATTGTTGCACGTGGGAATAGACGTGTAGGCGCGAAGGTAGCGATGTGCGCTTAATATTGCGTGTGCAGCTCAAGGCCTGGCTTTGAAAAGTTGGCCTCCAGAGGAAAACAAATACTCTTAAGAAGAGCCAGGCCAACAAGGTGAAGAGAAAATGATCCCAGCCTGAATAATCCTCCAAGAGCTGTCATGAGAGGTAAATGTCACCCAACCTTGGTCATTATGTTCAGACTTGAACTCATTATTTTTCTGGCCTGTAAATGAACAAGTTCCTGACATTTCCATCAGCGCTATTAAAGCCTGCGTAGCTCTGCAGCGTAACAGGTCGTTATCCTGACGCTGGCTGGGGTTCCTTTGCCAGGGGAGAGGAGAGGGAAGACAAACCTTCCTTGGTGGATGCAAGCAGGGCAGGCGCGTGCATGAGCAGAGCTGGCTGGTGGTGCAAAACTGCCAGCAGAGAGACGGGATTGGGTTTGACTGGCTGTTGGAGAGCCGGTTAAAAGGCTAATCTGCCTGCGAAGAGCTGGTGTCTCTCCTGATTAGGAGACGCGCTCCTTCCCTTGTTCTGCTCTGATGTTTGCTCCACAGACTGAGCTGTTGGAAGACTTTCTCTAATTCCCCCTCCTGTCTTGCCCTTAAGCCAGAAAAAAGGCTGGACGGCAGCTGCGGGGCTGGGCTGGGCCCAGGGGGACGTGAGCACCAAGGGCCCCCCCAGCCCGGCGGGGCAGCCCCGGCAGCTGCTCTGTGCCGCCGGGGACATGGGGACATCCCTGAGAGATGCCATTTGGTTGGAGGTTGCTTTACTGTACCTGCGCTCCGTAACGTGTCGCGCTGGTGTTTGCTCGGCGTAGAGGGGCAGTGAGATCCTAGAGGCGAGTTCTCCCCTGTCCTGGCAAGGCAGAGTAACGCATCCCGGGGTGAGAGCGGGGTGAGGTGTCACCTGCCTGAGCAAATGCCCCGATCCCTTGTGTAAGGGACACCAGTACCCGAGGGCTCAGCACGGGGAGCCCCTGGGTTTAGCCCATCAGCCAACAAATCTCTGCATTCCCCCTGTTGCCACTCATCAAGCAAATGGGCTTGAAAACGCTCCCTGGAAATTATTCCATTTTATGTAAGAAAATCACCTCCAAGAGTCAGAATCGGGTCCCTTGTCAGAAGTTGGGGGGGGAGTGGGCAGAGGGGCCTCGGCCCCGGGCAGGGTCCCTGTGGCCACGTGCGTGACCTGAGCGGGAGCCCCGGCCCCCGTCTGTCTGTCCTGGCATGCCATCCCTGCTTTAAACATGTAATATTTTTTATAGGAAATACTTCTTGTAAGTGATAATGTTGATATTTAAGAGTGTTTCTTTTTAAAGGTGTCTTTAAGTAAAATCAAGCCCTAGCTGTGATTCATTCCCACTTGACAATCAAGCAGGCGCACACAGGCACAGATATTTCTGCCTATGTATATATATGCACACATAGACACATACATATCTCTTCAGGCTTGGAAAGCAATCAATTCTGCCATTTATTTAATGCTGCATTGCACAAGTTTGATAGCCGGGTTGGTTAATTGCTGCACTAATAACACCCTTCGTCAAAAAGACTTGCAGGCAAAAATAAAAAAAGCTTAAAAAATTAAAATGACAATAAATACAAACTCCTGCTGTACATCACCTAAGATTTTTTAAAACAAGCATCTAAATAGCAAATTAACCAACACTGAGAGGAACCGTATTTCCAATTCTGTTTCCTATTCTAGCAGTTCTAAAAACTCAACGATTGTTTATCATTAAGAAACTTTCCCAGCAACAAGCGCCTCACGCACTTGCTCGTGTGCTCGTGTTCTTGGACCCTCCTGGCTCAGGGGCCCTTTTGGGCAGAAAGTGGGACTTTGCTTTCACTGCTGTGGGTCATGGGCAGGAAGCGACCTGCACAGGGTCTGTCCCCAGGGCTGTGGCCAGGCAGGGGGACGCAGGGGACCGCAGGGCACCGGAACCGCTGGGCAGGACCCCTCGCTTTTAAACCGTTAACGGCAGATCCCACGGGCGAGCTTAGTGAAGATCCTTCCACTTGCCCGAAGTGAGGGGCAGCAAGGGACAGCGAGGGGCAGCGAGGGGCAGCGAGGGACAGCGAGGGACAGCGAGGGACAGCGAGGGACAGCGAGGGGCAGCGAGGGGCAGCGAGGGACAGCGAGGGACAGTGAGGGGCAGCGAGGGACAGCGAGGGACAGCGAGGGGGAGCAAGGGACAGTGACGGACAGCGAGGGGCAGCGAGGGACAGCGAGGGGCAGCGAGGGGCATGGCCATGGCGGTGCCGAGTTCGGTTCGGGTGGCACGAGGGGACGCGAGCGGCTCCTCCCCAGGGTGGGCGAGGGCAGGTCCCACCTGGCGCAAAGGATGGAGATCCCAGGGTGGTTTGCAGCGAGGGCTGGGGCTGCGCGGTTTTGGGGCTGAGCATTTGCGGGGGGGGGGGGGGGCTCCTCCGCCCCCTCACCACCGCTAATGAGTTAATTAACGTGTCCTCGCCAAGCGGGGCAGGACGAGGCATCGCTCCCTCCTGCCGCCGGCAAGGTCGTGGGCTGCAGACCTGGGACTGCAGTTCACAGCGCTGCCGAGGGCGCAGGCAAAACCTATCAGAAGATAGGTAATTTGATTAGAAATTAATTGGCCTACATCAGAGCCTTAAAAATCTAACAGATTTGCTGCTGATAAAATTAAAATTAGAAGCTGAATTGATTAGCCTGTGCCAGCAGAGGAACCAAAATGTCAAAGGCACCAGCTGCACATTTGCATTTGGTACTTAACAAAGTTCTTACCAAAGCGAGTGAGAGATGTTTGACATTTCCATGATTTCTGCAATTCTAATGTATCTTTTATTGATATTAATTAAAAAATGCAAGGGAATAATGAAGTGAGAAATGACAGAAGGGAGTTTGGCCATTCCGGCTCGGCAGCCAGCACAGAGTGTCGTGTCGCACTGGGCTGTTCTTCGCCCAAGCCAGGTCGGGGCTGGCGCCGGGGCTGTGCCGGCTCCTCCAGCTCCCGCTTCGCCCAAGGGCCCAAGGGCCGCGGGTCGGAGCGGCCGCCCTCACCTTCCTCGCGGGCAGGAGTTGTGGGTGACGTTCCCTGCCCCTGCGTGCGGGGCTGAGCGGGGCGGCTGCTCTGAAAGGCTCTTTGTGGCCGGGTCACCGCAGACCTTTGTGTGCCCTGCGAGGGTGGCACGTCCGGCTGCTCCGCGGCAAACAGGGTGGCGAGGGCTGGGCTTCGTGAGTGCTTGGAGAAGGAGAAGCATCGTGTTACCCATCCCGAAATCCAGATGGCCCAGGAACAATGAGGAAACATCACTCTGCATTTCCCTGCTTCCCCTTTGCTCTCCCTGCCCAGGACCGCGGCAAGACGGACATTTTACATCGTCCCGTGGCCTGGCTCTTTGCTGGGGGAGGAGGGTTTGGCCGAACAAGCCTTGTCCTGTAACGGCAGCGGGGACGGGTTCCTGGTGTGCACACGCGTGTGTGCATCCCTGTGCCTGCACAGGCGCCCCGTGTGTCGCTGTCTCACTGTACACGTGTGCCTACGTGTGCCCCGTGTGTCGGTGTGTCACTGTACACGTGTGCCTGTGTGTGCCCCATGTGTCGGTGTGTCACTGTACATGTGTGCCTGCGTCTGCCCCGTGTGTTGCTGTGTCACTGTACACGTGTGCCTGTGTGTGCCCCATGTGTCGGTGTGTCACTATACGCGTGTGCCTGCGTGTGCCCTGTGTGTCACTGTGTCACTGTACACATGTGCCTGTGTGTGCCCCGTGTGTTACTGTACACCTGTGCCTGCGTGTGCCTCGTGTGTCAGTGTGTCACTGTACATGTGTGCCTGCGTGTGCCCCGTGTGTCACTGTGTCACACACACACATGCACACACACACGTCTGTATGAGCCTTCTTGTGCGCGGGTGCGTTGGCCAGCGAGAGCGTCGGTGTGTGAGTGCGGCTCACACGGCGGGGGGGGAGAGGGGCCCGTGTCCCCAGGGCGGGTGTTTTAGACAGGCAGAGGGAATAAATCACTTGATTTATCAGCTCATTTTCGTTGGCTGGGAATGTGTCATTTTTGTGCTTATTGTGTTGAAAAAAGAGTCCTTGCGAAATGTAAGACCTGGGTGAAGTTTTAACTGGGAAATTACTTTGAAACATTTTCTTCTGTAATTTATTTTATCTTGAGGACTTATTACTGTGAGAAAATCCTGTCAGGTTTATGCGAAGGCTTCTGCCATAGTCTGTTGGGATGTTTTAATTTTCGTTTCACAATGAGATATTCAGGAATATTGTGAATAAATAGTCGTAAAGATTCCACACAGAGCAATGGGAAATTATTAAAACTTTCCCCAAAGGGTGAAAGCTGCCGGTGCCCGTCGCTATTGGTGCCAGTGGCTGCTGGTGCCCGTCGCTGCGGGACAGCGGGACCGTGGCCCTCGCGGAACTGAGCCCCCCGACCCGCGGCCGGGGCCACTGGCTTCTCCCCTCCCCAGCTCGCTGCGGTCGCTGCCCTGGTTGGCTTCGTGTCTGTCCCTACAGGCTGAAAGTATAAACATGTCTGATGAAAAGCTTCGTTCTCTTAGAGTGAAGGTGCAGGAGAGCCTATAAATGTTGCAGCTTGGGTCTGAAAATACGAAGGACAACTTAAAATTCCCTTTTAAAAAAAATCCCTCCTGCTTTATAAATATTAATTGCAAGTATGTGGTAACGAGAGAGACAAGGAGCCCCTGGCTTTCATCTGTGATTGTTTGACTAATATTAGCAACAGTTTAAACACGACATTTATTATTTGATACGACACTAAATTAAAAGGTTCACACTTCATATTAAAGATTGGCTTAGTGAGGGTAGGGGAAATTTGATTCTGCAGGTCAGAATTATTCTCAGCAGATCTGTTGATTAAATTACACGCTGCCACACGGTTCGTTAAGATGCCACCTGGGTGAGGTCCCGGGAGGGGCATGGGAAGAGCTGCTGAGCCCCCCCAGCGAGGCTGCAGCCGGGGCACCTGCCTGCTCGAGGGACTGAATCACCTCGAAATCTTCAAACTAGGCACTGAAAATGTGAAAAAAATGGGCTGTTCCCTCCTGCCAGGGTTGTTTCACGGGGGACCAGGGGCTCTGCGTGGTGAAGCCGCTGGGGCAGCATCGCGGGAGGCGGCGGATGAGCTGCAGCCCCCACGTGCCCAAGGGAAGGAGAAGGGTCCTGGTCCTGTGCTCCCTGGCCTGGCAAAGGGCCCCGGGCGGGGGGGGGGGGTGTCTGTGCAGGCTCGGGTCAGAGCTTACGGGGGAGCCAACGCGGCGCTGGGGGCGTCGGGGGCGGAGCGCAGAGATCAATAGTCGTTGTGATGACCCAGGCAGAGCTGGATTTCATCCTACAGTACATGAATTGGGTATCACTTTTACACAGTTGTATTACAGGCTTTGGGAAATACGAGGCATTATTTCTTTTTAATGGTAATGAGTAAATCAGCTGCTGGTTGCAAGGCCTGTTGAGGGGAGAAGGGAGCTGACGGCTTCCTGCAGGGTCACACCAACCGCCGTGGCCCCAGAACATGCCTGAGACTGAGCAAAGTCCTGTGGGTCACTTGTGGGGCTTTAACCCTTGGGAACAGACTTCCTAGAATAAGGTAACGGTAACTCGAGAAACCTCAGCCCGGCCGCGTCCTCCTGGACACCGGGGACCTGCTCGCATCCACTCTCAATTAAAAGCCCGAGTCAGAACAACCCTGCGCAGCACCAAACGTTTTAAGTCTGTGCTATAATGCTTCTAAAATTACCAAACCTCACTATACTTAGGAAATAGCCATTATCAGAAGCTACTTTTATTACCATGGAAACAGGAAGATAACAGAGAAAAGTCCGGTCACATCTCCCGGCTGCAGGAGGCAGCCATGCATTATGTATGTGCCATGGTTATGTATGAGGCGGCAGCGACCAGGCTGGCCCTGGGCCAGGCTGCCAGAGGCCAGGAGGTTGAGGGGTTCGTGTGTGTGTGTGTGTGTGTGTGTGTGTGTGTGTGTGTGAATACATAAATACAAATGTGACGGGAACCTCAGAAGAAATACCATTTTTTTAAAAGCGCCAGGATTATCTATTTGTGGCCAAACACTAAATTCTGTTTTTCCAGACTTGTAAATGGTGTAAGACTGAATCATGCAAAACCCCAGAGCAGGAAAGCCGGGCTGTCCCGAGGGGAGAAGGGGGTGTTTTCCTGAAGGAACGTGGGAAATCTGCGGGTCGGGCTCTCCGGGGGCTGGGGCACCTGTCCGGCGCTGCCACAGGGTGCGGGCACCCTCGGGGGGGCGTGGAGGGGAGAGGGCTGGAGGGGTTAATGCCCCCCCAGCGCCGGGGTCTGTGCTGGCTCCCTCACGCTGCGGGCAGAGGGAGGCAACTGGCATCTGACTATCAAATGTGACTCGTTTTCTCCCGCCTGCTCCCCGTAAATCTCGTGCTGTGATGAATGTTTTTATTCCAGCCGGTTGTTCCTTCTTGCTCGACATTAAATCTTCATCTCATCAGCACTTGACTGAATTTGTAGAAACAAAATAGAAGAGAGGAGCTCGGGCATGAATTAGCAGTTTAAGGTCAGAAAAGAGCTCATAGAAACCCCTGATCTGTCTATCCATCAAACTGTAATAATGCCAAGATGCCAGCGTGCCCCCTGCTCGCTGGCTGTCCCCGCCACCCGTCCCGGGGCCGTTCCTCCTGCAGACACGTCCCCCCGCACTGCAGCCCCGGCTTCCCACCACCGCGGCCCACGGAGCGCGCGCAGGATGTGAAGGACAAAGAAAATGGTATTTTCATTCTGGCTCCAGAGCTGGAGATTTGGGGAATTAATTGTGTCAGCTGTTCTCTCCTTTTTTCTTTTTTTTTTTCCCAAACAGCACAATTTATGGCTGTGGCCATGAAAGAGCAATTGCCTCTTGCTCAGGCAGAGACTGAACGTCTGTGTTTTCTGTCGTGGTCCAGATTTGGGTCCCGGGCAGAGCGAGGCTCAATGACCCTGAGCCAGGACAGGCTTGTGGGGATCTGCAAGCACGAAGGATGCTTCCTCCCTGCCACAGCCCGCTCTCCGGCTGCTGGAGGAGCACTCTGCGGCCCTCCCCACCGGGACAGCTGGGTGGTTTGATGCTTTAACCACACAGAAGTACATGTTCCTCCTCCCTGACTGTGGTGGGAAGAGCTTTGTCAAGAAACAGTTGCTTCCCAGTGAAGCCTTTGCAGGAATCCCCGGCACTGAAAAATCATGCAGCTTCCCCAGCACTTTCTCCAAAATGCACCTTCTCCATTTGGGGTTTGAGTTCAGGGATCCCGTCACCGCAGCGAAGGAGCGATGGGCTCTGTCCCTGGGCTGCTGCTGCCCTTCCCTGCGCAGGACTGAGATGGTTCAATCCAGGGACTTTCCAGCCAGGCTGGGCTTTAACCCGCGGCCTTACAGGGCGTCGGGCTGTGCAGAGCCTGGCCCAGCGGGGTGAAGGGCTGCTCCCGTGGCTTCCGGGCGGTTTGAGAGGACTCTGATTTATGCCTTTCCCATGATGTCAATCAATATGTACATGTGATGTAAAAAAAAATAAAAGGGGCAGCCGTGCGTAGGCTTGCATTAGTATGTCTGTGCGGTACCGGCCTTAAAATATCCATGAAGCTTTCACAACGTTGAAATAGGAGCAACAGATAATGACACAGCTTTTAAAAAGTAAGAAATAAAGCAGAAGTAAATAAATATGCCAGTGATGGATTTGCACCCCTCAGAATATACAAGATATTGTCGTGTAGAATTATTTCCAGGCAGTTGGGCTCACACTGGTAATGTTGAGTATTGCACAGCTGAGAAATCCTGGCGCCTGTTACTCCTGGTCCTTTACGTGTGAATTCATGTCTGCAAATACATTAACAGCTTAAATCCGGCGATCAGTACTGCTGAAGCGCCCTTAACCCGGGTCTGTCTAGGGATCTCAGCAGATCCCTGCTGCGATTTTCCTTTCCAGCAGGCGTGGAGGAGCAGCAGCGGCGAGGCGTGGGTCTGAGGGTGCTGTGGGGGCACAGAGCTGCCCCCGGGGATCCCCGTCATCTCGGGGGAGCGTTTCGAGCTGTGCGTGACCCCCCGTCCCCACCGCGCTCTGGTTTGTGCCCGGCGTTGTGGGGGGGACTCGGGTGCGTGTGGGAAGCGCCGCTGCAGAGCTCGGGAAGGAACAAAGGGGGAGAACAAGGCTGTGTGAGGGAAGCCCCGCGATTTCACTACAGCGACGACCTGGAGAAATAATTAACAAATAATTTAGGGTTAATGTGAAATTAAACCTTTCAATGTTCTTTGCATTCAAGGTTTCCTTCCTTCAGTAAATACAGGAAATAAAATCCCTGATCATTTCATTTAAAAATAAAAGATTGCAATGCTCCCTTTAGAAATTTTTGATATTTTCACATTTAATAAAATTATTTTTTTGTCTGAAATGATTTTCTAAATTCATCACAACATAATGAATAATCTCAATCAACCTGAAGCTGCCTTTTTTTGAGTACTTCATTCATCAGATAAGTATCACTCAGCTCTGTGCAGGCATTTTAGCTTTCCTTCTGTCAGAAGACCTCCTGTTACTGCAGGCAGAAGCAAACCAAGTGCCCTCCTGTCCGACCCCAGCGGCAGTGCCGGGTTCTGAAGTTCTTTCATTAAATTAGCCCAGTGGCGTGGCAATCAAAAGAGCTTCACGGGGCTCATAAGGGACAAATGGGGACCGTGTATTTCAGGGCTATTGCCCACTGAAAACAAACTCTCCATGTCAAAAAGGCGACTAAGTGGTCCAGAGCTATTGGAACAAATCTAACACCATCCAAGAGGAAAGACGGGATCATCAAAGTAATAGGAAAACGAAAACAACCCCATGGCACTCTGAGCGCACGTAGCTGGGACGGCCGTGTCGCTCAGCCTCCGTGCAAGGCCGCCACCACGTGCCCGGTTTAATTAAGTGAAAGGCTGTGGGAAGAGGTTCTGACGTTGAGGCTCTGCTCCATGAAAAGAGCTCCCACATCCTCATTTTCCAGATTCGAACAAAACTCCCCACACTTCAGAAAATGAGACCAGAGATCTGTCTGGTCTGCAGAGGCACTGAAGACTTGCAGCTCCTAACGAGCTGTGAAGAGCAGGCTGCTGGTGTTTTCTAGGTAATTTGTTAATCCTGGAAGATGGGAAGAGTGATCAGGTTAAGGGTGCAGGGAGCACGTCGGTCTGCCAAAGACTCTGGCTGTGGAGCAGCTGCATTATGAAGGTCGATGATCATAAGGGTCTTTTCCAGCCTGAATGATTCTATGATTCTCAGCCATCCAGTCTTAAAAGTGCCATTTTTTTTCCACCAAGAAAGCAGAACCAGGAGCTATGAGAGGAGCCAGGGTCTCCAGAGATGATCAGGCTAACTCATCTCCTGTGTTGCCTGTTGAAAGGGATTACATTCTGCTGAGGAGGTGAAATTAAAGCAAGATTTCAAATGCAGTTAAAGCAGCACATCCCCTATAGGATGCTCATACCACATTAGAATAACCCTTTATTCCAGGTTTATCCCTGCAGCCTGGCTCCACCACGTACCGCTGCGGGACATCTGCACCGCTGCTGCCCGACAGCCCCAGCCCGCCTGCACCCCAGGTTGCTCCTTGTCCCTCAGATTTGGGCTGCAAAACTCAACAGCAGGGACGTGGAGCGGAGCTTGGAGGGGATGCGGGGCCGGGGGACGCGGGAGCAGCTGCTCCTCAAAGGCGCTGGAGGCAGGGCGCTGTGCCATCCGGCAGAGCATCCTGCAGAGCCCTTCCTCGCTGCGAAAGAAAGAGGTAATGAAATTTTAATCAGAACTTCCACAAAGTGTGCAGAGCTGTAAATAAGGGCCTCAGTGCGCTGCTCCACCTACACCTTCATCCTCTTCTCATCTCACACACGATCATCTGCAGACCCATCTCAGAGTGTTTCATGGTCTGACTTTCCCCAGGATTTCGAGCCTCCCAATTTACGCTCCTTTGAAGCAAGAGACCTGCTCAATCTCTAATTTATATTTTTTAATCAGGGCACCAAAGTGTGAGAGAGCTCAAGGGAAACATGTCCCTTTTAAAAACAAAGTTATTGCTTTAATAAACATGGGAGGAAGGCAGTAATGGACTAGGGAGCTTCCCCTGGTTAAAGATTTAGTAATCAAGCCCTGCTCTTAATGAAACTGAAGATTAGTCCTACGGAACAAGCTTGTTTCTTGGCAAGGCAATAACGACCAGTGATGTGAACGTGGGGAAATGCAAATGGCACAGTGAAGTCCCTCCGGCGGGGAGGTTTCTCACCGATGGGAAGCGGTTTGGGTCTCTCCATAAGACGATTTGCCCTCGGGCGCAGGGAGCCCCTGCGTGGGCCAGCCCCGGCGAGCGGCCCGAAGCCCGAGCTCCTGCCCCGGCTGGCTCTGGTCCTGGTGACTGCTCTGCAGTGGTGGCACGGTGCGTGGCTGGCCAGAGCACTTCGTCATCATTAACTAATTAATTAGATGTTCTGCAAAGCTCCATGATTAAGGCAGGCGCTCTAAGCTGTCGTGCAGCACAGGCTCGTCCTGCCGTTGGGTACGTGCTAACGCTGCTCTCCAGGCTGATTGACAGTGGGATTTTGGTAAAAGTTTGCAAGAAGGCAGAAGGGTGGCCCTTGCTGAAAGGCAGCGAGGCGTCAGCGAAGGGACATGGAGCCGGGCTGCCTCCCCCCCACACACCCTGCCACCTTCGGCCGTGGCTCTGGGCAGCGGCTGGTGGGGCGGGTTGACCCCCCAGAGAGATCTGCCCGTTACCATGATCCCGGGAACGCTCCCGGCATCTGTTATGAGTTCAGAGTCTCCTCATATCAATCTGGCCATCCCCTCCCCGAAAGCAAGGCGCTCTCTTACAGCAGCAGTTAGGACCCTTCCCTCCTGCCTGCCTCCTCTCTTTCGAACACAAGTCTGCTCATTAAAAACGAAGGCGTGAGCCAGCCGCAGCGAGCAGTAAGAGGACAGGCTAGCAGGCTTTGCCCCAAGGGAAGATGACCGGTCTTTTGTGTTTAACTCGGGCACGCACTAGAACTTTCCTCAGTGAGTGATTTAACATACTGTCCCTTGGCTGCTTTCATTATTTATGAAATGTAAAATGTGTCATCATCACCTGCCTCCTGCTCCTGTCCCTGCTGGCTGGAGCTCACTTTATCAGCCGGCCAGCGACCCCCCTCAGGTCCTGGGCAAACGAGACAGCTCGGGGTTCACTGCAGACCCCGCTCTGCCAGTTCCCGGCCAGCGAAGCGGCGCTTGGGGCCTGGCAGTGCGTCCCCCACCCCTGCTCCTCAGGGGGGGCTTCGCCCCACGGCAGGCACCGACCCTGGGCTCCGGGAACCCCCTGCCAGGGGCGAGGGGGCAGGAGGCCACGGGCCACCAAGGGCAACAATATTTAGGCTGAGCCTGAATGTGACTTCCCTGCAGCTGCCCCTGGAGAGGGAGAAGAGCTTCCTGCCCAGCCAGGTTTTGAGGTGGGACTGGCATTAAATTATTCATGACGTTCTCTCCCTGGGTCTGCAGCTTTGCAGCGATGTGGTGATTTCGGTTTTTTGACTTCAGGTGGATGGCTGAGCGCTGTGCCGGGGGGCGAGGGGCAGGCTGGGGACACTTGGGTTATCAAAGGTTGCCAAGGGTGTATTTCAGACCCACCAAACACCCACTTTGGGAGGAGGATTGATAGAGAAGGTCCCGCTGGTCCTGCAGTCAAAGCCTCCTAAAAGAGAAGGTTTGACAAATCTCGCCCATTTTCTTAATAGCAACCTCAAGTTAGAGTGCAAAGCCGGTTCTTGGAAGTAATAGAGGCATTTGCTTAATCCTGTTCTATTCACTGTAATTTAATTTGAAAATAACTTTAAAGCTTCATTTACTGCACGTTTTCCTTCTGTTCCTGGTTGGAGCGAGGTCTCTGGCATGCAGGCCCCCACTGCTGTAGCCCGGTCCGAGCTGCCTGGGGTGGGCAACAAGTGGGGGGACCCAGAGCTGGCCGGGCTGCTGTCCCCACCGCCCCGGCACAGCCAGCCGAGCTGGGGGTGCCGCGGGGGCCATGGGGACACGGTGCCGTTTGCAGGCGCTGGCCAGGATCCTGCCCGGGGAACAGCCCTCATCTCCTCTGGTGCGGTTGCATCCTCACCGAGGAAGAATTCTCCTCCTCCTCCTCAGCAGCAGTAATGATTTCCAGAGTTGTGGGATTAGCGAGGTGCTGGCAGCTGGGTGCATCCGCAGCCAGAGCCACCAAGGTCACAGCCGTGCCCCCAGCGCGTGTCCCCTGGGGACGGGGCATTTCAGGGTGCTCGGGGGAGAGGGCAGCGATCCGTGGGAGCGCCGGGCGCCAAGGGTCCTGCCTCTCCCAAAGCCGCGTTTCCGAGCTGCCGGCCATTGCACGAGGGCGTTACGGCACGGGGCCGCATCGCTCCCGGCAGTACCGGCGCCCACGCCAGTGCTCGGCCCCCTCCCCACCGCGACACCGTCTGTCTCAGCGCAGCCGCGCGCAGCGAGGGCCAGCGGGTCACTGGCCACGGCCCAGCCGGGCCTGCAGACTGGCAGCCTCACAGCCGGGGCTTTGACTGCTGCCATTTGCCTCTCGGGGGTGATGGATTGCTCCCTGTCTTTTCCCAGTTGGAACAGGAGCCAGCGCTTTGGGAAGGGTTTTCAGTGGAGTCTGAGCGTAACCTTGGGGGATTTTAAAGTTGCGTTTTTATTTTCCTTTCTCTTGCTACTGGAATAAGTTCTAGAGTAAAATATAAAACATGGTGGGAAGCCTTTCATGGCTTGGCTTTCTCGAGTGATGCCCTGTAACGTGGAGAAACAACCGAGACTTGCAAAATGCAGCGATTTCCATCATGAACTTGAAGGGCGAGATGCACTGAGATCCTGGTTTCTGGGGTTTAAATTGATTTACAGCGTATTCATAGCAGCTGTCCTGCTACTCACTGCTCTTCTTTCTCTTTTGTGCTCACAGAAGTATGTGCTGGAGATCCCTGATGTATTTCTTGATTTTTAACTGTAGTGTAATTTGCTCCCAGAATGTACAGACCAACCTTCACGCCCTGGCCATGCAGTGCTGCTCCTCCCGTCCCTTCGAGCCACTTGTGTGTCCCATGAAAGTCCTTGGGGCCAGGGCACGTGGCCAGGCTGGGGCGAGGGGAGCAAAGGGGCTTCTCAGCTGCCCTCCCTTCCCCTCCCTTCTCTTTCCTTCCCCTCCCTTCCCAGCATTGGCCAGGACCGTACAGGACCTGGGCTTTGGTGGCTTTAGTGGCACGGCACTTGGCACCAGCTCAAACGCGACATGAGGGTACCTTCCTGTCCACGCCTTTCCCTGCAGACGCCTGCCCCTGCTCCTGCAGCCTCTGCTGGATCAGCTCAGCCACGCTGAATTTTTGAAAGCAGCTCCCCAGCCCCTGGTCCCCTGGCCGGTGTCCCCAGCGGCAGAGCCGGGGCCGGTGCCGCACAGCTCTGCTCGCCCTCGCCAGCGGGCGCGGGGGCACGGCGAGCTCTGCCGTTCGCTCTCAGCTCTTACGGCCGATGTCTGAATACGCCCGTGTCCTGTCTAACTTTGATCTAGGTAATGACTCTGAACTCTCGTTAAATCTCATTTCATGTTGTGCCTTTCATGGTTCCTTGTCATCTTGTTTATTCTGCTGCACACTTTGAAGTCGCTAAGCCCTAGTGCCGCACGCTGTACCTCGCTGCGCAGGGCGCTGCAGCGCTGGTGATTAGCGTCATTATTTTTTTGCAGAACTACAGTGAGTCTGTCCGAGAACAAAGAGCCCCAAAACACCCTGAGAAGTGCGAGGGCAGCGGTGGGAGCTGGGGGGCGGCAGCGGGAGCAGCCCCGCTGTGGCAGCGCGTGCTCAGGGACGCTCACAGCCTGCAGCGCTCGAGGCAGCCCCGGTGACTCTGCTGTGGCAGAGCCAGCGCTTGGCTTTTGGGAGCAGCAACACCTATTTGGGAACAGAACCAGTGATACCAGCATCCTTCATTTCTCCTGTTTCTCTCTGGGCTGGGGTTAGCTAATTAAGCCATTGGGTCACTAGGAACAGCCTCGTTTCAGGCAATTGGAGTGTGACTGCCCCTTTCTTCTCCTTTTCAGCTTCTCACTCCTCTGTTCATATTTAACGGTGTAATTCTCTGTCATATCTTGCTTGGCAGCATGTCAGGAGCATGTGCCAGGCAAAGTGGGAAGTGAGACTAAAGGATTTCCTTTGCACATTCACTTCTATTTAAAATATTCTTGGTATTCACCAGATTGTTTTGCATTTGCCCTTGAAAATGTTTCTTGTGCAGAAATCTGGCACCCACCTCTGCCCACCTGGCCTGAATCTCCCCGAGACCAGACACGGGGTCTGACAGTTCTCTGAGTGGCTCCAGCTCTGGTCAAGTAGCAGGTGAGAACCCGACGGCAGCGTCCCATGGAGTGCCCACAACAATGAGATGAATGAAGTTGGAAGGGGTTTTTTACAAGACAAGTTAGTATAAAAGGCATTTATTCATTCTTTGTAGTTCATTACAGGTGAAATGAGGCTTTTCTACTCAGAGTTCAGATGCTTGGGATTCTTTCTAAAAACGCTACGAGCTTTTCCATCTAATTTTGGCAAGGAGATATATTCATATTGCTCCTGCTGCGCTTTGTTGTGTCCCGAAAGGCTGACAATCTGCTTTCAGAAATCGCAGGCGAAATGCTAAACCCAAACAAAAAGGTAGTTACTGCAAGGCCTGCACGCTCGCCGCAGAGCCAGCGCAGGCAGCCGCGCTCCGAGCTGCTCTGCGGTGCCGAACGCTGCCAGGGGCCGGGGAGCGCCTGGTGCCACCGCGGGGGTCAGCTCTGCCGGGGAGCACCCGGTGCCACCGCGGGGGTCAGCTCTGCCGGGGAGCACCCGGTGCCACCGCGGGGGTCAGCTCTGCCGGGGAGCGCCCGGTACCACCGCGGGGATCAGCTCTGCCGGGGAGCACCCGGTGCCATCGCGGGAGCCAGCTCTGCTGGGGAGCGCCTGGTGCCACCGTGGGGGCCAGCTCTGCCAGGGAGTGCCCGGTGCCATCGCGGGGGCCAGCTCTGCCGGGCAGCTGCACGCCCCTGTGGCGCCTGCGTGGGGCCTGTCCCACCGTCCCGCTGCGGTGTTCTGCGCTAGCGCAGCTGCACAACGCGCATCTGTATATATCAGCCCTGCTTTGAGCAGTTTAATGAATCCAGGCCTTCAGGGAGAATTAACAATATATTAATACTGCATCTGAAAAATTAAAGGAATAGTCAAGCAAATTTCTTTTTATTGACTTTAGTGAGCCATTTAATCCAAACATCTCGTTAACTGCAGTATAACTATACTGTATAATGGGTTTTGCAATAAGAACAATTAGCTTTGCAATTAGCATAAGAGTGAGCGCTCTGCAACTGCCTGCAATTGGCAACGGGCCGATTAAAAACGTGTCCTGTGGAGAAAAAATAATAGCGTTTCAGCTGGGTAGATTGAAACCGTTTGACTTTAAGTACCAATAATATTTCTTCTATTGATCTGATGTCCCAGATGATCTAGGGGCAGGGAGGGAAGGTTAGCTGCTCAGGGCGAACTTATTTCTCCTCTGTCATTGGCGTGGCATCGATCAGCTTGATTTGCAGGGTAAACCGTGGAGTTCTGCAGTAATTAGCCCATCCCATTAATGCTTGGCCTGTCTGACCTCCCACAGCGGTTACGAGACGGAGTCGTGGGGTGCTGGGCTGGCAAGTGGCGGCAGCTCCAGCGCGGGGATGGAGCACCCACCGCTGGCACCCTGCTCGCCCTGGGCATGCTCCCAGAGGGCTGCACGTCTGCGGGCACGGGTGGGTGCTGCTGCTGTGGGGATTTTCTGTGTCCAAAGGGAGAGTGTCCCTGGGGCTGCCCTGGAGCCCGTTTCTGGGCGGGTGTTCACCCAGGATTTTGCCGAGGAGCAGATGAAACGGCTGTCCATCACCCGGTGAGGATCACCGGCCTCTGCCTGGAGCTTCTCTTGCTTAGAAAACTGAAGACAACAAGGTTTGACATCTCAGGCTATTGAATAAATAATACCCATCAAAAATGTCAGCATTTAGGTTTTATTTAAATCTCCTAGCCAACAACACTAACTTAAACTTTATGATGCACCATTACAGCCTCTGAGAGCATTCTGCCTGCCAAACAATATGTTCCATGAAAACTGATATAATCTGCTTGTTATCTGCAGCACTGCCTTGTAGTGGTGCTTTATTGATTTTCTGCACAATCACAGTAGAAAGTCTTTTTTTTCCCCTCTGGTATCTTTTATGATTCTGGAGGATTTGCTTCCGCTCATCTCTCATTTTTCACCCACTCGTATCTCAGCTGTTTTATAATGGTAAAAAAAAAAAACAACAACCCACTATTGTTTTGCTCAACCACACTAACAAACATAAAGCTGACAAGGAGTGGAGATGGTGATAACCACCAGAGCTACATGGACAGACAGACAGACAGACGGACAGCCAGCCAGCCTTGCAGGAGCTCCGCCGGGCTATCCTGGGGGCTGCAGGGCAGCCGGCACCGGCTCGGCCCCTCGCTGCTGGGGGAAGGAAGCCCAAACATTTTCTCAGTTACCAGGAACCACAAAAAGCAATGTTTCCCAACAATTCTTTGGAAGATATTGTCCAATCAAACATTTCCTACGGGTTGATCCAAAACCACTCTTTTCCTTCTGCTTTGTGCCTCTGTAGCCCATCCTAAAGCAATTCCCTAAAACCCAAGGTGGGTGTTGGGGACCTCACCGACGGCGCTGGCAGGGCCCGGGCCAAGCAACCAAGTGTCTCTGCAGTTTGATACTGAAGGGCCATCCTGGTCCTGCCTGGGGGACGGGACAGGGCAGGGGCAGGGCAGGGGCAGGGCAGGGGCAGGGCAGG
Source organism: Strix uralensis (assembly GCF_047716275.1). Taxonomy (NCBI): domain Eukaryota; kingdom Metazoa; phylum Chordata; class Aves; order Strigiformes; family Strigidae; genus Strix; species Strix uralensis. The sequence continues at coordinate 8,012,592 of NC_133996.1, forward strand.
GACGGCCCCTCCACACCTGGCTCCATCCCGAATTAGCTGCATGGACGGGGCAGTGCCAGAGACCTGCCTGGCTCCACAGAGCCCGTCCTGAGGCCTCAGGAACAGCGACAGCCCCAGAAGCTACATGGCTGCGTCAGAGTCTCCTCTCCTCGCCCCGTCGGTGCCTGCTCGCTGCTCCTCCACGCAAGCACGCGGCTTTCCACGGCGGACACAGAGATGAGGCTCGGGATGAGACCAAAATTGCCAGTAAATCAGGGGCAGTCACGAAACAGGAACAATGAACAGCTTGAGTTTGGGGTTGGTCTCCCCTGTGCTTGGAGATCCATTTAAGTATTTAATCCTGCCTGGCTGTTGGAGGGAGCGGCCGGTTGCTCCTGAGGCGTGGCGGGGGGGCGGCTCTCGGCGGCGGTGGGCCTGTCGGGGAGGGCTGGGGGGCTCCCAGGGAGCAAACGGGGGTGCAAGGGGAGCGCTGAGCGATGCAGAGGTGTCGCAGCGGTGGCTCCGATTCGGCCGGCGGGTGCTTTAACCCATCCTTCCCCCGCCAGCGCCTGTCCTCCCTGCTCTGCTCGGGGAGCTGGAGCCCAGGGCCCCTGTCCTCCTGACATGCTCAATCTCTAGCAATAATCTAAAGTCAATTTGCTATAACAATTGAGAATGTTCCTTTTTGATGAATGCCTGTTTGCCTTTAATTTGTTACAAGATGATGAGACTTAAAGGAAATGTTCAGCTGTTGGGAAGGTGCGCTCTTAAGACTCTTAAAGTTGTGAACTTTGGTATCACTTATTAAGTCATTTTCCAGGGACTCTGGTAACTCCCAGCATTGTCAGTGCTGGATTTTCTGTCTCTCTCACGTTTTCTGATGCAGCAGGCTGAATATTTTACATTTAGGAAGCCTACCTGTGCCTTGGTGAGATTTAGATGCTCTGAAATGTCACTTGCCATATGTTGCCATTATTATTATGAACTGCATTCAGATGAGGAGCTTTTTCTCCCAGATCTGTAGTGCCAGACCTTTGCACTTCACAGGGTGCCAAGAGAGCCCCTCGTTTAAATGCCAGGAGTAATCCCATCCCCACCCAACGAGGCACCTGACTCATTTTAAGCGTCTGAGTTTGTCCCCTTTGGGGTCAGGTCATGGACTCGGCGGGGCCCAGTGGCACAGCCCCAGCAGTGCCCACTGTGTCAGGGGCCCAGCGTGGCCGCTTGTCCCCAACGGCATCGGGGGTCCCGGGCTGGGGGGGGCAGATAATGTCAGCAGAGTTGTTAATCTCAGCTTAGGGCCCTCCTTGTACTCAGGCAAACCTGTCCAGCTCCCAGCGTCCTCCTTCGTAGTGGAGAGGGTCCCTCAGGACAATTCAGTCTCCATAACCTGGAAAGAGGGTATTTTTCTCTGCAATATCATGTGTTTGTCGATCTGATTTATTGTCTTCCCGGCCCTGTCCCCTGGGGTCCGCACTGCGCCCGGCCCAGCTGGCGGCATCGGCAGAGGAGACCTGGTGATGCCGGGCTGAAAGGAGCTGGGCTGGGACCTGCCAGAGTTTGAGCCTCTTTCACCCGCCTCTGCCTACCAGAAACTTGCAACCATCGGAGTAAAACAGCGTCACGGCAGGCGGAGGCTGAACCGAAGTGCAGAGAAGTGAGTAGAAGGCAACTCTCTGGGAGGAGGGAGGGGAGAGCTGGCGGCGCGCGGCCTGCGCGGAGCTGAGCGGGGCTTCCTCCCCCGCCTGGAGTCTCTGCATCCCCGAGAAGAGCAGAAGTGCAGAGAGGCTGTTCCTTCACAGGAGAGTGCAGATCGCAGCCGTCCTGGAGACAGCAGGACCCTCAGCTTGGTCGTCACCCGGCACAAGGGGAGCATCAGCAAGGCCCAACAGAGTCGGCTTTTGCAGGGGAAGCTGGAGCACAACGCCGGGTCCAGAACCAGGATGGTTTTTCTGCCCTTCCCTCACAGCTTTGCTTCTGTTTCCCTTTAAAGAAGGCAAGAGGGGGAAAAAATCTCTTTGCATTTCTGAGAGTTATGAAATAATCATGTGGTGTTTCCCTTCATCACTTCTAATCACAAGAACAAGCTCTCACAAAGAATTAGTTTGCACTAAACCTTTCATAAATCTCTGAAGCCACAGATGAGAGATCGCAGAACTGGAGATTATGACTTTTAAGTTCAATTCATTACCTCAAATTAGCATCAAACTACACAGCCTTGTAAGCAGAGCTCCCACGCACAGAACAGCCCCTGACCTGAGCTGTCCAAACCGCGCGGCTCGGGCTGGATTAGCCAGAGCAGGTTTGGGGAGAGCAAGGCCAGGGAGGAGCAGCTCCTATTGGATCGCCTTCGAAATAGTGTCTTCCACCCTGCTAGAAGATATCATTGCATTATGAGGCAAAATAGATTTTAGCATTGATTTATCATCCTGTGGAAAGACATTTTGCTGTGCTGTTCCATTTAAGCTGAGTTTAACAGCACAGGAGCTGTGTCAGTGCAGCATGGCTGTGCATCGTCAGCCGGGTGGCGAGGGAGGAAGGAAACCTGCTGTTAAAGCTTCAGCGGTGGGTGTTCTTGTCTCCCTGGGAGGAGCAGAAGAGGGGCGGGCAGGCTCTGGGGGGTGTTATTATTGTTTGCACCTATCAAGGAAAAAAGTCTGTTGCAACCTGAAGACATCAGAGGAAGGAGCTGCTGACAGGGACGGCGGCTCCTGCTCCCCTGCTCCTGGAGGAAAATGTATGAATAAATTATTACAACTCCAAGAGCAGTGGAAACTTCAGAAATAATTTCTGAAACTGATGACTGTGAAATTTCAATGATATCGCTGTGGGGTGCTGGAAGGAATCAGGGCAGCGGGAGGCCCAGAGCTGGGCCACCATGTTCCCTGCAGGAGGGCTGCAAGGGGACCTGCCCATGAGAGCTGGGGGGAAGAGGGAGATCGGAGACCTGGCATTAGTGAAGAGGCACGTGGCCCCGAACTGGTCCAGACAAGGCAGGGAAACGGAGGCTCCCAGACACCCAGAGGGTCCCTCTGTCTGGTTTGGGAAAACTCAGGGCAGAATTTACAGAAGGATCCCAAGGCCAGGTTGTGTCCACGTTGCTTGTCCACTTGACTTCACCGTATTGAATCCTGGAGGAAATCTTGTGACGCTCCCCCGGCAGAAGGACCCCCCCAGGGCAGCACCTGCACCCTCTGCCGGAGTGAGAGTGCTTGGGAGAGCTCAGAGCACCCAGACAGAGCCTCTGATTACCTTTACCCATTTATGCATGAGTCAGATGTGAACGATCAGGTCTCTTTTCCAAAGCCCTTTCTTAAACTTCAGCAGCCCTGAAGGCGCCTCCTCCCAGCCCAGGCCTGTGGGGGGCTGAGGCTTTGCGGGGGGGCGGGGGGGGATCCCTCTGCCTCCGGCAGCCAGGGCTGGCGATCCTGCACGCAAAAGGAGCTGGAGAGAGACCCAGACTGGTGCCCACTGGTGGGACACCCAGCACCACAGAGCCCGCCAGGACCCCCCCGGTGTCACCAGCCCCTCTCAAGGGGCAAGAGAGGAGCATGCAGAGGGCTGAGGGCTGAGCCAGCCCTGGCAGCCCGGGGACATGGCGCAGAACCTGCTCTGCCCCCTCCCTGTGCCAAGAGCCCGTCTGCGGAGGCAGCTCATCACTCAACACACAATCCAGATTTATTTATATGTGCACAACAGAGGGAAATGGCTTTGCTGCCGGGATCAATTCTTCAATCTAATGCCTCTCACTCCATTGTAACTGTATTTCATGACCTTCTCAGGGATTTTCAGGTTTTTCACTTGAAGGAACAAGAGCTATGGAGAGGAGGACGTAAGAATAAAGGAAAGAGCTCTCTAGTTTCCATTCAACGCAGATTGACCCGGGCAGGAAAGGAAAGCTCTGAGTTATGATGAGACACAGTTTAGATCTCTGCTGCACCCCGTGATGCTCTGTGTTACGGCTTTGTGGGTTTTTAATGCGGAGGTCACCTACTTGAGCAACGTCTGCTGCTCACAACATCCCCCCCGCCGACGCGCCGCTGTCGCTTCACCCTCTGCCAGGCACAGCCAGAGCTCCTTCGCCGCCTTTCCGAGGGGATTTGTCAGTGGCAGAGGGAGAGCATCAGGGTGCAGGAGGGCTGGGCCAGGGACCCCAGCTGCTCCACACCCCGGTCACCAGCAGCAGCCTGCCCAGGCAGCCGCTCTGCGCTGCTCCGCTCCCGGCTGCTCGCTCAGCCTGAACTGAAGGCCAAGATGGTTTGGGGCTTGCCCAGCCCTTCCTCCGTGCATTCAATCAAGTGATGCTCCAGTGAGCCAGAAACCGAACCGCAAAAGCCATTAGATCTCAGCAACGGCACAGCCAGACTCATTCAGCCCAGAGGCAGTGGGGACAGACCTGCACCTTCCTCTCCCAATCTTGTTTTCATCCATTTTTCATCTCCCTGGCAGTGCTGGGGTGCAGCCGTGTCTCAGCCATCCCAGGAGCGTGGCTGGGGCAGGTTTTTCCATCTTGCTTTTTGAGCAGACTGACGTGGGAAGGGTGCGCGTGGCCTCCTGCCCTGGGCACAAGCCAGCCTCTAAGTGGGGAGTATTTCCAGGCAGGCTCCTGCTCTGTGTCCTGGGCAGGGGTGCCAAGGGCCAGGCTAGACAGCACCCAGGGCTGGTCCCCGAGCGCTGCCGCCGCCCCCAGCGCTGGCACCCACCATGCGGGGCCGAGCCCAGGGGCGTCCGGCAGCACCAACCCTGTGCCGAGCGGCCGGGAGGGCAGTGGGGGGTCAGGAGACAAATCCCTCGCTCCCTGCTTGCACGAGGGCACGCATCCCCACAGCAGCAGTACAGTAACAGTCCATTAATTATGCCGTTTAATTAGATAACAAATATTCATATTTCAGTAATGACTCTGCTGCTTGTTCTGCATTTAGCTCCTCGTGCTGCAGTGACGCAGCTTTTACCCGTTCACTTGCTCCTAATGAACAACCACTTAGAATTCTAAAAAGTGGAGGATATCTTTCGGAGTTAATTAGCTTGAAATTAGCTTAATCACAGCTCATTTAAACTTATCTAAACAACAGCACGAGGAACTCTAAGAAAACTTGGGCTCAGCCTTACTCAGCTTTCCACCCAGAGATCCCGCGGGGCTGCGCCGGGGTCCAGCCCCGCTCCGGCTCCCCCGCGCCCGCGCTGGGAGGCAGCTTGGCGCCGTAACGGCCCCATCGCCCCTCGCTCCCCAGCCGGGGCTGGGACTGCAGCACCTTCAGCGGCTCCTCTGGCAGCCCTCGCCGTGTGGGGAAGGCGGGTCCCTGCGCTGGCACCCCACGCGCTGCGGCGGGGCCGGGACATGGAAACCACCGGTGAGCGGCAAATGGAGCAGCTCGGTGCCTCCACCTGAGCCCAGCGCCGGGCACGTCGGACACCAGCCCTGAGTTCTGCCTTCCCGGCACCTCGCCAGCACTGCCGGGCAGAACAGCCGGCATAACCAGTCCGACGTGATGTAACTGGGGCTGTCCCTGCCGCCTTCCTCATCCCGCCAGCTCCAAATCCAGGCGTAAGGAGCAGTAAACCCCTGCGAGGTGACGTGCCTGATGACTGTGCCCGTGTCTGGCGGAGCCACAGAGCCCCACGCTGTGAGCTGGGAACGTCTCATTCCAGTTCTCTAATCACCTTGGTCACTGGGACGGCACCGGAGTGGGGCAGGGCCTTGCATGGCGCAGGGCCACGAGCTGAGGAGGGCGCAGGACAGAGGCCAACGCTGAATGAAGACACCTCCTTGCTCTTCAAAAGCCGCAGAGCAGCAGCTGGCAGCTGCCTTCCCGTGACCCCCATCCCCGCGTGACCACAGCACCTGTGAGCTTCAGCGGTCCCTCCGCCTCCCGCGTCCTCAGCGACGCGTCCTGCACCGGCGTGCTGGGACCCCGGCACCCAACACGCAAATCCCGTCCCTGGACGGGATATTTGAACACTTAATTAAACGACAGGAAGGCGGCTGCCAGGGCTGACAGGCACGGAGCAGGAAAGGCCGGGGAGAGCTGGGGGGGATTGTTACACACAGGAGTGAGCGGGCGGGAGAGCCTGGGGAGGGGCAGGGAGCCCACAGCGCGTGGGGGAGGACACGGGCTGGGAAGAGCCCCAGGGAAGGAGCCCCGGGGCGGGGCAGGGGCAGCCACCCATGCTGGGTCACCTGTGCCAACCTAAACCAGAGGCGACTTTCATGAATATGTTGTTTTCTTTGTAGCTGGGTCCCCAGTTCTGTAACACTCGTGCTCTGCCACGGGTCTATTTACTGCACCCGCTGCTGCTGCGGAGAAGCAATTTCACTGCCTGTCTGACTGTGATGAGCCTGAAGACAGTGTCCCTGGCTGGGCTGTAAAAATGATGACTGTAACTCTTAACATCTAATTTTTTCCACTTCCCTTTGTCTTAGAACCCCTCCCTCGTCAGAAGGATTAACGCTACCAGGACTCAAACCCCGCCGTTCCCCAGCCAGGTAAGAGACAGGTTTTGCTACTGTCCGTTAACGAGTATTTCAGGTGTTGAGGGCAAGAACATTCTCTTGACACCAAAAATGATTAATTGTCTCTTCTAGAGATAAAAACAAAGCTGGATTCCCTGCTCTGGAAGTATAAGCCAGGCTTATGCATAAGGATACTCCAAGCAAGTTCCACCTGTCTGGGCCAGCAGAGGTGACAGTGTTCAGCAGAACATCTCGCTGGCTGGGAAGGGATGCACGTGGACAGCGGCTGCAGTTAGATGTCATCTCAGCTTCCTGCTTCAGTCCTCAAGTCCTCCCCGTTCCTCCTGTGAGATGTTTCAATCCTCCTCACAGGTTGCACACAGTCCACAGCTATGAGAAGCGTGTTACGCCTGTCTGTGCCAGATTGATTCGAATATTAATTGTATGTGACCTGTTGGCTTCAGCTCAGGCAGAATCCACCCTGCAATTAGTTTACTTAACTGCTCCGTCTCCTGCAATAGCTGTCAAGAATAATGAATTGACCCTGAATTTGATCCTGAACAGAGAAACTTCACACTGGAACAAGTTTATTATTTCATGTGCTTTTCAGAGTTCTTGAACTCGATGTTAAGATCTAATCAATTGAACATCTGGGTTTCCTGGAGGCTGAGGCAGGATCATACAATATTTACATCAATATTCTGAGATCAAAGACAGCTAAGAGTCTTGGAAAAAACCTCCATGCAGAGGGAGAAAACAGAGTGGAGGAAATCAGAGCTGAAAGCTGAGTCCTGCCCTGGCCTGGCCAGACAGAGCCTGGCTGGGGAAGGACACGACGAGGTGCTCAGTGCTGTGGGGGGCCGCTGGGGTGGCGGCACCATCAGAAGGGCACGAGGGAGGCAGCAGTGTTTTCTGTCTTCAGAAAGAGCAGATAACATTGCCAGCACAGCTCCTAGAGAAAACAGCTTCTGTTCCTGTGTGTGGTTGGATCCACCTGATCCTGGGATCCGCTCGGTCCAGCGCGCAGAGCGACAGCACAGCTCGGGACTTGGTTCACTCCTGTGCTCCCTCCTCCAACCACCACGTTTCGAATCTGCTCTTAGCTTCAACTCTGAGGAGGAGGGAAGACTCTTTAATGCCAGATTTCAGCTTGCAGAGCAAGTTCCGCAGCAGATTCCCTTTGCGAGGGCCTGAGAGCTGCGTGGTAGCAGGAGGTGCTGGTGGCACCGCCAGCCCGGCTGCTGTTATGAATACGGAGGAGAGTGGAGAAAGGTGAAAGCAGAAACCCTCGGAGATCTCATTAACAGGACGCATGCTCTGACTGATGCCTTGGGTCGTTGAACCCAGGTCTGCCCAAGCATTCAACCCAAAGCACAGAGAAGTGTGCGCCCTGCACACGGAGGGGAGCACCTCGACGGGCTGGGCTGGGGAGACGCAGTTACCTCCGACAAGGGAGGTCTGGGCTGCAGTTTTCACCCGCAGGCAGAGGCTGAACAGAGCCCCCAGCTCAACGGGACCCCCAGCTCCCGGGGGAAGTGCCCAGAGCCAGGGGCCGGACAGGTTTTACTCTGCCACACGCTTTTGTCACTGATGGAGTCAGAGTGGGTCCGGGAGGACCCTGTTTGCAGCCTCCCTGCACCCGGCTGCGGCGTGTTCGGCGGGAGGAGGACGGGCAGCTGACCCAGGTAGCTAATTGCAGGTTTGCTGCATGAACGGATTATTTCCACCATGCCAGTACTTAACAGAAGCAGCTCCCTTCAGGGACGTTCTTATTTCCCATATCATGAAATATGTAAGTACTATTTAGGGCCTGTTTTACCGCTCTCATATTTGTGCAGCTCTCATTAGCAATAGGAGGACGCGTTGTGCTGCACTTGGAGTGGAAGCGACTCCTGTGTTTTTAAATCAGACACAATATAGAAATACTTCAGGGCTCCTTCAGAAGAGAAATAAACACCGCTCTAACCACCGCAACGAGATATCCGGTCCCTCTGGCTTAGTCATTTAGTCTGCAGTTAGCAGCAAGGTGAATTTTAATTCCAGACCATTCTTTCAGTCCTACTGCTCTTTGCGTTTATGCTGCTTTTCTAATAACAATGTGAGCCATATGGTGCCTCCAGCACTGGGACCGCAGCCATGGGGTAACAGATGCAAAATGGCCCAAGGTAATAGATTTTAAAGTTTGCCTTCTCACTTTTGAGGAGTTAGAAGAGCTAGCAAACACAACAACATGAAATATTCAGTAAATTAAACATGGCTGGAGTGCATAAAGGCCAGCCCTTCTGGAAACGATTTCTTCTGGGGACCTTTTCTAGGACACTTTGGAGGCAGAGCTCCAGAAACCATGTCTGCAGGATTCTAAGCGATAGGGGCTGCCCAAGAGCAGCTAAAAAATCTCCTTCATGGATTCTTTTAGGAACTGCCCTAAAAAGGTCTGTCAGAGCCCAGGTGGACGGGGCCTGAGCAGGGAGAGGGCTGAGCAGGCACCCCGAGGTCCTGCCCTTCCCACGTTTTCAAATTCCCTGACTCTCTCCTGCATTTTCTCACCCAGAAGCTGCCTTTGCCTGGGACACACGACTGAGCTCTGCAGAGTCCTGCCTCATCCAGGCACGCAAGTCCCATGTTCCAACAATTTCCAAACCCATTGGCTCAAAATAATAGAAGCAAAATGAAAATAAGGCTTTCAGGGATAACTCTTCCAGCTCCTGCAAAGGGCAGCGTTGGTAGAGAACAAGTCAAAACGGTTCCCAGCCCTTGTCAATGCTCGGCTGAGCGCTCGGTGGCGCTTGGCTTCGCCTCCCGCTCTCGCTGGCAGCTGCCTCCCGCCCGCTTGGCTCGCTGCTGCCCAAGGGAAAGGAGGAACTTGGAAAGCAGACGTGGACACGGTCCCCGGGCCGGCGCGCCGAGGGGAGCTCCTGGGGATGGGCTGCTCAGGATCATTGCTTTAGGTGCACGGCCTGAGCTGTGTGGAGCAGTATTGCTCGTTAGGGAAGACATTAAAACACGAGTTAGTTACAAACGACTGCGGAGTTCCACAAATGTCACTGCCATCGAACTGTTACTCATTTATTGATTCGCATTAAACAAGTAGATAAATACTGAATCTGAACAGCAACAGCGCTCTCATCATAAAGTGAATTAGTGCTTAAAGTGTGTCTGGCTCATTAGCAGACTGAGTGTGCTTTGTCCCTGTTTCCAGGACTGGCAGCCAAACCTTTCCATTACACACGTCCTGGGTACAGCCCATCGGCCGAGCGCCCCCAGGCTGGGCAGAGTTGCAGTGGAGCCACGACCCCCTTTGCCCAGCACCTCTGGGGGGGTTTCTTATTACAGATGGGAGCTAATATTGATAATGTTCTTCCTGGGCTGTTCTCATGTGAAAGGAATTGCTGCAGAAAAGCAACTGAACAGCGTATTTAAAAAAAATCCCTTCTCATCCCCCCCTTTCACATCCCATCTCCCTTCCCAGGGCACCTCCTCACCTCCCTTCACCTATCAACAGATGGACAGTTTGGCTCTAATTACGTAGGACAAGCACTGAAGTCAGGAGCTGCGAGACCAGCGAGATGGATGGGCAGGATGTGCTGCCGCACCCCGGTGTTGCGTCCCCCAGCATGGGGCAGGGAACAATCTGGGCTGATTTACTTTAGATTTGAGCTGGGAGTAAATTGGAAGACATGAATCATCTTGACGCAGACACTCCAGAGATGGATTACCTGGCTTGGCAGCTTGTTCCTCTCTTTCCACAGGCTTGCTTTCTTCTCTCCTTTTGGTGAAAAGTTTCATTTTCCAGACGCGGGAGGGTTTCTGTTCCGTGCCTGTGCCCCAGCATGCCTGGGAGCCCCAGAGCCGGCGGCTGCCAGCACCCTTGGGCCATTCCCCGGCTGCCTGCAGCTCTGCAAGGGACTTGCCCTGCCAGAGCGGCCGGTGAGCGAGCTGGCTGGGAGCTGGGGTCCCCTCCAAACCCAGGCCTGGGGCTCCCCCCTTTCATCCAGCACCGCCAGACTGTCAGTCATCAATAGCTTTGGGCTGAAATAGTGCTCCATTCGCTCTGTCTCCCTCGCAGGTGGGTGTAAAGCACTAGTGGCCTCTTTCTGCCCAGGCTGCTGTGGGATCTGCGGGATCACCGAACCGCTGCTCAGCCCGTCCCTTCCCGAGTTCCTCCCAGGAATCGCCTCTTCTTTCAAGACACGGAGCTGAGAGCTGCTACGTGCAAGGAGCAGGCTCCTGCCTGGGGCTGGACTGCTGCTGCCCCTTGTTAACAAGTGACTTTTGCATCCTGCATCACTTGCTCTGTGGAAACCAGAGCTGGAAGGTAAATAATGCTGCTCCATATTTTATTCACCAGGCAGAGGGACTCTCCCCCTGTGATCTCTGCCGCTCTGGCAAAGGGCAGCGCACCCGAGGTAAACGCTCGACTCACGCCTGTGATGCTGCAAGGCAGGACTGAGAGCCCCTGCTCTGGCCCAGCAGGGCTAAATCGGTGGTTAAATACGTCCAGACACGTTGCCACCTTAAAGAATTCAGCACTTCACCCCACAAATTGTGTGCAGAACAGGCAAATAAACCCCATCCCCATTTTGCAGTGATTGCAGCAATCAGAGGCCGACTCAGACTTGCTCCCAAGGACTGCAGATCTTGAACTCTGCAGGCACAGGCCCCAGGCTGATAACGAGTGATCAGCCTTAATTCCACCTCTGCCTCTCTTTTAAGATGGTTCATCCGGAGCCCCCATGGCGTTACGAACCCCACCGCTACCCACGGCCTGCGCGGGAGCTGTGCAGTTGCGCGGGCGATGCCCGGGGCGGGTGGTAGCGTCGCTGCCCTCCTGCTCCTGCTCAGCCACCTTCTTCCTCTCCACCTTTGTTTCCTTTTTGTCTCCAGCTTAACGTCTGCTGGAACTGAGTTTTTTCTTAGTGGGAGGGGATTTGGGAGCAGAGGGATATCTGGGGCCAGAAGCAGCCCCCTCCTGAGGGGTCTCCAGAGGAGCCCCGCACCCTGCCCAAGCTGCCAGCCTGGGGCAGGTACATTTTGGGAGCCGACCTCTTCCGCCGCCCGCAGCATCCGAGCCCTGACAAGGCCCTTCCCGGCTCGCCCCTGCAGCTGGCGTTCCCAGACATTATCTTTGCCATTCCCAGTGTTCCCACCCGGTCTGCGGGGCTCTGAAGCCCATCTGAGGAGCCTGAGGTAAGCTGCAGATTTGTTTGCATTTATTTTTTGAAGAGATGGTGAATTTTCGAGAGCCGCCTGCCTTCCTCTCCTCCTCTCCATCCCTTTCTCCAGCTCCCTTTGAACAAATCATTCCTTTTGCAGAGTCCTGTTGTTTAATTTTGCCGAGTGCTGAGTCTCAACCTCCTGTTAATTGGTTTTGCCTGTCTTTGTGCATTCCGTTAAATGAGAAAATGCCACACATAAAATTTTAATTTTGAAAGCCGCCTTGTTTGTTTTATATTGAAATTACCCACACCACTCCGGCCTGCAGAAACAGACGCTTTCTCATTTCATTAAAAACTCTTTGTGATGATAAAAAGCAGCAGAAATGAGATAAAAAGTGGTGTTTCCTTAAAGGCACATGAAAGTGAGAGAGATAAATCCCATGTATTGTAGGGGATCAAATCCAAGGCAAGGCTGCACAGCGGCGATACTGAGAGGCGGCGGGGCCGGCGGCGCGGCGACAGCTCCTCTCCCCGGACGGCGCGGGCTCTGCCTGGCCTGGCCCCCGCCACCCCCCACCGCTTCGCTCCCGGGACCCGCTGCAAAGCACCCAGGAGGCCCCGTGTGCCTCCCTCCAGCTCTGGGTGCCCCCTCCAGCCCCGGGTGCCCCCTCCAGCCCGGGTGCCTCCAGCCGCCTCCCCGGCTGCGCTGTCCCCCCCAGCGAGCAGGAGCGCCGAAGGGAGACGGGTCCCTGTGCCCAGGTGGGAGGCGCTCGCACCGTGAAGCCATCGCTGGTGCTCGGGTCAGGCCCGAGGCTGCCCTGGCGTTCTGTGGGCAAGGGGCAAATGGGTGCCCGAAGCGAGAAGGGCAGAGGGGACATGTGCTGCTTGGCAGGCAGATACGGGGCAGAGGGACCAGCACCCTCCCCTCCAGCCCTGGTTTGTCAGCCCTGGGCTGTGAGCGCACACAGACGGTTTAACCAGCTTCTCGGGAAGGACCTTCAGAACGAGCTGAGCCCTCAGCAGTCCCGGCCCAGCCCCGCTCCAAAGCTGCTGGTCATGGCAAAGCTCCCTGTGAGGCAAACTTTGGCTCAGTCACAGAATCACAGACAGGTTTGGGTGGGAAGGAACCTTAAAGCCCATCCAGTCCCACCCCCTGCCCCGGGCAGGGCCACCTTCCACTAGCCCAGGTTGCCCAAAGCCCCGTCCAACCTGGCCTTGAACCCTTCCAGGGAGGGGGCAGCCACAGCTTCTCTGGGCAACCTGTGCCAGGGCCTCACCCCCCTCACAGGGGAGAATTTCTGCCTTAGATCTGATCTAAATCTGCCCTCTGTGAGTTTAAACCCATTCTGAGGGCAGCCGAGGTTCCTGTGCGATGTGGGTGGTTTACAGATCTGTTGGGTTTTTAGTGCTCCCATATTTATTGTGCCCAATGGGATCTGTAAATCGGTGCAAACAAAGAACAAACTTCCAGCTTCACACTGGATTGCTTCACTTTTTTTTTTTTTTCCTCATCCCTTAACATCAAAGTGAGGTTTTTTTCTCCTTGATTTTCAATATTCTTTGGCAGTTGCTGAATTGCTATTCAGCTCTACTGAATTTTTCTACCCACTGCCATTTTAAAGGTCATTTAATTATTATTACAAAGAATTACAAAAAGATAGAGAATTGTCTAAATGCCTTAAGCTGCAACAGGTTATTAGTGTGGATTTTTTTTTAATAGTCATGTTAAATGGATTAGTATTTGCAGCTTTGTGCTAAGCACAGCTCAGAAGCCTTCACCCTGCACTGTGTCAGCCCCCACGCAGGGTCTGCAGGGGAAGGGGGGGGCTCCTGCCCTGCCCGCTCCCTGCCGACACACCCCAAGACATTTTGGGGGGCTTTCAGTGCAGATCTCACGGGTCTGCAATGCCGGGCTGGCTCCTCTAGGCAGGAGTCTGGGGGCACCGACCCCCCAAGCCCCACTGGGCACCGCGAGGGGTCCGGGGGGTGAACAGGGACCTTCCCACAGCACCGCCGGCTCTCCCGGGCCACCGTCCCCCAAGGGCAGGACCGTCCAGGTGAGGTTGGGCACTTTCTCTCTGAACTCCGCCTTTGCTCCCGCACCCTGTGCCCCCCACTCGAACCCCACAGCTCTCCCCAGCGCATCCCCGTCCCTCGGGGAAGTGTTGGAGTGGCTCCGCAGGCCCCCCCGCAGGACGAGCTGCCCCCGGACCCACGGGATCGGGGCTGTGTGGGAGCAGCCTGAAGCGTGTCATGACAGCAACACCCAGAAATTGAGACGAGGCCCGATGCTTCCAAACGGATTTGGCTGAGGAATTCAGACTCTTTCCCAAGCAGGAAGTTAGAGTAGACCACTGGGTTGATTCTGTTAATACTTTTTAAGGAGCAGTTGCATGCCCGGGTTTTTCCTTTCAACAGCACGTTAATGAGCAGAGTCACTGCGAAAGCAGACCTAAACGGAAACCGAAAGCCAGTCTTCTGTTTTCACAAAAACACGTTTTCTACCAAAATACAGTTATCGCTGGTAAACAGCCAACTTTCCACCCATCACAGAAACACTGTGGTCAGGAAGGAAGAGAAGGATGTGCTGCTCGTTCAAGGCAGGATAGCAAACAGGGGCTTGGGAGAGGCACACCAGACTAACGTTCTGCTCTAAGCAGTCAGAAGTTGTTGGTATTTACTGTACAGAGAATTCAGGATTATAAACCAAAGGAAATATTTCCATTTCTGCACATTAGATTGGACAAACGCAGCACGTGTTTATCAGCATGACTGGAAGGTGGCATTAACTGGGCCTCCACCTCTCAGTAACCTGCTGTGTATCGTATCATATCATCCTTTTCATCCCAAAGGCTCGTTCCACAAGGCTGGGGACAATCAGTCAGAAAGTTTGAACTAAATTGTAAAACCTTGTTCAGTCCTAGGTGGGAGGCTGAGAAAACAAATCTAATTATTAGAAAAGGGGTAGTTTGTCTCAAGGAACAAAACTAAAAGTGCAATTCCTTCTTTGCCCTCTTTGCTTGCTGTCAGATGTGAATCAGGCGTGTGGGTTGGGAGGATGTTGTTGAAGGCTTGCGAGGTTTTAACTGAAATAGTCTGACAAAGAGACCTCAGATCCCACGTGTTCCTGAGTATTGTGTCTCCTGAGTCCTCTGCTCCAGATGCTGTTTTGCAATAAATGCATCACTCCTTTTGTACGCTGTTGTGTAAAAGTGGAAAGACAGGCTGGGGCCTGGCTGTGCCCTCCCGCTGCGGCACATCAGCAGGACTGAGCGGACCAGGACGGGGCCGGGCAGCGCAGGAGGTGGCGGGGGCCCAAGGCGCCGGCCACGGTGTCCTGAGCCGGTGCTGTGCCGGGGGAGCTCCCCGGGCTCCAGATGCTCCAGGAATCCGCAGCTCCCCAGGAGCAGCCAGAGCCCCGCGCAGCCGGAGACTGCTCCAGCACGGCCCTCCTGGCGCCGGGGAAATCCCCAGCCAAAGGCAGCGAAAGCGCCGTCTTGCCTCGTGGAGCTGCTCTAGCAGCTGTGTGAGCACAGGGAGAGCCCAGCCCCGCTTGTGCTTCTGCGCTGTGCGCGTTGCACAACTGCTGCCAGGTGAGCGAGACGCGGAGCTTCCCTCCGATCCCAGGCAGCTCGGGCCTTGGCCGCGCTCGTGGCCGCCCACCGAACGCAGGGAATGAGCTCTGCCCCTGCTCCGCGGGCCCGTTAACACCTTCTCTACGTTTAGCCCGAGCAGGTAGGAAACCCCGTCTTGGACCCTTCCTGCCGGCCCGCGGGCTGCCACAGGCTGACTCAGATCAGATCGGCAGCAGGAGCGGCTCCCGCTGCCACTGACATCATGGGAGCCACGAGCGGAGAGCTGCGCCGTCTGGTTGTCTTTCGGCCCCGGTGACACACATCCGTCTCGTGGGAGGGCTCCGGGGCAGGCAGGGCTGCCCCACATTGCGCAGGCGGGCGGGCGGGCAGCGGCACAGCCCCGGTGTTCACGCCCGGCCCCCGTGTCTGGGGTCTGCGCCGATCCCGCCGTCCTGACCCGAGAAGGAGGAAATGAGTTTCCTGACCGGCAATGAGCGCTGTAGCCGCGACCTCCCATTCCACACAGCTTTAACAGGAGCCCTGGGGAAACCCAGGCTGTGTCCCGAGAGGCTCACAGGGAGCCTGGTCAGCTCAAGAGGCCCCAGAGCTGCTGTCGAGGCATTAACCCCTCGGGTTTGTAGACTCAGCAGGGCTCGTAAGAGCAGGACTGGAGCTGCCCATCCCTGAGCTGCCGGATGCCCAGAAGTTCCTCCAGCCTGGGAACATCTGGAATTTAGTCCTGGATGGACACTGTTCCTGTAACACCCCCACTGCAGGGCGGCACCAGCGTGTGCAGCAGCTCGGGACTGGCCTGTCCAAGAGCAGCTGCTGGCACCGGTGCCCTCGGAGGGGGAGCTGGGGGCTGGAGCCGGCGTGACCGGCTGCCCCTCTGCTGCTCCCTCCTGCCGCGGGCACCGAGAGCTGCCAGATGAGAGCACGTCCCCAGGACTTGGGGAGATGTTCCTCCTCTCGGGGCTGGAAACGCAACAACAAACCACAGAGCAGACAGCACGGGGACGGGTGTCCCTTCGCTCAGGAAGCGTTTGACGCTTCTGGGTTTTGCTATGCATCTCCATTCATCGTGTCTATGGGTGACTAAGAGCTACGAGCCCCGGCACTGCGCCGTCCCAGTGCTAAGCCAGCCTCGCTGAGCCGGCTCACTCTCAGCCCACCTGCTGAGCTGGGCCCCCACGTCACCACGTACCCGCGCGCTGGAGGCACGTGATGGAGACGCTGCCACGAGGCTGCAAGTGGGCCCCAGGGCTCTCCCTTGGGCCCCGCAGGGATCTCAGCCCTGCGTGGTCTGGGAGGCTCAGGCACAGGGAGAGAGCAAACAGGTCTCCCATCCCCTGCAGAGTGAGGGGCAGCCCCCGCCAGCTCCTCTGGGGGCTCGGGCGGTGTAGCTGTGCCCTCTCCTCTCTGCACGCCCACAGCGTAGGCACGGGGAGCTTGGCACCTCCTGCCCGCCGGCGAGGTTGGCTCTGCAGGATCCCCCACCACCCCTGGCAGGGAAGAGCAGGAGAGCTCCCGACACTGCTGCCCGCCGCTCGCTTGTCTCAGGCGTGCTCTGCTGTCAGTTCCTTAGAACAAAAACCGCTTCCCAGATGCATGCGACTTCTCAGGAGGTATTTGCTCAGCAATAGGCATAAATCCTCTGCTCTTCACATTGCTCTGGGTGAGATAAAATATTCTGTGACTGTCTATTTAAACATCTTATGTTAATACCATGAAATGTTTGTTCAACTTCTATTATTCTTTTAGCTCTGAAGTAGTAAACGCTTCCAGGCATGTCAGAGTACAGCAAATCCACAGCTACAGATGCTGCATCTGAACAAAACTTGGGCTAAGCAGGCAGGGATGTTTCTGGAGAAGCTGACATTTTCCAGCAGAGGGGCCGTGACTGGGAAGGGCTTAGCAAAACGGTAAATAGCTGCTGTCACTGACACTTGCGTAACTGCTTGGTTTTCCCCATGATTATTAGTTTTGTCTGTTGCTTCTTTCTGCCTTTGACCCTGCCGTGGTAAACCCGAGGTTACCTGGGAAGCCAGAAGCGCTGCTTTGGAAAGGAGAGGGTGTTCCCTGAGTGCAAATGCTCTGGGTACTTCTGGAAAACGCATCAGCTGGGACGAGGTGATCAGAGCAGGGAGGAATCACCCAGATACTGAGCCACTGATGCATCCTGGGCAGGGGCAGTGGGCCCAATCCTCCCTGCTTTGGTGCAGGGATGTGGGGGAACCACTTTCCCAGGCCCAGCCAAGCCAGGATGGTTGGCAACAGGGTTTCATGGGAGCAGACACCAGCCATGGTTTGTCAGTGCCTGGCTGGTGTGTGATTTCACCTTTGCTGGAAGACCCCAGGAGGTGCCCGCCGAGCTGCACAGCCCTGGAGTGGGGCAGTCGGGGAGGGTTCGTCTCGCAGACCCCTTGCAGCGTCACCATCCCCGGCTGGTCAGCCGAGACCTCGTACACTCACGCACACAGTGAGGCTTCTGCTGTTTCTGCCGCTTCAACCCTCAACAACAACAGATTTATAGTCAAAAGGACCTTGAAAGGATGGCTCTTTTCCTTGACGGAAGCGCAAGAGAAAAAAGTAGTCAGGGTGTGCCCGATCCATCTGTCACTGAGGAAATAAGCCCGTCCTCCTATAACTTAATGCCATCATTCACTAAGACCAAAGGTAGGGATCAAGGCTGCTTACTCGGAGTAGTACCGAAGGCCATGTCTAGTCAGGCACACGGGCAGCCGCAGCAACAGCCAAATCAATTACTCTGGCGTGGCCCCTCGGGAGCGTGCGCTCTGCTCCAGAGCAAGCGATTGCCTCCAAACCACGTCTGCTCTGCAAGGAGCCCTCGGGCTACGCAGGGAGTAAGTTATTCTGCAGCGTGCTTATGAGGATCTCCTTAAAAGCCAGGGAGTAAGTTCAAGAGAGAATATTTCAGAAAGAAGATCAGTCTGTTTGTCTGCAGCTGCAGAGGAATCCCGTACGCGTGGATGAAGTGGCACTGGGAAGCCAGCTAGTGGTGTGACGAGCACTGTGGGCATCCAGGCTCAAAACGGGAGTCAGTAGGTTCTGCAAATCCTTCTTTAGCATCTCCGCTAGTTCCCCCTTCCTACATTTTCCTTTTTTCTGAGGAGACTCGAGCCACCTTTTCTCCTCTTGAATCACCAGGGTCGGGAGGCCAGGAGCTCTTGCCCAGTGCGTGTGCACGGGAGTGGAGCTGGGCTGCGAGAGGGGAGCGACCGACCTTCCCAGCGGTGCCTCCGCTGGCACCCTTCCCAACCGGAGCGATGCGGCAGCTGATGGGATCTCACTCTGGCAACCAGCTCTGATGCTGCCACCAGAGACGTCTTTATTGAGGCAAGCGAGAGCAGCAGATGGTCTCTCAGCCAGCATCTCCATAAATGTGAGTGGTTGCAGCTATAAAAGCAAACTGCTATAAAGGGATGTTGCTAAGCTTTCCTTCCAGCATTATTGCTCGGCTTTCCTCATGAGGCATGGTGACCCTCTTCCAAAGAAAGGGCATAAATCATCAGTTGTTTTTTTCTCTAATTTCTGGATGTGGTGAGTACTGCGTAATAAATTATACTGCTCACTGTAGAAGAAAATTCAGATGCAGCTCTGCCAGCCTTGAATCCCTGTGTCACAGGTGATGGGAGGATTCAGTTAATCTACCTGGTATCATTCGCATCACCTGGGAGCACGTGTTGGTAAGTGCAGTGAGACGAGCCTGTAGGTCACTCCCCAGATGAGCAGGGGATTTAGGAAGCCAGAGCTGTCGGAACACAGAGATCCCAGGGCAGCTGAGCAGGTACCTGCCCCTCATTGCTCGGGGCTTGTCCACACAGGACTCTTAGGAAAGTTAAACTGAAGTAACTAAATCTAAAGTGGATTAAAGAGCATTAAAATTCTGCATAAAACCCTCATTCAGAATTAAAGTGGCCTTAATTCAGTTTAATTTACTCCCAAATGCTACTAAATAAGGCCATTTAAATTGTCTTTAATTAACATAAGTGGTCCCATATAGGCATTTATAAATGAGGTTTAATTAGCCCATTTTTAAGAGCGAGTTAGCTGCCTTGAGCTTCCCTAAGTAGGCAAGCCAGGTCCACGGCCACTTTGCTGACAAGGCTCCTGATTGAGGCTGGTTAGCAATAGTTTTGTAGCGTTGGCATCTCTTCCCACGGAGCTGGCACGGGGCCAGCTTCTTCCCCGCCAGCAGATAATAAGATCCTTGAATACCACCTATTTTGACTGCGTTAAATGTATGAGTGGGAGATGAAAGGCTTTGCCAGAGGACGAGCTCTTCCTTTAAAATCTGGGACATGGGAGTGGTAATCCCTAGAAAAATCCCTAGAAAAATGTGATGTCAGGATTTTATGAGACTTGTTCATGAGCAAGGAACCAGACTGGAGGAAAGCTTACGCTGAGTCAGCAGAAACCTGGAAGGAGATGGAGGACTGGGAGGGACTGAGCCCATCCCTGGGACAGGGCTCCTACTACCCCGCTGTCAGCGCTGCCCCCAGACGCTTTTGTTCCTTTTCACTCACTGGGAGCCCCGGGACAGACAGAACCCTTCGGCAGCGTGAGACGCTGCTGGCTGCCCTCAACACCCAGCCCGGCACAGTTGGGCACATCCCATGGTCTGGCCTCGCCTGCCCGCTGCCCTCCCCCTCGCTCTGACAAGTTCCTCCTCAGGAAAGGCCCCGTGCACGCGCCCGCTGCGGAGGGGATTTCCACCGCCTTCCTGTGGGGCAGATCCCTCGCAGCTGGACGGCGGCACCAGCACCGCTCACGGCCCAGCAGTGCCGGCGGACGGACCGTCCCGCGGCGGGAAGGGGACGATGCAGCCCCGCCGAGCCGCCGCACCAAGCCCCCCCCGGGTGCCTCAGACCAGGGACCCGGGACTGTGTCGCCCCCACACCCCGTCCAACCCCCTGGCCCGACAGAAAGTCAGAGACGAGGGCCTGAGCTCTGGTGCGCAGCGCCGAAGGTCAGCGGTGCAGGGGGCCGTTCGCTGGGGTCTGGACGTGGAAGCAGAGCGTGCGAGCTGGAAAGCGAAACGCGGTGGAGGTGCTCAGCACCCCTTGTGCAATCCATGAAATGGTTATTGGCATGTCTCTGGCAGACTTGGTGCTATTTAGGCTCCTCTGAATAGGGCTGCCTTCCCTCCTCCCAGCCCGATGCCCCGTTCTGCAGCTCCTCTGGCATTCCCCACTCCAGGGCAACTCGTGGCTCCACGCTCCAGGCCAGTGGGCTGCTGCGATCACAGTTACTGTTCCCCGGGCAGTGATGGCGCCGGGTGAGCAGAGGGACAGAGACCTCGGGGCGTTGGGAGGAAGCAGGACGCGGCTGGTTCTTGAAGCCACGGCGGAGGCGGCAGCAGCCACACAGCGTGAGGCCGGGGGACAGCGGAGCAGAGGCGTGACTGTCCCCAAAGACACTCCAGGCACAAGGAATTTAACCGCAGTACCTCCGTGCTGCGTAGTGCAACGGGTCAATACACTTTCACATCACGCCAGTTAAGTGAGAGCCGGGTTCTGCCTTTGGACCGAGAAGCCGTAGGAGCCTTTCTCAGCAGCAGAGGAGGCGGCACTGTGGGACAGCTCTGCTCTTGCAGCCCCTCTCCCTGTCCAGGGGACCCTTCCTGTGCCTCAGGGCAGAAGCAGTCTCCTGCCTTGTAGTGACAGGCCTGGGTGCATCCCTGGTCCTGCAGAGGCTTTGTTCTGGAACTCTTCAGATCCTCGGAAGCTGCAGCCTCCACAACAGCCCTTGCAATGCCAAACAGCTGAAGCACTTTCTCTTCAAAGCAGTTTGCCAATGTGAAAGAGTTAAAAAAAAAAAATCAAAAGTAACCAGTGGAAGTTTTGGGGTGTGGCCAGCCTGTGACCCCTTCTGAGTTTTAGGGTGGAAAAGCCAACAGCCCCTCTCTCTATCCTGGCTTCTCTCTTCACCAAATCAAACCAGGCAGCACACAGTTGCTGTCACTGCTTTGCATAAATCAGAAGATCCAGCTTTGTAGCTCTTACTTGGAGTACTTCCTATAAAAAGCACATCTGTGGCCATACTTTTTGGTGCAATAGACTTTAGCCTGGAAGCAAAAGCACACAAACAATGCTAAATTCATGCTGACTGGAGTAGATTCCAAGGGAAAGAAGAGTTGGGAAAGCACCTACTTAAGTACTGACTAAGGATATTATCTCTGATCTGAATCTAGCCTCTGTGTGTGTGTTACTGTTGAGTACACAGTGCGGTTTCAGACACGGCCAGAGACAAGAAAAAATGATTGTTTCAGGGTAACCACAAGGAAGATAAATGCAAATGTATTCCTGTAACTGGGAGAGTTCCCTTGCTCTTAAGCCGGGCTCTAGTACATGGCCTCAGGGAAGCAAATTTGCAACTACCTTCATTAAATTGTTTAGGAATGATTAATCAGAAGTCAGAGACGTAAAATTTCTGCACATTGTGAAATGTTAGTTCAATTCCTGCAGTTACGTACTGTCTGCAGGGGTGGCTTTAGCGAGTAGTCAGGGGACAGGTCCCGGTGGCTGACACATGCTTCCTATCGGCTCTTATCTCCTCCGAAAGCCCGGGCTGATAAAGCCTCCGCCGGCTGAATCACAGCCACCTGCATCACGTCAGGATCAAAGTGGTGCAAGAGACGGTGTGTCAGAGAGTCCGGCCTCCCGCCCGGTGCACGCCCGGCGTGTGGCCAGTGCAGGCACCCTCGGGGCTGGTCGCCGCCGGCGCAGGAGGGGTCCCGACGGTGGGAGACGCTGCCAGCGCCCCGACAGCGCTCTGCCGTGTCCACCCCTCCGGTGACTTCAGTGTCACCGTGGGCTGTGTCCAAGCACCGGCTGCTGGAAGTGCAGCTCATCCAGAACGTAAAAATACCCAGAGCACCTCTGCCGATGCACCCGGAGCTTGTGGCTGTGCATTCACCTTCTGCCTGAAGCTGCCTACAGCTTAGGCTTGGCTTAAACGGCAGCGGTGCCTCCTCAGCGACTCCTCGGGGACTGCAGAACTGTCCTTGCACCTGACACAGCCCTGTTCTCTGTCCTGTTTCCCTCCTTTTCCAGTTTCAGCTCATGGGTGGCCTCTGCTTTCCAACCGGGTGCTGGGGCTGGAGCGATGTTTCCCTGACGCCTCTTAGGCCAAAGCCTGGTCTTACCGCGGTGAGGGGCAGCAGGCTGGCACCGCCTTACGCCCGTACGGCTCAGCAGAGGCCTTGTCCCCTGGGGAGCACCGGGCGCCCGATGTGGAGCTCTGGGACCCAATTGCCATTTGACATCCAGCTCTGATGGTGGGAGGGGAGTAAAAAACGGCCAGAACTGGAGTTTTCATGTTTTTAACCTCAGCGAAACAGCAGCCAAGGACAAGCTGGAAAACCCTGTGAGGAACCAGCTTCTGTGCGGCATCAGCCCCTTGGCCCCAGCTTGGGCCACCGGCCCCAGCGCGGGGCTCGCCGGGCCGAGGGGCCGCGGCGGGGAGCAGGGGCCGGCCCCGGGGAGCACAAGGGCCCGTTCCGGTACCGGGGCCGCTGCTCGGGGCAGAGCTGCACAGAGCCCAGGCGGCTGCAGCGGGGCCCGGCTGCCTCTGCCGGGGTCACCCCGCGACGAGGCACCGGCGGGAACCGACGGCGCGGCCGAGCCCCGGGGAGCCGCAGGCCCGGCGGCAGAGCCCGAGGCGAGGCCGCTCGCCGGGGCCGGGCCGGGCCGCGCCGCCTCCCCAGCCCCGGGGCCGCGGCCGGGCGGGGCGCGGGGCGGACCGGGAAGCGGCCGCCGCTCCGCCCCCGCCCGCTCTGTCCTTCCGCGTTGGCGCGGCGCTGCCCGGGCCCCGGTATAAAGCGGCGGCCGCCGCCCGGCCCGGCCCGGCCCCATGGCGACGCGGCGGCGGCCCCTCGGCGACAGCCCGGTAAGCGCGGGCGGGGGGCGGCTTGGGGGCGGGGGGCCCGGCCTGACCCGGCCCGCCGCGGCCTGGCCCTGGCGGGGCCCCGTAGAGGCCGGGCCCGGGGCGGCGGCCGGGCCCGCTGCTAACGCCCGTCTCGGCCCGCAGGTCCGGGGCGCGAGCGGAGGCCCGGAGACCCCCGCGGGGAGCCGTGAGCGCGGGCAGCGGCCCCGCCGCGCCGGGCGGGCCTGAGGCGCTGCCGGAGGCGCTGGCGGCCGCGTCCCGGCCCGCGGGGAGGATGAACGCGGAGCCGCCCCGGGAGGCGGCCGGCCCCGGGCGGGAGCCCTGCGGCGGCGCCGAGATGCAGCTGAAGGTGGATTTCTTCCGCAAGCTGGGCTACTCCTCGGAGGAGATCCACGTCGTGCTGCAGAAGCTCGGCCTGAACGCCGACACCAACACGGTGCTGGGGGAGCTGGTGAAGCACGGCCCGGCCGAGCGGGAGGGCGCCGAGGCCCCGCCGGAGGCCAAGGAGGCCCCGCTGGTCCCGCGGGGGGGGGCGGCGAACAAGCCCCCCGCGCCCACGCCAGCCCCGGAGGAGCCGGAGAGCGAGAACCTGAAGCCCATCGTCATCGATGGCAGCAACGTGGCCATGAGGTGCGCGGGGGGCTCGGGGCGGGTTGGCCGTGGGGGCCCTGCGGGAGCTCTGGCCGGGAGCTCGGAGCCCCACAAACCCGGGGGGGTTCTCTCCGCCAGCAGCTACCGCTGGGTGCCCGGGTAGTGGCTGGTAATATTTTCCAAGGCACCTCACCAGCCTGCGCCGCTCTCACGAGGGCGAGTGTCGCGTTCGCACGCACGGTCGGGCCTCTCCCGCCCCTGCTCTCTGCCAGCCCTCGCCAGCGGGCGCGGGGCTCTGCCAGGAGCGGGCACCCTTCCTGCGAAATCCAGACGCTTCCCCCCCCTCCTGAGCTCGGAGGCGGCTAACTGAAGGTACACTGTCCTCTTACCTAATGGCTTCATGTGAGTCTCTGCAGCAGGAAGTTGCTCAATAAATAATTACAGGTTTAATTAGAGAACACTCTGTAATACGGAGCCATCTCCTGCACTGGAGACCGGTCTCCAAATTGTGACTTGTATTCTGGTTAAATTTCCATCCAGTGTAGAGAGCGGATGAGGCGTCGAAGGGGCACTCGGGCCCCACGTGTCACCGAGGCGGGGCTGCCCCTCGCCCTCGCACCGGGTGCTGGTGGCGCAGGCGCTGCCGAAGCCGCTTGGGTGGCAGCAGTGACCTGGGGGTGCAGGAGCCCTCGTATCCATGGAGCACCCAGGAGCTCTGGGTTGGGTATTTATTGCCTTGATGTCCCTGCTTTCACCTCGGCTTGTGGCCCCACGATGGCGAGCGTGGCCTGCCCGCCCCCCCGCCCCGCTGCTGCCCTCCCCACCCCTCCGCAGCGGGGTCTGGGCTCTGTGAGGTTAATGCACCAGATTTCTGGTTCGGGCTCAGTCGTGGCAGTCTGAAAGCAAGCTTCCTTCACTGCCCTTCAGCTTAAGGGGGCTCGGAGGGTCTGTTTGTATACACAGACTTTATTACAAAAACTAAACCTGGCTGCAGCCAGAGCTGCTGCCTGCGCTCCTGCAGGCTTTGTCTGAGGGGAGAGCACTGCGTGGAGATTTGTTTCCAGGTGTAGAGTTTTCTAAGCTGTGGCTGACAGTTCTGAGAACAGGGCAGTTCTGAGAAAAGATGGGGTACAGTCTGCTGGGCGGCCTGCGAGCAGCCTGCGAGTCCCGGGGCAACCAGGGAATTCTGATGGTGATTGAGCGGGGCCAGTGACCTCGGTGTCTGCAGGGGGGCACAGCCCCGGTCCCGGGGCTCTTCAGCGGCTGTGCAGTCACTTGAGGAAAATGGCCCATTGTGAGCCCTGAGCTGATAAGTGTGACTCTTGCAGTGAAGTTTACCTTAGATAAGTGCTCAGGCTTAAACAGCAGAATTGGTTGGGGCTTTTGAATGAGGAGCCTCTTACCCATGGAAGTGATCCCAAAAAGTGCAGGAGGGATCACAGCAAATGTGACTCAGGGCAGGCCAGGCGGTAATAGCGCTGCCAATAGGACAGAGTTTGACATGAGAAAAGCAGTTTGGCTTTTTTAAGCAATTTGCTAGAAGGGGAATTCCATTCTGAAACTTCCTGTATTGATGGTGTGATGTTCCCTGCTGATTCATTTGCAGTGTGTACAGCGGCCTCCCTGAGCAGCTCTTGACAAACATATGCAAATCATAGTGGAAATTAGCTTTTACTTCCTTCTAAGGGAATTTTTTCTTGGCTGCTGCCAAATCAGATCAGCCCAAATAGCTACCCTCTGTAGATTTGAGATTGGTAGCAGGGACTCAAAAACAAGACAAAAAAATCTCTGCTTTTCTCATTTATCTCTAAAAGATTATAGTAAGCTGTGTCTGGCTGTCTATAGCAAAACCAGTCTGATACTGGGGAAGAATTTTAGAGCATCTTTCTTCTGATTGTTAATATCAGCCTTTCTGTAATTTAGGATTCTTAACGCAGGTACGCTGGGTGTCTCTCTAGGTGTTAGTTTTGTTGCTAAATGTATAGTTTTAGAATAAATATTTTGGTACAACTCTTCAGTTTTCTTAATAGCTTCAGAGAAGGGCGAGGATGGGAGGAGAAGTAAAGCTTCTTTCTAGTGGTGCTACAGAAATAGTGCTGCTTAAAACCTCTGCTGGGATGTAAGCTCTTCACTAATTACTTCATGGAGGAGTTGGCTGGCAGGCTAAGTGGTGGTCAGAGCTGAAGTGTCATTCAAGTGTAGATGGGAAGAGTAAGACTTGGGGCAGGGGTAGTACCCAGGTGGGGAAAATCTCACTGAATTATGAGACCAGTTATCTCCAGTATAGTACCTGTTACCGGAGTGTTGTCATGAAGCGCAGGCTGCTGAGATCCTCAGAATGGCAAGTCGGGCTGTGATGCAGAAATGTTGAAATCCTGCCAGAACAATTATCAACAGAAGAGCTGATTACACTGTAAATACTGGCACTTGTAAAACAGGAGTGGTAGTTTCCTCTTAGAAGTTCTGGAAACTTATTGATATGACCTAATAAAGAATTAAGAAGCAGCTTTTTGTGCGGGTACGCAGCTTCTGCTGTTGTCAAGCTTTGTTCTCAAACTGCCAAGTGCTGTTCAGAGGTTTGGCACTGACCCTGTTAACAGGAGATGGGGCTGTTTTGTGCAAATAGTGCATTTGTAACTGACTTTTTGGGCCATAATACCACAAAGAAGCATTTTCCTCAGTGCTGATGTCCTTGAGGTAAGAGTGCATAAAATGTCTTGTTTTTCTTAAGCTATCAGAATAACTTCACAAGCAGAACACCTCGTGAGGGCACAGTTTACGCTGGCAGAGGTTGGCCGCTGGCACTAGCTGGCAGAATAGGACGAAGGGTGTTCAAGATCACATTGTACTCAGGGCTAAAAATAAAGACCTGGAGTCCAGAGTTGAAGCAAAGGCTTTGTTGGGAGCAGCTGCAACAGTTACAGCTGCTTTCTCCCTTGAGGGGAGGATTTGGGTGTTCACTGGTATGCGGAGGTGCTAAAAGCAACAGTCATTCTGTGAAGATCTTGGTGCCCAGCGACCAATACTGACTGTGCTGCTCTTAACACTTCTCCCCTGAAGGTTGCCTGCATTGCTGGATCCATTTGCTTAGTGTATTGCCTGACTAGTCTGTGCATAACCTGAATATTGAAATCCTTAATTTTCTTCGATGCAGCCATGGAAATAAAGAAGTGTTCTCCTGCCGGGGTATCCTTCTGGCTGTCCAGTGGTTTTGGGACAGGGGACACAAGGACATTACAGTCTTTGTGCCATCTTGGAGGAAGGAGCAGCCACGACCAGATGTACTTATAACAGGTGTGGAAATATGAAAACCAAAAGTAGCTTTTCAGGCTTACTGCTTTGTCACTTAATGAGCTTGCAAAGTCTGGCTAGTTCAGTAATTAACTTATGAATGGAAGATCTGAGCAGTAGGAGATCCAGTAAGCTGAGCTGACCAGTGAGAATTAGTCATTAATGTTTCCCCTAAGCAAGTTCTTGCCTGGATCAGTTGGAATAAGCCAGAAAACACAGAATGTAATACTGCTGTGCTTCCTAACTTGCTGTCTTTTAGTACTTGAATTTTTTCCTCTTTCAGGGACACACCTTCGTGCTATGTATTTGACACTGTAGACTGTACAGAATTTCTACGTGCTAAAAGTTAAAGCTTGATGGGAATTTAGTCAGAATTATTCAAATTGAGGGGAGTTTGCTCTGAACTTGCAAACAGCTGAGATTTCTAAGTAACTCAACCCAGAAATCTATGCATGGAGCATGGCACTATGAAAGATACTCCCTGCCAGTCTTAAATGCAAGTTGTGCTTTTGATGCAGAGGATGATGTGGATGGGACTTGCTGTGTTACTGCAGGCTCTGTGGGGTGCTGAGTGCTCTCGGGTGCCCCGTGGGCACTGGGGCTGGGGATCCACCTCTGACAGCCTGGAGGATGGTGTAAGAGATGAGAATACAGCCTGGGCTGTGGAGAGATGAAACCACTTTATGTGAACTCTGTCGTTTATTTATAATGTTACTTTATTTGTGCAAAAAGGCCTTTGGGCTGTGTGAGTGTGTTCACAGTTGTGTTTGTTCTAGACCAGTACATTCTCCGTGACCTTGAAAAGAAGAAAATTCTGGTCTTCACTCCTTCCAGGCGGGTTGGAGGCAAGCGTGTTGTCTGTTATGATGATCGATTCATTGTGAAACTGGCACATGAGTCGGATGGCATTGTGGTTTCTAACGATACTTATCGGGACCTGCAGAATGAGCGTCCTGAGTGGAAGAAATTCATCGAGGAGCGCCTGCTGATGTATTCCTTTGTTAACGACAAGTATGTTCCCATTCTTCCTTTGCTTTTAAAAAAGATCAGTGTGAGCATGCTGTCTTGTTTTGATGAAGCAATAGCAAGTGATGTGTGAAAAGAGCAAAATGCTGGTATGGAATGAAAAAAGAAAAACCTGTAGAGATTTTTTTTTTTTGTAGAAGAAAGTGTGGTGGGAAGAACTGCCCAGCTGTGGTGAGGTACGAAGGCATAAGGAATTGGAGTCTCCTCAGTAGCTGTTCATGGCTTGGAGCGAGGAGCTCTGCTGTAGTGGAGCTCCTAGGAGAGCTCCAGGGCTCGATTTCCTCACAGGACAATCATTAGCAGGCCCAGCAGCAAGTACTAGTTCTGGTCAGCAGCAGAGCACAAAACCTCTCCTGTGCCCGAAGTGAAGCGTTTTGTGGCGGCCTTTACCAGGTGGCGGGAGGGTTATCTCTGTGCTCAAGGGGGATCTCTGCACTTTTTGGGGCTCAGGTAGCTTTTAATCTTCAATGAAATGGGAGACTGCAAGAAGAAATGAAACCCTGACTCAAAGTGAACTGCTCCTGATGGAGGCTTATTTTTCTTTAGGTTTATGCCTCCAGATGATCCCTTAGGGCGGCATGGCCCCAGCCTGGATAACTTTCTCAGAAAGAAGCCTGTGGTGCCAGAACACAAGAAACAGCAGTGCCCTTACGGTAAGACCTGCCTTCTGAACGTGAAGACCGAGGTGTCTGTGCAAGTGTAATTCATATATTTAGTAAAATTCAGCTGGTCATTCCAGGCTCATCCCATGCTCTGCTTTTCCTTGCAGGGAAGAAATGCACTTATGGAATTAAGTGTAAATTCTACCACCCCGAAAGGATCAATCAGCCCCAGCGCTCGTTAGCTGATGAACTCCGAGCCAATGCAAGGTTGTCTCCTACCAGAAGTACCAGTGCCAAGGAGGAGAAAAAGGGCAAAAGAGGTTCCCAGGCAGAGCTCTTGTGCTCTGTGCCCACAGAGAGTGATAAAAGCTCTTTGCAGAAGGTCTCTGCGGAGAGGAAAAGCTTGACACACAAAGCAAAGCCCAGCGATGTTGCGCTTCAGGTCAAAGGCTGTGTGTCAGGCGCTGTCCTGCCCAACAGCGGGAGCCACAGGCCCTCAGACAGGTACCAGCAGCCTCACATGGACTCTCTGTCTTACATCTCTCAGGAGCACCTCGACTCGGGCATCGGGTCTCTGGAGAACCAGCTGTCTGACATGTGGCCTTACAGATCTGCCGGTCACTGTGACCATTCCCATGCTGACCCGGTGGCCGTCTGCACCTGTGGCAGGCAGAGACCCGTCTACCCACATTCTCCCAGCTTAGAGCAAAATGGTCTGGTCTCTTACAAGCATGGTTCCCACAAATCTTCTTCCTCCGGTGCTAGCTTCTTGCAGTATAGCCCCGAGATGTCTCACTCAGGACCACCTCACTCTTTCTCAGGCTACGGAGTGCCTGTGCACCCCGCTAGCGCCGGGCAGTACAGTCTGCCCAGTGACTACGGTGCCCCTGCGCCCCATTCCCGCGACTACTGGTCAGAGCCGTACCCGGTGCCGCCCCAGGTGCGATCTGCCAGCGCACGGGACCCGCGTTCAGTGCCCAGAGCCCCGGGGCCTGCCTACGCCGACTCCTGCCAGTGGGCTCTCTCCGACCAGTTTGCGGAGGAGCGGGCCAGCGTGCACGTCAAGCTGTGTGGCATATTCCACCCCCATTTAGTCGATGCTGTGATGAGCCGTTTCCCTCGGCTTCTGGACCCCCAGAGGCTAGCTGCAGAGATTCTGACGTACAAGTCTCAGAACCCTGGGGTCTGAGGCGGGTGCGAGGGCGGCCGGGTGTGGGAGAGGCGCGGTGTTTGCACCATAGATGCCTTCTGAGGGCTCCTCCTTATTCCTTGGAAATACCAGGCTCCGGCTGGAGGCTGGATACCAGATATGGTGGGCTCGCAGCAAATTCTGGTCTAGACATGTGTCCCTCGGAGAGGTGAGAGCACCCTGGGGTCCCCTCTGCCCCAGAGGCTGTTGAAGAGGTTCCGGGTGCTGAACAGAAGAGGCTGCAGCTTCGGAGCAGGATTTTTCCTTTGGGCTTGTGTGGTGAGTCAGGCACACCCTAAACTCCTGCAGTTGTTGAGAACCAAACGTGACCTTACTCCCCTCATTCGACTGTTTTGAGATGGCTTAGTGTGTTACCAGGCGTGTGGCGGGGGGACTCTGGGGGGCTTGGGGAAGAGCAGGGGGAGCTGCCTCTGCAGTGGCGTGAGGCTTGTTTGTGAAGACTGAAGTGCATTGTCAGGGCTGTTCCTAGCTCTTAACTAGGCCTCTTTGCTAAACCCTGCCATGCAGATCTGTGGAAAACATCAGATTATAGATCTAGTACAAAGCTAGGGTTAGCTGACTTCAGTTTGGTTTTATTGGTGCACTTCTGTAACGATGCTTGCCATACCCCTCCCGCTTAAGCTCCCCCTCCTGAGATGGTCATTCTCCAGTCCGTACCACAAGTGCTTAGCCAGCTGCTCAGCTCCCAGAGATAAGAGGAGCTAGGGGTGCAGTCCTGTCCTGGGATGAGGCCTGATGCTGCTCCCAAGCTACGTGCGAGTTGTGTTTGGAAAATGCTGTTGTTGGAGCGTGTGGGTGCCGCTCTCGATGGGCTCCAAAGCACTGCCCCTGCCTGGTGACTGTCTTGGGTGTCTCTGCACAGCGCTGCCCAGGAGGACTTAGGATGTTGTTTGTGCCTTTTGTTTTCCAACAGCAATAGCTCTGAGCATTCAGTAAAACAGCTGCAGTCCTGTCTGGACTGCTGCCAGTACTGTTCCTGAGGAATCCTTAATATTTTTCTCTGTAAAGCTGTTGCTTCATCTTCTTTACTAATGTTTCCCTGTCCCCTTCAGCTTCCTCAGACTATAGCAGCATCCAAAAATGTAGAGTAAGACTTACTTGGCAAGACTGTTCCCCTTTTCCCTCTTACTCAGTAAGATGTTTTTTACTGTAGATACTGTAACAGATTTTAAATATGCAAAACCAATTGCTGTAGTAATTGGTTCTGGTCCTGGAATTTCATTGTGCTCAGGACACAAAGGTGTTTCTTGCACTTGCAGGCCAGAAGCAGTTGATTTGTTGATACACATTGTATCTGTGTTTTTCGTTATGTTTTTTTAAATATGTCCATCTTGTGGTTAAACCAAGGTTGTTGAGTGGCAACTTATGAAGGGGAGCGTGGAACACAGCTGTCGGAGAACCCTCCTCAGGAAGGGTTTTGTCTGTTGCTGTTCTTCCCTCTGACTGTCCAAGGAGTGACTTGCCCAGACTGGCACCATGTGCCATGAAAACCACAGGGACACAGAAACCTGTATCCTGGTTAATTATGATACATTACAAATTAGTAATGTTTCATGTTAGTAAGCAAAATGCTTCTTAATTTTAAGTAACCTGATACTTTGCATATTTGTAAATTACAGGAAAAATGGTTTTTAATGTTATTGTCCAGCAACTTGCTGCTTGATGCTGTTTTTAATTAGTACTATTCTTGACTCAGCCATTGTGTTACTTGGCGTGGTGTGTTTTGTTTTTCTGGTGGAAGGCTGATATATGCTGCTTCTCTTGCAATCAGAAGATTAACATTTTATACTCACAAGCTGACATTTTACTGAACTTTCTGTATTATTATGCAGTGTATAGTTTATGTACTGAATGGAGGCAGCCGTGTGAAAGCCATGGCAAAGTAAGAACTTGTGTTACATAAATAAAAACTACTGAGTTGAATTATTTGGTCACTGGTGGCATTTTGGAAGACCATTCCACATTTTGGCTGGCTTTCCAGGAAGGTCAGAAATGATCCTTCCTCCCTGGGGTTCCCTGACAACCTTCGATCTCTGTACGCAGTCTGATGGCTGGATATCGATGGGCTTGTTAATTGGTGCGGTGTGACAGGTCAAAAAAATCAAATTGCTCCGAACTGCTGTAGCAGATAATAGCGTGTCCAGTGTGTGTTCAGCATTGCAGCAGCCCCGCGGTGGTGGATGGGCGGGTGCAGGACAGCACACTCGGAGCTGCTGCGGGGTAAACAGCGCGGGCTGTGCTTCGGTTTTATGGGCAGTCTGAAAATAAATACGTGCTTTATCCAGTTTGTGTAGCACATCTGTGTCAGATGATGATACAATAATTAACTGTAACATGTCAAGACTTTGCTCTAAAGTTTTGTTATGAACTGGGAAGGGAGTGCAGCAGGAATGCCAGTGCTCGTGTTTCTGTGTGAGTCTCCCCTCCGACCTGCTGTGCTGCAGCACAGCATGTTCTTATCTGACTTGTTAAATAACTTTATAGTCTTTATTCAGATTAATACAGGGCAATGACTGTTTCTAGTTAATGAAAAACAAGGAAATTGGGTGCTCCTGGAAACAGTGCTGTGTTTCAAAAACCAATCTGAAACCTCACAGTCTGGAAGGTCGCTTCCTGGCTGGGGGAGAGGAGCCCTCCCGAGGGGCCGTCCGAAGGGACGGCGAAAGCTCCTGTGGCTCCCTGCGTGGGGACGGGTGGCTCAGACCTGTTAACCAGGTGAAGAGTTTTCTGCTGTTTGTAGTGGGGTCTGTGGTTGAAAAATGCTGCAGGATTTTAAGGCTGGTCTTCCTGTAGGATACCTTAATAGATCGTTTTAGTTTTGTAGGTGTGAGGGGGAATGTTTATTTTCACTTCTCTTACAGCTGGACTGGTACAACGAAGGAACCAGTGCAGGAGGATGGAGGTTTGTTACCGTAAGCAGGACAGAGAGAGCTGGTGGCCACTTCAGTTATGATGTTAAGGGCCCTTTTCTATTGCAGTGACAGTGCTGGTGCCCCATGGAGCAATTTGGGAGAGTCAGACACAAATCTGCTTAAAATGATTCCCACCAAGTGCCACCCAGGAAGCGCAGCCGCGATCCCGCTGCTGTCCCTCTGAACTCCCATTCTCTCACACAAGGATTCTGCGTGAGTGATCCTGCACCTCCCAGTGCAGCCTGTTCCCGTGTACCTGCCACCTTCTCGTGGGCCCGTTCCCCTCGGGAAGCGTGGGGGATGCTGCTCAGAACTGTGGCTCCAGCCTGTTGTTCCCGCTGTGCAGTTGTCCCAGTTGTCAGCGCGGAGCCGGAGCAGCTGCCTACCCCCACGCCGCCGGGGCCGCTCGCTCTGCTGCTGTTGTAGAACTTTCAAGACGCTTCCTGTGGCTCACCGCTTCCTCGGGGCACATCGATGGGGAGGACCTGTGGTGACTGCTGGGCGCTTGCCTTGTGCTCCTTACCCATCTGAAATGGTTCGACCTTGTTAGCTTAGAGATCTGTTAACGTGAGGGAGGTCACATGCAGGCACCCTGATGAAGGCTTCCTGCACCTGAGCGGGGCTGCCCTGCCTCCGTCCTGTTGTGCTGAGCCCTGCAGGGGCTGGATCCCCCCCAGCAGCTTTTCATTACCCCGTCAGGGTGAGGAATTGCTGCTGTTCCCTTTGAAAGGGGGAGCCCCGGGGCTGAGCTGGAGAAGAGGGTGCAGGAGGCTCCTGAAAAGTGTCGGGGCACAACCATGGGCAAGAGCAGGGGAATGGCTGAGGTGACCCAGGGCTGTTCCCGTGGGACAGTGGGGCCAGCGGGACCCAGCTGAGCAGCCGGTGAGCCCGTCCTTCACCAGCGCTTCCTTCTGAATCAAGCGTGCCCACCCTCACCCTCCTTCTCCCTTGTTGTGTTCCTTCCTGCTCGAGGCAGGTGCCCGCTCTCAGCGTGAGGCCGTTGCTGTGGCCGCGTCCTCCCCAAAGTGCACGGCGGTGTAAAGGGAACCCGGGAGGGAGGGGTTGGGGCAGGAAAAACTTAGGTGTGAAGGTGAGGAGAGGAAGTGAGGGGGCTTGTAAAGAGGAGTGGGGGGTCCACTAGTGTGTTTTGGGGTAAGAAGAAGAGTCTCCATTTGTGCTAGAAATAGATGGAAAAGGTAATTAAATATCATCAAAGGAAAGGCTTTGCTCCCACTGCACAATGAAAGGATGAACGGGCAGGGGAAGAGCCTCCTCCAGAAGTCAGTGCTGCAGGATATCTTGACTTCGTTTCTTTTAAAATCAATACTCAGAAGAGGGAAGGAAGAAATGGGCAGCTGTGCTGTGGCAGAGGTCAGGCTGGGGTTGCTGGATTCTCATCTCTCTTCCCCTGGGCCGGGCGGTGACCCAGGAAGGACCCTGGGGGGTGGACGCAGCCCCCCAGCCCAGGGGGATCAGGCTGTGGGGGTCTGCGGGGCCCCAGCCCCCTCCCCGGCATTTGCTCGCCTCTCCCCTGCACCAGCCTCGTGCCCCTCTTCCTTGCTGAACTCTGGTTTGAACCCAGCTAGGTCCCTCCCATCGGGGGATTTCCAGGATGTGGCTAGCTCGGCTCGAACATTTTAAGGCATTTCCAGAGGCAGAAATCTGACCCAAGGCTCCTGAAGGGGCCGTGGGAAAGGGGCTGTGATGCAATGGAAGCGCGTGTGTGTGGGGGCCGCAGCGATACCCCGTCTGGGGCAGGCCACTCGCCAGGGAAGCAGGTTCAGCATCAAACCGCTGGTTTTACCTGACCCCGAGGCTGCGGGGCTGTTCCTCCCTGCGGATGGGACGAGGGGTCGTGAGCACAGCAGTGGCTCTGCCCTGGGCGTTTGAGGCAGTGTGGGGCACAGTCCTGCTGTAAGACAGAGATGCAGGAAGCGAGTAACTGCAGATCAAATGTTGCACCAAAGCGAACAGAGAAGTGCAGGAGCTGGGGAGGGTCTGGGTTGTGCTGGGGGACAGGAAAGTGGGCAGGGGCTGGAAGGCTGGTGCTGTGCTGGGATGGCCGTGCTGCCTGTGCCAGTACTGCCAGGGCTCACCCTCCAGCCACCCATTTTTCAGCTTGCCTCTCACCAGCCTCTGTGGGTGCCTTGGGTTTGGGCCTGTAATAGCCCTAAGGCCAGGCTTTGCTGGCTGGGAAGTTTTCCCTTAAGGAGCTGCAGGAGGGCAGCACAAGCGCCCTCTCGCTGCCCCAGTTTCTCCTTAAGCAGACTGCCCGGAGCAAAGCTCAGCCCCGGGGTGCAGCAGTTGGGGGTGCAGCAGCCAGCTGGGCCTCCTGGCAAAACCAGGGCTGAGCAGCAGCGCTGAGCTCCCCCAGGCCTCCCCCTGCCTTGCACAAGTGTTTTGCAGTAAATACAGCGTCTGGTTGAGCAATAGGTCAGGAGGATTCGCATGGCACGTTGGCCCCGGGGAAAGGTTTCAGCAGGCTGGAGGCAGCTGTTGCCTCACTCCCTGGGAGCTGCGGTGGGGGCTGAGCTGGTGAGTGTGGCTGATGCTGCTTCATCTCCCCCTCCACCTCCTAAACCCCGTCCCCAGCAGTCGCTCTCGGAGCAGGGCTGGCGGGGGCTTTGCCTCAGGAGCGCTGACCCACAGCCGCAGCAGGGCCGGACCTCGTTGCAGAGTGGCTGCCTGGTGTGGCCGGTGCTGCTGCGATTCCTGCGGCCCTTGGCCCTGCCCCTGGCCCCATCCCTGCAGCGGGGCCGAGGCTGCGCTCGGGGCTGCGGGGACGTTCCCTGGTGAGGGTGGCTGTTCCGCAGCACTGCGGGGTTAGTGCCCAGGCACCATCGGACGAGTCTGCCTGGTGCTGGCAACAGAACCAGACTGAAAATATTCCCAGAAAAGCCTCTGTGCTGGAGGCCAGTGCTCAGATCTGCAGGGCCAGGAGGAGCCGGGACGCGGGCTCAGCCGTGTGCCACGGGCTCTCCCCGCTCACCCCCAGCCCAGAGCCAGCACCAGCTGCAGAGAAGGGGGGAGAAGTGGGAGTTCGCTCTGGTCTGCCCCAGAGGACGATGCCTGTGTGGTGGCTCAGCACAGCCCCCCTGCCTGGGAGCCAGTTCTAGGCCCAGACTTGTGCAGCACGTTGGTCCCTGCCTAACGCCCAGGCCAGGTGTACATGAGCAGTGCCCGCAGGCAGGGACAGCGGGACCCTGGTGCTGCTCGTGCCGGGGGGCGGATGCCCCTGGATTAGTGGCTGCCTCCTCCTGGGGGCAGCCACAGCCTCTGGAACAGGCCCCTTGCCAGTGAGCAGCTTCACCCCCCCCTTACCTGGTGCTCTTGGGCTGTGCCAGACACTTGCAGGGTCGCTGCTGCCAAGGGTGGAGGCAGCTGACAGTGGCACAGCGCGGTGCCAGGCCCGCGGGCGAGGGCTGTGCACATGGGGCTGGTGAGACTCGCTGGGAGTGGTGGGAACGGCCGGGAAAAGTGTTTGCCGAGCGGCTGGTTTGAGCCTTCGTGCAGGGCAGGATTAGCTCCCGGGAGGGAGGTGCCACTGCCACACGCTCCCATCAGCGTGGCGTCACTGGGGGTGGGCACCCGGCCCCTCTCATCTTGGACCAAGCACACACCGACAAGGGAACCGGCCGCCTGTGCTTCACAGCTGCAGCTGCAGGGAGAGCCCGTGGCAGGGTGGGAGCTGGATCAGGGTCCTGAGGCTGGACCAGGGCTTGGGCACAGGGCAGCCTTTTGCCCCCACACCTTGCTGGGGAGCCCAAGGCTGATCCTGCTGCATGTGGGGACTGGGGCTGAGCCAGATCTGCCCTCTCAGGGGTAGGTGGGAGGCTCAGCACCCTCCCCCAGCCACTTCCTCACCCTTGGCTGGGGCTGACTGACCCCGCCTGGCCCTTCAGAGGGGGCAGAGGTGGATTTCCTCAGGTGTGCCCCGAGCAGTCGGTGCCACAGTGGCACAGCATCCCCGGCTGAGCCCATCTCTGGGGCCAGGGACCCCTTGGCGACCCCAGGAGGAGCCGGTCCCCCCCGAGGGCTGTCGCAAGGAGTCGGCTGAGTGTTGCGACACGTGTGCGGAGCGGCTGACGGAGGGGCCTCATCTGGCCAACAAGGAAGTAAATGGGGCAGCACTTGGGTTTTGCAATCCGGCCGTGGCTCCAGTATCTCCAACTCGTGCAAGGTGACCAGGAGACCTTACCCCTCATTCCTGGAAGCTCCCAACAAGTTGCTGCAGATCAGGAAGATGCTCCTTGCTGGGCTCCACCGGAGACAACGTGCCCAGGGCACAGTCAGCCCCTGGGGGTGACCCCTGAGCTGCAGGGGCAGGGCCTGGCTGGCACCGAGGGATGGAATCACGCACAGGGACATGGAACACAAGCAGGACTGCGCCATCCTGGCCTGTGTCCTGCGGTGCCTGGGCAGGGCAGGACACGTGGCTCCGTCCCGTCTTGCCGACACCCCGCTGACACCCTCACTTACATTTTCTGCCTGTCACAGAGCCGCTGGCCCCAGGAGGCTGCCTGGGCACAGGGGTGGCTGCCAGGGTGAGAGATCACAGCTGGAGATCAGTGCCTGGTGATCCTCTCCAGCACCCAGCGTTACCTCTGCCAGAGGAAAGAAGGCACCAAGGAACCTCCTAAGGGTTACAAGACAAGAACAGCCACTGTGCCAAAGTGGAAGAATTCCAGCACAGTCCTCATAAAGCAGGAGGAGAATAAAAAGCACCAGGAGTCAAATTTTGGACTGAACAAGACATGAGAAGAGAGACAAACATGTAACTTTATTGTTTATGTACAAATGACAGAAATGTGTATTAAAAAGAGAATCCACCCCACCTCAAAGACAGCAAAGAGCAAGATGGCTTCGAGCTCCAGCCTTCCCTGCATCTAAAAGCACTGCGTAGATTTTAGGGGATGGTGTTTACAATTAATGTTAGAGAAAAGGGTTAACCCCCTTCTTCTCTGAGTAAGAATCAAAACGAGCTGTTCCACAAAATGAAGAACCTTCCACTCTACATGGATTAAAAGAAACCAAAAGTTGATTTGTTAACTATACACTTTGGTTTAAAAAAACAACAAAAACCCCCTCAAAACAAAAATAAAACTACAAAGCTAAGTATCAGCAACAGAAATAATCTAAGTCTTACAACATGGATGGGACATACCGAATCCTACCCCAGTTCCAGTGGAAAAAGAAACCCCTCTCCGTGGGTTTGCAGATGACAGGGGTGGCAGCAGCAAGATCAGCTGATTTTGGGAAGTTCCCGACTGAGGTGGAAGCACGGAGCAGTCAGGAATTCAGGACTACCACTACGACTACACCTTAGTCTTCCTGCAACTCAG
The DNA here is from genome assembly GCF_047716275.1 of Strix uralensis. NCBI lineage: Eukaryota > Metazoa > Chordata > Aves > Strigiformes > Strigidae > Strix > Strix uralensis. The sequence goes on from NC_133996.1 coordinate 8,050,635, forward strand.
GTGATTTAAAAATGATGCAAAGTACATGGTCCAAGATTTTCTGCCCCCATCTAAGTTCTTTAGTGAGCCACTCGCATCTGCAGACACTTGGCCAGAGCTGCCATCGTGCTCGTTCGTCGACTGGCATTTTTCTCAGTGGGGATTCATGGAGACCTAAATCCCAGGAGCATCAGCACTGATGAGTCTAGTAGTCCTGCAGAGAAAGCAAAGGACAGGCACATTAAGACCTTTCTGCCTTCAATTCTGCTTGCAGAGCTGGGACTCAGCCTTCTCTCATTTCTACATACCATTAGTTGCAGGCAAAACAGAAAAGAGATTTTTTTTTTTCTTGTAGCTAAACATTGAAAAGAAAGGACCCTTCAAAACCTTAGGTCAAGAACACAACAACCAAAATCGGATGCTTCTAACGTTCCAGATCGTGACAACAGGATGCAAACCAGCTTTTTTCATAAAAAGTGCACAGGACTTAACTGTGACCTAGCCTCATAACGAGCCTGCCTGCACTTATTTACTGTTAAATCCACAAGACAATCCTTATTTCATACCACGATACTCCTCAACCATGAAAATAAGGTCTTAAGTCACAGCAGAGGGAGGCTTTTTAAGCTTAGGAGTCAGTCAGCCACTCAAGTCTACAGATGAGCAATGAAAACAATGACAGAGCACTGATACTTACGGCTCTTGGCTTTTTGTTTAACTTGAGATCAATCCTGTGGTTGGAAAGATAAGAGAAACGTCCATTTCAATACATTAAACCAACACTAGAGTTCAAAGAACCAGCTACTGCATATGGCACAGGCTACAACAAAGACTATTTGGTTAATTCAATCCACATTCTCAATTCGGCTGAGCCAAATCAGTGTCCCAGTGTTACTGGACAAGAGAGCAGCAAAGAGACGGAGAGTGGATTCTTTATTATTTGCCAAAAGGTAAATTCCGTCCATTCAGAAAAAGAATTAATAAAGATTCATAATAAAAATCACAGGGAAGTTATGCAGCATAAAGAAATAAGGTTAAATATGCATGCTCTATGTTAATTTGTTAGATGTGTAACTATGCCACAAGTCATTATTCAGACATAGTGGTAATGGTTATTTACTTGGAATAGAGATAGGAGTTTAAGATGACAGGGATGATATGAGTCAAAGGTACTGAGTTTATTACATTTTTCCAGAAGGAAATATCCAAGTCTACACTAATCTCCTTAAGAAGCAAAGCCAGAAGAATCAGTTTTTAAACTAAGTTTTTAAGTTAAACAGTTTATCTATTTTAAAATGAAATAGAAAGGTAAAGAAGAGTGAAGTTAATTTAATTTTGCTGAAGTTATTAAATAAAATGTTACCTCCATCACGCTTTTCTGTTTTTAAAAAAAACTTCCCAGCCTAACCTAATATACATACCTACAATTAAACAGATAAACTATGGGTTAGAAAGGTCTCAAAAGGCACATTGGTGTCTACACACTAACAACACAGCACAAGTACTAATTCAAGTCAAACTTACTCAAAGTCATAATCAAACATGCCAGACGGGCTGAGGGGCAGCATTTGAAAGGAAGAAAGCAATAGAAATTAATATACTAATGAATTAAATAAATTAGTTGATTAGCCACCCTAGTGAGATTACTAAAAAATAAAATAAAATAAAATAAATTATAAATCCAGTGTTCAAATGCCATAAAGTTCTTAAGAAAGATATCTTAACCAGAATTGGGCACAAAAAGCACTCCAGATTTGGCAATCCAGAGTCCCCCTCCCCAATCGGATTTCTGGGAAAAAGAGGTGTTAGAACAGAAGCAGAGTGGTTTCACGGAGGGGATTTTAGGTGCTGAAGGAAGCTCTCAGATCCGTGAGTGGGCAGAGCAGAAGGGATTTGCTGGCGAGCCCACAGGAGCGGGTGGTCAGCAGCGGGGGCCTTGTCTAGATTCTTACGGCAAAGCAAAGCGTGTTCAGGCAGAGGCGCAGACACACAACTAGTGGCCAGCTCTGCCCTCGAGCGCTCCCACAACGCACACACACGTCCTCGTGCACCCGCGTCCGTCAGGGAGCTACAAGAGAACAGGGTCAGCTGGCCAAAGCTAACGGCAGTTTGGTGCCCCCCCCCCCGCCTCGGCGCTCGCACCGACGCCGCCTCCAGCAGCGGTTCTGCCCCACAGCCAACGACTCTGCGTGTGGAAAGGGCTGATCATCAAACCAGCTCCGTCCCAGCAGTTCCAGCACTGCAGGGCTAAGAGCAAAGAGTGCTGCTTTCTCCCGAAAGACCCGTTAGTCATGGAGATTGCTGAGCGCTCAGAAAACAATCATCTTGGCCTTCCTGTGGTCTCAGAGGGAACAGAGGACTTCAGTAAAGACACTGTAACTTCCACCTGATTCCCCATTTTTGACTGTTCGAAGTCAAACCACCTATTCCCACCAGTTCTGCCCAGTCCGAATCCAACTTCCCACGCTGCTCTGGGTGGCAGAAAACCCAGGGAGTCAGTGCACCTTCAGGTGCCTGTTCCCAACGGCTCCCAGCTCGTCAGGAACACGTGAGCAGAACTCAGACGTACGCTGGCACGTGGAAGAGCTTCTGAGCAAAAAGAAACGCCAATATTCTTTTTATTTTCCTGTTTTTCATTCCGTGACACTCAAGAAACAGACACGTGGGTCCCTTCCGAAAGCGCACTCTGGGCTGCCCTGCGTTTTAAAGCCCTTCACTGCACTTTCAACAGACCAGGGCTGTTTTGTTGTTGGGTTTTTTTACACCTAGGTATATTTGAAAATTGTTTGGTCTTTTCTGCCAAAATTTAGGGCATAGTCAATAATGACAATAGCAATTTTAACAGAGTTTTTATTACAGACAAACTAAGTTATCTTCTTCTTTTAATTACCTATCTGGCCAGTCTAAGCATTACAGAGTAGTCAAGGACTAACTTACTAAGGCTTTCCATACTGCAGGTGTGTCCCGTATCTCTTAGGAGGATGAGAATTGCCGTACCAGATCAGACAGGGCTCCTCATGTCCAACACTCTGTCCCCAACAGTAGCCAGCACCAGCTGCTTCCGTGGAAGGGAAGTAGAAGAAACCCCAAAGCAACACAACCTGTCAGTAGGGCAGTTTCTTCCTAACTCCTGTCGCTAAAGTTCGGGTTACGTAACGGAGCAAAAGGATTTATATTAATTACAGCATTCGTATTGCACCCCGCTGCGTCTGCAGTGGCTTGGCTCACTGTCTAAGTGCTAAGTAGAATACCTCATAATTTGTTTGAAATAGCAATTTTCTTAAGCTGTACTTCAGTTTTACAGACTTTCTCTGAACTTGTTTACAGATGTAGTTTCTTGTGTTATTCCTGAGCTTCTTTCCAATTGTCTACAGGCAAAAAAAGTTTTGAACTGCTCTGGATTCCCAGCTGATGAGGAACCAAAGGGACATCCAGTGCTTTAGGATCTGCCCAATTAAGACTGCTGTAGGAAGAAAATTCTGACCTAAGAATTAAAGGCATGCTAACGACTCAAAACCTAATGAAGGAGAAAAGGCAGTTAAGCATTCTTCAAGCGCTATACCTACCTCCGTATCTCCCAAACCAACCTTCCCCAGCAATCTTTGGAAATTTTTACCACTTTTCTTTAAAACATTTCTCTTTTGCAATTGTATGGGAAGGTCCCTTAAGGGGGAAAGCCCATCCATACACAAATCCAGCATGAACACGATTTTTAAAAGGTCCTTTACTTCTAATAATCTCTGGGTACAGAGAGGTGCAGTTCTGCAGTAAATGTCTCCTCTTTCCAAGAGCTCGGATTTCTGGGGCTTGCCCCTCAGGGCCTGACTCCACAGTGCACTGCCAGGCTCTGCAGAAAGCCTTGGGCGAGCTCAGCTGAGGGGCCCCGAGACCCAGGCAAGCAGCAGGTCACGCTGGCCCGTGGCGAGTGGCGCTGCAAGGCAGGGAGTTTATTTCAGATTTCTGAGCCGTCAGCCCGCCACGCTGCACCAGGCCTCGGGCACACCTGGAGGGGCAGAACTGCTCACCTGAACTCAGCCCTAAGGAGTTGGGGAAAGCTTTGTTTCACAGGAATTTCAGGTCAGTTTAATAACAAGCGCTTTGAGGTTAACGTGGCAAAGCAACTCTTCTATGCCACGATCAACTCAGTTTGGGACACGACGGCTGGAAGGGCTTGGAGTGGAAATCTTAGTGAAGAGACTGGGAGTGTTCACAAGTCCCAGAACATTCCAGTTTTCTTTTTCACCCCATCTCCAAAGCACGTACTGACTTTCCTTCTTACTTGGCTCTGCAGAAGCCAAGAAGCAAGCTCCGGAGGCCAGGACAGCAGGAAGACAGCTCGGTTCTCCCGGACGGACAGGAGCACTGACCAGCCCGGTCACAAGCACAGCTGCCCTGGACTCAGCACCCTGTGCTACCTGGGTAACTCCTTCAGCATCATTTCCCCTCCCTGACACAACGGGGGCAACGGGGTCCTGGTGAACGCTACAGGGTGCGTACAAATAAAAACCAGAAGAATTACCAGAACAAACGACCTGAGCTGCCCATTATTGTAACAAGTGACTAGTTCCTTTCACGTAATAAAGCAAATTCACCAACAGCCAATTCAGAGGCACGACAAGAAGGCTGCTGGTACCACTAACCTGTGCCGATTTTTGTTCTTCCGTTTTTTGTGGCTGCTGTGGTGGCTCCCAGAAGAAGTGGAGGAAGCAGCTTTCTGGGGTTTCACCCCCTGCACAGACCCATCCAGCTCTTCAGCATCCTCCTGGCTGGGCTCATTCTCTTGGTTGTGGAAGTCTGGAGAAGTGTCACTTTCCGTGCCACTGCCCGGCTCCCCTGAAGCGTGACAAAGAGACGAGCACAAGGGTCACCCCCCCACAGCCCACGGCCCTGGCAAAGCCCCGCGGGGAGGAAACGACCCCCAGCAACAGAGACACGCTTACGGCCAGGAGGCTGATAGAAGAACCTGAAAAATATTTCTGAAGGACAGCAAGTTACCTCCTCCGCAACTGGAGCAGGCTAGAATTGCATCAGATTTGGTATTGATTACAAAACCATTTTTAAAAGTCATGAACATAAGTGGCTCCTCTCCATGTTACCTGCAACTGACCCACAGACACACGAACAGAAAAGCCTTGCTTCAGCTTCAGCTCGTCTAACCTCCTCCAGAGAGCACCAAACCCATTTAAACAAGTTTTATGCACAATAAACTCTTACTGAGCATAAAAGCTTACTCGAGAAAGAAAGCTCAACTTTACTTGTGTTTCTCCCAGTGCCACTTTGCTGCTGCGTGGCCAGAGGCTGCGCTGGGAGCACCCAGGAGCCAGCCCAAGAGCAGCTGCGGGTCCCCGGGCGGGAGCCCTGCGGGGTCCAGGCAAGCGGAGGCAGAGCAGAACGTGCGGAGATGGACAATTCTTCCCAAATTCCGTGAGAAATGAAAAACTGACTTACGCTTCTCAATGAGCTGGTCCTGAACTCCAGCCAATGCACTGACCGCCTAGAAAACCGAAAGGGAGGTTAATGAAAGCAGGGATTCACTTACCACTTTTCAAATGCTCGGAGACACAGAGATCACCTCGCTGAGAAACACCCATCAGGCCTTCGCCTGCAAGAGCTCACGGCCTAACAGCAGCACAGCAGAGCGGGGTTAGGCACAAAAATAAAGATATGGATGGCAGCGACCAGCGTGGGGCACGAGTGGTTCTTGACTGTGGTTCCCTGTGGCCTCTCTGGGCACTAGGAAAAGGGTTTCTGAAAGATGCTGTGATGGGGGGAATAGGGCAGGTACAGGAGCTGAAATGGAAAATTGGTCTGCCACAGCCCGGGCGACCACCATGGGACCAGCTGCCCCGAGAACTGAGAGATGGGGACAGGGACTGGGCACAGGGACAGGGGATGGGGGACAGGGATGGGGCACAGGGACAGGGACAGGGGATGGCGCACAGGGGACGCGGAACACGGATGTCCGCTCGGCCCCGCGGGGGCCCGGCCCGGCACTCACCGCTGCCGAGGTGACCGAGGACTTGCTGAAGAGCCGCTCGGCCTCCTTGAACTTGCGGTTCCTCCGGTCGTTTTTGCTGTTGGAGTTCCTGAAAGAGGCAGAAAGAACATGGCGGGGGCCCGGCGGGCGGGCGCGCGGGGCGGGGCCGGCCGGGGACTCACGCACTTCTGGTTGGTGAGGTAGCGGTCCCAGCCGCGGATGATGTTCCCGTACATCTGCGTGTCCTCCAGGTAGCTGCCCTCGAAGGCGTAGATCTGCCGCTCCAGGTTGGCCAGCGTCTCCTGCCGGGCACAGCCAGCGCATGGAGCGGGCCCGGCCCCGCGCCCGCCCCGCGGCCCAGGCCCCGCCGCCCGGCCCCGGCCCGGCCCCGGCCCCGCCGCCCCGGCCCCGCGCTCACCGCCAGCTCCTGTTTGCGCTTCACCAGCTCGGCCAGTTCCCGGCGGGTGTCGGGGATCTGCGGGGGGCCGCCGGCCTTGGCGTGCAGCGCGGCCATGGCGGCTGCGGCCTGCGCGGGCCGGGCGGGGCGGGGCGGCGGCTGCGCTGCCGGGAGGGGCCGCCGGGGGCAGCGCCGAGCCCGGCCCGGCCCCGCCGCTCCGCTCCGCTCCGCCCCGCCCCGCCCGGCCCCGCGGGGCCGCCGTCTCCTCCTCCTCCTCCTCCCTCCCCCCCGCCGCCCCGCAGCACCGCTCGGGCACCCCGCGGCGGGGACGGCGGCCCCGGCCCCGCGACCCCGAACCCACAAATCTCGAGGCCCCGGTTCGGCGGCGGCCTCGGCCCGCGGGTCCCGGCCGGTAACGGGCAAACGGGGCGCGACTGGAGGCCGCGGCTCCGGGCGGGGGGAGGCGCACACCGGGCACGGCCCGTCGGCTGCTGGGTGACGTCACTCCGAGCCCCTGGTGGCGTCACTCAGCCTCCCTTTCCCACCGCGCTGGCAGTGCCCCAGCTCCCACCTCCTCCCCCAGCCCGGGCTCGGCTCCACACACGTTTGTCCAATTCCATCAAAATTTTTCAGCTGGATCCAGGCTCCTCCCAAGTGACGTCAGTGGCCGCAGGGGCGGGTCGGCCCTTCCCGGTCCCGGTCCCTCCGGCTGAAACCGAACCTGCGGCAGCCGGGAACGGGCCCCCCGGGGAAGAGGGGTCCGAGGGGAGGGTCACAGCCTCTCATGTGTACCAAGCGTGCTTTTTTATTTTTAAACGTATTTGGTGTCCTTAATACTGAAATGAGTTCATCTATTTCAAGGAACATAAAGGGGAAAAAATAGGGACACTAGAAAAATATTACAACTTAAAAGTAATTAGGGCTAAATTTACAAATTCTTTATTTAAAAACCCCTAGAGTATATATAAAGGAGATCCTCCCAGCCAAAACTCATTCTGTGCAGTTTGAAAACCTCCGTCAGTCCCCGTATTTACACCCCCAACGCCCCAGCCCGCGCACGCAGCGGCAGGGCCGAGGGGCTCGTGACCACAGAACAAACACGCGGCAAGTTAATGAACAGTGTGGAAAATCGACACTTCTTACACCATGGAGCAGTGGGGAGACACCCAAAAATACACAAGAGGCAAGTACGTTCAGTGAGGGGGACTGGTGTTTCTCTTGCTAAAGCACTGTTTTCTTTTACAGGGGAGAAGACTACTTTAAACAAGTGACTTGTATAACTTTTTATAAAACTTAAATAGTGCAAACTCTGGTTAAACATGTCACCACCTACAAGGTTTATGCGTAATACAAACAAAACCAAGGAGGGGTTACTCACGGGGCCGGGGTGGTGTCGGAAAGAAAGGCCCCAGCTTTGGACCCGGACACTCGCCGCCAGGGACAGTTTCAGCATCGTTTGTCCCAACACTGACCTCAGCCCCCACCTCACCCCATCATCACCTGGAATCCCAGGAAGCCTTTAACTTCTGGTTCAGATTCCCCTGTAATTTTCAGGCAGTGTTTTCCAGTGAAATGCCCCTCCCAGAAAGTTATCCCAGGGCAAACTAACTACCCAAAACAGAAATACAAGGGGGGCTTTGCAACATTTCTGCCTTTTTAGTAGCAAGCCTGGTAAATCCTGCTGTCTAGAAATCCTGACAGGCAGAGGAATTTGGCAAACTCTACCAAACAAGACGTGTTACAAAGTGCATAGGGTTACTTTCTAACTAATACTTCAATTAAGTAGCATTTTCAAAGGGCTATGACAAAACAGTTAATAAAAACAATTTTAAATATGCCAGCTGTGGTTTACATGGTTTCCTAGAAGAGGACAGTCTTTCCACATCTGCTGAATATTTCCAGCATCAGAGCTTTCACATCCACGTGCTCTTTTGCTTGTTGCAGGGAAAAAAAGCAGAAAAAAAAAAAAAAAGCTGTATTTCCTGATATGCAGAACTATCAAAGATGAACAATCAGTGAGTCCCCCAAAATAAACTATGAGATCAGCAACAGAAAAAGGACTTTAAGGCAGTAAGAGGCATCAGTGCTGCGATGCTCCAATGTTTACATCCCAATGCACGTTCAACTGCAAAGAACTTCTCTCCCCTGCCCCCCATTTCCTCCTCATCTGTTAACTGTCAGACTCTTCCTCTTTCTCCTCCTCCTCATCATCGTCCTTTGTGTTGGCCTCAGATTTGTCTGAAGACTCGTGGAGAAGAACATATTCCCTGCTACTGAACCCAAACTTCAGTACATCCTTTTCCTTTAGTTCGTAATAGCGCTGAGGTTCGATCCGCTGGTTATTCAGAAACGTGCCGTTCCCAGAGCCCAGGTCGATGATGTAGGGCCTCACCCTGCGGCCCACAGTGCCATCGGCGCGCGTGTACTCCACGAGCCTAGCAAAACAAAAACAGCGACTCAACCACAACAGCCAGGCGGAAAACATCCTCCAAGAGCAGATGGGTTTCCAAGACACGAGCCCCAGCGCGGTTAATGGTTATCTGAGCAACGAGAAACTGTGCGAGACCCAGCAGATCCTGATAGGCTGCGTCCCCTTCTAAAACTTCTGGTGACAGAACACAGCAATTCCCACAAGGGAACAGATGGCTGTTCCCTGAGCGAGCGTCTCTGTCTCCAGCAGCAGCAACCCCTGCTGCTTCCGAGCAGACTTTGTTGTGAAAGACCAAATGAATAAAACCTCTCTCTGAAATACTCTCCCTGCCAATTACACCTACAGTTTATTCCAGTGCAGACACACGCACAGTTCTGCGTTTACACCTGCTGTGTTATTTGTCTCACTAAAACGCTGCTTGTGGTTAAGCAAGAGGAATTACAGATATTTTTGATTACTGCTAGGATGATACGCCGCAGTCAAATGTAAATTCCATCTCTCTCTAACATACTTACAGCAAACTCGTACCTCTCAACTGTGCAGACCCAGGGGGGTTTTGGTTTGTTTTGTTTTCTTCAGAAGCTCCTGAATAATCCCGTCTCACCCGCAGGCAGAGGAACACTTACCGGTACTGGAACACAGCGTGCTGCTTGGAGCAGGAGGGGTGGTCGATGGGAATGTCTGCGATCCTGCGGTGCCTGCCCAGGAGGTAAGCGCTCTGCCTGTGAATGTACATGACAGGGAGGAACTCGTCGTTTTTGAAAGGATAGAGGCGCCACCTCTTCTTGGGAATCCGAGCTTCGGGGGGCTCGCTGTACTTAATCACAACACCTCGGAAAGTGTTGGTATCCTCTAGGAGCGCGCCCGACAGTTCAAAGCTCGGCTTCTCTTTGTTCACAGCAGCCTTTTCTTTAGGTTTGTTATCAGACTGCCCAAGTTCTGGATTCTGGTCAACACCACCACCTTCGTTATTTTGCCGATGCTCTCGTCTTCTCTCGTTATAAAACTCCCTCTCTGCTTGCTGCTCACGGATGTTCTGAACATCCCTCTCTCGCTCGTGGCCTCGAACTCCGGGCCTTTCGTTCGGATTCTTCCTTCTGTCCGAGTGGTCCCTGTGTCTATCTCTGTCACCACTTCTCTCTCTCCTGTGTTCCTGTTCTGATGGGTACCTCTGCTTTCGCTCCTCGTTTCCTCTACGACAATGGTCATCTCGCTCCTGTAACGAAGAATCGCTCATAGTGATGCATTCAGAATTAGAATGGAAGAGCAGCGAATCTACTGGAGCTTTTCAGGAAAATCACACTCCCACACGTGGAAAACGCACACTCGGACGTGCTGTGCACAGATCTAAACAAAGCAAGAGAAAGTCATTTCTTTGCCAAACCATTCAGATTCCCGCAATTTGCACTGAATCAAGAGATGGTGCGATGTGTCACCTGCTCTGGGCGCAGGGAGCAGCGGGCAGGGACAGCCCGGGCGGTGGCAGGGCTGGGCTCACACCCCCGGCACTCCCGGCAGAGCCCGCGGTCAGCAGCACGAGCTGTTAAGCCGCCAAGACCCGCCTTTTCCTGACGCGACCCGCTCCAAGGACTAAAAGAAAATAACTGACAGGTCAGAAGCCGACTGTGGTACCTCGCACGGCCGAGTCTCACGGGAAGAGCCGTCGCTGCGGAGCCGGGAAGCGCGCAAGGCCCCGCTAACGCCTCCGCGGGCAGGACCGGGCCTCGCTGCCACCGACGGCGCGATTTACCTGCTTCACCTTCACGGCGGCGTGGTGCGGGCTGCGGCTCCTCCTGCCGCGCGGGGACCGGCTCCTGCGCCCGGACTTGCTCTTCCTCTTGGGCGATCTTGAAAACAACGAGAGGAGGGTGAGCGGCGGGGCCGGGCCGGGCCGGGCCGGGCGCAGCGCGGGGCCCGCGGCCGCCGGCGGCCCTACCTGCAGCTCCTGCCGCGGCTGCCCTGGCGCGGCCCGGCCGGGCCCCGCCGCTCCTCGGCCGGCGGCGACTGGCTGCCCCGCGCCGAGCGGGAGGCGGAGCGCCGGGGGCTGCGCTTCTCGGCCTTCACCGCCACCTCCCGCCGCCGCCGCTCCCGCCGCCGCTCGCCCACCGCCTCCATGGCGCCGCCGGCCGCCACAAAGGGACGCGCGCGCCGCTTCCGGCCTCGCGCGCCGCCACCCGGAAGCGCTTCCGCCGGGGACGCGCCCGGCCCCGCCCCCCGCGCGCTCCCGCGCCTGCGCGGCCCCGCCCCCGCCCGCGCCCTGCCCCGCGCGGCGGCCGTCGCCATGGCGACAAGCGCCGCCATGATCCCGCCGCCGGACTCGCTGCTGCGGTACAACCCGCCGGTGCTCGTCGCCCGTCGCCCCGAGAAGCGCCCCCCGGGGGTGAGCGGCGCCGGGCGGACCGGGGCGCCCGCGGACCAACGCCGCCCGCCGCTACCGCGCTCCGCTCTCTGTCCGCAGGCCCGCCCGCCGAAGGGGACCCCGCCGCCACGCGCCGCCACAGGGCCCGTCCCGCCGCCGCCCCGCTCGGCGGCCGCCGCCTCCGCCCAGCAGCCGCAGGAGCTCCTCAACGCCATCCTGCCGCCGCGGTGAGGGGGCCGGGCCCACCCGCGCCTGGCAGCGCCCCGGGGCGGGGAGGGGGGGGGTCCTGCGGGGCGCCCTGTGACGCCCGGTGCTTTTCGTGACAGGGAGTGGGAGGAGGAGAACCAGCGGTGGGTGCAGGAGGTGTCCAGCGCGCCCAGCACCCGCCTGGACGTCGTCCACCTCCAGGAGCAGCTGGACCTGCGGCTGCTGCAGCGGCAGGCGCGGGAGACCGGCGTGTGCCCCGTCCGTAGGGAGCTCTACGGCCAGTGCTTCGGTCAGCGCCCACAGCCACGGAGCCTTCCCCTTGCAGGAGGTTTAACAGAGCCTCGGGCCCCCCAGGGCAGGGCTGGCGCAGGGCAAGGGGTGCTCTGCCAGCAGCCGCCCTGCCCTTGCCTTCCCCCCAGCCTCGGCGCCCTGCGGGGCGGAGGGCTGGGACCAGTAACACCCGCTGCGGGGCGGAGGGCTGGGACCAGTAACACCCACCAGAGCTGACATTTACAGAGAGCATTTCAACAGCGACTCCCTTATTCACAAAGCTGACACTCAAATCCCGTGTTGTAAAGGAATGCCTACACTTACATTACAGTAAAAGATGCAAAGAAGCTTAAAATTTGGCTCTTAACCCAACACCTAATTTAAAATAACTTAAAACACTGTGTAACTGTTGAGTGCACTCACACACTGATGACCTGCTGCTGGTCTTCCCAATGCAGGAGAGGGCCAGTGCTTGGAGCAGGATTCTTCTGGTAGCTCTTGACTCTTCTGCAGGCTTCCCCATAACTGCAAAAAACCATTACAAGTTTTTAGATGTTTGCTGTTGTAGTGTTAGTAGATCTGTATCGCTGTTGTCACTATAGGTCCTGTACCACCACTCTGCTTTTATTTGCTAGCACTTGATGCTAGAGCTGTAACATAACAGAAAAAAAGAGACTAGTAAATCCATGTCACTTTTGCGGTGCAGAGAACAGGTAAGAGACTCTGCACCCTGCGTGTATGCAGCGTTCCCTGATAAAGGTGCAGTAGCTACTTTAACTTGGTTGTTGTGCCCTCTCTTTAAAGATGAATTGATCCGTGAAGTTACAATTAACTGTGCGGAGCGAGGGCTGTTGCTGCTTCGAGTCAGGGATGAAATCCAAATGACAATCGCTGCGTATCAGACCTTGTACGAGAGCAGCGTCGCGTTTGGCATGCGGAAGGCACTGCAAGCTGAGGAAGGCAAATCCAACATGGAAAAAAGAGTAAGTTGGGCTGTTAACCCTGTAATGTTGTTTTCTGCACGTGATACAGTGTAAGGATACTGCCTGTAGAATTTTACTCAAAATCAGTTATTTCTATTTCCACTGGATGGCAGTAAAGATCATCAAAATACTGTTTTCCTAGGGCTTAACAGCACTTCATAATTGTGTGCTATTTTATCTGGGACACTTTAAAAATGGTACAACATACAACTTTGCCCCATCGTAACTGAAAATTGATTATTAACAAACAAAACTTGAGACATCTGTGCTCTTTTCCAAGATTGCAGAGCTGGAAGAGGAAAAGCGGGAGCTGGAAAGACAAGTGAGCGAACAGAAAGCTAAATGTGAAGCTATTGAAAAACGTGAAAATGAAAGGCAACAGATACAAGAAAAGAAACATGCTGAAGAGGTTCAGTTCCTGAAGCGAACAAATCAACAGCTGAAGGTTAGTAAAAAACTGCAATTCCAAATAGTAATGGTAAAACTTCTCATTCTGTAATTGAGAAGATATAAAAATAACTTTCTCCTTATAGTTTGAGAAGTGTTGCATTTATGATGCATTTGTATTCATGTTCCACTTTCTTTAAATTCTCAAAGAAATGGGAAAATAGTGCTTTTGCATTGTTTACTTCCTTGCTCAGTCAGCAGCTGGTCGTTGCCAGTAAACCTGATGATGCAAACAGCAGGTCAGATTTACTGGATTCCAGTCATACACACATTTGCCAGGGAAGGATCAGAATTTGTTCAGAAAATGATAAATTGTTACAGTCAGCTGGAGAAGAGCAGACACATGCAGCTGAACCCCGAATGCAGAGGCCTCAAAGCTGATCAGTACCCAGGAATCTATTTCTGCATAACTCGGCTGCAAGGCTGTAATAGCACCTCTTCTCTGGTGAAGGCAAATGAAGATGTTTTGTTTCTCTGCTGTTGGCCACTGAAGCTGACTCCCTGGTAACAAGACACACCACTTAACATTAAAGATTACCTGGCAAGAGCCGCAGAAGTAAGAAACCCCGAAGGGACTGCATGATTACAGGAGGGATTTTGTGCATGCTGCTTTGGTGAAAAGAGCTTCTGCTCATTACGTTGCTTTTGAAACGAAAAAAATCTCACATCTTTTGAGTAACGAAAAAATGTTGCCATAAGCAACGTTAAATGTTTCTGGCGAGACACTTCCTTTACGCCGAGCTGCTCTCCTCACCTTCGCTGGTCCTACAGCTCCTCCTTTCTCATTAACACCTTCAGGCCATCCCCACGTGTTTTAGGGCACAAAATGGAATCACCGTTAGATCAAACGTGCATCGCCACTGAATCCCTGTTCCTTGCCCGAAGTCCCCGGATCCCAAGGGCTGCGTGCGTACGGCTGCTGCAGCTCCGAAGAGCACGGCCGGAGCCCTGGAAGCCTTGCGCTGCACGCGCCCAGGCACGGGGAGCTCTCCCATCAATCTGCTAATTGGGCGTCAAGTTGTCTCAGTAACTGAAAAACTTGCTGTTCCCAGCTACTTTTGTCCCAGAGACAGTTTGTGTTCCAAATACTAGAGAGCCAAATATTTAATTCAGCTAACGTAGCCCAGCCTGAAATCAGAGAATTCAGACCACTGTTTCAACAGCTTTTATTTAATTTCCTCTTCAATGCTTTACATTATGAGTCTTTCATTGTATGGAACCAAGGCCAGCTCTTTTCTTCTCAGAACGCAACAAGTGTGTATGCCAAGAATGAAAAGCTAATTTATAAAACATGTAGTAAGGAATGGAATAACTAGGGAAAAAACCCTGGCGTGCTTCTCTCGCAGTATTGCAGCATCCCTCAGCTCCTCACTTTGAATATCTAACAATTTATCACTTTACAGCCATGCGGGTTTATTTTTTAGGTTGAATCTAATTTGACTTACTGTCTCATCTGTTTTTCAGGCCCAACTTGAAAGCATCACTGCACCAAACAAGTAGATGTTTTTGTTGTCCGCCAGGCAGTGCTCAGAGAGCAAGCAGTCTGCAATTACTGACAAAGATTTGTCTGAGTTTTCACTTACCGGTAACTGAAGGCAGCGTAATTGTATTTTTGTCTTTTTCTCTTGAAGAGTTGAAATTTAAGAGCTTCATTAATTACTGCACCCTCTTTCAATGCCATCTCAGCACTCAGCTCCTTGAAGAGTGAACCTGTCTAGGAATCGCCGTTGGTAATACGCTAGATGACCTTCAAAGCAATAAACTGATCAACAGTCTTGTATGCAAGCATCTCTGTAACATTATTACTTTCAAAACGTTGTAGAAAATTCAGAAACATTTCATGAAGTGTCTACAATAACTCTAAGTCCCATTCACTAAGAATCAAACGGCAGGGAACTCTCGGACAGGTGCTTGGAGGGTGTTTCCTCGAGTACGTGTGAGTTGGTGTCAATTGTACATCAAAATCCCTTGTCAGAACCGTTAGTAGTGACCCAGGAAGAGCAATACCAGACTCTCTACAGGGTCATTTCTAACGAGCAGAGGGGTACAGCACCATTCCAAGCATCGCTCCTCAGTGGAAGCAAACACAACCTTTGAGGTACCCGTGCAACTACCTGGTTACACACAGCAAGAGACGGGGGAAAGACGATTCACCTTAGTTGTATGAAAACCTCCATAAAGCTGGTTTCCAGAAAAAAAATCCCAACAAACCAAACCAAAACCCAAACCACCGCCACTGAATAACACTTCAGGATATGTTTTGCCAATGCAGTGTTTACTGGCCTGCGATGGTGATGTGGAAATACCACCATCCCCAACTGCACAGAGAACTTTCAGACGATGCAGAAACAAAGAGCGAGAGGCTACTCCTGGGAACGAGAGAGACAAGTCAAACTGGGCTTTGAATGGGAACTGCAAGTTTCATATTAAAAAAAGCCACTGCATACTAGAGCTGTTTTATGTAAAATTTAATAGAATAAGCAGTTATTGCTTATGTTTGTGTTTTTTGTGCTTTGATCTTTGTCCCTCCAAGCCAGTTTTTTTCTTGTTCTTATTCTTATTTTTCACGTTGTGAGTTTCATAATACCGGACTCCAACTTTCTTGGAGCGCTGCTGCCTCTCAGCTCGTCTTCTCTGCAAATACACACAAAACACATTAGCAAACCCCCAGTATCCATAGCCTGAATTTGTTTGCATTCTTTCAAGTGTTGTTCACTTTGCATTCCACATGCCTTATGTCAAATAATGTCAAACAAAATCCCCATTACTGATGCGAATATATGGATGTCTATATGGAATCCACCCACCCACGCCCTTAAAATGTTGAAGGAAGATACATTTTAATCTTTACAAAAGCAGTAAATGAGATACAAGCAGCAACCTGATGTGCACAGTCACCCAGGAGCTCTTTCACAGAAGACGTGGCAGAACATTCACAAACAGAACTGTCTGCTCCCCTCTGACAGCCCGAGAGCCCACAGCAACGCCCCAAACAGCCCCTGCTGTACCAGTTTGCTTACAAATCACTTTCAGAGTCCTACAGGCAGACGATTTCCCTTGGTATTTAAGTTATTCTAGAAGAATTGTTTAGACTTGACTAACATGAACAGAAAATAGCAGCAGCAGCTCTCTCTGAAGACAGAACAACACTGCCCGTCTAGTCCCAAACCCTCCCATCTCCAGCACGGAGCCCACTCTCTCGGCCGGCTAACGCAGGGAGCGGAGCAGTGATCCCCGGGGATCCCCCCTTCTACACTCTGTTACCTGCCGGAGCCTTTCACGGTCCGTGTGCGGCCGGAACACGCCACCGTCCCATCTGACGCCAGCAGCGAGTCACCCCCCCTCAGCTGCAGTCCCTGCGCTCGCTCCCTCCTACGCACGCCCCGTCTCAACGCTCTTAAGTGGTAACGGACACTCTACGTACGAAAAAGCCACCTCTTACCCCGCTCATTTGCTGTACTGCAAGAAAACACACTTACTTCTTTGGATGTAAGTTTTTTGCAAGGCTGTTCACCCAAGTGGTCATCGTCATCTTCCTCTTCTGCTTTCCTTTTTCTTTTCTTCTCTGTGCTGCCTGTGAAGAGCAGAGATCACAAGCTCGGGCATCTTCCAAAACACCCATCTGTTTGCAGAACCTAAGACCGGGGTCACCATCCCCTGTACTTCTCAAAGCATTCCTCTGGTTGTATTTTAATAGCTTCTACCAGAACAACGTGTGTGTTCCTTACCAGAGAATCACTCGCTATTACCAAGAAAACTGCTCGTGAGAAGCAGATTGCTCAAAGCCCCATGCACACCCAGAAGAATTCCATAGTCTTGTCAGAAGAGGGTTCTCCCACATGATTTTGCCTTTAATCAAACTTATATGGAAACTGAAGCCACAGACTCTTGGAGTCACCACAGTAAAACCTACAGCCTGTAGTACCTCTGTGCTCTCACAGTGCCATAAACCCCCTCTGCTCCCTTCTGCGTAACATCACACCCCAGGAACGGACGATGCTCAGACCCTCCTCTGGAAATGCAACGTTTCTCTTCAGCCTCATCCACTACTAGAGGGACGTATCTTACGATACAGAGAGGTGTTCTACAGAAAGGCTACAGCAAGGTCATCAGGCAGCCCTTGAGTAAGCTATGGAAAGGTTTAAATAGCTTCAGGGGAAAAAGAACTTGCCATCAGGAGCTAATGAACGCTTCCCCCCTTAACTCCCTCTCTTCTCTTGCTTACAGGATTTCCAAACGTAGATTAAGAACATCTAATCTTGTTTTACCTGTGCCTTCAGTTTCTTTGGGTTCCTCAGACTTCTGCATGGATTTTGCAAACACTTTTTCACTCAGCTGCTTAGGTATTCTACAAAAGATAAAATAAGCAATAAAAGAATGTCGTAACACCAAATGTAATCACCTCCAACAAGTGATCAGTCTCCACTAGATCCCAGTAGCCTCTTGGCAGCAAAGCCACAAAATATAACACTTAACCTTGAAATCTTAGTCCTCACAAAGCTGGTGGATGAGCTTTGCTAAAGCTGGGCCTGCTGTATGAGCTATGATATTTTTGTACATGCATGGAGACCCAGCTGGCCTATCCGGGTAGGACATTAGCCTTGGTACTGCTCGAGAAAGAGCCCAACGTCAAGGAGAGACTGCCAGCCAGCGTACCAACAGATCTCTAATCCAAAGCTTAAGAGGTAGCTTTCCAAAAGTGAGAACATTTTTAGTCATGCTGGTAAATAGGACTTCTTGGAATAATCTTTCAAAACCAAACTGCTGCTTAGCAAAAGTTTAAGTATGGCTAAACTAGATAAGCTCTGGCAACTTGTGTGTGGCAACAGAGGAACCAGTCAAGCAAGTCAGGAATGGAGTGAAACTACAGCAGAATCCCATTAACCCTTTTCCCCCTCCATGAAATATTCGAGTCACTGAACAGATTTAGTACCTTATTGCAGAGAATCTCTTGGCTTTGGCTTTATCCAGAAACTTTTTGTATTTTGCAATCTTCTCATCCAAAGCCTTAAGAACGGCCTTCGAGCTCTCGCTGGCACCTGGTACAGCCAGCTGCGATTCCTCCTCTACCAAATCTTGATGTTGCTCATCTTTCTCTTTCTCCTCTTCCTCCTCCTCCTCTCCAGAAGCATCACTGTCTGTTTCCTCAAAGCCTGGCACATCTACGGGAACCAGGTCTTCTTCTGAGAACTGAGGTGCCACATTAATCCTCCCAAAGTTCTGCCGAACATGGGACATGAGTTGCTTAATTTCAGTGTCTGCATTATTCATCTCTTCTGCTGGCTCCGCACTCGATGCTACTGACTCAGGCGTTTTCTCCTCATTATTATCTTGACTTGACGTCACAGCTACTTTCAACGCAGGAGGCTACAAGAAAGTGTAATGGATATATTAACAACAAAGTCCATCCCACCATCTCTGAGAGGAATGTCCATTTTATCTCTTCGGAAAAAGCCTAAGATGACAGGCTAACAGTGTGTTAGTTACTGACATTTCTGGTAGTCAGATGATTGTAAATTGGCTCAGACCTCTCTAAAGAGCATCGCTACCTGCTCCTCAACAAGCTCAAGTGAGTGTCACCTGGATCATGAGACTGGGGCAGAGCCCGAGACACGCACTGCCCAAGTGACATGGCACTGTGGGAAAAACAACAGTGAAAATATCATTAGAAAACTGAGTCATGTGTGAGAAGAGGCACAAGCATCACATTCTCACCTGGGGATGTGTTTCTGCATTCGGTGGCTTCACAAAGAATGGAATTCTGCCCCTCTGCCAGTCGTTGAGAACCATCTTGCTCACAGTCTGCATGTCAGGCTCCCCACCCTGAAAGAACCGGGTAATGGTTATGTCCACGTTTGCAGGGCACAGCACAGGAACAGTCGTACTTCCCATGTTCACTAACAGGCCACACGCTCTTCTGGCCTGCAAATGCAGAAAGCTGTCACACCTTTAGCAGTTTCCCAGTCCTAGCAGCAAGCTTCTCAAGGAATTCTTCTGTATCCTTCCAGGAATCGATTTTGTACGTCTTTCTGATGTACTCTGGTTTGGCTCTTTCCAGCACGGCACTAATATGATCTTCAGGGCTCTTAATCTTTTCAACTTGAACCTGCAAACGAGTGGTAGAACATCAACCCTGTGGACAGTGTGCATTCATTTCCTGGAACCCACCACACTGACAACAGCGAAGACTCTGCAGCACTTTGTGCAGATACGTACCACCCCCTTCAGCACAACGTCCGTTTCTGTGTCTCCAGATGGATAAACCACACCTGGGCAGTCGATGAGAAAAATCCGCCGCATCAAGGTAATGTATTGCCACACCTGGAAGACCAGTAGTTCCCCACGTTACCTCCTTCCACACAGCCCTCTCTCCTGCTTTGTAAATGCGCTGTTTTAATACACAGGAGTCATCTTAGGAACTTGGTATGAACACGCAGGAACAGAGCATCCCTTGGCATTTTTGTCAGCTCCCAGGATGTGCTGCCCCTCGCTCCCCCCGTATCAGCCCATGCCAGCCCTACAGTTTAGCATCAAACTACACAGGACAAGGTAAGGAAACTACAATCACAACAAACTCCAACATTCTGTGGTTCTCCTCTTCCACGAACCTTGACTTTAGTGATATTTAGGAGCAAAAGGAACAGGCTAGCAAAGAAGATTCCTGTAACTTTGTCTTCTTGTTCATTGTCACGCTCTTGAAGAACAGAATTACAAACGCAGCCCTAGCAAAGCCTGGCAGCACAAACACACCCAGGCACCTCACTGAGGAGAGCACAGACATGAGTGAGGGCAGCCGGGCGCTCGGGTCACGGCGCTGCAGCGCAGGCGGGAGCCCCCGCGTGCCCCCAGCAGTGGGGCTTCAGCACAACGGCCCTCGACCCGCCGCTCCTCACTCTCGGGGTCACAGAGCCTGTACAGCTCAAGCGCTAGACTTGAAAATGTCACTGAGCTGACTTTACATGAATTCTGCCTTTGACAATGCACTTACATAATTAATTTTTACTTATAATGTAGAGATCTCTTCCTACCTTTGTTTCACCTGCAATAGGGGCCACGTTGCAGACTTTCTTAGACCGTAACGTATTGATCACCGAGCTTTTGCCAACGTTCGGGTATCCAATGAAACCCACGCTGATCTGTTTCTTGTCAGAGTGTAACTGTTAAGAAATAACACACCTCTTTAACACCTCACAGGGAAAGCCACAATTACTGCTACAGTTCTGAACATCTGAGCAGCTACTGTTCTCACTGTATTGGAAAGCAAAGGGGACTCCAAAGTACCAGATCAAAAAATGAGATCAGCTCTTTGCTGTCAGGAGAAACATGTAAGGGCACAACCAACTTGCCATCCAGGAACTCCAAGCCCTGAAGAAAATATCTGCTACTTCAAAAGGAAGATGTGAACCCCTTGCATTCCTTGTGGCATTAAAATTACTTTTGAACATCTTATTTAGAAACCATTTAGGCTGAGAAACCAAGCAAATACAAACAGTAGCTGGGGACAGAATAGAGACGTGGCTTGAAGTGATGGTAACTAATCTAAAGGCAACAGAAGGTGCCTTTCTTGGAAAGATGAAGACACTTAAAAGGAGAATACCTTAATAGAACATTCATACAGGCGGGGCATAAACAGGTGTGAAATAGGCTCTACACATTCAAATGAGACCTAGGAGTGTCAATGGGATACTCTGCCTACAAGAAACCTGGTCCAGAGACTGATGGTCAAACCCACTCTTTCTGGATCTCCTCAGTCTGACAAACATTTTGAACATATTTGAAGGAATATTTTCCATCTTCTCTCCAAAGGGAGCTTTACTGATGGAGCCATTTGCTGACAGAATGGCCACAGGAAAGTGTATTGAACCCCAAGTGCTAATAAAACAGAAGACTCCACATTAAACACCCCCACCCCCCCGAACAACAATACAAATCCCCCAAATTGTTCTGTACCTTCCCAAACTGCCTCAAAAGCTGTATGAAGGCACCTTTGCCAAAAGGGTTTGTGAGGCTGGCATGAAAAGCAAGCGTTGGATACTCCTGGGAAAGGACAGCAACCCAGCGCTTCTGATGAGGAAAAGGACACTGGGTTAGGGATCCCGCGCCGCGGAGGTGGTGGAACAATCTGCTTATGAGCAGAAGCACACGGCTTCTTCACTGGGGTCACAAATGGAACTGTCTATGAAAAATGGCTGTGTAAGAACCTTTGAAGCATTTCACCAACCCAACAGCTAAAAGGACCGAGTATTGTTTTTATAAAAGACAAACAATTTCCCAAAAACGCCTTCACTGCTAGCTAAAACTAATTAGTTTAACAATATAAAGCAAACCAGCTGTAGTGGATATGGATCTTAAGCCGACTAACATTTAGCATACTCTGGAGACATCAGCTGAACTGTTAAATCCAGACAGAGGAAGTAGAGAATTTGTGGCTGGTGAGTGTTGCTCAACTCAGCCGAACTTGGACAGATTTACATTGTAATTGTTACTTTTACAGCAGGCAAGCAGAGAGTTCCCATTGACCCAGTTACATTACGCCCTTTGAGACCAGCATGAGGACTGGCCACAGAATTAAAGCAGAGGCTGCAAAAGGAACAAAGAAGGTCCAGGGAGTAACAGGCAGGACTGTGCTTACAGTAGCCCAGGTAGGAACAAGATCACATTTGTTCAGGACAAAAATGAGATGTTTCCAGTGTTTCTCCTTTTTAAGGTAAGATTCCACATGAGGGGAGCGAGTACCCATGGGATCCCTGGCATCAAGAACTTGAACAACAACATCTGATGAGTCTATCACCTGGAAAAAAAAAAAAAAAAAAAAAAAATCACACAGAAGGAAAAGATTTTACAGAAAAATGAGAACTGGTGATTTTCTAAGCTACGTCATTAATTTAAAAACCTTGTATCCTTCACAAACAACTGTTACCTGCCCATAGACTAGTGAAGCTCAGACTAATCGATCCCCCACTCTCTCTTCCCCTAGCTCCCCTCCAAACTCAGGCGGGACAGCTGAACAGCTTTCATCTGCTCTTATGCACCAGGAAGATGCTTGTAGCACTTGGGAAAGAAAAACTCTGCACCCAAACGGGAAAATTAATTGCTTTGGTAGACAAAACCAATGTTTGCCATCCATTCTGCAGCAATTCAGTTCTGCCATTTCATAAAGGATCAGGATATAAAGTATGTTTTCTGGATCAATATGAAACACACAACCAAGTAGGAACCTGCTGTTAGTCCACTAAGCATCTACAGCAGGGAGCTGTCATTTTGTGACTTGTTTCAAGCCAAGTGAATTTGTTTCACAGCTATTTCCTGCATTTTTGGCAGCGTCTTACTGAAATCTGTTTTGCTCCATCGTTCCCAGTGCTTTTAGATCTAAATGAAGAGGTTTTAAGCTACATTCAGAAATTCAGAGCAGAAAGTCAAGCAATTTCACACCTAAGTGTCACTGGAAGCAGACAGACTGCTCTTACAACCCTAACTCACTCGCAGTCTCCATTTCTCTGGCAGTCAAGGTGGCTCACAGGGAACTGAGGGTCAGAGCCCTCCAAAGACGATTCTATCAACACGCCAGATGTTTTCAGCCTGAAGAAACTTAAGGGCATGTGACTAGTTTATTTGTGGTGAAGCCCAGGACTCTAAGAGAAGCAAATACCTTTGCTCTGCCAGTCCATCTCCAGATCATGTATTTTAATGTTTGCTCTGCTGGGACAAGAGCTCAAGAATCGAGCTCAGTCAGGCAGAGATTTGATAATGAATCTCTGCTCTCTCCTCCAGCTGGCTTTTTCTGCTTGTGTTTATGTACTGTATCAGTACCACAAACAGGGTGGGTGGTTTCAAGCCAGCCAGTGCAATTAGGCTGACAGGAGAGCAGGCAACGGAGTGACAAACTCGGGACATCTCTGCAGAAGAAAGTCACTGTCTTAACATTTTCTTAGAAACTCTACAGCAAATTCAGTTGTATCAAAGCTTCCCTAACAGAGCGATAAATGGTTCTCAGCGCTTTTCTGATTGTTGCTGCATAGGATTTGCAATGCTGTGCTGAAGCACCTCACTCTGTAAAGGCTGACAGACAGACACGACTCTGCTGTAAATTATAAACGTTGCTCACCTTGTAGAGCTCACCCCAGATTCTTCTGGACTGTCCTTTCTTATATATTTCCTCTTGTGCTTCATCCCTGGAAGTGGATTACCAGAGACATCAGCAACCACCACAAGAGGGTTACAGTGCTGTCATCTCTAAGCCCTTCACAGACAAGAGAGATGAGGCCCAAGTAGCAGAGAGCTTGGATTTAGCCCCCGCCCCATCCTCTGCCTCAATCTACCCATTTGCAGAAAGATCCTACAAACAGGTGGTCTTTCAAAGATTCCCATCTGCCCTCTGGCCAGCTCCTTATCTGACCCAAAACCCGAGTTTGGAGATATTCTGACGTGCAACAGAAAACAAAATTATGAATAAAGACAGAAGAGTCTCATGGAAGCAGCAGCTTGGTTAAATATATAGGGACAAAACAGGATTAAAAAATCCCAAATTCAGCTAATTTCACTTTCCTTACTCCTCATGCAGTAACAGCATTGATGAATGTACTAGATACTTCTTTAAGAATAAAGCTGGCTTTTCAGAAATGTAAACAATGAATAATTTACCTTACACCGGTGTCTTCTGTCACCAGGTCTCGGTCCTTGCCCTGATCATACGACTCTGACGAGGCTTCAGCATTCTCCACCAGAGCCTGCACATCACTTGCAGAAAGATTTGGTCTCTTCCTCTGTGCTTTGGGGCCAAATGTTGTTTCAAATGTTTCTGTGTCAAGAATGTGAACTCTGGAGGTCTAAGGAAAACAGGATGGTAAAAAAACCCACAAGCACTGTTTTTTCCATTTCTCATGGCACGCAGTGAGCAGGAGCTCAGCTCAACACAACCCTGCAACCTGTGACAAGAGTTACAGGCACTTTCCTAACAATGTTTGAGTTTTCCAGCTTAATCTTTGAGAAACATGAGAGTGGATATTTAATAAGCAACAGAACACATTGCACTTGCCAAAGAACTATGCTTCAGTTCCTTCACCATAAATTATGTCAAATGTAATTAAAGCTACAATGATGAAAATTTAGCTTCTATCTTTGATCATTTCTTATTTTTCTAACAAGTAAACAAATCTCGCCAAATTCACAGATTTTTGTCAGGGGTAATTATAATCAAAATTGTAGATTTTAAAGCCTGTAATGAATGCCAACTTTTCTTGGAACGGCACACAATTCATTGCTGAAAGAAGTAATTTGTTTTTGTAGTGCACATTTATGTTTCTTATAACTTTTTCCTTAATTTAGGTAACATTTTTATGACATAAACCCGGGAAGTTTCCACATGAAGAAATAGCTACCAAGAGTCCAAAATAATAGTTCAGACATCATGAAAGAAACCTGGTAATAACTAAAATTTGATGTACTAGAAATGCAGGCTGCACGCACAAGAACTAATTATTCAAGATAAAAAGCACAGATTTGAGTTCAAATTCATCACACGAGTGTCTGCAGTGTGAGGTGTCCTCAAGAAAGGTCCCTCTGTCACCCGAGCTCTCAGAAGCATTAGAACACACGGTGGCAAGCTGCTGCAGTCATCCCAGGCCAGCACGCTAACCTGGGACGTTTTAGGGTAAGTTTCCTATGGGAAAATGAGAATTTCTGCCCCTCCCAATGCTTCTAGAACACATTTCACCAGACTGACAGCAACGGCGCGACCGCCCGCGGGTCAACGACATTCACAGCACCCGGCCTGCACCCGGCACGGGCCAGCGGTACCCACGTGTGGTTTAATCCGGTCGTAGAAAAGGGACATCGGCAACTTTCTTTGCTTCATGACCACTCTGTAAGGATCTTTCATGACAGTTTCCATCTCTTCTTGAAACTTCTGTAGGGATGATTGCTTGATCACACGAGTATTTCCTGTACGTAAAAATAAATGCTGCGCCCAACCATTCCTCATCTCAACTGCTTCAAACACCCCGGGTACCCCAATAAAATATTAATACTCCATCCAGAATCAAAAATACCAGTAACAGAGAATAGTGGATTTTACTAGAGATAAACCTCCAATTAGCATAAACAAGCCAATCCCTTTCTTTCCCATCACTTAAGGAAAAGTTTAAAAGTATCCCTAGGATACTTAACATACATAGGCTACAACATACGCGCACATGGGCAAACCCCAGGCAATGGCCAAAGGAGACAGAATAACCACACTTAGAGGAGTGTGCGGAAAGCAAACACCCAAAGTACAGGCAGGTGTGAAGGGCGAGCCCAGAGCCTACGGTTGGGGTCCTTCACCCTCATTTTCAGCATCTGAGACCATAATTCTGAAATAAACACCCTCCAGAGATACACAAAGTTCAACAGTTTCTAAGCTTGCTGAGACTGAAAGTTGAAGAAAAACTCACCAAACCATTTAATATTTGGTTCCACTCTTGCAACTGTGCCTGGTGCCACCGTTGACTGATACTGTAGAGGCTTAATCACTTTACCATGCTTGTTTCTAAGTGGAAAATGAGGACACGTGTAAATACAGAAGGGCAGCGCACACCCCTCTAGCACTTTTGATCACTACACAAAATCCAGAAAGACCCTTCGCCTAGAACTGGTGTCCTGAGATTGCTACCAGCGACAGTACTGCCTGTAACGACTAATTAATGAAACACGGGAACAGAAGTGCTGTCAGGCAGCGCACACTCCTCAATCTCATTCCAGCCTGTCCAGGCCCCTGACGAAGGCTGCCTATGTCAGACCAGGAACGGCTTATCAGGGTGCAAAAAGCACCAAAGTACAAGTTCCTTGCAAACATCTTCTTCTCTCATGGGTTCACGTGGAACTTTTTAATCAGCTCTACCCATCAGTTGGTGCAGAACACTCATCAGAAGGTAATTTCCAAGTTGAGACCTGGCTTAAATTTAGTAATTTTTCAAAATACATATTCTCCAGTCTGCTCTCAAAACAAAGGGAAATCTGGCAAAACAAAACCAAACTGCTAATCTGAACCAGAACTCTCAGAAACCCCTGCGGCATCCACAACATGGCAGAGACAGATGTCTACAAGGTGGGAGCTGCTCCACAGCGATCCTCGAGCGAGCGAAGGGGTGTCCCTCAGCGAAGAAGCTGCATGGAGGTCGGGTTCTTCAGACATTGAGGTGAGCTTTTGAGTTATGCTGTTGTGGGACATGAAGGAATTCTGGGCATTTTGGGGTTCACGGCATTCCAGGGAGCTCACGTGAGCTGTTCTGCATCACATGTGTTCCAGCTGCCCTCCCCGCTACACCACGCTGGGCTGCTGGGAGCTCGGGGGAAGGTGCCCAGCTCCCGGTGGTACCGGGGACAGGCACAGCGCGGCTCCGTGCCGATAAACGGGCGTTTCGTCACCAAAGCGAGGGCCGCTACCCTCGGCGCGGTGCCACCTGCCGCAGGCTGAACGCGCTGGTACCGGAGGCCACGCTGCCGGCCTGCACCGACCAACGGGCTCCCCGCGCCGCGGGGCTCCGGGGTCTCCCCAGGCACGGCCCGGCGCGATCCCGGCCTGGCCAGCGGGAAACCACCCAGCGCCTCCGCCCGGGCGGGCGCACGGAGCCACCGCCGGCACCGGTAACGGCGCGGCCAGGCCGGGACCCCGCCGCCTCCCGCGGGCCGAGCCGCGCTCACCTCCGCTCCTTCTGCCGGTACATGTTGAGGCGCCGGATGGTGGCCCGGTCCCGCATGTTGTTTCCTCCCGCGCCCCCCACGCGATCTGCGGAGACAAGAGAGCGTCAGGCCCGGCCCGGTCCGACACGTTACGGCCCGGCCCGGCCCGGCCCGCGGCCCTCGCACGTACCGGGGTTGGTGCTGGCGCGGGAGGGGTTGATGGTGCTGCGGCCCTTGTAGCGCGGCTTCACCATCGTGCCGAACGGAGGCCCCTGCGCGGGGCGAGCCGGGAGGAACCGGGAGGAGCCGAGAGGCCTCTCCACCACACGCCGCACGCCGGGCCGGAAGCGACGGCACAAGTACTTCCGGCGCGCGAGGTCAGCGCGTGACGCACTTCCTCTGAGCCGCTTCCGGCCGCGCAGGCGCAGCAGGTTGCCTCGACACCCGCGCGCGTCCCCAGTCGCCATGGCAACGCGCGGGGCTGGCCCGGCCCCGCCGCCCCGGTCCGCCCCCCCCGCCCGCGGGGCCTCCCGGGGCCTCGCCCTGAGCCGCCGCCGGGGCGGCCTGTGCCGCGGGGCGCGCCCGGCCCCGCCAGGCCCCTGCCCCCGGGCCACCGCGCTGCCGCCCGCTCCGCCCCGAGCCGGCGGTGTCTGGACGGGGCCGCCGCCCGGGGCCGCGCGGGGCCCGCAGCCCGGTTCAAAGGAGGAGAAGGCTGTCACGGGGCGGGCGCTGGCACAGGGGCCCGCATTGTTTGTGCAATGGTGTTTGTTCACAGGAACATCATGGGAGTCCCTGGGCGCTGGGCAGCGGCGCTGGGTCCCACCCGCAGAGGGACGCGGGCGCTCAGCACACGGGTCCGGTGGCGCGGGGCTGCTGGCGGGGGACCGGCGCTGCCGAGCGTCCTCCGTGCGGCGGGGCAGGGCTGGGGGGACCTTCACGGGCACACAGGGTTGTTTTTTCTGGGTTACTGGCAATGGCTTTTTAAAATTAGAAATAACAACACTGGCTTTTTTATATGCATGTAAAGAATTGCATGGACAGTGCAGTAACTTAAATCAAATTTAGGCAAATTACATGTCTAAAGACTAAGCCTGTGTTCATGTTATTGCCAGATTTTAACAGAAATTGGAAGGATCCTCACCTAGGGGGAATTAACAAAGCTCCACTGAAACGGTGTTAATTGATACCAGAGATTGGGCTGGGGCCAAACTGGTCAGCACGTTGGGGAACAAAGATCTGGCCCATCGTTTCTAACGACTCGTTAGCAGCAGAGTCTCCACGGCTGGTTCAGTTTCCTTCTAGTTCTGCTAATGCTCTTCTAAACCCAGAACAATAACAGAGCTGCTGAGATTTTGCTCTTTTAATGATTTTCAGCATTTTGCTTTTAGGTGGTGCAGAGTTCCTGTTGTACAACGATGTCCTAAGGAGTCAAGACTGGTGAGATGTTTTGTAAGATGGCAGGCGGTCTTGAATTTTCAGTCTGTTTTGGCTAAGCCTACGATTTCTGTTTTTTCTCTTAATAGAATTACCTATGCCTTGGGCATTTAAAAAATACACATTGATGTGGGCATAAAAAATTAATCCCAAATTGTAGATAATTGTTTAAGCTATCAGACTTGAGGCTTGTGGAGAAGAGTTTTCCCAGGACAAGTGTGTTTTCTATTAGGGTTGATATCAATCTGTCAGAAGATCCTTTTGATTTTCAAGTTTTTAGACTAAATAGTTGAGTAATACTTGCTCTGCTCTCCCCCACTCTTTCTTCCTTTTCCTTAAGAAAACACCCTTTTTATTGTTAGCAAGATACCTTGGAGTGCGTCCAGAAAATTGCTGCCTCTTTCTGTGGAAGAATAGAAATAGCTAGCTTTAGAGATGAGGTTATGTCGTGGAGAACTTTTATTGGTAATGCCTCAGAGTTAATTGTTGAATTCCCACGTCGAAAGCTTTAGCAGGGAGGTCTCAGCACCACTTTCCCCGGCCTTGCTTACGGGGAGCCCTGGTGTCCCAGTCGGAGCCGGCTACAAGCCTGTGTAAGAAAAGATTATGCTGATAACATATGGGAATTGCATTCGCACTGGAACAGATTCATCCCTGCAGCTGCACTCTCCTCTCTCTCATGTTTTCCCTGACCAAAATTACATGACTGGGGCTAACGGTTGGTATTTAACTTGCAGTATCTCTGTAGCTGTGGTTGTTTACTTGTGTATCTGATAACATACGACTCAGATTTTTTATTCTACTAATTTTTTGTTTCTGTATGACTCACAAGCTTTTCATCTGCTATTGATGCATCCTCCTGTTTCAATTTTTAGCTTTATTCCTTCTTTTTAAATTGGCTGCAGCGGGCCGCTGTCCATACTGTGTACCAGACGGGACAGGGGGGTTGGTGACAGATGCCAGGCCCGTCCCCAGATGGCCCCGGCTTCATCGACACGACTAACCTGACCATTGCTGCAATGAAATCATTCTGAATTTTATGTGGCCTCTTCCTTGTCAAAATCCCAGTGAATGTGGTTACGTGATGCCATCAGAATGACTCATTGCCATAATTACATATGTTCTGAGGGGTTATTCCCATTGTATTATTAAAAACTAGTGATGTTTGATTTTTGGCAGGGATTGTCTTCCTTGTATGATCTACAGATTTTGTCAATTAAATGAAGGAAAAATAGATTTCCAAGACTTCAGAACAAGACTGGACTTGTACTCAGAGCACTTTTTCGGTGCGGTATTGAGCTACTTTGTTTTATTTGACAGGATAAAGGCAACATCAGCCATCTGACTCTCCTCGTTGCAGCAATTCCCTGCAGAGCACAGGGACAGCAGTGGGTTTTTAGCTGGCCTTCAAAACCATCCCAGGCACGGCCAGAAGATACCGTAGATGGTTGATCACCCGGTAGTTTTCCCAGCTCTGTTCCTCAGGGGTGGGTGTTCAGGGATCCAGCTTTCAAGAGAGGCAGGCAGGGCTCCTTGGCAAAAGGCTCCAGGTTTGATGGCTCCTGAACAGGAGAAAACAAAGCGATCCCAGATCTCGGTGCCTTGGATCTGGAGTTCCCAAAATGGCGACGGAAAGCAACAGGGGAAAGCTGGAGGGAGGAGAAGATCGAAGTCAGGCAAAAAAGGCAAAAAGGTGAAACGGGACTGGGAGAGCGCGGGCCGTGCCGTGCCCGGAGCGCTGAGCCCTCGGCCCTGCGCCGCTCTCGTGGCCTCGCCAGCCTCTGCTTCGCCCGCTGGGCTCCCTCGCAGGAGTCGGGTGTTCGCTGGCAATCGGGGAGCTAAAGCGTCGCGTACAGACATTTTACTTTTGTGGTTTGATTTGAATAGTCGTGGAAAGTGACTTCTCTGGAAAGCAGCAGGTGCTGCCGGGTGTGTTAGTCCCGCGCGGCGCAGGAGCTGCCGGGGCTTGTCGCCAGCCGTGGCTGTGGCGAACGGTGGATGAGGCTCTAACCAGGCGTTTTAGCCTGTGCTGTAAATAACAGTGTATTATCTACTGGCTGCCTCTTTTCCACTAAGATCCTGCTGCTCTTCAAAAATCATGGAGATTCGGGCAAGCAGCTCCATCTAACCTATGGTTTGGCATTCACTTGGGTATAATATATTATCATGTATATAAATGCCATCGGCGTGATTTATTTATGGGGACTGGGTAAATACAGCTGGTATTTCTGTAATTTTAATAGAGGGTTTTTTTTAAAATGTTATGCCTAACATCTTTCTCTGTAAAGACTATTGACTTAATAAAAATCTGTAAATATATATAAAATATCCCTATTAGTGTTCTCAAACAGTGTAATCCAAATGATAGTATTAGGGATAACCTGTTTCACCATCCTACTCTATTTCCTTTAATCAAAGCTAAGATTTCTTCTGAGTGAGAAATCATTTTAACATAAACATGAACTAAAAAGTATATACATTGCCTCCATCTCCACGGGGGTAGAAAGCTAGTAAATTATTGTTTGAGGAGTATGCGTGCACACATTGAACTTGCCTGTGGCTGGTGAAAAATACAGATTTATATTACACAGAGGGGGTAAGAACATCATACAACCGACCTGGGTTTGGTGAAATTTGTCTGCTTTAGCTCCTAAATCTCAGCAAATGAGATCGAAATTAAACAGTTCCAAGCCGACGACTGTAAGCTGTTAATACATTATTCCTTCCCCTTTGTTCCCCATTACGTGGGATGAATTGCCCCAAAGCTGAGTAAACTGCCTAGAAACTATCCTGCAGGTTTTGAGTACAATAACCACCGGTTTGTCCAACAGTGAAAATGAAGCTGTTCTCTATGCAGCGGAGTTTCTGACAAGGCTCGGTCGGTCTGTCTGTCCGTCCAGCAGCTGGGAGGTCGGAGCCCAGCACCTGGATGTGCGCAGGGGCTGCAGCCGCAGCGTTTCCTGCCCCGACCCGGCTCCGTCGGGCTCCTGGGGAGAGGCTCGGGGGGTCCCGACAGTTTGGGTCAGTTGGGATTTGACTGCAGTTCCCATGAATAAAGCAGACAGAGCTTGTTCAGCAAACCCATTTATTTATTTGTTTATTTGTTTAAAGAAGCATATTTTACAGTGATGCCATGGAGCGAACACCACAACAGGTGTTACTGGGTGGGCTGAAAGAGAGCGTTCACCTGCACGTGAGTGAGGACGACAGCAACCTATCTAAGGAAATCTCCGGCCTGGACGGTTGAGCTCAGCATGCAAATCTCGTTGGTCAAAGGCAAAATGTTTCTAAATTCATAAATGAACCAGCTCTCTGGAAGTGGGAATAAGCACAGTTCTCGAGCTGATTTAAAAAAGAAAAGAAATTGGATTTATTTTTTTATATTTTCCTCCTAATTTTTCTAAAACAATTTAATTTTAAAATCACCCATACTGAAAAATCTTGGATTTTCTTAACATGCATTTTAAACTTGCCTTTGCCTTTCTCCCTTTTTCTTCCATTTTGCTATGGAAAAGGAAGAAAGAAGGGAAAAAGCTACAACAGAAAAGTTTGTCAGTTTTTCTAAAAAACTCTAGAGAGCTCTATAAAATAGGTTGTGTTGATTTATTATATGCAGTTTAGTTTTGAAATAGTTGTGCTAATATTGCCGTGAGTTACTGTAGGGAATCCAGTCAGTTAACGGAGCCTCCGTGTAGAAAACCTTCCTAATGCACTCTCTCTCTTCTCTAATCCTTGTTGAGAACTGGACTGAGATACTGCAGCAGGAGGGAGGAAGGAGTCGTTTATGAATTAGCAAGCTGAGGTTCACGAAAGGGTTACTGATTATTGCTGCTAAAAAGCGGAAGGGAAAAACGGTTCTGCTTACATGCAACGCCATGGCACAAACAACGTGCTTATCTCACAGACTAGCTGGGGCTAGAAAATAAAGTGAGATCGGATCTTTCAGCTGGGAGGCTTTCAGGAATCGTCTGAACATGATCCATAAACAACTCGAAGGATGACTTTTAAGAACCTCTTTCTCTCTCTGCTTGGTATGCTGGTCATTTATCATTGTGCTGAAATGGAATCCCCTTTAAAAGATGTAACGGCTTCTTGTTTACTTAAACACAAAGTGGATGATGGGCTGAAAGGTTTTGCTGCCAGCAGAGCAGTCATGGAGAGCTTGGTACAGCCCCGGAGCTGGAACAACCGTGCAGCTCCCACGTCCTGCGCTGGGCCCAGCAGCCCCAGCGGACGGGGCGAGGGGAGGGTTTAGGTCTCCGCTGCGGAGCCGAGTCCTGGGCGGGTGCCGCGAGCCGCTGGCTCTTCGCAGGAGAGGACCAGAGCAGCCGGGGGCTCTGCCGCGGTGTCCCCGCACGCTCGCGGGCTCGCTCTGCCCGCCAAAACCGCCGAGCACGGAAGGTGGAACGAAAGCGAGCGCAGCAGAGACCGTATTCGCCAGGTTTAGCTCTGGGGTGAGCCTTTCCCTGCCCATCACCTTACCAGGGAGCTACGGGCTTCAGCAGCACGTCGCTGATCGGCCCCGGGCATGTCTCTGGGAGCCGCGGCACCTCCCCTGGCCCCTCAGGACCAGGGGCTTTTGCTGAACTCTAGAGGAATTAAATGTCTGCACGTACTTATATCAAGGACGCACATTTTAAAATATAAGGGACACCGAGGGTGTGCCACTTCGTGACGCTGCCGAGGGCAGAGCTCTCCGTGCAGAGAAGGCAGCGCTCACGTGTGCCCCGCGTGGGTCTCCCCGGGTCCTCGTCCCGCACGGTCCTTGTCCTGGTCCCTCCGCCCAGGTGTCGGCTCGTGCTGAATCCGGGGAATTCCAGTTGGTGCCATGCAGACCAGTAGTTTCTACCAAACTTAAAAGTTTGCTTCTCTTCTGCAGAGCCCGAACTGTGCCTTCCCCCTCCCTCCTGCCTTCCCTCCTGCTACGCGCCTGAGCAGCGTCCGGGCGGACGGACGAGCGTGTCCCTGGCCCGGGATGGAGTCCCGCAGCTGTGACTGTACGAGCGGAGTCACAACGTTTCGGCAACCTGCGGTTTGTTGTAACCTCTCATTTTCTCAGTCTGCTGCATGTTAACTGGATCCTTCAGTGGGAAATTCCTCGGGGGCTCTGCAGAGCACAGCTGGGGTCCTGTGAGCACAGGACAGCTGATTTGTGGCTGCAGTGCAGCTGGCAACATTTTCTGGGATTTTCTTAAAGCTTTGGTGAGTTTCCCTTCCACAAGTGAGTCTCTGTCCTGTGGGACACCAGCCTCCATAGGGGCCAAGGCATGAACCACACACTCAGGAAGCTGGTTGTCATTTTGTTTTTTGTTTTTTAATTTGAAATAACTCTTTGAAGCAGATTCAGGGCAGATACCACTGACCTCTTACCACAAACGTTTAACATGTATTCGCAATGATAAAGTCATACAGCTTAAAACACAAAATAAAGGGTGGGGGGAAGAGAAAGAGGCCACTGCCTTTGTGTGAGTCCGGGTCCCAGGTCGGGGCAAGCGGCCATGCGGGTCCGGTCTCGTCCCTCTGGCCGCAGCTGTGCTGCGCTGGGGCCATGCACCTGGTCTCGGGTTGAGGCCTTTGGTCATGAAGTCTCGTGTCTGGGTCCTTTGCTGACTCGTACTCCCCCTCTCCTCCCCGCAGGGTCCCCCGCGGAGCCCTGGGGAGGTGGGCTCCCCTCCATGTGCGCTCCTGCTCCTCTTCTCGGCAGCGTCCTTCTGCGATCCTGGGCGGTGCGTGTGTGTGCAGCC
This sequence comes from Strix uralensis, assembly GCF_047716275.1. Lineage (NCBI taxonomy): Eukaryota > Metazoa > Chordata > Aves > Strigiformes > Strigidae > Strix > Strix uralensis. The sequence goes on from NC_133996.1 coordinate 8,084,522, forward strand.
TCCTTAAATATTGTGTATGTGGTTTCTGTCGGGTCTGTGGGTCAGTCTGGGAGTATATGTCTGTCTTTTTGGACATGTGTATGTGTTGAGTAGCAGTGCTCTGGTTCAATAAAGCTTTCATATACATAGCAGCAATGAAGTCTTGCCTTCAGGTGACGTAAAGGGGCAGCTACTGGGCAGGGCTAGCGGACGTCGCAGGGACCGCGGCCCCTCTCTGTTTGCTCTTCCTCTTCTTGGTGCCAGACTTAGCGTCTTTGGTGTCTTTCTGATTTCTGTTCCCATTCGCATTGTCTTGCTTTCCTTGCTCTTCCTTTTTCTTCTTTTTCCCTGCAGTAAAGCAAAGGGGCACCGTGAGGCTCTCCGGCAGAGCGAGCTGGCCCGCGGCCCGCTGCTCCCCGGGGTGGCCTGAAGGGCCTGTGCCCCTCCCCACGCACAGGGGTGCCCGAGAGCTGCCCTCTCTGCCAGGACGGGCTTCGCGCTGAGAGCTGTTGCCTAAATATAAACAGAGAAGAAGGTTCAAATCTGGATTTAGCTTTGTCGCTGTCGGTCTCCAGCAGAAGTGTTAACACTTGCATTTCTCGGCGGCTGCATACCAAGCCCCTTAGCTAACGCAGGCTGCTGTGTGCATCAGAGGAACAGATCAGCCCTGTCTGCCTCCCCCTGCCCGGCCGATTAATCCCTGCGCTCTTAGTCACCACTCAGAACCGGTTTCGCTCAAAACACTCAACCCAGCTGCAATCCTTGTCCATCCCATCAGAGGATAACCAAACCACCATTCATCCTGAACACACTCGAATTCCTGGGAAAATCACAGACCTAAGCATTCTGGTAGAGGCGACGGTGACTCCCACTGCCACAACACACGGGTGTGCACCGTCGGCTGCCCGGCTGCTCTCTGGCCAGAGAAGCTAAAAAGCCTGAAACTCGTGGGACACTCGGCGAGCTGTGGGGAGCACCACCCCCCCGGGGGGCTGTACCGCTTCCCCCCAGGGTAGCTGCCATCACGTCGTGCCCCCTGCACCGCAGAGGGGTGGTGAGATGTGCGGCGCGTTTGTGGTACCGGACACTTGGCTGAATGCTTGTGCCTGGCAAATAAAGGGTGCTGGGGGGCAAGGCATTGCGGGTCTGCTCACCTTCAGGGCACTGGCTCTTCTGCACAGTGCATCGCCGCACCTCTGTGGTGGCAGGACACAGGGACACGTCTCCGGAGGGAGCCTGCAGAATCCGCCGCGTTCGGTCTTCGTTGCCCTTCTTGAAGCCACAGAGCTTCCTCTTCTTGGAGCAGGGCCCCCAGGGCCCCCACTCACTCATTTCACATTGTGCTGCCAGATAACGAGAGAGGCCAGCAGTAATTCTTGTTTCTCTGTTGCTGCCTCAGGACTTCACAGAGCCCTTGCATCCCATCGCACCTCTCCCCCACTTTAGGCTTGAAGGGTACCTGCGTTTCCCCAGCAGCTCCCTGAGTTTTCAGGGCACCTCCTTCCTGGCCATGCCGCGCACTGACTCACACTTCACAAACGTGCAGCAGCAGCACTGGGGTGCTGCTCCCCGTCTGGGCTGGTTTCCAGAGGGCTCTGCCCTCTGAAGGGCTGGGTCTGGCCTGCACCGTCACCCACTCGACACGGGTACGATGAGGCATCATATCTGAGGGGTTTGTTTTATCCTCTAAACCAAACTGCAGCAATACAGGCGCCCGGACCCGACAGACACACAAACAGCTCAGTGAAAGGTGCCCGCGCGTGGCTTACCAGGACTGCTGCACTCCATGGTGCCGTTGGCAGCAGAGTAGCCTTCGGGGCATGTGACGTAACATCTCCCTTTGTGCAAATACAAACCTTCCTTACATTTTGTGCAAAAGTTTCGACTGAAACAGGACTCACAGTTCTCAATTTTGCATTCTGGGGAAAAAAAAACACAAAGCCGTCATGTAGTCTGACGTGAGCAGAAGGCTCAGGAAGCGCTTCACTGCTAACTGAAGTTCACACCTGGCTCCAAGGGCTCTGCCAACAGCCAAGGCAAGTCTCTGAATGTTCTGCCCGGCCTGGAGCTGCTACTCAGCTAGACAGAAGTCAGATGTCTTTGCACTGTTCCCTGGTACAGGACAGAGCCGCTGTGCTGCAGCTCTCACACGCAGGGTGCGAAAGGTTTGGGCTGGTGCTCAGCTTGAGCGTCAGGCAGCCAAAGTGGGACAGTGCAAGGAATAAAGTCCCGTATCAACCGCTCCAGCTGCAGCTACAGCACGGGCTGCAAAGAAACGGGGTTAGACAGAAATCTGGCCATGGGGGTGGTTTGCATGAAACTGCCAGGGAAGTGATCACATTTTTCCATGTCCAGCTTCTTTCTGGTGCTCTGGCTGAAAGAGGCAGCCCCAGACCAAGGATCTCGTTCAGAGACCTGCTTGGCTACAGTGAGCGGCAGAGGAGAAAAGAAAAGGCACTCGTGTGAGCAGTGCCTAAAAGCCAAAAGGATCTCCCTTCCCCTCCTTCCTCCCAGCCTGGCAGCCCAGGTAACAGCTTCCCAAACGTCCCACAAGATGCCACATCCACAGCAAAGTTACGCGGCACTGAGCATGCAGTGACGGGGTAACCCAGCCCTCAGGGGACCACTGGTCCATTACCACCACCTGCCCGCAGCACCGAGAGACCCGCAGAGGCTCTCAAAGACCGGGAAGGCCAAAACTCAAGTCAAAACCAGCCTGGAAGGGCTGGTGTGGGGGCACTGGATGCTTACCCACCCTCTCAGGGTGCTGTTGGGGCAGTATCTAGTGGCTGTTCCAAGGGAAGGAGCATCTCGGCCTGGGTGCTCAAGGTGTGTTAGCCACCAGCAGCATAAATTACAGGGTTATTCCCTGGGTAGGTCGCTGCTCTGCTCAGCTCTGCCGTCTCCCCTCGATGCAACCACAGCATCTCCTCTCGCCTGGCTGGAGGCGGCACCATCGCCTGCCAAGCACCACCAAGCGCCGCCGCCCTCCCGCGCGTCGCCCGCTCCCTCCCCACGGACTCACTGATGCACTTGTTCATGTCTGTATTGCGAAGGCCGAAGTATCCCAGCGGACAAGATGGTAGGCAGATCCCGATTTGCCGGATATCATTCCTCTCCAGAAGGATGAAGAGTTTGGGGGAACATCTCAGGCACCCGTTGAACTCGGAGCACAGGTCACAGCCTCTGGCACAGCCCTGACTCAGCTCGGTGCTAACTGGAAGAGCAGGAGAGAGGCAGCGGTCAGTGCTGGTGTGCATGGCCGGGCTCTGCCTGCACCAGCTTCGGCCCCAGACCCCGGCAGCACCGGCAGGAAGGGCAGGGACCAGCCGACGCGCTGGCGGCGGCTCCCAGCACCGCTCCGGCCGGGCGTTGTGGCCCCGTGCCCGATGTCGCAGCCCCCACCAACCCTGCACCCAGTCCCAGCCCCGTCTCCCCAGCAGCCCCCAGCACCCCTGCCCCGTCCGTCGGCACTGGGCAGACACCCACGAGAGACACAGGCCTGGGTGGGCCGGGGCAGCCCCTCCGTGTCCCCTCCTGGCACTGGTGGTGCCGCACCGCCGAGCTACAGCCACGCTGCGGGGCAAGCGGGGACCGGAGCTGTGTGGTGCTGGAGCAAAACCTGACTGATTCTGCGCTGCGCCTTGAGCCAGGCTGCGTCCCAAGCTAGATCTTGCTCTGACCCCGCTTATGTTAACGATATCTGGCAGTGCAGGAGATTTCACTGCCCCCAAAATAGAGATGTGTTCTCAACTCCTAAATTCAGTCCAAGAAAAATACTCAATCCCATGTCTTGAGAGTTTTCTGCTTTTAATTATCATATAAAATGCTGCTTGTTTTGAAACCAATAGCATTCTTTGCAGGCTAGAATGCAGGTTATTTTTATTAGTTTATTATGCAAGCAGTGTCCTTGTTTATAGAAAAGCTGTGTATTTAAAAAATGTATTCTTTTAAATACTGTCTTTACTACACTTCAAAAGCAAGCACAGAGCACCACAGTGTTCACATGCCAGACCCAGAGGTAAGAAAACTTTCCTCTCCCTTCACAGTGACCCGAGACCCCGGCAGCTCCCCGGCTGCCTGTCCCAGCCCCATCGCTGGGTCCACGGGCACTGCCACAGAAAATGAAACAGAAGCAGAGGGGTCCCCAGCCCCGCGAACCCTCAGTGCCCAGCTGCCAGGAGGGTTTGCTGGGTCTGGACTGGGACCTCCCCTCGGCATTTTGGGGATGCCCGGGGGGATCCGACCACATCTCTCCGGCAGCGCTGGGCCGCGGTGCCAAGCTCTGCCTCTACGGCAAAGGTGTAACCTGGGCCCTGGCTGGAAATTGCACTTTGTAGCATTAGCCATGACATCAAGTTTTCCTTGTTCTCACAGAGCTCAGCAGTGCCAATTTTAATAAAAAATAATTTTTATATAATTTAATTTAAAACAGTTTTAATGTAAAACAGTTCTAAAACTAGCTTATATAAATGAGGGCAAACCCATGTGGCTGCTCTTGTGCCAGCTCAGCCCGGTTGCCCTGCGTGTGCCCCGAGCTGGGAGCGGCCGGGGACCATCGGGGCCGGGGGGATAATTAAAACCCTGCACACCTCGGGTCGCCCCGTGGCCCAGCACCCCCGCAGCAGCTGCCCGGGGCAGAGCCTGCCAGGGGTCCTGTGGGACAGGGCGGCTGCAGGGGGAAGGACGGTGGGGTGGGAGCCGCATGCTCCCATCCCCTCCTTCGCCCGCTCCCTTCTCCCGGCAGGGGATGGCGGGGGGCTGCGGGGCGCAGGGCAGGACACCAGCTGGGTGCCTGCGGGGGAAGGCGGGCAGGGGCCTCGGCCATCGAGGCGCTGTGGGACAGGGGGAGGCCGACCCTGTCCTGCTCCGCACAGCGGAATCCTCCGGCCGCGTGCGCTGCCGTGGGCACCGGTTACCCGAGGGCTGCAGCCCTGGCTGGCCGGTCCCTGCCCATCTTCCCCCACCCAGCCTCTCCCCGTCCCTGCCCGGCGCTGTCTGCAGGGTTACTGGGGGCAGCTGCCTGCGGCTCAGGGCTGTGGCAGGTCCAGAGGGACAGGGCAGTGCTCGTCACAGGGCACCCCCGGCTCTGTCCCGCTCTCTGTGCTGGCAAACACATTCACCATCTGCACAAACCGTACAGCATCACGAGAAGTAGAGAAGAAAAGCGTTTCATACATACTTCGTCTTTGCCTCTTGCCCTTCACCACTTTGCTGCTGCCTGTTAGATCCATCGAGCTTAGAAAAACCACCACCACAAACAGTCCAAGCTGCATAGTAACTCTCCAGCGCTGCAGCCCCTCTGTCGCAGGGTGGTCGGAGGAGCCCGCTCCACAGCCGGGGGTCTCTCTGCTGCCGCTAAAACGTCTCGGGCGGGATCAGAGCTGAGAGTCTGTGCGCGGAGCCTGGTACGGGACCATATCCACAAACTACATCAGCCACAGCGAGCTTAGGTAGCAGGTAACATGGCTCTACCTTCATCCCCGTGAGGAGCGCAGGAGCTTGGCTCTAGTCCCATCGGGGGGCTCTGGCAGCGAGCGTTAGCTGCTTGCAGCTTCCAAGTGCACTCGCAGGAACTGCAAAGGAAGAGGAGAGCAGATTAACTCGACAGTTGACATGGCTCCCGTAACAGCTGGGCTCGGCACCGCGGCGGGCGAGCGCGGAAGCCATGGGGCGAATTGAGCAGGGGTGCAGGCAGCCAGCAGCAGCCGGGGTGGCATGGGGCAACCTCCAACCTCATCCACCAGTCACTGCATTGATTAATAACAGTTAGCACAGAGAAACGCCTAACGCAGCTTTGCCATCTGCTGATGCTGCGTACGGTTATAGCTCTAACTTGTTTAAAATAGTGCCAGTCCCCCTCGGCCGCCCCTCCTCGAGTAGCAGATGGGCTCTGCGGGCTGCCAGGCGCACAAGATGTTTCCCATCAAGTGGGCACCTCTGGGGCTGGTAGTCGAGCCAAGCAGAAAGCGAGCCTGCAGTCCCAAGCTGGAGACGGGGCTGTCTGGGGACGGGGCGGGATCATCCTGCGAGCTGCCCAAAACGCCGCGTTTCTGCTCGGAGGGAATTTCCAAACCTCCCAGCTCCAGTTCGCCCAGAGTGGCAGGGAAGGGTCAGCGCTGCCTGCGCAGGCAGAGGCAGTGCCAAGAAGGGCTCATGGGTCCCCGCACGGCCCCACCACTGGAGGAAGCCCAGCGTTGGGCAGCGGGCGCGGCAGTAAGGGCCGCGCTGCCCTCGCCAAGCCCAGTGTGTGTGGCAGGACAGGGCGACGAGACAGCGATGCCGGCAGGACTGGGCTCAAAACCAATTGCTCTACGTGAACTTGGAGAGCAAAGGGAAGCCCAGTGCAGCAGGGAATTGCCGGATGGCAGCCCAGTGCAGGGCCCCGGGCACAACCAGCCTGGGAGCTGCCACATGCCCCATCCTCTCCCTAGAGCATCTTGCTCCGGCCCAGCTCCGGGGGAGAGGCGGCGCGGGCAGGGCTGTGCAGAGCAAAGGGACCCAGGAGGTGGTTTTCTGCGTGCAGGAAGGGCGGTCTCCGGGCTGCACCAAGAGCTCTGGCACTGCCAGGGCCACGCTCTTCTCTCCGCAGCTGGCAGAGCGAAGCCCCGCCAACGGCTGCCATTGTGTGGGAATAAAGGCGACAACATTCACCCTGTGAAGTCAAATGAAACAGAAAATGGTTTTAATCCCTTTATAATAACTGCGCAATCGCCGATGCCCCAAATGGCCAGTGGCAACGGTGCTGGAACGAAGCCCGGCCGCAGCCCGTGCGCTGCCTGTGGGACGGACACGGCCCCGGGGGGCCCCATGCCCACCGTGGAGTGGGGGACCTGCCGAGGGGCCCCCGGCCAGAGCAGCCCCCCAACTCCAGCCCAGCTGTAGGGTGGTTACGGCTACGGCAGCAAAATACCTGAGCGGAGAGGGCTGCCCACAGCAGCGGCAGCGGCCTGGCAGCATCTTGAGCCAGCGGCCATGAGCCGGGTACTGCTGGGCCTCGCGGCAGCACGTGCCTCGACACCAAGACGTGCCCCGGCGTGGGCAGCTTTGGCTCACGCGTGCCTGGGGGCCGTCGGGCACTGCCGAGCGCTGCCGTCGTCCTCCCACCCCGATGGCTTTGAACTTTTCACCGTGTCCCTGCTGCGACTCTGCCGAGCGCTGCTGGGGCAGGAGCACAGCGCTCCCCATGTGCTTGTCGTTACAGCCCACAGCTCATCCACAGGATTTTCAAATAAATAATTAGTCGCTTGTGTAAACACCAACTTGTTCTGCACTTCCAAGTCTGTTTGCTGCAAGCTGCTTTATAAACACTGTCAAGTGCTTAAGCTGGGCTGTTGGGAGTGTTTACCAGAGCGGAGAGCTGTGCAGAGCGGGGGTCCCACCCCGGCCCCGCAGCCCCCCTCCACACCGCGCTCGTGGGCAGGGACCTGGGCACGGCACGGGGCTGCCCTGCGCGGGGTGAGGCAGCGCGGGCTGCTGGGCAAGGGGGGACCCTCCAGACAGTCGGCACGGCCCAGCCTGGCGCGCCGGAGCACCCTGGGGATGGCAGCTGGTGTGAGTGGTGGTACAGCGTGGCCCAAACTCTCCCCAAATTAGTGCTGAGCACCAGCTGCGCCGGAGGGGGCACAGTGCCACCGCCCCGGCCTGGCTGCCCCTTGTTTTTAATTACAGCGGCTTTGCAGGTGAAGCGCGTTCGCAGGAAGTACACGCTGAACCCGCTCTGCGTCCCGCCGTGTTTACACAACACTCACAATTTAGGCAAAGTCCCCTCGGTGCGGGGACGGCAGCAGGGATGTTGGGAGGGAGCAGACACAGCCCCGGCGTGCCAAGAGCCAGCGTGAAGCTCATGCCGCCGCCACACTCCCCTTCTCTCAGGGCTCGTTCCGTGCAAGGGCAGGGAAGTGCCATGGGAAACCGTGAGGCCACAACACAAACCAGACTAGCAGACACTTTTTCCTCCTCGTTTCCTTGCTTTTTAGCCCAAAGAGAGCCTGGGCCTCCAGCTACAGCTGCCCGCTCGGTGCAGAAAACCCACCAGGATCCCGGGTGCTGAAAGGCCGGTGCCGAGGTGGGTCGCAGGCACGATCCCCGTGTTTCCAAACCTCCCCGCAGGCACAGCGGCTGCAGCGGCAGCGCCGGGCTTCCAGCTCTGCCCACCCTCACCTCAGGACACAAATTATGATTCTTTCTGCTATTGCAGCCATCAGTCAAGCTCAGGTTGCTGCAAACAATTTCCAGTCTAAACATTAGCAGGATTTATGCCATTATCCCATCGACAGGAAGAATTTGGGGTAACCTGAATTGCTCTGAATTCATTTATGGAGAGACCTGGCCCCTGCATCTGAGATGACAGTAAGCCTTGTTTGCAATTCCGTCAGGATAAATTGGTCCTTGGGAGCTCCAATACAAGCCAGAAAATGTAAACCATCCAGATAATTTACCATTAGTCCTCCTACACACAAGGTGAGAAAGACCAACGTTATATCCCTGGGATATTCGAGACCTAATGCACAATAACTAAATTGCTGATATATTGCCTCTTGCTGAAGGAATCAGGCTATCCGTAATGTAAACGGGCTCTCCGAAGGTTTACTGAGCCTGGGAGAGAAGGACCAGATGCTTGTGCGAGGGCTGGAGGCAGGACAAAGCGCGATTCCAGCGGCAGCAGTAACGAACCCCCGGGAACCGCCAGCTGGACACCAGCTATGAGCGCGGGGAACGTGGGTGTCCAGGTGCTGCAGCTGGACAGAGAATTTGCGTTTCACCTCGGTAGTCTGTTCTGGGGGGCAATAACGCAAGGAGACCGGGTTTCAGAATGTCTTTGCCTGGAAGAAGAGTCTCGGTTTTGCAGGGTTTCACCTGGGTTTCTCTCCCAGCCCCGCACCCGGCAGGCTCAGGTGCAGGGGGTGAATCGCCCCGAGCTCTCCCCAGCCCCCGGGCAGGCAAAGGTCAGCTCGGGGCGGGGGGTGTTTATGGCAGCAGCCAGCCCCACAGTGCTGGCAGATTCCCCAACCTGCCTTTGTGTAAAGGTTCAACAAGCCCATCAAATAATGATAATGGCACCCGGATATTGGAGGCACCAGGAGGGGAGCGGGAGGAGGAAGAGGAGGAGGAGATGAGAGCGGGCTGCTAAGGAGAGCAGGGCCACACGCGAGGTGGGGCCTGTGGGGCGTGCGGTGGTCGCTCCCGGCACGATGAGCTGCTGCCTGGCATCGGAGCCAGCCAGAGCCAGGCTGCAGGGTGACAAACCCCCGTGGGTACCGGAGGGGAGACAGAGGAGGCTACGCCGGGGTGAGGGGACATGCTCCTGCAGACCAGCAGCAGGACCAGCCGTCCCGTCCGGGGGTGGCACCGCTCCCTGGCACCCACCCAAGCCCCGGGGCCAGCGTCAAGCAGCGGTAGGATGGGGCGATGCTGGCGCAGCACCCTGCACCCAGAGACACTGACACCACCATGAGCCCGCCACCCCCTCCCCGGTCCAGCCCTGCCCTGGAGAGCGGCCGAGCTGCTCCTGGGCACGGCTGAGCCTCTGCGGGTGGGTGTCGCCAGCTGGGGAGGAAGCATCGTTCAAACAAGAAGCGCACGGGCGCGTTGATCCTCCCTTGGCCAAAGGCTCCTTCCCTGGGTCCCCACTGTGGCTGTGCAGTTCCCCGGCCTGGCGAGGCGGCCGAGCCAGCGGGCTCTGAGGTGCAAATCATCCCTCGCTGCCCCAGCGCCTGCCAGGAGACGCGGGTGGCAGGAACCAGCCCCGGGGAGGCGAGTGCCTCATCCAGGCACGGTCACAGACCAGCACCAGCACCGGCCTTGGCGGGCAGCAGCAAGGAAAGGGGCCAAGAGGGGAGCACTGGAGAGCGGCTCGGTGCCGGCCGCCTGCCCCGCGCCAGCTGCCTCTGCACAGGCACCCTCCGGGCAGGAGGCAGTGGGTGAGGGCTGCAAGGAGCACCCGCAGAGCACCCACAAGCTGGGGTGCTGCAGGACCAGCAAGACCAGACACCCCGTCTGCCCGGGCACTCCAGGCAGCTCGTTTGGCCCTGCGGTAGCATTTTTCCAGGCACACAGAGATGTGTCCACGGTGCTGGGGCTCCCCAAACCCGATGTCTCTGCTCTGCCCGCACCGTCCTGCCTGCGCTGGGTGACCCCCACGGCCGGAGCTCCCTGCCTGCTCTGCCAGCCCCACAGCAGAAGAGAGGCAGCGCGGTGCTGCAGGCAGCGGGGTTGGGGACCCCTGTTCTCTTTGGGAAAGTCTCTCTCCGTCCTCCCGAGGGGTGTTTTCCTGCCAGCAAGGCAGAGCCGTGCTAACGCCGCGTGGGCAGCATGGTGAAACCCTCCATGGAGGAAGGTCCCACACACGCAGGCTTGGCCATCGCCACTGCCACAGGGTGTCTCACGCGCCTCCAGCCAGCAAACATCCCTGCACATGCACATGCAGAGCCACTTTGTTCTGCTTAATCCTTGAAGCAATAAAAGAAGGCTGCATTAAGTCAAATTTCCGAACCAGAAGGTCTTCATTTGATATTATATCCGAGTGCCAAGTTCTGTAAAATCCCTAACCCATAAACTTCACTGAAAAAATAAAATAATAAAAACCAATCTGGCAGCAGAGTTCTCCACAGCATTGTTGAGGTCTGACTCCTTCCACCAGCTTCTGCACTGCATTCCCCGGATCTGCGGAGCCGTGCTGTGACCCGCTAATGGGGAATACGCCGAGGAGAGGCTCCTGCCCGCGGCCGCCCCTTGCCCCGGCCGGGCGGAGGGGTTGCTCCGGGGCTTGGCCGCAGCAGCCCCCCAACCTCCCCGCCAGCTCCAGCCCCCGGCTCCGCTCGCGCCTGGTCCTCGCCCGCCCGTGCAGTGCCCGGCACAGTAGCTGCTCCAAGTAATGCTGCGACTAACAGTGCCACAGGCCTCTCTCCAGGAGCGCTTGTGCTTCAGCATTGTAAAACATCAGGAAATTTTTTACTGGGGGATTTCCATTATCCTCTTGCTCGCACAGAGAGGCGGCATGGTCTGGAGGAGAAGGAAGCAGTGAAGCCCTGAAGCCGACTGCAGGCTCGGTGTGTGCTGCTTTCCACAAAAACAGAGCAGCATCTGAAAATGCACTGGAGTCGTCCCGGCAGGCAGAGCTCCGGTACCGCAGGCCGGGAAGCTGCCGGGGATTTAGCTGCGGTCACTGAAAAAGCAAATCTGTTTCTCTGAGGTACAACTTCAGGTAGGTTTAAACCTTTTACAGCTCAGTAACTCACTTAGCAAATGCCAACCAGGGACAAAAGGCACTAGAACAGCAGCAACCAAAGCAAATTTCAGATGAGGAATTGCAAAACAGTCCATTTCAGAGCAACGCAGACCAGGGCACTGAAAACCTCACTCTTCCATCAAAAGGGCTCCTCAGCAACACTAAAGGCCCTATTGCCATGCAGGGACGTGCTCAGCAGATTCCCCGGGAGGTGCAGGGCGGACACACACCGTGTTAGCGTACAGCCCCCGCTCCCGGAGACCCGGAGCAAGCAGGGAGCGGGGGGTCTGATGCAAAACGGGAAGCACAGCCAGGGCTGCGAAGGCTCTCAGCCTCCACAGCCAGCACAGGTTCAGCCCATACCCAGTTCCCCTCATTTCAGTGTAAATGTGTCCAAACAAAGGCTTCCAGCAACCTTCCACAACTGACTCTAAATGCAGGCTTTTTAAAAGCAATTCCCAGAGCTTACAGGAGCCCAGTGAGGCACAAGCCGCTGTGCTCATCAGCTTCTCCAGGCAACTGCAGAGCCGAAGCCCGGGGCAAAGACCCTAAACAGCACCTGGGGTTTTCTGCTCGGCGTGTGCGAAGGAAGCATCTGCCAAGCGTGACCTTCCTGCAGGGATTCCCGGTGCACAGACTCTCCCACCGAAACGTCACTGCCTGGGAAACCTGAGCCCTGCAGAGCCAGGAGCAGCACTGACCTCAGCAGCACAAGGAAACACAACTGGGGGAAAGAACCAGCAGCCTTGGCTTTGGCCATGGGGCAGGACAGGGCGCTCGCCTGGCGGGAGGCAGCGGGGAGGGCGGCCTGAGCTGCCTCCAGACCCGCGTTGCTGCAAGCCCGGTGCAAGCACGTGTGAGTTCTGTCCTTTCGAGGGGTGCCAGCAACCTGCACCACCAGGACAGGGGGACCCAGCTCTGAGCTCTGCGGAGCCTGGCACCGTCTGGGGTGGTTTGCAGCAAAGGACATCCTGCAGCCGGCCCTTGCGAGCGTGGGGGGAAGCTGCAACCCCAGAGGATCATCCTCGGAGGCAGGTTGGTGGTGGGCGCGGCTGGAAGGCTGCCTCTGTGTGTGCCAGAGTCTCAGGCAAATATGGGCACTTCCATCCTCAGGGAGTCGACAGGTCGCCCTCACGCAGCCCCGGGGAAGGTGTCTCTGCCAACCAGTCCCCGCCGCTCCCGGCTGCGTGGTCCCCGCTTTCCCTCTCCAGGGCCATCCCCACAGGCCGGGGGGCTGAGCTGGCCCCCAGCTCTGGCGTTCAGTGCAGTCTTATGGCCCTGTAGTGCAGGCAGAGAGGTGCTCTGCCAGCTCAGGTCTAGCTTAGGCGATGGAAACGTTGGGTTTATGCTCTGCTTTGCTGCTGCCCACGCACACCGGCATGGCCAGTTTATTTCGGCTGCTCTCAGGGGGTCACATCGGTGCCCTGGCAGTCCGGGAGTGGGTGCCCCTGCACCCCAGCTCGCTCCCTGCCGTGTCCCTCAGGGTGGTGCTGCTGCTCTCACAGCAGCCGCACTGGGGCCAGGGAGCTGATCCAGCTGAAACGAGCCTTTTTTCCAGGGTGGTTTCCAGGCATGTCGCAGCGCCGGCGTTCCCAGGCCCGCAGCGCTGCCGCTGTCCTCCCACCCAGCCTCTGCGGCCCTGGCCCTGCAGCGGGGATGAGGTGGTCGGGCAGTCAGGAGCTCACCTGCTCCAGGGTCGTGGGTGGCCTTCAGACAAAATCATTCCAACTGGAGAACGCTCCACGCAGATGTTTTACTGGAAGTGCTGGGTCCCCGTGGGATCTCAGCACAAATCTGGCCCCCACAAACAACGCCGTAAGCACTGCCCCAGGTTCACAGACCTTCAGGTAACAGGGTTTTTTGCACTGGTACCCACTGACCCCTGTGGAGGAGAGTGAAGGCTCCATGCCTGCCATGCCGTGCAAGTTTTGCTTCTGCCGGTATTACCCTGTTTTAATGCCTCTTACTGTAAGACACCCCTTCAAACCCAAAGCGCATCACCTGAACCCCCCCCAATGCATTCCCAGGGCCATTCAAGGGAACGCACGTGCCTCAACCTACAAGAAATCCCAGCAGTCCAGGGGTGGCCGTTCCCCAGTTGCTTGCACCCCCGTCTCCCAGCACCCCGGCTCAATCTGTGCGGAGGACCGGGAGGACGGAGGCTGGAGTGTCACCTTGACCCTCACCCTCGCTGGAGAGCCGCGTCCCTGCCCGGCCAAGGGAGCACGCTGCGGCGAGCACCGAGCCCTCGCTAACCCCCAGGCTCGGCAGCCCAGCTCCGAGATCCAGCAGCACTTCCCCTGTGCATCAGCACTGGGTGTTAACACGGACCTTTAATTATTACCATGATTGCTGTTAACCATTTCCCCACTGATCCCCTGTCCGAAAACCCAGGGAGTACGTACTTACCCCGCGCCCTCCGGGTGTCTGCCGTGCCCCCATGGGTGCCGTCCTCCGCAGGAGGCTGGGTTAGGCACAGCCACCACAATACTGAGACAGCAACTGCTTAACTGCCTCGTCCCCTCATCGCTCAGCTCGGGCACGCTCCTGTCTCTGGAAGTCAGTGGGAAAGCAGGCAGGGCACTGCAGCCCGCTGCGCAGCACTCGGCGTCTGCGCTGCGGCCGGTGGGACCCCGGGGCTGCTCCAGTATCAGCAACAAGCTCCAGCGAATGGATCAATATTGCGACTAGCTCTGCTTCCCGGGTCTGGGAAGGTAAAAGAGTGGCAGGGGACCGCGCACAGCAGCCCAGCTTCCCTGCAAAGCCCCACGCACCTTGGGGGTGGGGGAGACGGGGATCCCAACAGATCGTGCTGTGATTTCTCACAGCTTTCATTGTCTGAACTCATTATCCACATTGCACAAGGCAAACCCGCAAGTCGGATGCTGACAAGGCTTGCGTTCCTCATTAGCAGCCCACATTGCAAAAGCTTCATCTAAACAAACATGCATTCTGAAACCCTTACCTCTGACTTGTCACTCCCTCATCACTGCTGAAAAGACTCTACTGGTTTCTCAGTTTTAAAATACTACAAGACCAACTACAAAAATCCTCGGTTCCTCCAGAGAAAGTTACATGAACGTTTCTGTCAAAAAAAATGAAAAATATATTCATGGCGAGTTCATGGAGAAGTCTGGTGCGTTTGGGTCTGGGTATTTTGTTCACTTGTTTTTTAAAGCAGGTTTCTAACAGCTTCCCAGGTTTTGCGCAGAGAAACAAACCCTTCTGTGATGTGCAGGATTTCAGCTCGTAAAGATCGCCCAGGCTAGTTCATACTCCATCAGCCCACGCTGCTCCCTGCGTATGCAAAGCAGAAAGTATGTGATCATATCAGAGCAATTTGCACATTAATAAATCCTGGTCTCAGTGCCGTAGACTCCATCCCCATCCACTGGGTAGGGGCTTTTTATTATTATTATTACCAGAGTATCCAGCTTTGTAAAGGCATCTAGTGCAAACTCCTGCATGAGGGAATTCCACCCCACTAGTACCACCTCCTAAGACAATATCCAGCCAAAATATTGTGACTGTTGCAAAACCCGGACTGGAGCTCCACAAAGGACCTTCCAGCGTTGCATCCAGAGCCAACGGGGTCTCAGTAAATTACTGCAGAGTGACACACCATCTAGTTGTCTTTGTAGTCTTTTTTATTTATGACAGTTAATTCCGAGTTATTACTAACATTTCAGTGGTAACTGGCATATGAAGTCATCAGCTGTCACAACTGCATCTGTTAATAAACATGTCAAATATTAAAAGCAGCTTATTATCCTCTGGAGGGGGAAGGCACTAAGGCGAAGAGCTCCAAAGCCTGGTTGATTTTCCATCTCTGGCTGTGCAGCAGGAGGGAAGGCTCTCGCTCAGGAGAACGGCGCGGCTGTGGTGAGGCTGTGCGGGGATACCTGCCCCCATCACACCTGAGCAGCCCGGAGCGACCCTCCCCGTGCCCCCGGCAGCTCCCCTTCCCTTCTCCGCCTTAACCGCGGTGGCCAGGAGGGACGCGGGACAGAGCTCTGCTTCGTGTGTGTGCACAGGGGCACCTTCCCCGAGATCCACCGCGCCTGCCGGGATGAGCAGGATCTGGCCTGGGCAGCATCCGGCAACTCGCCCTCACCAGCCGTCCAACCCAGCTGCACTCGGCAGTGCCAACCTCCTCGTCCCCCATGGAGGTGGCAGAAGTGCCCCAGCCCCAGGGGAGCCCAGGGGGAGGCGCAGGGGCCCCCCATCCCCTCTTGTGCCCCTGGCGCTCAGCGGGGGGGGGGGCTGGTGCTGGACGCCGCACCAGCGTCTCTCTGCACAAGCCATAAACAGGAATGGGTGTCTGCCTGCTTCCCAAGCGGCCGTCGGTGCCATGTGGTGGGCAGCAGTGGGTCCCCATGCGTGACTGACTCAGCTCTCGCAGGGCTGATGCGGTGCCCGTGGCCGTGGGGCTCTGCCGAGAGCCCCGGTGCCCCGGTGGGTCGTCCCAGGGGCACGGCAGTGTGGCCAGCCCCTTGGTGTGCCGTACCCCTCACACCCTGGAAGCCTCCTGGCGAGGGTTGTTGCTTCCCTTCGGTGCCCCAGGGGCTCAGGGGAGCACGGGCAGGTGGCACATTCCTGCTTTGTGGGGCTGGGGCCCGCTCCCACCCAAGGGTGGGCTTGGGAGGACACAAGGGTGCAGCGGGGAGAATGGCAACGTCTGCCCCATCCTCCCTTCCCCACCATTTAAGACCATCATCCTCAGGGCACGGGGTTGTAGGACGTCGTCTCCCTGTTTTGCTGAGCCACCGGTGCTCTCGGCCTCTGCCGCTGGGGAGGAGGCTGCTGCTTCCTCACAGTCACCTGCCCTCTCTTGGGAATCTCAGACGGAAAGCTTGGCTCTCTCTAACGCTTTCCTTGTCCAATAACCTCTGGCTTGCTCTGGCTGAAGGTAATTTGCAGGGTGCTGCCAAAATCAATGGCAATATCTTCTAAGCTCTCTCCATGAAGGTTATTTGGCCATAAAGCCAAACCAGTGACCTGCGATGGGCAGCAGCCAGGGAGCTGCAGAAGGAGATGCACTGAATGCTCCATCTTTACCTTCCCCCTTTTGAGGGTCAACTTCTCCAATCATCTGAACACGTTTCAGTATTTGTTTTAGGTGTAAGATCCACTCGAGCAGATGCCGTAATTCTTCTGTAATGAGTAAAGTTCTGCCTTAGCTTCCTAGAGGCATCACAGGACAACATGCTGGTGCTTATAAAAGTCTTGAAGCAACAAGGAGCAGCAGTATCTTCACTTGATCCTCCCCAAGCTTGCAGGCTCCTTGCTGGAAGCCAGAGGGCACAGGCTCTTCCAAAGGCTGTGACAGGCCCTACGGTGGCTCCTGAGCCCCCCTCAGGTCCCTCACTGGGGGCCAGGGCAGGTCCCCTTCAATACTCCACCACCCACGAGCCCCCACTGAAGACGGGTCTTGGAGCATCCCCAGCGGTCGCTGGCACGAGCCCCAGAGCGCTTTGTGGGACTCGGTACGGAACTGGCAGTCCTGAGGAAGAGGAGGGCAAGGGTATGGGATGAGGCACAGAGCAGCCCCCCAACACCTGGGGGTTTGGAGAGGCTCACGGATCCGTGGTCTTCACATGCTGCAATCTGCTCAGCACAGTGCTCGTGTGGGGGCAGGTGTGAACACAGAGGTGCAAAATAACCCAAAACAGGCAAGAAGGAAAATTCACCCTTTACACAGCTTTTCCTTTGCGTTGTGTTTGTGTTAATGACGTGTACATGGAAGTTTTATTCATCCTGAATTTTCTTTAGCACCTCATTAAACATCGCTGGTTTCCTACTTTTAACGTTACCCTCGGAAATCCCCGCTCTCTCACAGGAGCACTAGTGAACGTGGTTTGAATGGTGGGCAGATGCTAAGTGGTCGCTGTTGCAAGTCTCCATATTAAAGACCTTTTCTATTTATATTTGGAGCTTTTTTACTTTATATTCTAGGAAATTCTGAACTACCATCAAATGTTGCTCTGGGACAAAATCCCTTAGTTGACTGTAAGAGTGAAAAATGCAGTGAACCAAAGATCTTGTGTTTTATGCTTGCATTGAATAACCAAACCTTTTTCTTTCTAATCTCAGAGCACTGCAACTCCAGTTGACAGCTGTAGATCAAGTTTCAGTCTGGAGCAAATGTTTATAACGGAGCAATAAACCCCGACGACAGAGCTCTCTAATGGGAACGCTGACAAACCCAGCTGCAAGAACAGGGCTGCCGGACACGTCAATAACCAGCGAGCAGAGCGGCATATCTGAGTGAAGGCGAAGGAGACGTGCTTGCCAGCTCCCTGGTGTTAGAAGGTATCACTGCAGAGGACAGTAAATCACACCAAATCCTGCCTTAACACTCTCCACAATAAATCCAGCATCAAGTCCCACATTTCTTCCCCTTCTGACAGACAGCTAATTTACCATTTTGGTTTTCTTTAGCTAATGGCTGTTGAGGCTGATCCTAAATTAATCCTAAACAGTCTGTTTCTCTCTTGTACAAAAGGACATGAAATTCCACGTTTTAGCAGGGTAAAAACACCAAGTGGCTCCAGATTGAAAGCAGAGTTGCTGACTTGGGAGATTTTCCCTGCTGCCCACAGAAGTCCTCACCGAGCAGGTGCCCGGCAGCCGGGGCTCCTCCAGCACCAGGGGAGCATCGTCCCGTGCTGCGGCACGTCCTCGGGAACGCACTGTGGGGGGAAAGGGGCATCAGGATGTTCTTGAAGCAGACAAAGGCCGCCTGAATTCACGAGTTTGGGTCGCTTTAGGTGGGACAGCAAGTGGCAGGGCCAATCCTGCACTACGCAGCACCTGGCCTGGGTGACCCTGCCCGTTCGGCTCCAGCCTTTCCCCAGCCAGGCGCCGTGTCCTGCTCTGCACGAAGCCGAGGGCAGAGCCTCACCCCCCCATTTCTGCAGAAGAAGTGCCGACTCCCTGGCATCCCCCAGCCCACTGTTCAAGCACATGGTTCCCCTCCCCATTAAAAACCTGCCATTTTTTGTCTGAGTTCATCCCTCTCCGATTCCCACCCTGCATCCCCCTCTGCCTCTCCTGGCCAGGGCAAAGTCCTCTCCTCCATGGAAAGCCCACCCTGTCCAGGAACCACAGGGACATCCAGGCTGGGGCTGAGCTGCCTCCTGCCAGGAGCTGCATCCCGCAGCCCCTGGGTGCAGCTGAGGGCAGGGGGGTGTGGGGAGGGCCCTGGGATGCAGGCGGCAGGTCTGCACCCCACAGCTCCGGCACTGAGCACCGCAGCTTCTGTCAGACCCAGGGCTCTGCGCCCTCGACGTTAACCCTGTGTGCTGAGGCAGGTACCAGTGCCTACAAGTTCTCAGCTGGCACAGAGGGTGCATTACTCATCCCTGGTGCCTCATCAGCTTTTGATAATATCTCAGCATAAGCAAAAAGCAAAAAAGACGCTCGCCGAGGAAGCAGAAGGAAAGCAAGAACGTCCTGAAGTTGTCTCTGACGCTCCTAGCCTCGACCTGCGGTGTGCTGCTTCTCTGCACCCTGCTTCGACACAGGGGTCTGCTTCTCAGAAGGCTTATCTCCTGCAGAATGATTGATAGCCTGGGCGATTGTTTTTAATAATATCTGAACACCTGCAGTCCTCAGTCCCCAGTAATACAGTTATCCCAAGTGCCTAACTTACTGCATAAACAACTGCTCTGGTTGCAAAGACAACTCTCAAGTTCCTGACACAGGCCGCAGAAGCCGCGCTGGGGGTCAGGCGCAGGGGCACGCAGGATCGTGCCTTCCACGGGGGGATGCAGGAGCCAGAGGAAGAGGAGCTGACTTTCTGATAGGATCACCCAGGCATGCCTCTTCTTCCAGGGCAGAGCAACGCGCCTGGGCTCTCGGCCAGGCAGCGCTGATCGCCGGCTCTGCTCGGCGGGGGCAGCCGGGCAGCGGCCCGTGCCGGGAAGCGTGTGCCCGTCCCGGAGCGTCGCCGGGGAGGTCACCCCGGTTCGGTGCTGAGCAGCCACAAGCTGCGCAGCGTGAAAATGACTTCTGCGTAAAACTGTTTGTGGGTGAAGAAAGAGCAAGATCAGCACGCCCCATCCCACCCCAGACGTGGCACGGGCAGCCTGCTGGGTGCCTGCCCGCCCCCCCCGTGCCCCCGGGGACAGGTCAGGAGGGGTCCGCAGCACCAAATAGCTTCGTGCCCACCCAGCACGGGGCAGGGAGGCAGAGTTCTCCGGTGCGCCCCGGTGAGCTGCCCTGCTTTTCAGGATCTCTTCCATGCCTGCCAGGTTTTCTGACACCGTGCCCCGTGCAGGCTGGACATTTCACCTCTTTCCAAGGAGCCACATTATGCGCATGTTGGAAAATGCTCCTTTCTCATTTGCTTCGAAGGCCCTTTTCCCCTGTTGTTTGAGGAATGCTGTTTGAATTAGCTCCACGGATTGCAAACAGACCCCGTTGTTTTCCTTTCCCAATGCAGGGAGGCTTCTGTTCTCTTTGGCCTGCTGGATTAACCAGGGGGCCTCACACACTGACCCCTCTGCAGCTCAGGGAAGCTAATTTAATCCCAATATTGTTACAGATCACAGCAGGACGGATCTCACAGATTCCTTGAGGCAAACCAGCACTGAGCTCTGGCAGGGACAGCAGGACACTGTGTTTGTAGAGACAGGAGTTGCTACAATTTTTTCTATAAGATTTCTTCTACAAAACTTCTGCATCTGGGGAGGACGGTGGGAGCACCCTGGGTGTGGGGTCCCACTGAGGAGCTGCTCCACTTGCATCCCCCGGCTTCCCCTGGCGCACAAGAGGGTGGAGGGTCACTCTGGATCCTGGCAGGAGAGAAGGAAACGCAGACTGGCATCTCCTCACTAGTACTTTTCCCTCATTATTCTTTTTCCCTTGGTGCCTGCTCCTGGGGCTGGATTTCTGAGGTGTGTTGCCATCAGGCCATACATGACAGTCGCAGCCAGGCTGTGCCTGCTCCCATCAGCCGGCGCCTGCCCTGTTCCTGTGTCGGTCCTTGGACAGGCCACCATCTGAGAGCCATCCCCCCAGTGCTGCAACCTTTTCTGTCCCATAACGAGCCGTGGGAAGTGGTCTGTGATGTGATGCTGAGCCTGGAAAGAGGCATCCAGCACCTTCACAGTGGGGCAATCAATAGAAACCTCACTTGTATTTTCGTGGGGAAGATCTGCCTTCTCATCCTGCATGCAGTGCCTCAGCTCTTCCTCCCCTTGCTCTCACAGCCCCGCCCGAGGTGCATTGCTCTCCCCAGGATGAAAGTCCAGCCCTTCACCAAACCCAGGCAAAGCCCGAGTCCATCGCACAGCACTAATCCATTTCCAAAACACATCGCACTTCTCACTCAGGCTGAAGCAGGGGCTTCTCTGTGGGCCAGTATGTGAGGGGGCGACCAGCCCTGTCTGCCGGCCACAGCCAAGGAGGGGTCTGAGCGGGGCAGGGCAGGTGGGCACAGGAGCCACCAGGAGTCGCGGGGAAGCCCTGCCTCTCCCAGCATTGCTCCGGGGGCTTTGATGTTCGGGAAAAGTAAATTGCTTTGGGACGCTATTAAAGACAAGTTTAAATGATGACACACCACAGGGCTGGGACTTCCAGCGTTTCTTGTAACTCCGTCCAGAGCTGGAAGTGCAAGAGGCCACTGGCACAGCCAAGAAGACACGAAACTGAGAGGCTCTGCAGCAGGAGCAGCTCCGTGAACAGTTTGTCCCTCTCCAGGCTTCTGTCCCCTCCCTTCTGCCTCCACTGCTGTTGTGCCAAGCAGCAGCAGAGCAGGAGCTGGTGCTGCTGTGGAGCCAGGCTGGTCCCACTTCCCCGGGAGCACGGGGCAGAGTTTGGGGAGCAGGGATGGGGCGCCCGAGGGAGCCACAGCCCAAAGGAGCCGGTCCCGGGAGGCTGGGCACGGGGACAGGAACTGGGCATGCGGGGCCCTGCTCAGGCCCATCCTCCTCTCAGCCACGAGCAACTCTTGGGAACATTCCTGCTGGATGACATTTCCCAAGGCATTGAGAAAAGAAAAAAAAAGGCACTTTTTTCCCAATATAAATTCTTGCAACATTAAAAAAACCACACAATAGCTGTAAGCCCTGAAACGGCTGGGGGTAAAAAAGCTACAGCTTGACATGGAAATAGCACTACCATCCCCACCAACCGGTCGAATCCCAGATGTGAGACATCATGTGTGACAAAACCCCAGAGGAAGGACACGCAGGAAGCTTGTAATTGTTGTGGGCTCCGATCCCTGCATGGGGACACGGGCTGGTGACCTCGGGAGTCCCGAGTCCCCCCGTCAGTAACCTGCAGCAGCGAGAGCAGTGCCACGGCCGGCTGGGCTGGCTCGGGGGCCGGCACAGGCTGAGCCGCTGGCTCGGCTCCTTGCTGCCCCAGCTGTGCCTTGGCAGAGAGCAGGCTGCCGGCAGGAGGGACCCTGCAGTGCTTTGGGCACCCTTGGGTGGTTTTGGGGCCCTGGGGCGGTTTTGGGATCCTGGGGCGATTTGGGAACCCTGCAGGCACAAGCTGGAGGTTCCCGCTGACCCGCCAAGGGCTGCAGCACTGACCCTGGTGCTGCAGGTGGGACCAAAGTGGCACTGAAGGGTCAATAGTGCCTGTCCCCATGTCCCCACTAAGGGCCGGGGGAGGTCCAGGCGCAGGCAGGCAGACAGGAATATCTGTACTGAGACCAACCTCAATAAATCAGCTGAAAACACATGTTGAGGGGATTCTTGTGCAGCAAAAGCTGTAGAAATGTGCCTGTTCCGCTGCGTTCTTTGAGACATTTGCAGTACACCTACAATTAGTGCAATTACAATTAAAGACTATCCATCTCCCGTGACTGCGCTGGAGGAGCAGGGCCAGGCCTGCGCGCACAACTCGCCTTCCGCCGCGCTGCGGCTTTGCAGAGATTTCCAGTGGAGCCAAAAAGCTTTGCTGGTGTGGATGGGATACGTCTACGTATTGTGTTTTAAACTATATAATTAATTGAATGCAGTGCTCTGCGAGGAGCTAATTCTGCCGAGGGATTTTGGTAATTGTACAGACATTGAGTGGAGCAAGGCCCAGCCCCGCGCGCTGTGGGGAGCTGCAGGGAGGAGGCCAGGCAGCGCGGGGGGCCGGGCCCTGCTTTCAGGGATGGAGGATGCAGGGCAGAGAGCGGGGACGAGGGCTCCTGGAGCTGGGGTGAGGGGAAGGGGGCGGCCGAGCTGGGGAGGATGAGGGGAAGACGAGGAAGGGAAGGGCAGGATGTCCCGTCATGCCGGAGCAAGCCCAGCCCCAGCCACTGGCCCACAGCTCGGCAGGAGGGATGAGCAGAAGAGCTGCAGCCGCTCTTCCCTCTCTCTCTTTCTGCCTTTTTTCCCTCTTTCTTTCAGTTTTTTGGAAGTGCTCATCATGCAGGACCTTGAGGCGAGGCTGGCCCAGCCTGGACCCCACATCACCCCGCGTCGCCCCGCATCACCCCGTACTGCGGCACTTACTGCACACACCGTCCACCTCAAACATCCGTGTCTGCACGGGAAGCGTCTGTATGTGTTTTAAATATCTTCAAGATGACAGCGTGAAGAAGAGAAGGGATTTAGCCTGGCTTTAAAAGATGGCAGAGCAGAAAACAGCGCTCCCAGGCGAAGGCAAGAACGCTTGGGCCAGGCCTCCGCCGGGCTGGGCCAGCGCCGTGCTGGGGCTCTGAAGCGCTCGGGGCGCGCGGGCAGCGCGGTGCTTCTCCCTGCTTTGCTCCCTGAGGAAGGGCTGAGGTTACGCTGGACGAAACTGTCTGTGGCCAGCTGCTTCCAGATGCAGTTCCAGCAAATCTGCGTTAGATGCTCTCTCTTGGAGATGCCTTTTCATTTACAAGGAGGGAGAATAATAACGCTGCAGTGACTGTATGTCGGCAAGAGAGCTACCACAGCCATGACAGCCTCTCGCAGCGCCTCTGCCCTGGGAGCTTCAGGGTTTCATTTCCAATTAAGTTTTTCATATGGTAACATTCAGAATTTTGATGGGAGATGAGGCTACTTTTGTCTAAGAGAGAACATACTTTCACTGTTGCGCCTGGCCCAGGAATGAGTTCTCCACTATTAAAATGTAATTTAATTTATCTCCATGGATTTTGTGATGACTAGAATTTGTTCTAAGGAGACCTTTAAAGGAGAACTTTTGCATTATTAAATGTATGTGCTAGGAAGTTGAGTTCTGGCATCCTCTGATAACCAAATTTCTTTTCTATCCTCCACTATATCCATCATGATAAAAGCCCCTGCCAAAGCCCTAACTCAAGCCATGCTTCTGGCATATTGTGAAACGAATCAGGAAAAAAAAAGAGAGAGAAACCCACAAGATGCTCTAGTCCAGTA
Source organism: Strix uralensis (assembly GCF_047716275.1). NCBI lineage: Eukaryota > Metazoa > Chordata > Aves > Strigiformes > Strigidae > Strix > Strix uralensis. The sequence goes on from NC_133996.1 coordinate 8,108,063, forward strand.
TTTTTTTTAATCAAAGTTTCAAGGATATTGATGGTTTACCTCATAAGGTAAACATTTGTAGCCCAGTTGCTTTCCCAGGATTAAACCAGAAACAAGTGGCTAGCTGAAACTGCAACTAATTTGCTCTGACAGACTCCAGTCAGCTTCAAAATGAGTTTTCTTGAAAATCACAGGCCCTTTACACGCAGAGCAATGGCACCGGTACCTTCCCACGGAGGGCTGCAGGATGATCCCATTTTCCGGGGATGAGCCCGATGGACATCCAGCTCTCTGCCCGCAGGGGACCCTGTGCTGGGGAACTGGGGCAAGCTGGGTCCCTGCTCGCCCACTGGCATCTGGGATGATCTGGGGCAGGTCCCCTTGTGCTGCAGAGCTGGTCCCTCCACTACCTGCCCCCCCCAAGCCCCCACCATTCCCAGATACAGCCCAAGAGGCGATGGAGGGGGCAGCTCTTGTGCCAGCTGCACCGTGGGGTCATGGGCATGGCCCTGGGACCTCACTCCCAAAGCCGGGTCGGAGACACTCCAGCGATGGGCACAGCACACACGACTCTGCCGGCAGGTTTCTCCTGCCAGCTCCCACACGACGTGCCAGAGGAGACAGCCGGGACAGGCAGCACAGCCCGGGTTGTCCCGTCAGAACGGGACTTTGGCAAAGAGGCACTGAACGTTTCGGGGTGCCCCACAGTCTCTCCGATGGCACCCCTTGTGCTGCCCTCCCCCAGCACCAGTCACGGCTAACCCCAGACCGAGCTGCAGCAGCACTGGCTGGCATCGGGAGCAAGTGGGCTCAGGCAAGCCAGGGTCAGGCCGGAGCAAGCCAGCCGGTCTGTGGGGACACTGGTATCTGTTTGGGCAGCCATAGGTTAACAGCAGAATCCTGCTGTTCTGCCTCCTCCGCACTGCCTGCAGCAGCCTGGGGCACAGTGCAGCGCCCAGGGCTGTATTTACTCTCCACTGACAGCTGGCTCGATGGGGCTGGGGATGTCACTGTGCAGCCTTTCTCCCGGGCAGACCGGGGATTAGCGCACACTGGTCCCAGCTCCACCACCACTAGCAGATGGGAAAGATCTGGGCTTTGATGCACCTATCTACCTGCTGACTCCTGGCCCCAGTGAAGTCTCAGCACCTCTGAGATCCAAGTCCTCCCTGTTCTCCCAGATGTCCCTGGACGGGGCAGCGCGCGTGTCTCCCCATTGCTAATGGTCTACCCGGTGCTGGTACGGCACGGCCGTGGAGCCGCTGCTCACCGAGCCCCACGCTGGCACTCAGCAGAGGAGAGAGCACAAGTGATCTTTAACTTGGTTCAAGACCCACGGTGCTACTGTTCTCTCTGTTAAAGGTACATGCAGTGTATGAGGCTTCCTGCATACAAAGAAGGTACCTTTTTTAGAGTCTAATTTTATTGCTTTTCCAATGCATTAGCTCGTGGACCGGAGCCACGGCAAACCGTGCCGTGGAAAGAGCTCCCTTCCCTTAGAGGATCTCCAGGGCATAACAACGGCTCTGAAGCCAGGAGAGAGCCAAGATGATTTCACCACCAAGGCTGGCATCACCCCCAGGACTCGGCGCAGAGCAGAGCACCTCGCTGGCACAGCCAGCGTGTCCGCCCAGCAGGTCCCGTGCTGGTGCAGGAGGACGACGTGCCTGTGCAGTCCCGTCTGCCGGCTGCAGAAAGCTGCTGCTTTGCTTTGCATATAAGTCAAAACCTGTGAGCTACTGGTTACAGAGACACTCGCTGTTTTAACAGACTGAAGTGGGAGAAGGGAGAGAGCTGCCAGATCCCAGCTGGTCTGTGCTCCAGGAGCTGATGGAGGATTAGCCCAGCAGCATGTCTTTACAAATTGTCGGTTCCCAGAGTACACAAAACAAAGCTCTGAGGACTGAGTGTCTCAGCGCAGAGGCAAAGACAAATACTTTGGGAACCTGACAGCACTTTCCACCCAGACACCCAGACACAGGGACCCTGGCTTCCTGCGGTCCCCACAGAGCGCTGCCCGTCCCATGGCAGCTCAGTCCAGGTGGATGCAGCGTTGGGGCTGGTGGCTCGAAGTAGATCCCTCCTGCCTGGCTGCCGGCCGAGCCTCTCCTTCCCCGGGCTGGTGCCCCACAAATGAAAGAGGGTTTCCAAAGTGACCACAGGTCCTCCTGGCACGTCCTGGCGTGAGGAAGCCATCTGCCCTGGAGCACCGGGCGGCTGCTGGAGTCGCTGCTCTGCCCCACACAGCCTCAACCGTCTCTGCAAGGCGTCAGCCCTGGGGCTCGGGGTGCACTGACGCCCCTGCGAGAGCCCGCAGGCAGGCCCAGAACCGCCCCAACCAGGAGCAGCGCCGGGGGAGGCTGCCACCACCCGGCTTCTACAGCCCTCCCAGCCCGGCATCGTGTCCTGCCCCAGATGGGGGAGCAGATGCAGGGCTGCGCTGCTGCACGGGCTCATGGCGGAGCTCTCTGTCCTCATTGCCCTTGGCTGACACCGCGGCACGTCCCGCTCCCTGTCCCGGCTCCTTGTGTGACAATGCTGTGGCACGTGCCAGGTCCGAGCTGACGCCGTCCCTGTGCCTGCTGCTGCCCGTGGGCACAGGGATGTGCCAGGTGCTGTCCCCATGCCCTTCCTGCAGCTATCCGTCCCGCTAAACCCCTGTCCTAAATGCACGATTGCAGTTGTGCTGCTGGAAAGCAAACGCGTGCCAGGCTGTGGTAAGGCGTGGGGAGAGGCACGCTGCCCGCTGCCCGCTGCCTGCTGCCCACTGCCCGCTGCCCTCTGCCCTCTGCCTGCTGCCCTCTGCCCTCTGCCTGCTGCCCTCTGCCTGCTGCCCACTGCCCGCGGCCTGCTGCCCACTGCCCGCTGCCCTCTACCCTCTGCCCGCTGCCCGCTGCCCGCTGCCCTCTGCTGCCCTCCCGCCCGGGGCCAGGACCTCCCCGCCGGCCGCCCTGTGTCCCATGCGGCGGCAGAGCTGGAAGCTCTCGCTACTTGTTTCACGGGAACTTCCGACATTTCAAAAATTGTTTTCATTCTGGCTTGGAATGAAGACAAATATTTCAGAAATTTCCTGGATAACATAAAGTTTAAAATATCCTCCAAACTAAAATAGAAGTAGTAGGCTATCTCAGCTCTTGCATTATGTCATATCATGCCAGCTCATGGTACACTGCGCAGAATTACAGATGACTTGTCATGAGGAGATGTAAACAAAAATACAAATAATGTCAACAAGAGAGGAGAAATGAAATGCTGAAATGAGAAATTCTCTAAAATGATTTTTTTCCCCCTTGTGCAAATTAATTCTCCATGGGAAATTGCTTGGATTTTATAAAAGAGCACGATCTGGCCAAAGCAGTTCTATTCTCCAGAGAAGGAGGCACACGCTGCCAGTGCTCCCCACCAGCCCTGTCCAGCCCCGCAGCCCAGCAGCGACGCTGCTGCCGCCGGGCTGGGTCTGGGGTGTCCCCCTGCCCCTGCCCCTCGACCCCTTCTCTTGTTTCTTGCGAGCCAAGGGCAGGCGCGCTCCGCAGTCCGCCCAGCGCACCCCGGGCCCCGGCTGTCTGCCGGCAGAGATAACGCCAAGATGGATTAAGGCGGGTGCTGGGGTTAACGGGATGGGGAGCGGCGCAGGATGTCGCGTGGTCCCGCTCTGCCCGGGGCCGGCAGTGGAAGGGCCGCGGTGGGGACGGCGCTTACCTTGGCTCAGCTCTGCCCAGCTGGGGCTGGCTCCTGCCCTCCCTGCGCCCAGTGCATCGCCTGCCCGGGCGGCCGCTCAGCGCCGTCGCGGCTGCCCCTCGCCGGGGCTCTGTGCCGGGCGGACCTCGGGGCGCCGGCTGGCATCCATCCCCCTGCCTGCCCCGTGCCTCTCCAGAAAGGCACTGCTGGGAAGGAGCGCCGGAGCTCATGTCTCCGGCACTGTATCCACCCCTTCCCACCCTCTTGGGGTTCGGTCCTGCCAGTTCCACTTGTGGGCTGTCCTCACCACTTTGGGCCTTTCTACCGCTCCCCTTCTTGTGGCTCCGGATGTCACCACAGACACGCTTTTATGAGAGTGGGCTTGTGCAAGGCTTGTATAAAGTGTTCTCAGAAATACGAGGTCCTGTCATTTGTAAAACTAATAAAAATGTCCAATAATTTTTACAAGGGAAAAATGAGTCATTGGATGGCACATCTCTCATTACTGGCATTTTACAATTAAAATGAGCATCTATTGAATCAATCCAAAGCTCTTATTGTTAGCAGACACTAATAACTTCCTGAGCTATTGAAGATACTTTTTTCTGAAGAAACATGACCCCTGACCACGGCATTTCTCGTCGAGAGCGGTATCCAGCTGAGACCAGCTCTGCTCAGCTCCTGCTGGAGTGGTTTCAAACACATCCTGATGAGACTGGTGGCTATAACTGGGTGGGAAATTGTTTTTAAGCCCTCAAAAATGTTCAAGATTTCAAAATTTTTCCCGCTCCACATGGGGATGAATCCAGAATTGTTCAACATTTTTACCAAAAAAAATGAAGTCCTCATGGAAACCAGCTCCGGAATAGCCAATAGCCATCGGTCATGCTGAGCCAGGCGAAGGGGGGAGTCCCGCCCGCCCTGGCCTGCCGGCGGCTCGGACCGCCGTGCTGGTGGCTGCGCCGGCATGAGCCGATTTCTCCTCCCAGGGTGGGACACCCATCGTGGACCTCATGACCTTCTCTGGTGAAAAATGAATCCAGAGAAACTTTCCCAATTTCACTGCAGCAGTCGCGCTGGTCTGTGCTGCGCTCTGCCCTGCACAGGAGCCAGACAAGCAAAGTGGGGTCATCACCACCTCCTGCCTTCGGAAGACAGAGATTTTTTCAGCTGCTTGTGTTTTCAAAAGCCACTAGAAACTTCAGGACAATATAGGAAGGGCCTAATTTTCAACAGGCACTAAGTCCATCTGCTGCTGTCTCCTGAAAATCAGCCTCCCTCCAGATGTCTCAGGACAGATCCTGGTAACCAGAGTCACGGACAGATCCTGGTAACCAGAGTCACCACCTGCTTTTGAAAATGGACACCCTGATAGAAAATGGGGGGTGGTCTGAGAAGGGTTCAGGAAGAAGAAGTCCCACAGCGGCACAGGGTGCAGCCAGCGCTCAGGCTCTGCGTGCCCCCAGCCAGGGCTCCTTTCTCAAAGCTTCTCCAGATGAAGCAAAATGGATTAAAATGCAAATCCCAGGTATTGCCTCCAGCAGAAGTGTCCAGGGAGAGCTCCTGCCTCAGGATTTAGCAGGGGGAGCTCCCAGTTGCTGTATGGCCAACCACCAGCCAAACCCTCAGCACGTGCCCTGAGGTGGAGCCCTGGGAGGTGGTGCTGAGGGCAGTGTCACCGGTGCAGTCCCAGGGGGTCCCTCCACCACCCACCCGTTCCCCAGGACACTTATCCCACCTGCTGGCAAAGCCCAACAAAAGGGAAAATCACCTGGGCTTTGGGTGACCTTCTTCTCTTTACATTCATGCTGGCATCACATTTGTTCTGAAGTTCCTTGCACAAGGCACGTTTTAGGAGTGCTCTTTTCCCACGCGTGGCCACCTGCACGTCCCCAAGACAGAGGGAGAAGCCCTTTCCCTGCCATGATGCCAGAAAAGAGAAGCCAAATTCTCCCCACGTGCCCAGAGAATACAGTGAGTTTCTGGATGAGAACGGACATCTTCCCTCCAAAACCCCAGCGGACCCTGGGCAGCCAGGCTGCTGTCACTTGTGGGGAGGTTCAGTCCCTATTTGTATGATCAAACACGTGCAAAGCTGATGAAAAACTACCATGAAATCCCAGTGCACAGCAGTAACAATGAGCGAGTGCTGGCTTCCAAATGCTGAGTGCCCTGCCAAGGAGCTGGCAAGTCCGGATCCTGCTGGGCTGCGGGGTCCAGATCCTGCTTCTGCCATTGCAGAGCCTCTTCGTGCAGGTCTGCAAGAGACAAGCCCCAACCTAGCTGCCTCTCCAAGAACCTGCTCGAGCCCTTTGCCAGAAACGAATGCCCCAAAACCTAACACCCATCCTCCATGGAGACTTCCCTCTGTCCTTGCCAGAAGAGTCCTCATCTGCGCTGAGCAGGGCACTGGAGCAGGCACTGGGTGTTCACTGGTTGAGCAGTCCAAAGTGGCACATCAGAAGGGTGCTGGGCTCTGCTCCCTGTGCACCACACTCCTTCCTGACCCTCCTCTCTCTCCATCCCCCCCATCTCTCTCTGGAGGGGATGGTTCTTTCTCCTGGGGAAGTGCCATGGGAGTGGGGGTGCTGATGCAGGGCCCAGATGTTGGGGACAAAGCAGATGAAGTTGTTTTCCATTCTCTGTTATTGTGCAATGGCTCCAGAGCTGGAGACACTTCCCACTTCTTTTCCTCTGCTACTGAACAGGGGGGTTGGGCCCACAACACATATTGACATTTATAAACGCTGTAAGACCCCCCCGGGACCTACGTGCATAAAACTTGTGTTTGCTTTAGCGTTCTTTTTCTCTCTTGCACCCTTCCAACACAGCTTCTGCCTGTGCTGGATGTCTGTGAGACGGAGCTCGGCAGAAGCTGAAGTCCTGCTCCCGAGAGCATCAGCCTGTGTTGCTGCCACGCTCCTCTCCTCCCGCTGCAGAGGGAGGGCCCTGGGACCGGGCTGCTAACCCAGCCTGTCCCAGCCAAGGTCCCGCTGCGGCTGCCAGGTGCCTGAGTGCAGCGCACGCAGCGGGCATTGCCGACAGCCGGCAAGAAATGCCAAGAGCTTCCCTTTATGGCTCCGTATTTCCTGTTAAATTTTTATGGGATTTCCTCAGCATTCAGATTTATGAACGTGCTCGCCTGGCTTAGGAGGCCGAGGATCCTGGTGCGGGCAGCGGCCGGGCACTGGCAGAGCCGAGTGGGGAGACCCGCTGCCAGGAGGGGACAGGGCTGGCAGCCCGCCTGGCTCCCCGGTGCCACGGGCAGTGGTTGCCCGTGCCCCGAGCGTGGGTGCCACAGGCCTGGCCACGCTCCGGCCACCCTCCCACTGCAGGGACGGCTCCCAGGTAACACCGCAGGCGTTCGGCCCCCGCAGGGGCTGCCTTGTGCCTGGCCCCGCAGTGAATTTGGCGTCCCTGCCGCAGGGACTTATCGGCTGATGTCGCAGGATTTCCTCACCCCGCCGGGAGCGCACAATAGCGAGGACAGGCTGCTCCGCAGACACCCTAATCCCTTGGCGATTGTGCCGCATTTCGGGGGGTGACAATAGTTCAATGAAGGTTTGCAAGGTTAGCAGGAACGTTAATCCTTACAGAAGAAAAATGTGACAATTATTTAATGCCGTGGCTGGGAGCTTTTGTGCTGCCCCTAGTACGATGTGTTTGTACTGGGCAGTGTCTCATCTAAAGTATTGCCGAGGCCAAACGCTGCACAGGCTACCTGGGCGCTGGCTGCACGGCTGCGGGGTGCAGGGTGCAGGAGGGGACGGGCGTCTGCAGCCGGTGCTGCCAGATGTCTGTGCAGCCTGGCCCTGCTTCTGCTCCGTCCCTCTGAATTTTCATATGAGCAAGGGAGTTTCTGCCATTATCCAATGAAAGCACAAACATGTACACAGCCAGAGCACACACGGATGGCTCTTGGGAGCAGCAGAGTTTTTTATTGTCTGAATTCAATTTCCAGAAAATTGGGTGTCTCTTACAATTCAGAGATGCCACAGAAGAAATGCAGCTGACGAGCTCCTGCTCTCTGGGTGTATGCTGCGGTGTGGTGAGCTGCGGGAGGAGACCGTGGAGGGCACACGCCTGCTGAACCACTCCGGGGAGCATGGCAGGGACCGTGCTCCCAACCGGGTCCAGAGCCCTGCCGAGGAGGGGGCAGGTGGGGTGGGGGAGCTGGGCAGAGGGAGGCAGAGGACCCCCCGTCACTGGACAGTGGTCCTCGGGGCATGCGACCAGACGGTCAGTGCACAGGGCAGGGAGGTTGCCCCTGCCCTGCAGAGCAGACCTTGTCCTGTGGCCCTGGAGCCCCGGGGGTGGCTGAGAGGGGTGGGGAGCACCCTCCGTGACACCCCACGACAGCTCCCGGGGCCAGGGGAGATGTGCGATGCCATTGTGTCAGTGCAAAGCCTCGGCCGCTTCCCGCAGGACAGCTCTGCTGGCGTTCGCCAGGCGCTGGGAGGTGGAGGAATGAAACACCCTCGGCACTGCCAGCCAGCTTGTGTGTGGAGAGCCATGACAGCCATCGGGGATTTCTCTGGCTGCAGGGACCGAGGGAAGGGAAGGAAGGGATAAAGCACTGAGATCACAGGCGGAATCCCGCCTGCTCACGCAGAGGCAGGCGCAGCACCACAGCATGTCCCTCCAACCTGCTCCCGGCGCTGCTGGTGAAAGTGCCGAAGTGCTGTCCCCGCCTGACCCCACACGCGTCCCCGCGGCAGCCGCTAGCCAAGGGCAGAGGGAACAGCCAGGTCTGGTGGCTCTGCGACCCCCCGGGCACGGCCGGCGAGACGGGGGGACCCTGTGGCGGGGCCTGGTGCTCCAGCCAGGCTGGGGCAGCACCTCAGCCTGGCCAGAGGCAAACGCCTCCCCAGTGTCCCCAGTGTGAGACTGGTGACCCTCAGCCCATCCCGGCTCCCCTTGGCTGCCTTCGTGGCGGGAACCTCAAATCAGCCTCCCTGGAGAGATGGCAGCTGCCAGAAGGCAGCCCCGAGGCACACGGCGGGCTCCTGCGAGGCTTGGGTCAGCGTCCCCTCACCTACCCCCTCCCTCCCTGCAGCTCCTGGCCACGGCCACCCCCTGGGGCAACCCAGGCAAGGCGAGAGGCCACCATGCGTGGGACAGGGGGGGCAGGCCAGCCCCAGTGCTGGTGGCGGGCACCCTCCTCGGTGGGCGAGCAGCCGCCCGCGTTGCCCGCACAGCCCCGTGCGCATGTGTGTGCGCTCGTATGTGCGTGTCTAAGTCATTGCGGCTCAGTGGAGTTCAGGCACTGCAGGCAGAAAGTACAAATCTGCGTCTGATTAAAACGGCCCTTTGTAATATAACCTATATGAGCCTGCACTTAACACCCATCATCCTGAGGAAAGCCCAGGCTCTCTTCCAGCCAGTTGGGCTGCGTGCCTCCGGGGCAGATCTCCCAGGGACATGAGACTGCCGGGGCAGGAACTTGGATGCGTTTCTGTGTGGATTCTTCCCCCTTCTAGAGAGGCACAATGGGGCTTTGCATGAGTGATACAAACATGCCAGTTGTACTTAAGGTTGACAAATAATGTAAACCACACAATCTGGTTTGAGGGAAACGACTTCACCACAATTTATTTTAGTGCTTTAAACATCACGCCAAACTCTGTAGTGAATTGCTAAATTAATGCCGGGCTGCCATCTAAATAGACATCTTCAGATCACAAGCATGTTATAGGGGGAATGGTTTCCTTTGAAATGGTTCCCACAGCTTAAAGGCTGTGCAGAGAAAAAATGTGCCCAGGATTCAATTGCTGCCAACATGTGGTGGCCACATTTCTCTGCCGCTATTGGCCAAGATGCGCAGTAAAGCTGAGGAAGCATCATTTGAGGTGGATAGATAAACCGGTGATTGCAGAGAGACAGGGAATGTCACAAGCAGCCCACTCCGAGGAAAGAGATAAAGCCAAATAGCCTCAGTTCCAAGCTCCTAGCCTGGAAAAATGTGCCCTGCCCAGGAAGCCATCTGGTTGTCCCCATCACGCACTTTCTCGGCTGCTTGCGATGCAGCAGAGGAGCCCAGTGGATGTTTCTTCCACCCTTGGTCCATCGTGTCCTGGCCAACGGAGCCGGCATTGCCACACTCTGCTCCCCTGGCTACGGGTGACCACAGCTGTGGCCCCCATCTCCCAAGAGAAAAGCCGGTCCGATCCCCTGGGCAGGGGACACCAGGCTGCTGGGGACAGAGCTCGCCCACGGCTGTCGAGAGGGCCACAGGGAATGAGGAGGTGGTTTAACACCATCCTCATCCACTTATGGTGCCATCTGGAGAGCTACAAAGTGCATTTAGAGCAGGGGCTGCGGAGGGCGCCCTGCAGCAGCGGGGGGGGGAAAGAGATCAGAGGCGACCCTGCCCCTCTCAGGGCAGCCCAGCCAGGTGAGGGCAGAGGAGAGAGCTGGGTGCGGGCAGAGGGCCGTGCCCAGGGAGGTGCAGGCAGCGCGGTCCCTGCCTGTGTCCTTGCTAGCTGTTCTTTGGGTGGCTGCAGCTGCAGGGTGCCAGGAGTCCGTGGGACCGAACCCTCACTGGCCGTGCTGCCGGCGGGGGGCAATGGCACCACCACATCTGCCCCCTCCAGCCTGAAGGAGCTGGGGAGGCCCGTGGTTGGACTCACACCACATGTATGCTTCACATATGCACTTCAAACGCTGGAGATACCCTGGCATCCAGCGGCCAGGCTCTAGACACCCTGTAGACAAAGGACGAGAAGACAAAGGAGAGGGAAGGGAGCTGTCACTTGGCCACCGTTCCCACCCAGGCAAGTTGGGTTTTGTTTCCCCATCACCAGCCCGAAATCCATCTTCCATGCTTTCGTGGCTCAGTCTCTCTTTCCCCTTATGGTTTCCTTCAGCTGAGCTGGAGGAAGAATAAAGAAATGTCTCTCCGGGCCCCAGCCTCTTACAAGGCTCATAAATATGTCTCTGCTTAAAAACTCAAGGATTAATTAACTCATGAGTATCTCCTAACCGAAGTTCTGGGAAAGAGCACCCTCCTGCGTGGGAGGCAGCACGTCTGCGGGAGGTTTCCCCGGGGCCTCTCCCTGGCCCACAGACGCCTGACCAGGATGGACCCAGGGCCAGGCAGCGCCCAGCGAACGGGGCCCTGGCCCCGCACCGGCACCACATGCCAGCTGTGCCGTGCCCCGGTGCCACGGGGCACCTGGGTGGCCATCGGCATCGGGCTCCCGGGCCATGTTGCCATGTTGCCTTTACAGTGTTTTCAATTAGGTGCTTGACAATGCCCGGGCTCGGTGGTCTGTTGTAAATTTTGAGGCTGATGGTGCCATGGGAAAGCCACCTTCCTTCCCTCCTGCGTGACCCAGCCACAACCCCACGCCACTTTTGAGCCCCTTGCCAGAGCGGCTGCTCCGCGCCGGGCACCCCGGCACTGCCAGCAGGGCGGGTGGGCTCTGCCCAGGGGTTCCCCCTCACCCACACCCCCCGTCCCACCTCGGAGAGTGCAGGCGGCGCTGGTGGGTGCCCCTTCTCCCGAGACACACAGGGCAGACACGCTCCCTGCTTTGCCCCTGCCCTGTGCCCAGTCGAGGGGTGCCGAGCCCTGCAGCAGGCATGTAGCAGAAGGCACCGAGGGCGTCCCGGAGTGCACCCTCTGCCTCCAGCTCCCTCCACCTCCGCCACTCACTCGGGGTCCCCGCAGCCTGCGCCCTCCCGCAGCACCCACCCCTCTGCACGGCAGCGAGTCTGCAGCCTGGCCGGCCCCGGGAGCCCCGCGGATGCAGGCACCCTTTCTGGGAGATGTCCCACTCTGGGGCCGGGCTGTGCCCAGCACAGCCCCTGGGGAGGGAGGGTGTCTCCAGCAGCCGTCTGGTCCTTGGCACAGCGTGTCGGCTCAGTAATCGCTGGTCTCCAAAGAGCGGGAGCTGCCAGGAGCCACTCCTTCCTCAGTGGGTCTGTGCAAAGCTGGTACGAAACAAACAACTTTTGCAACATGTTTTGTTTTCCATCATTACATTTAAAAAGTAAATAAATTAAATCCATTTTGCTGCCACTTCACTATGTCAAGTGTAACCTGAGCGCTGCTCGCAGGGGAGGCAGTGCACGGCGCGAGGCCTCCCCCAGCCCATGACACGGCTGCCCGGCAGCGCGGGGACGGGCTCAGACAAGCCGTGTCAGACCTGTGTCCATCACCCGCGCTGCCCCGCTCGCGCCCGGGAGGGTCGTCCCCATCCTGCATGTGGGTCAGGGCTCGAAGGGCCAGTGCTGAAGCAAGGGGGGTGCAGGAAGCCAAAATGCTGAGTCTGAGCAGGGACAGTCCCTGTCCCACCACTGCAGCTGAGGACAGTGGTGTCCCCTGGGGCTGGCTCTGGCTCCCTCCTCCCTCCACTCCTGTGCTGCTTCCCACCCTCCTCACCACATTGTCACCAGCACAAAGCCCCCGAAGACCTGTAATGACATGGCCTCCCTCAGCGAGGTTTGTGTCCTGTCCTCAGTCCGGGTGCAGGAGAGGCCCAGGCACAGCTCTGCCAGCCCCATCCCCAGCCCGCAGGGCTGAAAACATCTCACAGAGCCGTGCTCGCCCTCGCCCAAGGGCCAAGGGACTCTGCACACTCTGTTGCCCACCACCCCCCCTGGACAGTCCCTTCCACCATCCCCAGCACGCAGGCGAGGCGGGAGGACGCCCTGTCCCAAACCAGCTCCTCCTCGCCGGGGCTCTCGGAGTGATGGGACTGCAGAGGCAGCTCCGCTGTCCTGGTGAGCAGCTCGGGGACGCTGCGTGTGTGCCAAGGGCAGAGCCTGCCTGAACTGCGGCGCAGGGTGATGCACTCCAAATCCCCTTGCGAACGCGGAGCAGGGAGGGAACCGTTTGCGCTGGCAGCACCAGCCAAAGGCCTGGATTTTCTCCTCTCCATGCAGGCAGCTGTCTGCACCCGCGACAGACCTTCATTACATTGGCATCGCAGTCAAAGCGCCCACTGATGTCATGTGAAGTGGAACTTGGCCCTTGGTGCGAGAGGACTCAGCGCTGCTTCCAGCTGGCCTCCTCGCTGCTTCTCACACTGTCTTTGGGACATAATTAATTTGCTCTGTTGGAGGGGTAGTTTCCAGCTAAGCAGGGATCCTCTGGGTTTACCAGTCGGTGAAAGTGGTTTCCAAAGCACAGGCCACCCTTTCTTCTCAAGAACTGGCTTGGCGAAGCAGCGGCAGCGCCCCCGGGGTCCTGCCCATCACAATGCTTTGCTTCTTTTTTGGACAAGCCCAACTGTTTCACTTTATCAGATACCTCTAGATACAACGTGATTTCTCTGCAGCACTACGGCAGCTTCACTGTGTGCTCCCCGTGCGGGTCGGCTGGCATCAGAGAAGCCCACAGGGTGGCCACTGCAGGGAGCTGGCTGCGCCAGACTTTGACAGGAGCTCCCCAGTGCTGCCTTTGGCCACCGCAAACACGGACGGGCTGAGCTTTGCCCTGCCCCATGGGCACAGCCGTGGCGGCCGCACGGCGCTGGGCTGCCCAGGGGGGTGGCCCGTCCCCGATGGCACCCCGCGTGGTGGGAGCGGCTGAGGGCTGAACCAGCTGCTTGGGCTTCTCCTTCTTCCACAAAACTTCTGTCCTCTGTGTCTGCACTGCCTGCAGCAAGGCTGCACAGCGCTGGAAACCAGCCGTGTCTCGTTATCCCGGAGAGGCTCTGCCCTTTGCCAGCGCCAGCTCTGGGAGCTGGGAGGTCGGGCACCCCGGGGTCACCCAGCCCTGACAGCGCTGCGGTGCCTGGGACGCTCGGGCAGCCGCCGGGCCCGTCCCGCCTCCGCCCCGGCTACTTGCAGCGGTGTTTGCTGAGCTGGCTGCGTCTCCATCCCAGCTCGCCCCTTGCCCACATGCACACAGGCCCCGTGTGCTCCCGTCGGGTCCTAGTCTGAACTGGAGGAGAAGAGGAAACATTTCCGCAAACTGTTTTACCAGAAAACATGCAAGTGACTTTTTTAATAATAACATCCAAATGAAAACAATGTGGGCTTCAAAGTCTGTCCTCGGGATGCTTTCTGGTTCACGGGCTTTCTGACAGGAATGCTCCTTTCCATCCTGGGGAATGCACCCAGAAAGACCAGCCCCTTCCCGTGGTGCCGGTGGTGCCCCTTGTCTCTCCGGGCAGCGGGAGCCGGCCAGGCTGAGCTGGGATTCCTGGGATTCTGCTGCTGCACAAAGTGGCCGTTCAGCGGCTGCGTCCCTCCTGCCCTTCGCCAGCAGCGCAGGCAGGAGCCCTGAGGATCAGCGTGGCCACGGCGGTGGCTGCTCTAAAGGCGGTCTCCTGTTACCGAAACGTAAATGTTGATGTTTGAGGAGGGGAGATGCTGATGGAAATGGAGCTGGCCCTGTTTGTTTGTTAAAGCAGCTATTTTAAACAAGTTCTGTTCACACAGCTTGCAGTTTGGAAGGAAGTTTTCCCAGCCATAATATCCTAGCTCAGCGCTGGGCAGACAATGGTTCAGCAGTTGCCCGGGATTAGTGTGGTGAAATCACCCTGCGCAGCCTGGGAAGGGCGTCTGGGAAAGGGCAGTGGTGGATTTTGTGCAGGGGAGGCCGGGGGGGGGCAGGAGCCTCCCGGGGGGCTGGGGCGCGGGCACGGCGGTGGCAGCCGGGCTCGGAGCAGGGCCCGGCCGAGCGCTTCGGGACAGCCCTGCCCAGGCGCCCCCCCAGCACCTCTGCACCCCGCTTTTCTCCCCAAGGAAAACGGTTAAATGCGAAATATGGTTTTGTTAAAACACTTCCCAAAGCAGTAAGCCTGAAAACGGGGCACCTTGTCACCAGCAGTGCCGGCAGCCGCTTTGCCCTTCGCTGCGGCCGTGCGTGGAGCAGGGCTGCGTGGGGCGATGGGAGAGGTGCCCCCAGCCCCGCGCCCCGAGCCCGGGGTGGGGAGGATCCTCCCGGAGCCGCAGCTGCCCGTGCCCTGAGCCCCACGCCGCGGCCGCCCGGGCGCCGAGGGCCTGGCGTCACGGCCGCTGCTCCCTGGTGCGTTTACTTGGGGAAAGCAGACAGGGCTCTTGGAGGGTGGCGGAGGCGGCAATGCCAATTCCTTTATTCATTACAGCCTCGTATACAAATAAAATCTTTACAAGCTTGCCTTGAGCTTTTAAAAATGCCGTTTAGGACGTGTCATTTGTATTGTCTGACTTCGGCTCCCTTGCACCACGGCTGATCTCAGAGGCAGTAAAACATTGCTTCCACGTAAAACCCAAATGAGTTTATTTTATTTGCTGGGGCAGGGCGAGGGAAGCACTTACCAAGCAGCTTCCTTGGCTCAGACGTGACACCCTGCTGCCCTGGGCAGGGTCACCCTGCCTGCTGGGGACATCTTGCCCCGAGTGCCCCTGCGAGCACCCGAGGGTCTCACGGGGTGTGGGGGCCCTGCAGAGCCTCCACAGATGCTGCTCTCCCCGACACAGCCCCTGGCTGTGGGCTGACCCGGCCGCGCTCCCGCTCGCTTCTGCCTACAGCAGGAGTTCCTGGGCATCTCTGGCTGGTGCCTTGTCAGCACCCCCCTTGTCAGCACCCTGTTTCTGGGGGCCCCGGCCCCCCGAGGCACCCCCGCCGCTCGCAGCCCCATGCCCAGCGATTCGCGGGGTGTTTTTGCGGAGGGTCATGGGGCAGAGCCTCCTGCCACCTCACATGTTTCCACTTGGGACATCCCAGAGAGTGGCTGTGGCAATGTCTGCGATGCCACAAACATCAGAAGAAGATGCAGAAGATTAAAGCAAATAAATCTCTGACATCCCTCCGGTTGCTCTGCGAATGCCAAGGCGTGAAAGCTCTGACTCCAGAGGTGCACATGGAAACACTCCACCAAGGGGAATTAATTGCAGGAGCACTGGCCCGTAGCATGAAGATTTTTTTGTTAAGGGCTCAGATGAAGCTTTCTGTTTCTTCCTCCTCTTGGTGAATCTTATTGTGATTAAATTAAAGGAATTCTCGTTAAAATCTTAATATCCTTCTAAGACTGTTTGTTGTTTTTCTCAGCTGCCTCTGGTCTCTTTAGAGCCTTTGCTGCCTTTTCCTAACATTTTCCAGCTCTCCCTCCCTCTTCACGCTGCCATCCCCCCTTTTTCTGAGGCAAACTGGAAAGTTACAGTTGTGGTTGACTCGTGGCTGCAGGCGGTGAGTCACGCCGAGGATCCCCACTCGCAGCTCGTAAACAGGAGGGATAAACACACGCTCCCGCCCCGGGCCCAGGGCTGCACCCGGGGCCTCGCAATGGGATGGGATGGGATGGGATGGGATGGGACTGGGATGGGGACGAGGATGGGGACAGGGATGGGATGGGACTGGGATGGGGATGGGGTGGGATGGGATGGGATGGGATGGGATGGGATGGGGATGGGATGGGATGGGATGGGATGGGGACAGGGATGGGGACGGGGATGGGGCATGCCTCCTCACACCTCTCCCCAGTACGCAGGGCAAAACTGGGGTGAAGCCAGTCTCCTCATGGCCACCACCAAGCCACAAGAGCTGGGTCAAAGAGCTGGTGGCCCTGCCTGCCCCTGCCCCTGCCCGCCCCCTGCAGGCCCTGTGCATACGGGGCCCAGCACCCCCCTGCCCGTCGCTCCCACCGCCAGGCACGTGGCTGTCCCCGAGGCGTGTCCCCCGCTCCTGCCCCCGGGCCAGCAGCCGCCGCACGGGATGAATGCACAAGCAACTTCCAGCGACTCGGCAGCAGTGCCCAAAAACTTACCAAAAGTTACTGTAAAGTAGAGGAATGATAGGGGTTTTTTTTCCAGAGCTAAGGAAAAAATGCTTATTTGTGGGCATTTTCCATTCAGGAGCATCCAACGCAAATACATTGTTCCTCTTTGAATTCCTAAGCATATGGTATTTTGTGCTGTTAGAGTTTAATATTCTTTTCATTACTGATATCTAATACAGACAAGTCTTGAGGGTTACACAAAACATATGCGAACCTAATTTGTTTTTACTGTGCCACATGTTTTTACTCCCTGCATCATTCAATTAGCTTTTTTTTTTTAATCATGTGATCAGCAAAAACTTAATGCTATTTTTAAGCATGGTAAGAAAGTGAAAAACACATTTACTGTGACTGCAGAGTAAGAGGAGTGTAGATCCCCCTCTGCAAAAATAGCTGTTACTGTGTGATAGCAAACCGCTGCTGTAAAAATGGCATTTTTTTAGCAGTGCAACTTGTCAAAATACTGCACTGCTTCTAAGGCAAATTCCTAAGAATTCTGGGTTTGGAGTAATTTATCTGACTGTCTTCTTCTGACTTCCCCCTGGAAAGGTGGACATTAATTTCTTGAATATCTCATCTTTAATGCTCCTTTTTTTCCCCATAAATTAGCCAGGAGCTCACATGGGATCCATATTCATACAGGGGATACAGAAGGACAAGTAGCTCTTAGCTGTGGTCACCACGCAGGCACTGAGGGATCGGTGCTTTATTCTCTGCTCTGCAGTTGTGTCCCCCGTAAGCTGCTCAAGTTATTTGGGAATTTTGGGGCCTGGAAAAGAGAGGAGCAGGGAAAACATGAGAGGTTGGGTTGCTGTGCGGAGGGCAGCTCTCTGCTGCTGAAACAGAGCCTGCGGAGGTGTCGGCTGTGTGGGCAGGCTCAAGAGGTGCTTGTTGCCAGGATCCTGGACACAGGTCTCTGTAATGCAAATAACCAGTTTTAAATCACAACCAGCCTTAGATGTGCATGGATCTTCACTCAAAAGCTGAGCTTTCTGACCCTTGGTTGCTGGACACCAGCAGGAAAGGGGAGGACGTGTGCCGACCCACTGGTGGGGCAGAGGGAGGGAAGGAAGAGTTGCCCACGTACGTGGTTCCCTTTCAGGTGCTCGTGGCTGTAGAAGCCTCCTCCAGGCCAGAACTGGTGCTCATTGCCCAGCTGCTTGCAGGCACAGAGGAGAAGCGCGTGCTCGGTTGGGCTGGCAGTGCTGTCCCGCTGCCGGCCGGGCCCGTGTGCCGGGAGCCTGCCCTGGCAGGTCAGGGAAAGCCGGAGAGCTTCAGACAACCCCAAACACAGGAAATCCTGGTGCTGCCACATGCTGTATTCTCCGTTCACACACATGTGCCTTATTAGCAGTGTCAGAAGCCTCCAGCTTGTGGGTGACTGCTAACCACAACCACCAGCATTAACCTCCTGCTTGGGGGTCATTTGCAACAACCCACAGAAATGCCTCAGAATTGGGCCATGTTGAAAGAAGCTGGTGGGTTCCTTAAAAAAAAAAAAAAAAAAAGCTTTATTATTTATTTATTTGGGCCTTTGAGAATTCTGGAGTACAGTAATAAAAACGCTGTGGACATCTGGAGCCTTCCAGGCCAGGAAGCCCAGGGTGGCCATGGTGTAGGACAGCTCCATTCATGGGCTGGGATCATGGTCGCCAGGCTCTGCCCATTTGGTCACAGAAGCGTACGTGGGTCCTTGCCTACCCTCAGACGACCAAGCAATCTGGTGTCAAAACCATCCGGCCACTCAGGGATGATCCTGGCCACAAGCCTTGGTAAACCCAGTCACTACAGAGCGTGTGGAGCACGTTGGTTGTCAGCCTGAGTCATTCAGGGGAGGAACGTGTGTTGGCATTTGCAGTGGGAAGGTGGAGCCCGTGGGAGATCTCAGCTCCACAGACCAGAGAGGGACAGTGGAGAGGCCAGGAGACAGCACTTGGTGGGTCTGCAGAGCTTCTGGCTGCTGAAGCAGAATTCCAGAAGAAGGAGACAACTGCTCCTTGGATGGTGCCGTTTCCATAGGAAACCGCAGTGCTGCCGGCGAAGGACCTGCTCCTTTCCCTGCAAGTCCTCTGCGACCCTTTGGGGCAGCAGCATGGCCAGCAGCCCCGGGGCAGAGCCGTGTCACCAGCGCTCTGGGCACCGCCGGCTCCCTGAGAACTCTGCTGGTGACTCACCGCGTCCCGGGTGGGGAGTTTGCTCTTGAGAACATCAGCAACTCTCCGCCGGCCCATCCAGAGGGACCCTGCGGTCTGTGGGAGCCGTGAGAAACACACAGGAGGGTGCTCCCCCCCCACCGCCGCGAGATGCGCTGGAGCAGTGTAGCAGGAGTGGCTGCTAAGCCGAGGAGAAATTAAACCTTACATTAAATAACACCGCATGGCAAAATGGAAGGGGAAAACAGGACACCCCAGCACATGTATCTGTTCCATCCAGCAGGAAAACTCCAGAAACCGAAGTCAGGTGTCACGGTGGGAGCCCCAGCTGGCACAGAAAGCAGGGGCCTGGCTCGCCGCGCGCCGAGCAAGGCGGTTGGATGCCATGTGCACCACGGGGTGCTGCACCACACATCTGTGTCAGATACTCCCAGCATAAATAATCCATTGTGCTCGGGAGCCGGAGTCAGCCGTGCAGCTGGGTTCTCCTGCAGGTCGTGACTCACTTGGCCAAGACGCTGGATCTCTGTCTCGGAGTACGTCGAACCTGAGCCTCTTTGTTACGGACGGGGCCTGGTCTTCAAAGGGTTAAGGGTAATTTGAATGATTCCTTTTGTTTAGATTCATTTCAGGTTTCGTGATTTCTGTTATTACTGCATAAAATCACTTGCAGGCACTCGAGGTGGGGGCTGGAGGGGAGGATAGCTGTAACAGATGTGAGCTAATTGGAAGCACAGCAGCAGCAAGTGCTGCACGGCTCTTTGGGGGCCGAGTGCCGCCCCGACGGCTCCGTCACTCCCCGTTTGTGAGTCCACTGGCCGTGGGGAGAGACTGGGAACAGAGGATGTGCTGGGCTGGGACAGAGGATGCTGAGCAGCGAGTCTCTGCACTTCAGTGAGTGATGAAGCTCTGCTCATCCCAGGCCACCGTCGGCCGGGGTCAGAGCACCAGGTGGTGCCCAGCTCCCAGCATCCCAGCTCGGCTTTGAAGTCGGATCATTCTGATTTCCTTCAGTTTACAAACAAAGCTGGCTGAGCAAAGGCAAATATGATAATTACTGCAAAAAGCAGACTGTTCTGATTGCAGCAGCTGCTTGGGTTGTGGATAAGAAACGGACCCGGAGGCCTCTGCACCAGCACTTCAGCAGATGGACCGTGAGCTGCTGGACAGGGACAGCCCCAGCGCGGCTGCCCTGGGATGGGAATGGGGATGGGATGGGATGGGATGGGATGGGATGGGATGGGATGGGATGGGATGGGATGGGACGGGACAGCAGGCATGCCCAGCTGGGAGCCTGCCTCCAGTGTGAGTTATTGCTTCTGACGCAGAAGGCCACAAAAGGATTTTATGGGAAGGGCCAGGGATAGACACAAACCCTCTTTCCCCTCACCCCTGCAGAGCCGGTGTCCGCAGCAAGGGCGGCACCTCTGCGTCCCTCCACCCTGCTCGCAGCGTGTGGCTGCCTGCTCTGCAGCCCCTTGATGCCATCACACGCCATTTCACCAGCGTGTCCCGCTCCAGCGCCCCAGGATGGGACTGGTCCTGGGTGGCATATTTGACTTGCGGGGCAGCCAATCTGCCTGTCACTGGGAGCACAGGCAGCAGCGCCGGGAGCCGTTAGACGGCCTGGCCTCTCCCATCCCTCCCAGAGGCAGGTGTGAGAGGCTCAGCCATCCATTGGTAGCTGTTCCCTGGGCCGACAGCAGGATCCGCACCATCCTGCCAACCACAGAGGTGTGCTGGGCCAACAGACGTACCTCATCCGTGCCAGGCACGAGCTTGCTGGAACCCGCCTCGTTTCCAAAGGTCAGAGCAGGAGCTGCTGTTTCTCGAATACCCGCAGAAAGGGTCCCATCACGCTGGGAGACGTGCCGGTGCCGATCAGAGCGGGGATGCCTGCGACCTGCCACAAACCTGCACCTCGCACTGCGAGAGGGGTGAGAACCTAAGGAGGCCATACAATAAAAATTCAAAGCATCCCAATCCAATAACCAGATGGAGCTGCAGGTGCTAATGAGATTGTGCGTTGTCTCTTGTTCCCCAGCTTGCATCTGTCAAGAGCTTTCTATGCCCCACCATGGCAACATTTGCTTTAATTAAAGAATCTCCGCGCAGCACCAGAGGGCAGATTCACCCGGCCGGGATTTGCCGCATTCACCGAGTCGCTAGACAGTCTGTCTCTCACCGGGGATTAGGCTCCAGGAAACGCTCAGGCTGCTCGGCATAGAAAAACAGGAGAGCTTCTGTGTGAATTCGAAGAACCTAGTTCAATTAACTTTTCTCACTCTCCCTTTGGGCCAGACACACAGTGTGTCTGGGGGTTCACACCCCAGGCAGGTGACAAGGCTCAGGATTAATTAAGGAGCTGACATTCCCGGAGCCCTGCTCTCCCAGGAAAGCAGCCTGGCGGTGGGAGCGGGTGGTTCCCAGAGCTGCCAGCGCTGCCCAGAGGGTCCCCAGCCCCCCCACCACAGCACCTCGCTCCTCGTTCTCCGTGGCTGTACTGTGAAGTCACATCCATCACCAAACCCGTTGGCACGACCAGAGAAACCGGAGACGTTCCAGGTTGAACGGAGACTGTTTGCCCCAGGCCTCCATCGCCGGACGGGTGCCACTGCCCACTGGGGCCCTCGGGATGAGGGATAGGGGCAGGCCCTGGCGCAGGCACCCGGGTGGGGATCCCCTGGCTCCCCCAAAACATACAGCTTATCTGATAGACAGACGTCCAAAGCTGTTGCCTTCCTGCAGCTGAGGCACTGCCCTGCCAGCGTTCTGTCCTTGCTGTCCAGACCTGGCAGTGCCCAAGAACTGTCAGAAACCTCATTAAATGCCAAGAACTGCTAGAACCTTATTAAATGCCGGGAACTTCCAGAACCTCATTACATGCCAGGAACTGACAGGACCTCATTAAATGCCGAGGGGAAGGCCTGAAGCCCAGGGACAGCCTGGGACCAGGGTCTCAGCCACCCTGCTCGCCCCAGCCCAGCTTTCCTGTGTGAGTGGCGTCTGGCTGCAACCGGCTGCAGGGCTGCGGGTGATGGATCCATCCCCGGGTACCTACAGAGCATCTCGCCTTCTCTTTGTCTGGAGCGTGAGAAGCTTTCTCTGCACCATCAGGACAAAATTCCTGCAGTTCATCATTTTCAGTTGTTCCTGCGCTAACTGGCCTTGTACCAACCACGTGTTGGAAACGCCCAGCTCCTCCATCACACCCCCTCGGGTGCTCGGCGAGCGTGTCGGCGGGCAAAAGGCGTCTGCAGCCATGACCGAGCCTCTGCGCTGCCCATCAGCGCTGCAAAGGGCTCTTAATGATGGGGTGTCCTCAGTGGCCGCTCAGCAGCTCCGCGCGTGGGGCTGGGGGCTCTGCTCGCGCCCCGGCACGGCGGCAGCGCTGGGAGCCCGCGGCGGGTCCGGTGCCGCTGTGCACGGGGGAGCAGGGGGAGCAGAAGGGCCAGGAGGTGACAGGGACAAAGCCAGAGCCTGAAGTGCCCAGGAGCTGCGGGGGTTTGGGGGGGTGGCGGGGGGTGAGAGTGTGTTTGTGTGCGGGTGTGTGCCTCTTGCTTGGCTTTGAGGGGTTTATTTTTGCAAAGCACAAACAGCGTCTGCCTTCAAGTTGGCCTCATGACTCAGCTTTCGGGCTGGAGCTGTTGGGATGCGTTGCAGTCGCAGCCCTCTTAGCGGCCAGTAACGAGTGCGGGAAGAAAATTTTGGAGCAGCAATGAGGGAGGGAGATGGGTTTGCCCGTGTCCTGTCAAACATGTGGTTCTTCTTCCGACATCACAGCACCTCCTGCAACCTGGTCGATTTAACCAAAATATCTTTCGAAAGAAATCTGGAAATAGACTGCTGACACTATCAAAACATCCTGTTTTGACATTTTCTGAATGAATCATTTTGATTTTTTATTTGGAATGACCTCACTGCCTCTTTTTGGTAGAGTGAAAGAGATTGTATTTATTGAAAAGTTGTAACCAAAACAAAGCGATTGATTTTTGCCTCGATGAAATGTTTCAGTCCCCCTCCCTCAAAATTTGCTTTGAGGTTTTATTTTCTGTAGCAGAGTATTTCTAAATATTGTAGTTTTGTTCCAACTTAAAGCCAGATTTTGCAATCCCAAGACGAGCCCGTCGGTCTGGCTGCGCAGACCCGGGCACATCCCGCCCGGACTAGCCCCCGCGGGGCGGCACCGGGGGAGTCTCTCCCCTCCAGCCCCCCGTGGGTGCCCAGCCCCGGGGGCAGCCCCGTGCCAGGGGCCCTCACCAAGCCCCCGGAGCCGAGCGGCTGCCGCAGGCTCTTCTACCTGGCAACTGGGGGGTGAGGGGGCCGCGGGTGACCTGGCTATTAGCGCTATTTGACAACTTGTTAGGATTAGAAAGCTCATCATAAAAATCTCCAAAATGAGCGCTTTTTGTGTGTGTGTGCAAGTTAAGCTTTTCTGCCCCAACCAGGAACAGATGTCTGAACTGGTTGATGAATTGGAAACATCTGAAACAACTTTCCAAGCTGAAGTACAATAAATATACCTTTCATCACAATCCCTGCAAGAGGGTTTTAGAGGCAAAAATCACTGAAGTGTTTAATATGGCCCACGGTGAAGAATCATTATAACAAATGAACCAAATTAAATGAGAATTTCTCCCTCTTTTAGTGACTTTGCTGGGACTCCAGGTGCCACCTTCGGAGCTCGCAGTGGGACTTTGTCCTGCCAGCCTTCCTCGACGGCTCTTTGTTGGCTTAGTACCACCATGTCCCGTAGGCCCAGGGAGGCTGGGGAGGCTCTTGTCTCCCAGGACATGGGGATCCACATCCCGGGCCAGCACAAAAGGAGGCGAACGCACAACCCCCAGTGCGTCCAGAGCCCTCAGCAATGCTCCAGCCCCTCCAGAGGCAGCGGGTGAAGTCTGAGCTCTTCGCCCTGGTGCCTGCCTTAACCCCTGAGCCGCCAGTGCCGCCTCCATGCCAGGACGGGACGCGTGGGGAGGCTGAGAGGTCCCGGTTGTCCCCCTGCCAGCACCGGGCTCTTCACGAGGGCACTGCCTGCCAAAGCGGGCGAGAGCTCCCAGGGCTGCGACGGGGGCTCAGCGGCTGCCCAGGAGCCAGCCCCATCCGGACCAGAAGCAATCAGCAAAGCATCCTCGTGCTTCAGTGCCAGGAACATCTGTCAAAGCCACGGAGGGCTGCCTGCCAGAGTTCAAGTGGCTGCCATTCTTACTGTTGATCCCATGACCTGGATAGATGAGAATCTTTCAGCAGGAGTTGTCAGAAAGAGTTTATTTTTCCATGTCTCCACTTGGCTTATTCCACTGAACAAAGTCATGTTCTATTGATTTATTCTGAAATCACATTTATTTTCCTTTAAGAAATAAAACCCAATATTTCTTCCTTCGAAATTCATGTGCATTGCACAGGATTTGAGGGTCAAATTTTCAAGTGTGAGTACATCCATAAAAAGCTCCTGCGTTGGCAGGTACCATCATTTACACTTGGGAAGCGGATGCTGGAACACGTGCTGGTGCTCAGCAAGAGAAGCCAGTTGCAGCCTTGCGCAGGACTGCTCTTGGGTGGGAATTCGCTCCCGTGCCCGTCCTGCAGCCGCTCAGGGCTCCCTGCCAGTGCCCTCGCCGAGGGACGAGCGTCACAACCTAACAGACATGAAGGATTTCAGAATCTGCACTGGTGAGGGCAGTAAAATAATGTGAATAGATTAAAACAGAACAGAGACTGATTCCACAGCTTGGTCTGTTTGGCTCTGGCTGCCCGCTCGGGGCCGCATTCAGGGACCCACCGTGACCCCCTCGTCTGGATGGAGCTGCTGGTGTCCCCAAGCCGGCAGCCCTGGCTGCCATTGCCCTGCTGCGAAGAGGTGGAAACGGTCCCGCAGGACGTGCTGGGGACGTGCACTGGCACAGGCACACCCCAGGGACGGGGACACCTCGCCAGGGACCCTCCTGCCCGCAACGGGCTGCGACATCCCTACGGTGACACCGCCCCGGTGACACCGCCCCTGTGACACTGGGGGACGTGCCCTGTTACGTAACAGCTGGGTGCTGGCTTTACACAAATACATTATCAGAACAGCTAAAACATCCCCAACACATGCTTTGACTAGAATGAGTCACTAGAACATGACTCATAAATAAAGCAGACACCTTTGATGTCTCCATTTTCAAACGCTGGGCGCGCGGGCCGGCATGGCGAGGGCTGGGGAGCGCCCGGGCTATCGCACAGATGTCTGTAATGGGATACTTATGCTCACACATCGCTTCCACGCCGTAAAGTGATGGTGCCCCTTCTGAAAAGGAAGCACATGCAGGGATTCATTTCCTCCAACTTGCCTGGCTAAAACTTCCCCGGGGTCTGTTTGCTAATTCCCACCCATGTTAGCCGAGCAGCTTTTGCTCTGCAGCCCCTTTGTGCCGAGCAACACCTCGCTGGGCTCTGCTCCCGGGGCCCAAACCCCCTCGGTGTGACCCGGCAGCAGCGGCGCTCGGGGCCGGCAGCTCCCAGGTGGCGGCTCCTGGTTTCCATTCAAGGAGCCCCGTGTCCCCCCCACCCAGCTGAAGCAAACTGGCATCTTCTCCTGTGCCAGGAGCTCTGGGCTGGGGACGGGGCAGTGACAATGCAGAGTCCGTTGCGGTGCTGACTGAAAACTAGATTTATTTATTTATAATTTTTCTTCTATTCTGTATTCTTTTTTCTTTTAATAAATTGTATTTCTACAACTAGGAAATTCAAAATCCCTCCCTGGCCCTTAGACTAGAAAGTCTACTGCAGACAGGCCATGGCTGAGGCTGCCAGGTGCCTGGTGTTATGAGCACCTACGTGCAGTTGCTATTAAATCTGCAAAAAGCAAGTCAACTGGGTTGATGTTTTCTCGACCACGTGCATTCCTCAGGCTGCGTTTTATTTTATTGCGTTTTGTTTTGCTTCACCTGATTGGCTCAGTTGCATCTGAGAATGAGACTAAGGGAAAATGTTTCCAATGTCTAAAAAAGCTGTTCTGGCAAACCCCATCTTTGAGAATCCCTCATACTATCATACTGAAGTTTGGCAGAGAGCGTCATGCCCGGGATGCAGTTCTTGCTGTCCTTCTGAAAGCAGAAAAATCACCTGTATTTGGCCAAGCTGCTCAAATACGCTGAACGTATCTGCTCACACGCTGGGCTTGGAGAGGTGACCTGCTGCGCTCCAGCCCTCTGGAGCTCTGCCCCTGCCGCGCTGCACCTCAGAAGCGCCTCACAGCTCCTTTTGGCAGGCGGGGGGCAGCCCCTGCTCCCGCCCGCAGCCGCAGAGTCCCCGGGGGCTCCGTCAGTGGCGGCTGGGCAGCGAGCCGGCACCCAGCACCTGCACCCAGCACCCCGCACGCCGCACCCCGTCCCCGGGGCGGCTGCAGCCCTGCGGAGGGGAGCGAGGCCTCTGCAGTGCCCGTAATTAGATCAAGGTGCAGCCGGGGTTTGTTTTCCGGCTGCTGCCGGGGTTCAGGCGCGGGGGCTCGGCCTCGTCCAAGCGCCCGCATGAGAACCGGCGTGATCTGAAGCAACTTTCTCATTTAAGAAAAAATATTTTGGAAGCCGCCACCTCCCTCCCCTTGCCAGCAAGTTTAGGGTTTCATAAAGCCCGCCTGGTAATGGGTTACAAATGTACCTATCAGTTTTACATTTGTTTTCATTCAGGCTCAGTGAACTCTGCGCCGAACCTGGCGGTGGGCAGGGAAAGGCCCGAGCCCCCGCCCTGCGCCCGCTCCCCTCCCAGCACACCCACAAGTGAATTGTTCTTCCATAATCTAAACCAACACTCCTCTCCGGCAAATTGGATTTCGGTTAAACCCTGTGACTTATGTGCAAATCCTCACAGCACATCGCCTTGCGCAAAGCTCCCTGCGGGGCGCGGAGCCACCACGGACACGCGGAGCTGGAGCCTCCGCAGCTGGTGTCGATCGGCTCAGGCCGGCGGCGGGGCCGCGGCATCGTACCCCGGATCCTGGGCACTGCACCCCCGATCCTGGGCACTGCACCCCCAATCCTGAGCACTGCACCCCCGATCCTGGGCACTGCACCCCCAATCCTGAGCACTGCACCCCGGATCCTGAGCACTGCACCCCCGATCCTGGGCACTGCACCCCAGATCCTGAGCACTGCACCCCCGATCCTGGGCACTGCACCCTGGATCCTGGGCACTGCACCCCAGCTCCCGGGCATGGCACCCGCAGCTCTTGGGTACTGCACCCCCAGGGCCTGGGCATTGCACACCCGGGTCCCGATATTGCAGCCATGGCCTTGCACCTCCAGTTAAGCACCAGAAAAATAATCCCAGAAATGAGAAAAATAGCAAAGTCTGAGTTCAAAGAGCCTCATTTCGATGTAAAAAATTCAGAATATGAAAGTTATTGTGGTAAAATAGGCATGGCAGGCACTAGCTAGGTATCATACAAGATACTTTTTTTTCTGAACATTATTGAACTTTTGAAGATGTAATAAAGTACAGTTCCCAGATGAGCCAACCGAACAGGCCTTGTCTGGATCATGTGAAACTGAAACTAAGCAAAGTCACCCATTTCTAATTTAGTTACATGGTGATTACATGGGTTCTCAGCTGAAAAGCAACAAGGATTTTTATTTTCTATGATGAATGAACATTTTTAGTGTCTGGAGTAGCAGCTGTCACACAGCTTGTATTTTTGCCAAGGAAGTAACTCAGAAGGGAAAGCTAAATTTTAGCTCAACTTTTTTCCGATTTTGAGATTTAGGACCAAAACGTGACTGAACAGCCCCCGCGCCCTGGGGAGCCAGCCAGGCGGGGGGCAGAGCAGGCGGTGGGTGCCACCACCATGGTGAGCCGCCGCGGGGCCCTGGGCATGGGGCAGCACCGAAGCTCTGTTCCTCCCAGCCTGCTCCGCGCTGCAGCACAGCCCGGGCTCCTGCCCGCGTTTGTCCATCCTGCCCGCGCAGGAGCATCGGCTGGAGAATAATTGACCACCTCTGAGCAGTGTCCTGGAGCAGATCAAATGTGACCCAAGGTAACACAGCCCCAGCGCTTCCAGCCCCCGGGGTGGGGGGAGCTGCCCCAGCCCACACCAGGAGTGTTTCAAAACACCGTTTCTGTGAGGGAAGGCACCGAGCACCACGCGCCGCAGGCGGACGGCAGAGTGTTGGCCGTGGCACAGCGCTGGGGTTTTGTTTGCCGTAGCTCCCCCATGTCTGAGCAAAAGCTGCAACAATTAGCAAGATCCACCTCCTGCGCAATTATGCAGAGATTACTGGGTCCTTCATGATCGACTGTGCTGCAGAGAGTTCTCAGATGGAAAAAATCTATTTAATTTTGTGGTCTGGTAGCAATTTAAGTTGAAGAAGTGGTGTTCAGTTCTATTGTTTTCAGACCGTGATGTTCATGTGAAAGATTGCTTTGATTCAGGATGCTGCAATATATGGAGGAGCTGCAGACGACACTACCCAGTAACAGCACATTTGTGAAAACATAGATAATTGATCAGGAGCTGATTGCTAGAAAGATAACGATGTTGCTGTTTATTTAAAGGGATGTCACCAACTTAAAATTCCTGTTTAATTTGTAAGTTAATTTATATGATAAGATCGGAGAGATCTTGCACTGACTCCAAATGAACGAGATCAGGAACGGGTGTTTTCCTCTGTTTCACCCGTCACCTCTACTTTGTGCTTTTGCCCCATCTCGGCCATACCCTTAGCACACAGACCTCGGTGGAAATACTCGCTGTAGTAAAACCAAACACACGCTGACATCCCCGCCAGCCAGGGGCCCGGGTGCATGGTCCATGTTTGCAGCTTCCCCGGCACCAGCATTGCCCTCACCTGGCACTCGGGGCAGGAATCTTGGCGGGATGAGGATGTGGCTGCGCGGCTCTGTCCCGGGTGGCTCACAGGGATGAGCAGTTTTCATCCTCCCCGCTCCCCTTTCAGAATTTCATATCTGGTTTGCATTAATCAGCTCCATTGTTCTAATCAGAATATCTAGAAGACCAGCAGCAGCCACGGCGTTTGTTTCTCTGGAGCTGGCTCCGGGGTGTGCCAGGCTGGCAGGGGGCTGTGGACCCCATTTCCCGCATCCCCCCGTTGCCGCGTAGCCCAGCGCCCTGATTGCCCACAAATAACGAATTTATCAGCGTCCCTGCAGGCCCCTGACTGGGGGGTTTGCTGGGGGGACCCACAGGCGCCCAGCCTGCTCCGGGGGTGTGGCTGCTGCTGGAGGTGACAGCCTGTGGGGTGGACGGCAGGATGGTCCCCACCGCAGGGAGCTGTGCCGTGCAGGGCCCGCGGCTCACCGCGGCCGCAGAAGAGCCCTTCAGAGGCTGGAGGGTGCCCACCGCAGCCCCAGGGAAATGCTCTGAGTGGCCCCAGGCCACCGGCCACGGGCTTCCCACCTGTGCCCTGCAGCCACCAGAGCTGCAGCGAGGTCCTCCCGCCTAGTCCAGGTCACCGCTCTGCAGCGTTCACCCGTCACTGCCTAACCTGTCCCCGGGGACGTGCAGAACTGGTTGTTTCCATACTCTTTGCAATCACCTTTTGCATATTTGAGGACTACACTCGTATCTCCCTTGGTCCTCACACCCCCAGACTAAACAAGACTGGTCCTGCCCATCCTTTCCCACAGACCTCGGACCATCCTCCCTCTCCTCGGAGCTCCCCGCCTTGGTCCGTACCCTCCCTCACCAGGGTGCAGGTCTCCAGCCAAGGCGCCCAGTGCCGGGGCGAACAGGAGAGGCCTCGTGCTGGGCGAGTTGGGGTTGTGTGAGGTGACCGGGCACCATGGCAGGGCTGAGCCCTCTCCCAGCCAGGGCTGCAGGCGCAGCGCTGGGCACAGCACGCTCCTTCTGTGACTGCGGTTAAGCAGAGAAGGATCTCACTTCATTCACCCCCGGCTGAATTACTAGCAGCCATCCTGGGGCTCTGCTCTCTGAAATGAAATACACGCTGTGATCACTGCTCCATTTGCCAAGAGGCTGTTAATGGGTGACCCAGCGCAATGCTCATCTAGTGTTTTCCTGATTTCACCAACCTCCTCCAGTAGTTTATTGATACGAAGCGGCACCAGAGCAGCCACAGAACAGAGGAGGGGGTTGACCTTGTTGCTGACACGTGATAAACACGAAGAGGCTTTTTCGTGTACAGGAGAGCTCAGCTTTCACGCGTTGCACGTTGCCCACTTTTGCTGCTCACAGATCATCGTGTAGAAACACGACGAGACACAGACGCCATCAACATCTGGCAGCTGCAGGCTGCCAAGGAGCAACGGGCTCCTGCACCGCTGGGGTTGGAGACCGCAAGGGGAAGGATGGTCCAACGGCATCGTGTCCACCACACACAGTGGCTATCGTTATTTATCACGTTTGAAGTATCAGCGTAGGCATTGATGTAGCACTTAACAAGTTGAACTGAACTTGGCCCACTAACTCTGCAGTGACATTAAGCAAATCTGCTTCTTATTATTACTTATTTTATCTGTTTAATGAAGCAGCAGGGACAGCTCCATAATTAAGGTCAAGCTGAGTGTTGCACTCAAAGTAAAACTCTTGCAAACTCTCCCTGAAATGCCATCATTTTCAAAAGAATGCGTCTTCTGAAATTTTACAAGAAAACCTCTTATTTAGGTTAGTACTTTCAGTGGGAATTTCCCTGAAGGGAAAGATTTTATATCCCAGGATCAAACGAAATAAATCCTCTCAAGTTATGAAAAATAATGACTAAAAATGTCTATTAATCCTGAATAAAAATTGCTGGTTTTTTATAACTAGCTGTCCTGCTAGTTCTGGGAAGGCAGAGCAGGGGGGTGGAGGCGAGGGGCATGTGTGAGCAGGGGCATGTGGAGGCAGAAGGGAGTCGCCATCACGGACAGAGCTGAGGCGCCGGGGGGCGCAGACCCGAGCCAGCGGGATGCTGGGGGGGGCCCTGCACGGGTGAGACGGGCCTGGGGTGGGGGGGCAGGAGGAGCCCAGGAGCCCTCCATGGGCACGGCCACCAGCGGGAGGGACCCATCCACCAGCCCCCTCGGGCGCTGTGACAGTGTGGGCTGCCCTGTGCCATGGGCTGCCGCGGTGCCATGAGCCTCGGTGGTGCCCCAGTCTGGCTGCTGGCTTCCCTCCGTCTCCCTCATCTCCACAAAAGCTCCTTTTTGCAGCTTCACCTGGAACCAGCTGCAGGAGGAAACAGAACCAAACCGGCCTCTTGCCGGGCTGGCCCTGGCTGGGGGTTTGCGGCACCGCCGGCCCTCAGCCGCAGCCCAGTGCGAGGACGTGCCAGCGCTGTCCCGGGAGCTGGGCTGCCGGCCACCCCTGCCCGGGGATGGGTGGGTGCAGACATGGGGTGAGGGCTCTGCCCTGGTCAGGGGCACTCTCAGCTCAACCCTTATGAAAGGTCAGGAGGGTGCAGGAGGGCCGCGGCAACCCCATGTGCCAGGGGCTGGGGCAGCTCCCGCCGCCGGGCTGGGGTCTCCGGCGGGACCCCCACGGCCGTGGCAGGGCAGCGGTGGGCAGCGGCAGCACAAACTCTCGTCTACGCGTCTTGAAGTGATTCCTAGCGCGGCGGCAGGCAGCGCAGGCAGCGCAGGCAGTGGCAGCCACGTGACGGGTCTCGCTCTCGCCGAGCAGCGCGAGTGTCCCAC
This sequence comes from Strix uralensis, assembly GCF_047716275.1. Classification (NCBI taxonomy): domain Eukaryota; kingdom Metazoa; phylum Chordata; class Aves; order Strigiformes; family Strigidae; genus Strix; species Strix uralensis. Next base: position 8,139,219 of record NC_133996.1, read on the forward strand.
GCACCGGGGACTGTGGGGTTTCCCTGGCTGGGAGTGACATGATTAATAGTCTCATTACTGCAGCTTTCACTGCGCTGCCTGACACACGCTCTCTTGCTTGTACACAACTGTTGAGTCCTCGCTCTCGGTGCCAGCTCTGATTCATATGTCAATAAACACAGTGAAAGAAAAGTGGATTTCCTTGCCAAACTAAACAAACAGTATCTTTTCGGTTAGGGCTACAGCATCCCTGTGAAACCAGCGCCAAGGGGCATCGTGCTGCCGTCATTCCCTGCTCCGCCGACGCTCCCTGTGCCATGCCGATGCGCCAGCAGCCCTCGGCGGGTTTGGGGCACCCTGGACCGAAACGTCCCGGCCCCCGCAGGCAGCAGCGCGCTCCTCTGCCCATCCGCTGCCAGGCACCTTACAGCGAAAAGTGGAAAGGGATGGGGGAATGCAACATTTAATGGCACTTTCATCAGTAAAAAGGAGAGTTATATTGGCCTGTATCCCTCCTGAAACTTTAATAAAAGTCGAATGGTATTTTTTCCTTCTCTCCTTTTTCATTTATTTCTAATACAGACCTGCACTGGGGCCAGACCCAGAATGCTGTTGACCTTTCAGCCAGGCCTGGGGAGGCACACCGGGAGCAGGCGGGGGCTCTCCCGCAGGCACGCCCGGGCTCCCCGGCCACAGCAGCCGGCAAGGGGACTGTGGTCAGCGGCCTTTGCCACCCTGCAGCTGCCTCTTGTGCAGGGACGTCCCCGAGGCCACCGCGGGCAGCAGCCGGCCCCACGCCGGGCCCTGGCAGGCGGCCATGTCCCACCCGCCCCGGGAGTCCCACCACGCTTCCCCCAGGTCACCCCTTTCAGCATGCAGGGATGTGGCAATCAGGCCGCCCCTGTGAAAACTGGTTTTTTTGCTTCCCGGAATTTAGATTAACTGTAGTTGGTAAAGATGATGAGATTTAACACAATGTAGTTTTGTAATTTTAATGAAGTACAAAGATCTACCAGAACCCTGGAAATAGATATCTAGAAACGGGCTCAGAGACTTCCAACAAGCTGGAGGCGCAGGACGTGCACCCCTGACGCTCACACAGCACCGCCTGAGGTCTAGTGCTAATTCTCCCGGCTTTCATCAAACCCTTTTGCAACACCAAGACGTTTTCCCAGCCTCATCCCCACACGGAGTTAGCAGACTCGCTCCCTGCTAATGCACGTCCCGGCCCCGCACAGCGCCGTCCCGCTCCCCAGCCGGCAGAGCTCTGCCAGGAAACAATTGCACTGCAGCTTCAGATGGGATTAATCGCGATCTGTTTGCATTGGCCTTTCCTCCTCTGGAGGAGTTTTAGCCTTAAACGCGACCCGGGCGGGGGCTGCGTGGCGCGGCCGGGGCAGCCGGGGCAGGGACAGCTCTGCTGTCAGCGCAGGCTCGGGGGGACCTGCATTTCTGGGACGGGGAGAAGGCATGAGGAAAGGCGTGCTTCGAGCTCAAAATGACCTGCAATTGTTTGTGACTTAGTTTCTTAAAATTCAAGCATGCAGTTGAACATTCAGCCACCTCTCCTGGACCTTGGGAAATTCTGCACCCCTTTTTTCCCTCATAGTGTGCCTGCCTCTGGCTCTCTGATTTATCTGACATGAGAAATTTTTGAGCTGTTGTATTAAGATAAAGAGATTTATTTGTTCCTCACATCACTCACCCCTCTGCAGTTTTTCTCTCTGCCAGAGGATTTCCTTCCCCCTCTGCCTGCGGTATGCTAAGCCTCCTCTTGTACTCGGGTTCCCACTCTGCACGGCCACCGGAGCCAGAGCTGACACAGTTGTGTCCTACAATCTGCAGTTTCCATTTGGGGGAAAACCTCTGCTTTCCACAGTGCGTGAACTGAGAGCTGGGGATGGCACTGCTGGGCCAGCTGGCATCACATTTGAATCCAGCTTTCAGAGCAGCATTACCTTCATATAAAAATGTAAAGAAAAGGGGACAGTAATTATTCAGCAGGATGTAAAGTCACTCAGGTTTTGCTTTTCACATTCTTCTCGTCCACTTTGCAGTGAAATACTGAAATTGCCAGAACAATGAGTCATTTCAGTCATAATATATCTTTTCCCAAGTGTGGGGCTCTTCTCGGACTAGCCAGCCCTTCAGCTGCAGTTAAAGGTGCTGTTCTTGTAAGGCCGAGACTACATGTTGACTCACCTCAGCCGATAAAATGGCTCAAAATTTAGGTCCTTGTACCATGCAAAAATGCAATAGCACCGATCAGGAGAGCAGAGGGACAGACACCGGGGAGTTGAGGGGATGCAGGATGAGCCTGGGATTAGGGCACTTCTTGGTGCTCTGTTCTTTTTAACACTTCACGCCCTCAAAGCCTGGCCATGCAGATTCTTCCAGATGAAATTCCACACTTCCTTGGTGGAAACAGCTGGATTTGCAAAAGGATAAAAGAAAATGTTTTCCATTAACACATCTAACACCCGCATTAGTGCATTCTCGGTTGTACGCAAGTGCTAATGAGATTTCACTGTGACACCATAGGAAGAGAGACAATAATTGGGGCACGTTTCATTTTCACGGCTGGAGTGGCTGAATTAATTGACTGAGATTAACCCTTCTGCAGGAGACAGCAGCTATCTTCGGTGGAAGCAAGGAGGAAATTAATGAATACGCGAGAGATTATTGGGTGGCCGATGACAGGTGCAAAAGCAGGTGAAAATGAGCAGTTCTGGGGCAGCAGAGCTGGTTTGGGTGTCCTTGCTGGGGAGACGGGCACAGGCGTGGGGAGCAGAGGTATGTGTGGGTTCATTAAGGCAATCTTAGCTCATTCTTTAATTCCTAAAGCGTTCGCTTATGCTGTGCCCATTATCCAGGGCTGAAGGTGGCTCTGGACGAGACGGTTGCTCCCAGGGCAGGACCCCGAGGGGGACTAAGGGGCCTTGGCCAGCCCCGGGGTTACCAGAGCAACCTGGGTCACCCCGCCAGCATCTCAACACCAGTCGTGGGGGGGGTCCCTCCTGCAGCACAGGCTCTTGTCCTGCCACTGCCGCTGGGGCCCTGGACTGACCCCCCCGTGAGGGCAACGGGCTCTGCAGCCCCGGCCTCACCGAGCAGCTCCGCTCCCCCGTGAAAGCTCATGTCCACGAGAGCCGCCCGGTGCTGCCCGGGATGTGCCGGGAAGCCTTCCTGGGGGAAAGCAGCTATGGAGGGAAATATTTCTTGTCTTAGCAAATGAAAAAAGGGAAAAATAAGGTGAGTGAATGTTTTATTTAACGGACAATTTAATTGCTGACATCTGTGATAAAAGCTGTTTTTTTCCAAACTGGAATTTGTTTCTATCTCAGGATGAAGCAGGGATGTGGGGGCAAATTCTTTGGAGAGTCCCTTTGAGTCCCATCCAAGGAGGCTAGGGAATGAAATGTGGCACATGTTAAACATGTAAATGAGGTACTGATTTACTGATTTATCTGTTTCTCGCATGAGATCTTCTTTGGCTGCATCAAAATTACTGTATTATTTATAAGCCTTAAACATTTAAAATTAGATGTGTGGTTTTAAAACAAAACATCAAAACCTTCATGCAAACCACATTGTTTCAATAAGAAATTAGATTAAAAAAAGCAAATTCAGAATGTTTCTGTGCTGGATCAAACCTGCACCTCATGTGGTTCACATCCACATTGGATCCATTCTGTAGGACTGGGTTCTCTTTGCAATGATTTGCAACAGTGAACTCAAAATAAACAGATCTGGTTTCATTCAGGGAATATTTCCTTGTTATTGAAAAGCATCATTTTCTGCACTGTCCCTTGACGTTTCTTGGGGAAATCCTGGAGACTCGCAGCTCATCTGAGGCACCAGGACATCCTGCAAGGCGCGATGCACGGCGGCCGCTGCCCTCCCCGAGGTGCTGCCGAGCTCTCGGGAGCTGGCGCCTCGTGCTCTGTGGGCTGAGAACCCTCAAAGGGCAAAACCCACTCCTCCAGGCAGCCGACCTCGCGGAGCCGTTTGACAAAGGATCTGGGGGAATCTGCAGAGCAGGGCTCACTGCTGCTCCCGATTCATCCCACAGAGACGGTGTCGACCAAAGCAACGCAGCGGTGCTCTTCCACCCCCTCAAAGAGGCTGCTCTGGGCGAAGGGGCCGGTGCGAGGGGCGTGTGTCCAGCGGACACCCCCCCTCTCATCCTTGCCCCGTGCAAGCAGCCGCTTTGACACCTGCACTATGGCTGAAATTGTTCACAAGAAATGCAGTACGTCTGCCCTGGAAGGACAAATCACCATATCAGACACTGCAGGTTGAACACTGGCGACCTCTCGGCCCCTCTGCAGACCCCTGTGTCTGGGGGTGTGGGGGTGTTTGCAGCCCACAGACCCCACCGTCACCCCCTCCCTTTACAGAAGCAAGATGAAGCGCAGGAGCGACTGCCAGCAGCACCTTGCTGATGTGCTCGCTCGCGGGGCGCTGTCCCGCCTTCCCGAAACCAGGCTAGAGCTGCACCTTGCTGATGGGAAGCAAAGGCCTGAGGCTGCTGCAGTCGCTATTTTTGTGAAACAGCGCCAGTCGTGTCTCAGAGCATCATGGAGTCCTGGATTTAGTTTTACCACAACTTCCAAATTCTGGCTACTCGTGGAACTAGTGTGTTCTTCAAACAGGGGAAAAAATGCTGATGTCTCTCACTTACCCACAGGGGCCGTTGCCCCAGCATCATCACCCCATAAACATGTCAACAGTGAAATGCAAACCAAATTGCAGTAGCGAAGCGCAACCATAGTCAGAATCCCATCAGCCGGTTTGCCGCTCGGTCTGTCATTGCACTTGCAACAAAAACTTGAGAGAGGATGAAGGACTCCAGGGCTCCACACGGTGGGACAAGGCTCGACTGGACAAGGAGATGTGCTGTGAGACGCGCTGCGCCCGTGCTGGGTCACCGCAGCTGCTCATGTTCCCAAAGTTAGCTTTGTCCCCGTGCGGTTGGGACGGGCCAACACCCCGTCTGAGCCCGAGGTCAAACAACGCTCCCAGCGCTCGTCCCAGGCGGTGCCGTCCCACAGCCCGGCGTGAGGTGGTGGCGAGAGGCGGAGCAGCAGCGCTGAGCCGTCCCGCTCCAGCGGTGCCAACAGCAAGACGAAGTATTGACCCAAAGGACACGGAGCAGCGCCCAGAGCAAGCGCTGCTCCCCAGGCCGCCCTCGGCGTATGCGTTGTGTGCTGGCGGGTCGCAGATGTCGCTGCCTATTGTCATCATGGGGGTCTCCTGTCATCCTCTTCCCGCTGATCCTGATGTATTTTTTTTTCACTCCCAGCTTTGTGGTCTCTGTCAACATGAGTCAGCGTTACCCTCTACGGATCTTCCCCTCCATCCTTCTCAGCACCCACTCCACACTCGGAAAGCTGGGAATCTTACTGGAGGACAGGAAGCGTTTGCTAACACCCCATTTAATGCACATTTTTCTAAGAGCAATGGAGGAGTTGAGGGGAAAAGCAAGAATTGCAGGAATTGCTCATTTCATTTCCTGTGGTTTCATAATTTTGTTGCTTACCAATTTTGAATTTCACGAAGCTTGTGGTTTCCCAACAGCCTTCGTCTGTGGGGAGGATACATTTCAGTAGCATACTGAACTGACATGAAATCCCAAACAAAAATAATATGGCAGCAATTGGCGTTCTAAGCTATGTGAGAAAGAAACACAAATACCCGCTGGCTGCGTTTGGCCCAGACAAGGAAGCGAAGCAAAACAGCCCAGTGTCTGCAGGTCACCTCCGGAGATCACCTGAGATCCGGGTCTCCATCTCTAGGCAAAACGTACCCGAGCGTGAGCCAGGGCCCTGCAGCCCCACCAGCCTGTGAGAAAGGCTCAGTCGCATGCTTGAAAACCGCCGTACGTCTCCAGTGACTTCGGGTGCTGGCAAGGACCGTGCTGCAGCACGCGGCGGGACGGCAGCCGAGGGGGCTCTGCTGGATTTCCATCCACAAGGCTCCTTCATCCAGAATGAGTTCTGCTGCCTCTGGTGGCCTCACATCGGGTCTGTGATGGACGAGCCTGTAGCAATGCTCCCCCCGACCTCAGCACTCGGGGTGAGCCTTGTGCACCCACGCAGCGCCGGGACGGCACGAAAATGTGTCTCACTGGATCCAGGATCTCACTGGAATGATTCACGGATCGCAGTTGATTAGATACAGTAATAGCTGCTAACATCCTCCTCTGGAAACTGTTGGAGACTTAGCTTGTGTTTATTGAAAATAAACTTTCAGAGGTGAAGAGAAGCCTATTGGTGAAGAAAATACGTTTGCAAGCTCAGAATTTATAGCCTGCCTCTATAAAGCTGTCCAGAATCCACGGATCTTTGCTTCAGATACTCATGTTAAAATAATTTTCATTCTGTTAAATGAAAAGTGCTTTAAGTTTGGCAGGGCTGTGCTGCTCATGCTCTCACCACTTCATAAATAATACTTTATAATAACAGCTCAGAATAAAACAAAAAAAAAGGGGAGGGGGGCCAAGGTCCACGCCGAGCTCTCCTTGTCGGCTGTAAATACCTCTCGCCATGATGTCAGCCACTCTGACAGAGGATCTGTCCAAATCACTACCACATGATGGGCTTTACCTGGACTTTCCACTTATTGAGTAATGTGGCTCGCAGTCCTGGCAGCGCTCTCACATGGCTCATGGATGCAAACTCCTCTGTATTTTCCTCTTAATCCGTTACTAATATTGGACAGCGCAATTTCATCAAATCATCTTATTTCCTCCACACTTTTTCATCCTCTAAATAAAAATTACTTCACACTTTCCTGAATGTCTCCGATATGATTTAATTCAAAACATGCAGTCATGGGAATGGGAAGAGGATGAGCGTTCCTCATTCGGACGAAAACCAGAACCCACGTAAGGACAGAGCGAAACGGCCCCGTCTCTGGGAGGGCAATGAAGTAAGTGTCAAGAAACAAACTTTTCACTGCAGAAGATGCATCCAACTGTTTGAGGCTTTACTGCAACATTGCAAAATTGGATCTGTGGCCTGAGCCGCCTTGCTCGTGTCCTGCAGAGCGCCAGCAGGCAACCGGGGCGGTTTGTGAAGGCTGGGGACGCGCGGTCCTTTCCCCTTCGGTCACAGCAGAGGCAGCGTCCTTGAGGAGCTGGGCGGCTCATCAGGGATAAACCGAGGGGCCACCGCAGCCTCCCGCCATCCCCACCGCGGCCGTCCCGCTTCGCCACATGCCCCGGCTGCTGCCAGCAGCCGGAGCGCGCTGGTCCTACTGGGAACACGGGGCTTTTAGGACCAATAATACTTCTAATGACCCTTGAAAATTGTTTACCAGCCCTTGAAGGGGCTGAATTAATGAAATCTGTCCAGACTTGGCCTGGGTGTGACTGAGCCCAGGAAGGGATCTGCCCCTCACCCTGCAGAGCAGCCCGGGGGCTGAACGTGACCCCCCCCACTCTCTGCATGGCTTAAAGAGGGTTTTTTCTCCCTGCATGGATTTGTACCCATGATTTTAATTAGTCTGCTCTGTGAAGTGGTTTGGGGATGCAGCTCGTATGAAAGGCGCAGTAAAAAAGAGCACAGTCAAGTACTAAATAGCAGAGGGACGTGTCCACATGTGGCAGATGTTAGTCACATTGCCGAGCCCTTTGTCTGGAAGGGCTCGGCCACATATACCCGGCTCTGCTACAAGGAAAGCTCAGGGAGCAGCTCAGGAGATGAGCAGGCACTAGAAAATGGTGTATTTTGGCCAAAACCTTGAGAAATGTGTGTATAATAACCCTTCACTAATGTCTAACTGCAGCAAAGCATTTCTAGCACGTATTTGACTTGAAGCACAAGCTTTAGCCCGTATCTCCTCACCCAGCTGGGAGTTGATGCTCTGGCTCCTGAGCTCCCCGAGGTTTATGTGGGTGCTCAAAGTTAATGACACTCAGGCGGGTGTTTCCCGAGTCAGGGCAGGGAGACCTCAGGCCCGTGGAAGGGTGGCAGCTCGTCACCCAGCTACAGGCTTCGTTATCCATCCCCGGGCCCGGCTTTTGTGTTAGTGGGAGGGAGATCTCTGAGGATTTGGCTCAGTGCAGACAATGATGCCATGAGCGCAGAGTTTTTCTCAGTGCCAACGAGTCTAACCTAATAAAACGGGGAAATTTCCACTGACCGCAGGGGAGCGGGATGGTTGAGACAGAAAAAAGAGGTGGAAAATTATTTATGACAGTGTAATTGCATTTGAGACAACTTGTATCCAGCCAAGATTCCACAAGAACTTTAGGAAAGAACAACTTTAGGTCACTCTGATTTGTTGTCCTGTGTGTGCAGGGGGGAAATTTCCCCTGTGAAAATTGGACTCTACAACTATATAAGAACTCATAATCAAAATTAATGTGGAAAATAAATTGCTGGCTGGCATCCCTGTCAGCAACGGACATTCACTTTAACTCTGCTGTCCTGAGACAGCTGCATGTCCCAGCCTACCCAGCCCCGCGGAGCTGGCATCTTCCTCCGGTTCCTTTAAAATCTGGTTTTACTGTCCCTGGGGCTGGAGGGAGGAACAAAAGGATGCCGAGCTCTGGGCAGGGTGGCAGAGGCTTCGTAACTCCAGCTGGGCAGGAGGGGCCCGCTCACGCCCCAGTCCGAGGGCAGGACCCCACGGTGCCTCCTCCTCGGTGCCTCCCCGGAGCCGGGTCCCAGGTCAGGCAGCGGCCCGAGTGCTCCCGGGGTCTGCTGCCTCCTGTCGTCCCCCTCGCCCCCCGTTACCTATTTTGGGGGCAGTTCTGGGAAAGCAGAGTTTCACACCCTGGCAGACACTGGCCAGGTCACTTCAGCTCTCCCCATGGTTTCTTGAAGCTCTCGGGGCCCGGCTGCAGCTCCCTGGCCAGCGCAAGTGCTCAAATCTTATGAAAATGGTGAATATGTGCTTTTCAACTCCGGCTGGACTCCCAGGCATTGTGCTTTCAAGTTTTCTCTACCTACAAGGAAACCAGAAACCTTAATTTTTTTCAAATAAAGGTGAGCATTTAAAGAACTCCTGCAAGAGTGACTCTCTGGGCTCATTCACTGGAGTCCAGAAATTGGAGTTTTAAGAAAAACCACTAGTTACTGCAAAAAGTTGCATCCTTGTAAGACTAAAGGCTGTTTGCTCTCTCCAAGAGAAACCCAGGAGCGCAGAAGGAGCCCCAGGCCATGCCGACAGGAGCAGCGCGCAGGCTCTGGAGGTGCCGTCTCCGCACGAAGAGGTTACTAGATTTTAACCCGGCTCCGTTAGAGAATGCGCTGCTAATTCCAGTGGTTAATTTTATTATGTGTCATTTCCCTCTGTTATTTGGTTCAAAAGATGAAGACTAAACGTAGATTTTAAAATTGTCCAGATTTCAGATATTGCCCCTGGGAAAGCTTCAATCTCATCTTTTGTTTTCATTTAGGTTTTTTGCAGGTCTGCAAATGTGTTTGTTTTAATAATGCAGCTGCAGGACAGATTAAAAAAAGCAAGTATCGCTGGCATTTAATATCTCTAGTCCAGCAGTAAGACAAGCCTGCCGACTGTTTGCTTAATGTTCAACATCCTTTTCTGATTAAGCAAAAGGTTTGAAGTGATTATAGTTTATTTACAACAAAAGTGGACTTAAATGAGAGTTAATTCCTCCCCCTCCTCCCTCATTGGGCCGGTTGCCAGTTACCATGTGTCCGCTCAGCTCCCTCTTCGAGAGCATCCGCAGAAGCCACGGGCAGATGTTCCCACCGGGGCTCTCCAAGAAGATGTTCTCCCCCGGGAGCCTCTGGGGATGGGGGTGCCCCCGGGGGTCCCGGCTCACCCCCCGCTGTGGCTGCCATCGGTGGGGCTCAGTCCCTGCACCGCTGCCCGCCTCAGGTGGGGGCCCTGCTCCCTTTCCCTGCAGGAGGTCCAGCATTTCTTCAGTTAATGTTGCATGAGAAAGTTTTAATTCCAAGCACCAATATGTTTCATTTTTATTATTGTTCATCAAATAGGCTTGAAAAAGCAAGAGGCCACTCAGGCGAGTGGTGGCAGCAGACCCTGCGGCTGGATGCTGGGCTGGGTTGTGGTTCATGTGCCCCCACTGCCCCGTAATCCAGGGAGACAGCAAGGAGGGAGGGAAAAAAATGGAAAGAAGAGGTGAGAGTGAAAGAAAAGAGGAGGCAAAATCCACTCCCCAAGAGACAAAAAAACTAAGTGGATTTTATCAAAAAACTAAGTGGATTTTGATTTGATTTCTAGTCAAAATTAAAATATTTCCAATGGTAGCTTCCCGATGGGGGGGATTTTTTTTAGTAGACATCAACATTTGCCAGCGTATAAAAAAACAAAAACCAGAGCGGCAACATCCAGGGGCTCTGCCCAATGACACGCCCGGGACCCCCTAACACCACCCAGCCCCCCTGGGCAGGTGACAGCCAGGTCCTCGTCCCAGAGCCCGTGGTGCTGCCAGAGCCTGCGCCGGAGCACGGCACAGCTACGGGCCTGGAACGAGATCACTGGGCAGGTAAGTGCAGCCGCTGGGCTCAGGGTCGCTGCTGAGGCACTTTCCCTGCGAGCTCTGCTCCTCCGGTGCGGGCGCTGCGGGGGGGTGATGCCCACCAGGCACGGACCGCGCGGGCAGCCCAGGGACCCCCTTTCCAAAAGCCCTTTTGTCCCCAACGAGCAGGTGCATTTTCTGGCTGGGAACCTGGTGGGCCTCAGACCTCTCTGGGGCAACTGCAGAAAGTGAGGGGGGGGACACGGGGCCCCCAGACTGTCCTGGGCCGAAAGGCTCCAGCTTCTCCCCCAGCTGCACGAACGTGGCTGGAAACCTTTATGGTCCCTGTCGGACAGCTCATCAGCCCTGCGCACAGAGAGCCTATTTGCAACTTCCATGGCATCATTTCTCTGTTAATTGGAAGTAATTTTCCTATAAAAATGTAAAATTGCTTCTCCAAACAAAACGTCGAGCACACGCCGCACGCCGACGTGGTGAAATGCTGCGAGTGCGGCTCGGCGTCTGAGCCGGCGGAGGGGTCACCCCGCTGCCGGGCAGGGCTCTGGCTCGGGAGGGATTTGGCATTTCCCAGCAGCGACGGCAGCTCAATGAACACAATAAGGCTGGCGGGACCCCGAGGGGCAGCACGCCGGCATTGCCCATATTACTACCTAGCAGATCAATGGAGGCCCCGGCTCTCACCGGCAGGGAGTGCAAGAAAGAAAGACACAAAAGCTGCAGAGAGTGAATAAACTCAATTAGATTGCTGTAATTGCAACAAGAATTAGTGTGGGGGTCGGGCACATGTGCCGTCTCGGAGCAGTAATTAAAAGTGCAGTGTTTGCCATGCTGGGGAGGTGGCCTGCTGGGTCCCAGCAGTGCCCTTTGAAAAGCTCCATCATGGAGCTTCTAGCCTGGATAAATACAAATGTCAGTGCCTCGCAGCCCGTGGGGGGACTCTCAATCCACATCCCAGTGGGAGAATCCCCTGCTTTACATTCCCAACAGTTGGGCTAATTTCAGAGTCAGGCTTTGATGTGCTTTGGGGAGCCCTGTGTGCTACACACTTTCCCAGCGAGGCGCCCCCTCCCTTTCTCAAATGCTTTATTAATTTTCTCCTGTGGTTTTTTTTATCCTCCCTTTCTCTTGGGCCCGCCTGCAACTTCTCTTTTGTGCTCACACAGCAGGGTTCATAGCGGAGAATTTATATCATTCTGAAACATATATAAAGAAGGGATAAAAGAGAAGATGTAGGAACCTGCAGAGACTATAGCAACCATCAGCCCTGGGAGCCAGGGTCCTCTTCCTCCGGCCACCAGCCCCATCTGCCCCCGGCGCTGATAATGCCCCTGTCCCGGCTGCACCCAGGGCTGCTCCTCCCCGTCTCTGCCCTCAGCACGGAGACGGGGACAACCGGTGCCCCGAGGGACAGCAGAGGCAACGCCAGGCTGTCAATAACGGGGACCACTAGCACGCCGCGACAGCCGTGTGGCGGGCAGGACGGAGCAGCCGGGCTTCCCAGCCCGGCTTCCACAAAGGTCAGGCCAGTGGTCCCACAGGGACCAGCCTTTGCCACCTGCCTGTGGCCAGTAGCCACCGCGAAGGGCCACGGAGCCAGCAGCGGAGCGCAGCAGCTGCCGGCTGCTGGCAGGGCAGGCAGAGGGGGTGCAGGCAGCAGCACTGCCGCCGCATGGGCTGCCCGTGGCTCTGCCGGGGTGCAGGATTCTCTCAGCCCCAGAACACTTCCCAATGCACAAAGACAGCGCCTGGGTGTGCCCGGTGCAGGGCCCTGCCCACGCCGCTGCAGTCCCCGGTGCTCGCCAGGAGCAGCCAGCACCCACCGGGCGCTGCGGCCGCGGCCAGGGGCCATGGGGAGCGTCGCTGCCGGGTGTACGGACAGAGGGGCTTCGGCTTCGCCAGAGCCGAAGCCCCTCTATGAAACTTCAGCCTCCTCTGCCCCGTCCCCCTCCCCTTGCATCCCACCCCGCCGCTGGGCAACGGCGACATCCGCACGCCGCAGCGAGCAGACCAGGGCTGCTCAGCTCCTTCTAAGCTGGCATCAAGCTCCTTTCCTGTTTTTTATTATCAACTGAATTTGGCATGGAGGGGATTCTCTCCCCACATCCCGTTGGCACACAAAAGGCTCAAAAACCAGGAAAACCATTGTTTGTGCTTGAAGGGCGGGGACCAGGGTGAAAAGAACAGCATGTTTTAGAGCCCAGAGCTAGGAACCATTAGAGCATCTGGAACAGTTAGTGGGACAGGGGCGTTACAATTAAATAAAAATGGGTGATTACAGAACCGTTCCCTGGCTCTGACATACACAAGGGCAGTTGCAGCACATGCCCGAGCACGCAGTTAAGGGGATTCCTCTCCTACCGGCAGGAATAGATGGGGTTTTCATCGGGAAAGCCTGAGGTCAGCGCGACTGCCTCGCACGGGACGGATGAGCGCGGCTGCCCTTTGCCAGGACACGGCACAGAGGCATCTCCCACCAGAGGCGACGAGCGGCTCTGGTGAAAGGAGCTGCATTCCTCAGGGCCAGAGAGACACCGGGGCCCCCGAGGAGCCGGAACGTGGCCACAGCCACAGCCCGTTCCCACGCGTGGCAGGGAGGCTCCCGCGCCTGCCCAGCTCCCCAAGCTCTCCAGGGGCGTGGGGTGTTCACCCCGGGCTGTCAGTCTGCAGCTGGGATGGAGGTTCTGAGCCAGCTTTCTCTTTTAACAAGTCCCTTTAGGAGCGTTCGTGCCCTGTCCCTCCAGTTCCTGCTATTCAGAGGGAACTGGCAGGACTGGACAGCCCAGCTTTTGCAGATACACAAGTCCTGCAGAGAAGATCCTACTGTTCAAGGACCTCAGCCCTGTCCCCTGAAATATGCTGTTTTCATTAAAGCAGTGAAATCGGATTTCAAAAAACCCAGGCTTTGGATAGCGGCCCTTGATTTGGGCCTGATGAACAAGATCCAGAAGCAAAACAAAGGCTGTTTCCACAATGGTTGGAGGGAAAGGGAACCGGTCCAATTGCAAAACTTGGATCCTGGCACCGAGGGCGTCTTTGTGTGCGAGACCTGTGGCAATGGATGGCAAAGACTTCGGGAAATTCAATACTCGCCTAGCTCATAAACAGAAAACAAGGAAAATAAACTTGGGCAGATGGGAGGAAGCAGAGAGCCAAGCCGTGGATTTCTGCTCAGCTGGAAAAGGGCCTGTCTGTCCCAGGCTGTGGGTCCCAGGTTCAGCGGCTGCCGAGGCCGTGCTCGGGGTGTTTGGGGCCGCGGTGCCAGGCACGGGGCACCGGGCCCCGGGCTGGGCAGCTGCGGGTGGCGGGAGGCAGCAGCCACCCCTCTGCCGGGGCACCGGGCCGGGGAGAGGCCACGGGGAGCCAGAGCGGGAGGGGCCGGCACGGCTGGAGCCCCCGCGCCGCAGGATGGGAGCAGGACGGCGGCGGTGCCAGTGCCCAGCGTGCTCGCCCTGAGGGCACGGTGGAGGTGAGGGCAGCGGAGTGCCTTGTGCCATTTTATGTGGAAGCTGGAAACACTTGGCTGCGGTGGTGACAGGGACGGGAGGACAATTTGAATAGAAAAGAAAAGAAGTTTCTCTGCCAGCCTCCTCCTGGCGCACGCTGGTGCGTGGTGCAGCCGGATTCCTCCTGTAAACCCTCGCAGTTGTGCAACCTCCCAGAGCAGCTCCTTGTCTCAGCATCGCCACCTCCTCCTGCCTGCTCAGGGCTTCTGGGCGGAGGAGACCAGGATCTGAGTGCAGGGTGCCCAGGGGCGGGAAGTGGAGCCTGTTTAGGTTAAGCCGTTCCCCGTACGTGCTGTGTGGCTGAAGAGCAGCCCCACGGCAGACAAGGACGGGACGGCTGGGGATGCGACAAGAGCAGGGAAGGGCTGCGACAGGACGAGGGCAGCAATTAAAGGTTCAGTGAAAGAAATTACTTTTGAAAAAAGCTTTTGAGAAACAGAGACGATGACTCCGAGCCTCAAATCCGCTGCCAGACGATGCTGCCTTGTTCAAAAACACAAGAACTAACTGTTCCCTCTTGGCCACAGACAAGAGGCATCAGTATTTAGACCATTTGCAGGCCAGAGAGGGTCAGCGGAGATATGAAAAATCTGTGGATTCATTGAATTCCCTCATTACCACAACCCTACATTTGCAATTACAGATTCATGAAGCTCAGTATCCCGCCTGCCACCGAAGCTGCATGCGCTGCTCCGGAGCCGAGCCGGTGCCCCCGTGCCACGCCAGGCACCAGCCCTGGGTGCGCCTCAGGGTGACAAAGTGACATAAGAGGTTCCCCAGAATCTGGTACCGGGACGCTGGAGTGTCCCAAGTCACCCGCCGGCTGCCGCGGGAGCAGCGTGCATGAAGGAAAACCTACGGTATTTTTATGTTCTCACCAATTGCCATTCCTTTGGCTCAGGAAGAGAAGCAGCGTCCTCCCCTCAAATCAGGCAATTATCGTTGTTTATTTCAAGTTTTAAACTTCTGGCTCATAAAGGAAAAGCCACCAAGAGCGGAGAAGCTCGTCTGAGCTGCGCACGCATGGAATGTGACACCAGCACCTGCACGGTACCGGCCCGGCACCGCCGAACCCGCTGGCAGGATGGGGCCTCCCCAGAGCCGGGAGTGGGGCACCGGGCAGCATCCCCCCACTGCCACCACTGCCCGGGACCCCAACCTGCTCCTGCTCGCGTGTCTGCCACCGCACGGGCTTCAGCGCTCCAGTCGAAGGGCAGAACGCGGCCGGCCCCGGACCTCCGATGGTCCCTGCCATGAGGAAGCCTTTCCCTGCTCAAACCAGCAAAGACAGGCTAAAGAAATCCAAGCCAGCCACCTACTGCTCCTCCTTGGAAATTCATAGGAGCATCGTGCCTGACCTTCCCTCCTCACAAAGAATGGCAGAGAAATACTAGTGATAAAATACAGTGGATATTTTGTTGGAGAAGAAAATCATAAATCAGTATGAGAAGCACACTTGAGACAGTATTTTAGGAGAATATGTCAGATACACTGGCCAGCCATTAAATTTCACAGGTTCAGTTTCAGAACTTCAGGAGATTGCTGGCACTGCCTGAAAGGGAGAGGAAAATCATAAACACATGCTAGAGGCTCCAAGTGAGAGGCAGAAATCTGGAGGATAATCCTTATTGCTATTCAAGATATAACCAAATAGCCACAATAAAGAATTCCATTCACCTGCCTGGAGAATGACTGACTGTAGCCTCCAATTCCAGCGAGATTAAAAACATTTCTTTAGAGTGAGCAGATCAGGTATTTCATGACGACTGCGGGTTTGCTCAGCCCTTGTCCGCCCTTCTCCAGCCTGTCGGCTGATCTGCGGCCATGCCACTAGTCTGCAATGTTGCACAGAGGATCGGGTGAAGGCCGTGCTCGCCCCCGCGCCAGGCGGGACCCCCGACGGGAGGTGGGTGCCGAGGGCAGGGACCCTTCGGCCACCGCCGCTTGCTGGGCTCCTCTTGCCCCGCGGCCGCTGCAGCTCCCCGGGCTCCCCGGCACCTGCACCTTCCTCCTCGATCTGCTGCCAGCAGCTTCCCCTGGGAGGCAGAGCAAGCCCTGGCCCAGGAGTCTTCCTCGCCATCACTTAGGAAATAAGCCAGAGCATGTCACGCACGTGGAGCATGGCCAGAGCAGGGGCCAGCCGCGGTGCTGGGCCCTGCTCCACCCTGGCAGCCCTCACCACATGCTCGCGCCATCAGCAAGAGCCCGCTCCCAGCTGAGCCGCTCAGCGCTGAGCTCGGCCCCACTGGTCCCTGGCAGAAGGCAGAGAGGCCCCAGCCCGCATCAGTCACCACTCGTCTTCACCCGCTTGGGGACACGAGGCCAGCTGCGGTGCCGGCTCCCAGGGCCGGGGCAGGGCTCCCGCTCCCCAGCCGCCCCGGAGGATGTGGACACGGGGCGCAGCGGTGTCCATCGGCGGGGCGAGGGTGTGCGGGAAACAGAGAACATCACCTGTGGGGCTGCTTTGGGAGGGCAGCAGAGGAGGTGCTGAGACAGTCACGGTGCTTTCAGACATCTCTCAGTGTAAAATCAGGCCTTTGGGAAGGCAGAGGGGGGTGAGAACCAGGGAGGATGGGGGGTCACAGTGGCTCCTGGGACACCGTGTCCTTCAGACATTGTCACAAACCCCTCCTGCCCAGCTCCGGGCCCAGGGGATGCTGGATGGCCACGGGGCCAGGGAAGTATCAGAACATGGGCAGCTGTACCCGGGGAGTGCCAGGACACGGGACGCTGTACCTGGGGAGTGTCAGGATGCAGCTCTGGAAATGCGCCCAGGAGCCCCACGGGTCCGGGCTCACTCCTGGGAATAAGGATCCTGACTGAGCGTGATGTGCAGAAGCGAAGCACTTGGAGCTCAGGGGCGTCCATGTAGACGTGGTGGGAAAGCCAAGGAGCACCGTCTGCAGGGGCTGCGGAGCTGGGAGCCTCGGGATCCAGGGAGATTGTTACTATACTTCAGATTATATAAATAACTTGCTGAATAAAACCACATGTGACCACATTCTGTTCTCCATCCCTCAGTGCTCTGCCGACAGCACACAGGCTCTTGCAACACTTGTTTACTAGGGAGACTGTATATAAAGCGAAAATAATTTGCTAGGTCTTATGTTTCCACTTTAATTCTCAGTGTATAAAAAAAACCTGTGAATTTGCTAATGGGCTTTGAAAATGTATTTTTAAAGCTAGGGCAGCATGAGTCGGTGAGTTGTTACAAAGGATTACAGAAGGAACAAGGTTTGCTAGAAAAAATATTCCCTTGAGAAAATCTGTAACAGCTGAAAGGCCAGGGCCTGCTTCTTTCCAAGAAAATAAACACATTTCTGCATCCACAATCAAGCTTCATTTCAGGTATGAAGCGAGCTTGTTTGTTCTCTGGTGTTTATGTATTTCCCATAGGCTTTGGTGTTCAGTTTAACATGTTTGAAGGCCAAACATACACTCACAAATTCTCTCCACAAAGGAAGATTCCTGTTGCATCTTTAAAGCACACTTTTGGACAGAGATAAATGGCTACGAGCTTTGGGAACGTAAGAGCCAGATGGTCAACTGAGATTTCTTTGTACGTTTCTGTATTTCACTCCAGAGTTGATCTTGCATAAAAAATGTTTTTTTAGCATTTGTTATGACTTGCAGACCTGAGGAAACCTCTGGAGCAGAAGGATTTGCAAATGGTCTACTCCGAGGGGCCACAAACCTTCGGCTCACTCTTTCCTGGCCATTAAAATCTACGTGCTCTGGGGTTTTTGCACCCAGGGCTAATTCAGAGCTTTTGATTTGCTGGAGTTTATCGTTTAACAATGCCCATGTCTAAGGGAGCGGCCCCTCCTGCGCGCTGGGAGCAGGGGAACCCAGTGTGAGCGTCACACTTCTCCAGGTAGTTAATTGTTATTTCATATTCACAGCCTAGACCTCCTGTGAGCTGCTGAACAACCTCTGAAATTCTCTGCAAAGGTTTGCTAATTCTTATTCTGACAGCCAGGAATGGGGGGGTGGGAAGGCAATAAGTGATGATCAAATTTATAATTTTACAATCTAATTTGACAAGGTCTGCTGGGGAAATACCGCTTTCACGCTCTGCCCCACGCCGATGTCTGGGTCCTTGCGGGGCTCCCCAGCAGCCGCTGCCCTTTCCCGTCACTCCGGTGTTGGATGCGGAGGGGGCCGTGTCCTCCCCGGCGAGGTGACGCGGCACCTGCGGCTCCAGGAGGCGTCAGATTTTTGGTCGCAATAATCCAGCACTTCTCCTGCCTCCGGGCAGTTGTACCACTTTCCCCCTTTCCGTAACCACCTCTACGTCTCTGTCGAGCGGTGCGGGGAACGTGCTTGATTTTCTGCATCGCTTTAATTAGAAGCAGGAGCGAGTGCAGCGCCACGCACCTTGGGCTAATGGGGGAGAAGGAGTTAACAGATCCTGCGGGGTGAGGGCTGGGTGCCAGCAGGCTTGTCTAAGATGAATGAGCTTTTAAGGACTGCCAACTTCTGAATGGAGGCAAGGAGCACCAACAACAGCATCGACTTTTAATAAGCAGCAACCAGTGGCAGGAGCACATATGGAGGCAGCATGGTTCAGCTTGAAATAAACCCTGGAGGTGTCAGGGCAGCGGATAAGGACTGTGCTGGCAGCGTGAAGGTGGAAAAGATGAAATTCTGGATGCTGGGGAAACAAAGAACGCTGCCAGCCTGGATGTGCGTGTCAGCCTTGCTTGCCTGTTCCAGCCCAAGGACCCTGAGACGCTGCACTCGGGTTGACTAACAGATGCGGCTGGTTTTGGAAAGGCCCGGCTGTTGCAAAACAGCTGCCGGCTGCACGGCTCCCACCGGGGACACGGCCCCCGCCGGGGACACGGGCTTTGAACCCCACCGCAGGAGCCCGGGTGAGAAACAGCGGAGAAAACCAGAAAACAAGGCGTGGGGTTTGACTCTTAGGGGATTGTGGAAAGGCTGCCCGAGCCTGGGAGCAGAGACACCCAGGGGGTCCGCAGGCAGGGGCCGGGCAGGGACTGGGGGCTGCTCCCACAAACACCCTCGTCGGGCAGCGCCAGCTGCGTCCCAGTGTGGAGGGAGGACACTTCCCCGGGGATCACGGCTTATAAAATACTTCCCGCAAGGCAGGGAGATTTCCTGGCTGGGAACTGTGCGTGGGCTGCGCCTCGGCCCACCCTCCTGCCAGACACGGCGGGTCACCCAGGGGCACTGCGCTGCCCTGCGCTTCCACCACCCCGGCATCGCCACCTCCTCCCTGCCGGGCCTGGAGGCGCAGAGGAACACGGGGCTGCGGCATCGTCCCCGACTCCCCGCAGCTATCGGAGACCCAGGCAGCAGCGGACACGTTTAGAGCGTTGTAAATAATCCTGCAAACAGCTCCGCTGCGCAGGGGCAGCCGTGCTCATACGGAGGAGCAACAGCTAAGTTTAAACATCTGGTTCTGTGAATTCCTATATTGTAATAAAATAAGTCTTCCCACAGATTTCACGTCATCTTTGTCTGGGCATCACTGAACTGTGAAGGGAGAAACTTTTTTGTGGTTTTCAGAGGAACAAAGAGACAATATGCATCTGGTGAGGTGTCCTGGCAGCCTCCCACGCTCTGAGCCTGCGTCTCGCGCTGGCAGCGTGGCCCCGTGTCCTGGGTCGGTAACTGCTGGACCCACAGCACCCCGAAGAGCAGAGCCTCGAGGGAGACCCTGGTCTCCACAGCCTGGGGAGCGCAAAGCAACCTCGCTGCAGCCCACGAAGACCAAGAACAGCAGCCCCTGAGCAGAAAGAGGCACCAGGAAAATGCCTGCAATCTGGATCCCGCCTTTTTGGCCCCCATTCCAATGAAAGGGCAGCAAAGAACATACAGCAAACCGGTTAAAAACTCACAGTCTTAATGAAGTCCAGGAAGGACCGTTCCTTGCGGCTGGCCCAGGGCCCTGTGCAGGGCTGCGTGCCCTCAGGCACGGGGCCGGGGGCTGGCAGCACAGGACCGACCTTGCCGGGGGACGCAGAGCTCTGTGCGCCGACTCTGCTGGCAGCTCTGCCTCAGCAGTTCTACTGATTCTCACCCAAATGGTCTTCGGGAACGGAGAGCTCGCTCTTTGGTTCCAGGGCAGCCAGGAGCATCCAGGGGAGGCACCTCCATCCTTTAGTGGAGGGAGGGACGTGCTGCTCTGGGCTGTGCTGCTCAGGCTCCCGTTGCCTTCACGCGTGGGGGGAGAACTGCTGGGTCTGCCCAGAGCTGCCAGGCAGCAGCTGCCTGCAGGCTTTGCACAGGTGCTCGTCTGTTTTTGAAAAGCTTTCCCTGCAAAATATGAAATCTGCTGGAACAGGTGGTTCGGCGCTGGGAGCGGGTACAGAACCCTGCTGGGAAATTAACGGTGCAAAGCTGGGTTGGATCCTCTTTGGCATTAAGCACAGGGCTGCCTTTACTCCCTGGGAGCAGACCCAGAGCTGCGCACTCCCGGGGTCGGGCAGCAGCACACGCACCCCCCAGGCTCCTCCCCACACCGCTGCCTGCAATGCGACCGCCCAGGTGCCATCTGCCTTTGATTATTGTCTCCAAGCGTTGTGATGTGAGTGTGCTGGCGCTGCCTAGCAGGGTCTCCAGCCCGCCCGGCATCCTGAGGACAAGGGACGCTCCAGCACCAAGAGAGCTGTGAAGGGGGTCCCCTTCCCCTCAGCGGGCCGATGCTCAGTAAACGCAGCCTGTAACACATCATGCCCGCTTTGTTCCCTCGGAGGCAGCGTGTTTAAGAGACCCTGGGCTTATCCTAAGTCTGCCACTTACGCAGAGGAGAAAGGCTCACAAGTCTGCTGAAAGTCAGGGGGGCATCTGGCTGCAGCCGCCCCCTGGGGACGAGGAATGGCTGAGGGGAGAATGCAACGGGGAACGTGATGCACCCGGCTGTACACGTGTGCGGACAAAGCGGGTTGATGAAACCTGAGCGTTTCCCCTGAAATGTGACCCCCAGTCCCCAGCTGAGCCTCTCCCTCCCCAGGCCCTCCCTGCCCCCACCACCTGGCACACGCTCTCCTACGTCCCGCTGGTCAGAGCAGGGAGACCACAACCATCAATCTTTGTAATTTTTCAGGGGGACTAGAGTCCATTTAGTTCACAGACTTACCAGTCTGTTTGGGAAAAGGGATTTCATTCCTTTGCTTCTTCTTGTCAGGATGGATTTACTGATCCCAAACATGTTCCTCACACTTTATTTAGGGCTTAATATGCATCATTTACATTGCCGAGCTGTCACCAGCCTGTCTGAGCTATACAGGCAGGCAGGCAATGCATTTCCCTTGCCCCATTGCTCTCCCTGCCAGATGTGGAGCTGTGAGGATAAAGCAGTTAGGAGATCCCTTGAGAGATACAATTTGCCTTTTTGGGGGTTGCTGCTTATTCCCCTCCGTGCAGGGGCCAGGGCAGCTCGGCACGGATGGACACCTCCCTCCAGTTACACCCCCAGGAACAAGGCACCTGCAACACCCAGTTCTGCAGCAGAGGATGCAATTTTCTCATTAACAGATGCTAAGCGATGGCTCTCGAGCCCAGCAAAAGCTTGTCTCTGTCTGCATCCTTACAGGAGATTCCCCAGTGCCGATGGTGCTCACTCAATAGCTCACATCTGCAGCTGAAGTATTCATTCCTGGATTACTAAAGCTACAAAAATTCCAAGTCATTAGAGAGGGTGCTTACAAAAACAAGGGTGGCATCTCATGTAGAATGAAGAGGAGCAGAGGATGAGGGTGGAAGGGACGCAAGGCTCTTGGAACCCTCTTACAAGAGCTAAGAGGTGACCAACCTTCGCTGGTGGCCCCTCCACCCCCACTCCCCCATCCTCTCCGGGGCCGGCTGTCGGGGCCAGGGAACACTCCCGGGGCTGCACTGCCAGACCTGCGTGTTTGACACCTGTCCTGGTCTATGGAAAACTGATCCTTTCTCTAGGCTGGCCATAACTGGACGTCTAATTTTCTGCTCCAGGATGTCCCTGCCCCCGGATGTCCCTGCCCTGGGATGTCCCTGCCCTGGGATGTCCCTGCCCGTGCACCTTCACTGCCAGCAGCAACCTCACCTACTCCAGGCCCCGCTTCCTCCCCTGCAGCCTCGAGCCATGCGGTTCGGCAGGCGTTGCCTCCCCACCCAGCACCCAGCCCGAGGGACGGGGAGAGATCCCCAGCCCCTCCTGCTCCAGGGCTGCTTTCCACACCGTCTCTTCCAGGACTGCAGGAGCTGAACTGCTGACCTCTGGGAGCTATGAAAGCAGAAGGAACAGTGGCGTTAGCATGATAGATCCCTGATGATAGCGCAGGAGGGGAAACACAGGCAGGATTTACATTCTGTCCCTTACGAATGGTTTGGCTGATATACTAAATGCCGGATGGAGCATAAAAATGGAATTTATTCAAATTAAATGGTTGCAAATGTCATACTACATTGAGCCAGAAAGCTTTCCTACACGCAACAAATGGAATTCATGCTTCTAGAAAGCATGCAATTTTACCTGCTACTGCCTATGAAGGACATTCTTGTCCTAGATTTCTGATTTCGAAAATAAAGAGCAAACAGCATCAACTTGTCGAGGTGCCAGGATCTATCCAGAAAGATTTCAGAAAGGCAACATATACTTTTTCAATTAATTGAATGAACGCTGTTCCCTTCCAGGTGAATAGCAAAATTACCTGCAGATGTGACTTTAACAGCAGTTGTTAACATTTAACATTTGCCCTGCAGCTCAAAATCACTAACTCGTGAAATGAAAGGAGAATCAGGCTGGTGACTAGTGGGTGCTGGCACTCGCATGGCTCAGAAGGAACAGACTACAGCAGGGAGGATCTCCCCTCTGAAAGGCAGAGCCCTCTGAGACTTTTTGAGTGAGGACCCCAGATCAGAGACCCCCGAGTCTTGGGGAGCCGGGAGATCGTAACACGTCGCAGGCTGCCCATGGAGGCAGGAGTTCCCCCACCCCGCTCTCCTTTGGCCAAGGCCCTCTCCAACCCCGGCAGATGCTCTGCAGGAGCCAGTTCTCATTTCTGGGCATTTCTGGAGCAGAGAGTGGAGCTGGGGCTGGGGGGAGGGCCCCCATCCAGTACCTGCTTGTTTTAAGCACATGACTGGTCTGACTCAAGATAACTGGATTATCCTTCTGCCTGCTGTTAAATATACACTAAAGTTAAGCGTGTTTAGCCTGGGTCACAGCACTCCGCACCCTGCGGGTCTGCGCTCGCCGTGGGAGGCAGGGCTGGGGCTCTTGGGGGACACTCGGGCACCCGGCAGCTATCATCACACCATCCTCTACATGCGGAGCCTGTTTAAAACAACGGCTTGTAAATGCAAACCTCCATCTCCAGTTACTGCTCCTCCGCATCAGCCAGTCCCCGGCTCTACATGAGATATGTTCCAAATGATAGCATTTGTCTTTAATAAATGGTCACTCCATAAACTGCCTCCTATGGGAAACCTGGGGTTTATAAGTAAAACCTGATGTTTCCATTTCATTATAATGCATTCGCTCCAAGATGAATACCAACTCATCCTCTGTTTAATATCAGCCTAAGGTGTGCAGTGGGTTTGCATTACTATTTATGAAATTCATATAGCTGGGCCTAATCGGATTCAGATCCCACAGCTGTCTCTGTATCAGCTTGACCTGAGACAGGGATGTTCTTCTCTTGTCGGAGTCACTGGCATCACTGACACTCAGAGATAAGGAACAAAGCTCCTTCCATGGCTGCAAAAAGTCTGACTATGGATTTGAGGTTCTTTAGCCAAATGTTTGCCTCAAAATACTTTCTGGGATGGCCGAATCTGTCTGTTCTTGTCCATACTCTGAAAAGGAACCTGAGAGGCATAAACAGTTTTCATACGACGTGTCCAAGTGGCTCTGCCTGCCACACCCACGCAGGTACCGCAAATCTGACACAGAGCCCACACACTGCAGGGGCAACACGCGGGGTCTCCACGGCTTCCCACGCGCCACTCGCACACCTCCAGCCTTAAACACACCCACCTGCGCGCGTGCAGCTTGGATCCTGACATACCTCAACTGAAGAATGCGTCACAGGTAAATGCCAATTTCTCAACCATTCAGCAGACATCCCTCTACAGCATCACTCCAAAATATCGCTCATCGAGTACAAAACTCACCCAGAGGATGATAAAGCGGCGCAGGCAGTGAGCGTATCTGCGTTTGGCTGCAACAAATGTAAAACACGCACGGAGCGATCCTTGAATCCAAGCCTCATGTTTCACACCATCAGTCATGTTCTGGTGCTGCATCACGCAGATATTTCTGACAAAGGCGATGAGATAATCTCTGTCCCGTGAGAACTGCTCTGCTGGTATCTGCTGTGGCTTGAAAGGGGAAGCAGAGCGCTGCCTCATCTCCTGCTGATCTTTGCAGAGATCCCTTTTCTGGCTCTGTCTCACTAGGGACTGAAGGTCCCTCAAATAACCTCAGAAGGTGCAGGGAGGCACCATTGATTTGTGTGACTGTGGGGGAAAGAACAGAAGGTATTATCTGAAATTGTATAGAGCCATAAGCAAATGGATGAGAAGAAATCCATAGCTGAGCTGGATTGCTCTGCTCCCCCTTTTCCAGGGCTGCTAAACAAATACCAGCCCAGCAGAGTAAACGAATGAAACCACAGCACAGCTAGCTGACCTCTCCAGCCCTGAAGATGTCCCATTTGGGAAAGCCCAGAACGGACGAGTTGCACCAAAGCAGGGCCCGCGCGCGGGGCAGGTCTGTGCGGGCAGCGCCGCCGCGGCCGGGGGGGGCTGCCTGCGGGGACCCCGCCGCGCTCACCCACAGGACCGGCTTCTTTCACGGATCCCTGGTCAGAACCTGCAGTTTAGTTCATAGCAAATGCCCTTTGGGGATGGAAAAAATAAAAAAAAGGGAGACTGACCCATTTGAGTTCCATCTGTTGGAGTTTATAACTGTTCTCCTTATAATTGCCAACAGACAATGTGAATTGCAATTAGCTAATTGCCTGCTAACTTTCCGTTCTAATAATAGTCGTGTTCCAGAGTTATACAAGCTTGGATGCTGCTGCTGTTCCCTTGCAACTGGCAATAATAAATAATACCGTATTCCCTCAGCATTGCCCTTTCTTCCAAGTTTCATCCCCATGCAAATTGCTCCAGCATGTACTAATCCCTGACGGGATGGCAGAGGCATCAACAGCATTTATTTGTCGTTCACTGCACTGGGAGTGTTCAACACTTGCACGATGATGTGGCTCCAGGACGCTGCGACTCCTGTGTGCCACTTGTCCCTCCCACAGGGCCACTGCGGCAGGTCTGGGAGGTGCCTCTCGATGGGGCTGGGCAGCAGGACCAAGAGCTCTGCATCCCTGGACACCCAGCCCTCCTGTCAGTACGTGTTTTGTTTCAGGTTTTGGGAGTTTCTCTGGTGTTTTGCTTTCCCTTTGCAGGATCAGATGTGACCCTGGCCCCTGCAGGGACATGTTTTATCACCAGTAGCTTCAATAATGTCAGCACAGACCCAGACTGGAGCTTTAGAGGACACACACTCTCCAGCAGCAGAACAAGCTGTGCGGTGTCACTGCCGCAGTGATAAGGGGTGTTGGACCCCAGCGGGGTCCTGGTGGGGACAGGGGTCAGGGACGGGGGCGTGGGGAGCTCCCTTCGACACGAGTGAGCTTTTCTGCACCCCTCCATGGCCTTTCCGCTCTCCAGCTTGTTACTGCTGTGCAGATGCAGCTAATTGAGTAGCAAAGCAACAGCCTGATCCAGTGAAGTCAAGGCCAATGAAATGAGCAACAGCATTCCCTGGCGCGCGGGGAACTACCGAACACAGCCCTGCCAGCGAGCCGACAGCTCCAGAGCGCACAGACTAATCTCATTAAACTCCACCAAAAAGCCTTTTAGAGTTGGGGGAGTCATGTCCAGCAAAAGCTGGTCTGGATTATTTCCCCGGTGCCTCTGGGGTTTTTCCACATCGCTGGCTCCCCGCGGGGCGGGGGCCGTGGGACCCCCAGCCGCCAGCAATGGGGCACGGGAGCGGCAATGCCTGCCCAAGCCCGGCCGCGCCGCGCCAGGGGGCTCAGCCCACCTGAAGCCCCGGCCCCCGCAGACGTGACTAATGCAAAAGGCAGCGGGGGCTCGTTTTCAGGTTCCTCATTAGCAGAATGTGCTGTGGCTGCCTCGGGTGCCCTCCCAGCCCCTGCTCCAGAGGGGTCAGCTGCAGGCTCCCTGGCTCCGGAGCTGCTTCAGAGTGCTTCTCCCTTCTGCACAATTATCTTTTCCCCACTTCTCCCCTCCCCTGCTCCTGACATCTGACCCGCGGGCAGGTTTATGCAGTTTCAAAGCGCTCCCTGCGCAGCCCCATCCTCCTCCTTGCACAACCTGCTCCCAGCCTCCTCCCCAGGGTTTGGGCAGCGCGGTACCAAAACCGTGCCAGGGAGCAGAGTTCTCCCTGGCAAAGCCACGCCGGGGGAGCTCTCCCTCGCATTGCACAATGACATGGAGATTTCTTGAGGTAGGAAAGTCCCGTGTAGAGACCGGGCCTGGACAAATCAGGATGCCGCCCACAACCTTCTCCCCTGTCTTGAGCTTGGCCTCAACAGGTATTTCTACACATTTGCAGGTTCTTGCTCTCCTGGGCACCACACACCCAGGTACATCCTCCACACACCACACTCAGACGCTTTTCTCAATGAGACTCTCCTACTCCTACTCCCCAGCCCTCCGAGAATGGCTGAGCAGAGGTCGATTTGAAATGCCCAGGAATGAGTGAAAATTTCAAGGTTCCTTGAGCATGAAACAGCATAGAAAAGCCAACTACAACTCATTGCAAAAAATCATCCTAGATGGCAGATTAGGCCGGGATGTAACCTATTATTGCAAGAGCCTGGAGGGACCATCAGACCCAGGGATCTAACAACCATCTTTAAGGGCAGCTTCTGTAAATCAATGAGACCTTTACAATTCCTGATGGGCAAGACCCCGATTTTCTGTTTTGCTTTCAACATCAGCTCTGTTTAAACTTCTTGGTCATTTCAGTTCCTCCATGAGGAGAGGGAGATGGTGAACCCACTTTTGAGGGTAACCAGTAAAGAAAGGAAGTGAACGATGGTGTTTTATTTCTCAGACACCCAAGGCAAGAAAAATCATAAGGGATTATTCCAGAATCACGATTCCTCTTGCATTACAACGGAGCCATCTCCAAAGCAGGGATGTGATGTTCTCTGCCAGCAAAAGCAAGAAGCAGGACTGCTGTCGCTGCTGTCCCCTCCCCACGGCTCAGGTGCACAAGGCGGGAACAGACTCTTCTTGCTCAAAAGAAGTAGCGGGACACAACGAGCTGGAGGAATTCAGCCAAAGGAACAGCTTTGCTTACTTCTGCTTTGGCTTCCTTTGCGAATGTTTTTTCTCAGCACTGGTTGATGGGTTTCAGACTGAGGGAACATTAGGAAATGAAAGGGAGAAGGCTGTGACACACTGCGCGCAGTGCCAAGGAACGGCGGTGACGCACAGCAGCTGGCGGGGACCCCGGCGTGCACCTCGCCAGCGGTGCTGCACGGAGCCACCCGCCCCGGGTCCCTGCGTCCTCACCCCGGGTCCCCGCTGTCCCTGCACACCCACAGCCGCCCTCGGTCGCTGCCTCCCAGCGGCAGCTGCAGTGTCTCTGCTCGCAGCAGAAGCCGGGGACGATCACCTGCAGCTCCACCTCCCCGAGGTGCCACTGGCCGGGGCCATGCCAAGGGGACAGGTAGCCGGGTCCACAGCATCTCCAGAAACCTCTCCCTCGAGGGCAGGAAAGGGGGGGGGGCAGGAAAGTCACCCGGAACTGGCAGCTGCCCAGCACAGCTTGTTCCCGGGGCCGCTGGCACGTCGCAGGGAACAGCGTCGTGCTGAAGCGCAGCGGCAGCCCAGGCCGCGCAGAGTCAGGGGAGGGTGAGGCGCTACCGGCCCACGCTGCCGCCTCGGGGAGCGTCACTCCTGCTCTGCCAGCCGCGTTACTCCCAGCAGTCACTGCCAGGTGCTCTTGGAAACGAGGCCCTGAGGTCTGAGCAGCTTGAAATCATCTCTGAACCTCGGGAGAAAAGGGCCCACTATGCTCAGGGCAGCGCCGAATCTGGCCTCCGGCTGACAAGTGGCTATGGACTACACACAAAAATGCTCTAAAGCTGACTGCACCAAGTGTTTCTTCTCCACCTAACACAGTTGTTTGGGATTCAGTTAGAAATAAAACTGCATCTTGTAGCTTTTAATAAAGCTCTTGGCGAACAGTTCAAACACTGGGGGGAAAGTGGGAGACAGAGGTTGAATTTATGGGAGCGGGAGGAGACCATTTGCTTTCTTAGCAATTGGAAAAGATTAATAGTGTGCAAAGGCTCTTGGATTCCTTCCTCACATAGCAGAACGGTTGGGAGACTCACCAGCTCGGTGTGCTTCGTTCTGCCTTCCCCAGGTGGCCTAGAGACGGTCTGGAGAGCGTGGAGAAGGAGCAGGGAGCCATCCCGTGTCAGCCCCCAGCGGGGGAGGCGGCTGTGGTACGCAGGAGCGCCGAGTCTCACAGAGGCTTGCTTTGCTGTGAAATTAAATAGATACGTAATATTTCTGTAAGTCCTGCTGGTTTGGGAAGGCGATGGCGGCTGTGGAGCTGGCGGGACCACGGCGCAACAAAGTAGGTTTGTCCTCCTGGCACGTGCCCGTTCCCAGACCCCAGGCCGCCAATGGCACAAAACCGCTCCAAAACAAGAATCTGAACTTGGGGAAGGTCTCTCCCACCGTCGGCATCTCGCCATCAACACGTAACATGCCAGGTGAGTCCTGAAGCAAAGAAAAATGGAAGGAAAAAGACAGGAATTTCCCAAGTCCCATTGAACGGCCCAAAGCTTCTCTCCAACAGCCAAAACCCACCGCAAGGCTCGCTGCACACGGAGCAGAGTCAGGAGGGATGAAAAGCCACTGGATGCACATGGAGAACCACAGGACGTGACTTCAAGGCAAGCCAGAGGCTGTGCTGGAGAGGCAGCCTCCAGGATTGTAAACTGGCTCAGACATTGCTTCCAGTTTTACAAATCCCATCATCCCGGTGGACTCTGGGAGGACAGACAGCCCTTTCCCCCGAGGCCCACCCCGAACGCAGCCTCTACACGCAGCCCCCGAGGCTGCAACTGAGAGGGGACGCGCGGGTCACCTGGAGAGCACGAGAAACGAGGGCGCTGACTGTATCCCCTGCCTGCAGTAACAGTCATCTCCCCAAAACCAAAGTTATGCTGGAAACTAGATGAGAGGACGGGCAGAGAAACTTGCTTTCCGTTGTTGGGTCACTGTCAGAGGAACATCGGACAGATCTCCTAATTTCTCCATGCTGCTGTAGCTGGGAAATTGGAAGCCAACAGCCCGGCCACTTGGCTGGGTGCGAGGGCAGTACTGAGTGTTCAAGGCTTCACAGACAGCCGTGGAGCAGTCAGCTACAGAAAACAAAACTCCCGTGCTATTTATGACTATCTGTTGTGCTCCAATATGGGGGTAGAAGGCTGCTGTGGTGCTTAAAACCATTGGCAGCAACGACTTCTCAGAAGGCCACGATCAGTCTTATTTTTCAAATAATATTAGGAAATGTAATGTTTGCTCCATCCGAGAATGAGTGAGGAACTTGAGTAAAACTGCTAAACATAAAAGTTCCGGGACATCTGGAAAGGATTAGTCAGGAAGGTGCCTGGGACAAGGAGTTCAGGCAAGTTCAAGAGACACCTACTGTAGATTTGTTTCCACAGGAGGAGGGAGGAGGAGTGCAAGGGTTGAGGGGAAAAGCAGGAAGGGAGGATTGAAATCAAACCTACACGGGACTGGCAGATAAGGTGAGCGATGAGAACAGCCTCCACGCTGCAGGAGCGGGAAGCACAGAACAGGCGGCCCCGGAGGGTCTGCTGGAATAGAAGGGGCTGGGTGTAGCAGCAAGGGTTAAACCAGGGCGGCCAAGAGCGGCCAAATAAATGCTTGTGCCCATCTTTGTGAGGGCAGACGACAGACCCTGTGCCGAGCCCATCCACACCGCGGGGGAGCACACCCCTGCTTCTCAGCCAGACATGGCCCCGCTCAACGCCCATCAATGGGACCAGCAGGTTTTGCCCCCCGGGGAGCTCACCAACAACTCAACAGGGCAAATGCTGTGACAAAGTCAAGAGCACCAGAAAACACTAAAGCGTAGACAGCAGGGCGCTAGAACAGAGCTACACATCCAATTAATGCAGATGGGAGAACGCTTGTTCCATTTCCGAGCGGATAAGCGCTCACACAGCCTCTTGGGCCCTGCAAAATCACAAAGGAGCTCTGCTTCAGGCCAAGATGAAAGTCTCAAAGAATAAGCATGAAAACCACAGGGGCTTGTGAAACCCATGCTTGGTTTATTAAATGACTCACGAAGCTTTTAATCACATATTTCTGCCTCCGACTCACTTTACACTTAAATTCAGGTGCCAAATCCTTTGTCTTTTTCCTAACTATGGACCCTTGTAGTAAATTCAATTTTGAAATCTGTTTGAAATCCATGAGCTTAAGCTGAAGCAAAGCTTTTGGATTTCTCACAGCGGGCCCTCATTTCTGAAGCAGAACTGTGCAGAGACTCCGCTGCACCAGAAGCTAACTTGCACCCTACATGAAAAAACAAACTAACCAGATAGAAGTCAGATGCTCTCTATAAACGTTCACAGGTATTCAAATTGAGTAATTGATTTTGATTTGTGCTTTCCCTATAAGTGAAGAATAACTACTTTCAAATTAAGTTAGCAGGAGGTAAAGCTGAAAATCAAAGCATGAGCTTTGTGTTTCCTGAAAATTTTACTTTAACAAGGTAGCTCCAGCTGCTGACTTTGTTTTATTGCATTCCTGAACGGGAGATCTCTGTGCAAGAACACTTCAAGAGCTTTGCTCCAAAAGCGAAGGCACTCCGATTTATTTTGACAGCTAGGTATATTTTACCAGTGAGGCTCAGAGCCCTCAACGCTGCCCTCGCTCAGGTACGGCACAGGCTGGAGCCCCCATCCCCGCATACAGTTTCCCCAGGAGAGGACCCCGCTGCCTGCCCGGCAGCTGCTGCTGCTGCTCCTTCACTCGCTTCCCTCCCGCCCCAGTGCTCAGATGGGCACCAAAACCCTTCGCTGATGACAGTGGACATGGCTCACTAAGGACAGGCCTGTCACAGCTCAGCCTTGGAAAGCTCCAGCACAGGAACAAACCGCGAGCGAGTCAGGGACCTTCCACCTACCACAGAGCCTGCGCCGGCTTCTGGGAGCCGCAGGCCGGGACGGCACCACCCAAGGATGTCCCTGCCCGCAGCACACAGGTACCTTGCCCGGAGGAGGAGGAGGTCCTGTTAGCAACTGGGGCCCCTGGCAGCCATCCTGGGCCATAACATCCAGATCTCGAAAGGGAACAGGCCTGCAGTTGTATCCAATTAAAGCAGAGGTTCAGTCGTGCCCTTCCGCAACACTGCAGACCAACGCAGCTGATGACACGGCCCATCAGCCAGAAACAGTGCAGAGTAATTAATCACACTGAAACTTCAATGGGCACCTCCTTCACCCCTTTTCAGTCAGAGTCAGGCCACAGCCACTTTTAATTCAGAAAGCTCCAGCACTTCTAGCAGGGCTGCTGTTAGCCCAAAGACATCAGAGGGCCAAACATCTGGGAGAAGCAGAAGGGCCACCACCGAACTGTTCTGAAGACCTTCCAAAATTTAAATCCATTTGTTCTTTCTGCAGCTGTACTGAAGACAGGCTGACAGAGAAGAGGGGTGGTGAATGGCTGTATAGCGCGTGCACATGTAAACACAATCCCGCATCCACGAACACCACGATTTATTGTTTGACAACGATGATGCACCAAGGCCTGACACCCTACCCTCATCCATCTTTACGCCCCCAAGCCCTGTGTGAGGAGCCCAGGGCCGCAGAGCCGCTCCCTGTTCCTCTGCCTGCTCCCCCTCAGCCCCGGCCCAAAGCCAGACCCGCGTGGTGACACCGGGCAGTGCCGCGCTCGCTCCCCACCCCAGCAACCCCACACCTCACCCGCAGGTATCTGAAAAGGAGCAGCTGGGTGACAGACATGGCTGTTACCTTTGCTCTTTGCGGCACCACAGCTTTCAGCCTGTTTGATTTCAGCCCAGCGGCCTCTGCAGATGCCAGCACTTGACTGCCGGACAGCCAGGAGGGCGTCTACATCGATCTTCTGCGCCCTGTGTCATCCCACAGCACGCGCTCACCCGTTCCTTAAAACCAGAAGTCAGTGACAGCCCTGGAGAGGATGCACGGCTGGGACACCAGCAGCAGGCAACGGCTGGTGAAGTTTACCTGCGCTGCTTCACTGACTGGAACCTAAACACGGGACGTGACTCTCTGGAGCTGGGAGGAGTTGGCGGCTGGAATCAAAGCTCTGGAAAAGAACTAGATGAAATCGCTCACTCCGCTGCAGACAGGAAAATAAATGCCTTATGCTGAACTGATGCTGTGATGCAAGCCACAGCATCAGCGCGCGCTGACAAGGCGAGCGGGTGACAGGTCACGGTGACACAGAGCTGTCAAGGAGGCTGGGAAGCACTCTGCACGCAGCCGTGTCTGCGCCAAGGCTGAACAAACTGCCTCCCGGGCTGATCTGCCAAACCCGATCTTCACTGCATCATCTGCTTCATCTTAAGCTGAAGGAAGCAGCAGCAGGAGGCCGCCCTGTCTCGCTGCGCTGGGAAGGAGGTGGCCAAGCGCACGGCTCGAGCAGTCGCACTGTGACTCAGAGTCACGTCGCAGCCTCGCCCGGGTCTGCCGGGGCCGTGCGGAGCAGAGGATGCCTGTGCAGCCACCGGCCCCTCGCAGCCGGCCACGGGCAGGAGCGGCCACGCCGGGCGCCCGAAGCGACGCAGAGGAGCACCGCCCCGCCAGCCGAGCCCCCCGCAGCCCCTGCCCCGTGCGCTGGGAGCAGAACCCGCCTCGCTCCCCCGGGTTTAACGCTCTTCGATCATCAGCCGGGACGCCCGGAGGCCAGACCAGCGCCAAGAGGGTGACGTTATTTTTCTCTGCAATCAGAACTGCACACAAAGTGCCATCCCGCGCCGGGGAGCACCGGCAGCCCCAGCCCTGCTCAGCCAGCGGCCGCCAGGGCCCCCCGGCCGCTCTCCGCAGGCCGAGCAGTGCCCTCAGGTGGCCAAAGGGCCTCCCCAGCTCGGAGCCCCGCTTCGCTGCAGAAACGGGGCGCACAAGCACATCTACAGCCCGTCCGAGCACAATTGTTTGGCCTTCTCGGAGAAGCTGCAGCTTCTTACCAAGGATGGCATTTAGAGACAGGCACCCCACCACTTTCCAGGAACGTTACAGAGGATCGGTGTCATGGCCAACAGAAGATGTCCCTACAACTGTCGGCTGCTGCCGCAGAGTGTGAAGTTTTAAGACAGATTTAAACACACCCCAGTGGATCCCAGAGGAGCACGCTCTAACGCACCTGAAAATGGCCTGTACCACAACTCAGCTGTCCATGCACCTCTGTAACTACATTTTCAAGTCAATTTGCTCCTCCCTTCAATGTACAGGTGGGATGAAAGCAAACGCGCTGCTCAGAGGCACGAGGTGCAAACTGCTTTTAAGCCCTGGTTTGACATCTTTTATTTATTTGTAAGGATGGCACCTAAAACACCTTTCTTACACAGTATCAGCCTGCCAGACTTTGTCACGCTCGTTTACTTGCGGCACACCTCAAGTTAGTAAGTCCCAACGTTTTTTTCAGTACACAGAGTACCCATGGCAGGGAACCCTCCTATCTTCACAGCTGATTCAGCCCAGCCTCTTCTTCAGACACCAAGTCCGTTTCCACTTGAAACAGTCCAAGTATTTTCTGCTGAGGCCAAGTACCCAACTCACTCAGCCTCCAAAAAGCACCCATACAGCTTCCTCAACTCATCATCCTCTTTGGGGCCATCTCAGAACATACCAGACTCCCGTAGAAGCTGGTCAACGTCCAGTCCCTCCCGTTCTTGGTCAGGAGCCTGGGGAGCAGCACAGCTCTCGCTGGTTGTCCACAAACAGAGAGATCTTAAGAAGCGTATCTGAGTTGAAAGGAAAAAAAAAAACAACTCATTAGCTTAATGCTTTTTATCTGTATTTTGTACCCACAAAAATTTAACTTGTTTCTAAAAGCAGTAAAGAAAAACATAAGTAAAACTAACTTAGTAGACCAAGTGAAAGGGATCACTAAGTCCCTCGTTACCCTGCGAGGCAGGATGTCTCTTCCAGCTGTGCCCAGGGTGTGATGGCAAATATTTACAACTGAAGTCGTTCACGAGATCTCAGAGCAGGTCACAGGGATCGACTGCGAACTGAGCGAGGTCACCTGCTGCTACTGAGACCGACGCAGCCAGCAACACCGGGCCTGTGTGCTGCCTCCAGCGCCAAGACATCCGCACGGGGCTCACCAAGAGGCCCTCTGGGCCTGCGTAAGCGGGACTACCTTGAACAACATCTTCCTTGTAACGCTCCAAAATCCTCTCCCAAGACTGTGGGAGGGCTTCCATGTCTGCCAGGCTGTCACAGCTGATGTGGAGAAGGAGCAGTTTGCTCTCCAGGTACCTTCAAGGCCGATAAGGACAACAAAGAGAAAAAGGCACCCGCCAGCGCTGCCCGAGAGCCCCGCCGCAGAGGATACAGGTGCCGGTAGTAGCGCTCCACGTCCTGCAGCCCCTCCAGCGCGTCAGCCAGCGAGGGGCAGCGCGGCCCACGCCGCAGGGCCGCCGCCAGGCCCAGCTCCGCCGCCCGCTCCTCGTACAGCCGCAGCACGGCGGCCACGCCGGCCCCCACTGCGTCCCGCACGGCCCGCAGCTCCGCCCTACGCGGCAGAACGGGGGGCGCTCAGCTGCGGCCCCGCGCCCCCTGCCCGGCCCGGCCCCCCCCACCGCCGCTGCCGCCGCCGCCACCTCACCGCCGGCTGCCGAGCTGCTCCAGCAGCGCCTCGGCCGCGCCGCGCTGCTTCCGCCACAGCCGCGCCCGCAGATCGCTGAAAGCGCTCAGCGACGACCCGCCCCACGCCAGCCGCTGCGCCGCCCGCATCTGCGCCGCCAGCCCGGCCAGCGAGCCCAGCAGCGGCGCCCAGCCGGCCAGTGCCGCCCGCCAGGCCGCGTCCTGCCGCGCCGCCGCCGCCGCCCACTGCCGCAGCGCCGCGGCCACCGCCGCCGCCGCCATGGCGACCCGCCCACCCGGAAGCGCTCTCCCGCACAACTACGTCATCACTCCGCGCCGAGCGCTGATTGGCTGCACTAGACCCCGACCGGCCGCGCCGCGCTGAGCGCTGATTGGCCGCGCCGCGCTGAGCGCTGATTGGCCGGCGGGCAGCGGCGGTTGGGTTTGAACGCGCGGCGGCGGCGGCACTCCCGGCCCTGATCCCGGTTCCCGATCCCTAGTTCCCGGTTCCTAGTTCCCGGTCCCCGCCCTGCCCCACCGCCATGCCTCCCGCGCGGAAGAAGGCTGGCGCGAGTGCGCGCGGCAGGAAGCTGGCAGCCTTCCTGAAGGACTTCGACCGCGAGGGTAGGCCGCGGGCGGTGGGCGGCGGGGGAGTGGCGGGGAGCAGGGCCCGGGTCCGGGCCCGGAGCCGTGGCTGACGCCGTGTGCGTCCCCGCAGTGCGGACCCGGGTCGAGCAGCTGCGGGCGAACGAGCAGCGGCTAGTGAAGGAGGCAGAGAACCTGTACAACATCGAGATCCTGCGGCTGCCGGTGGCGTTCCGCGAGATGAACTGGCTCGACTACCTCGGTACGAACGGGGCCGGGACCGGGCTGGCGGGGGCACGCGTTCCCTTAGACAGTAAAACCCTCGGTAATACAGGCGCGGCCGGGAGCTGCTCTGGCTGCACCCCCCAGGCGGGCGGCCCGCGCCGCGCTCTTTGTCTGGGGCTGCTCCCTCGCTGCCCGGAAACCGGTTTGTGCTGGTTTTTGCACCCTAGTGGTGACGTATTAAAATGTCCGTGTATAGCGCGTATGCTGTCTCACACACCTAGTGACGTCTTCAAAAAATTTTTCTTTTTAGCTAAAGGAGGAAGCAAAAAGGTGTTGCAAGAGGCAGCAACGGTAGGTATCCAGCATCAATATGAAGCTTTTCTGCTGACGTTGTGCGCTGCTGTAGGAAACGCAGGTTTCTGGGGTCTGCAGGAGTGTTGCGATACCAGAGGGTGCAGAAACACTTTCATAAATGCTGCTTTAAGGCTTAACTGTAAGAGAGGCCTGTTGTATCCAAAGAGGATTTGCGTGTTCATACTGCTCCTTGTCCATCTTCCCTTACCTGCTCGATTTCCCTCCCAGACCCCCGAGAGCACATGTGCTTTTCAGTAAATTAAATCATTTCTACGCTGGCTGAGCAGCAGGGCACAGGTGAGGCACGTCCTGCAGCTGCCAAACAAGGCGTGTTAGGCCTGAATGGCCTGCAGACCTCACACGTGGTCACCCCCAGAATAACGTGAAAGGTCCCAGTTTGAGCACAACAGAAAACATGGAGGTATTCTTGCTATAAAATAGGAATTTGCTGTACAACTTGGATTTCTCAGAACTACATGCTACTGATAATCCTGATGGTGCTGTGACTGTTTCAATTTTAGGCGGACTTGGAAATAACAGAAATAAACAAGTTAACAGCAGAAGTTATCCAGACTCCTTTAAAAATCAAGAAAGGTCAGTTTGTTTTAAGTGTTGTGATGAGTAGTGAGATGAGAGTGTGTCATGGTTTACATATTGTGAATAATAATCCAGTTCTTATTTACATCCTTCAGTATATTTAAAGACAGAAAAATAATCCTACTTTTATCACTACTATCTGCAGTAGCTTCTTAATTTTATTAAACTACTACTTGGTTTTAGTTAAAATAAACCTACTTAATTTTATTAAATTTATTAAAACCTACTTAATTTTATTAAAATACTCAACCATTTGGATAACATTGGAACTGGATTTCTGAAGCAAATTGTTGCCAAAAATGCTTGTGGTTGTTTACGGTCTGCCTCTGCTGCTAACTAATAATGTAAAGTTATTATTTATTTTCAACTTAGATAACACTTTCTCTTTCTAGTGGAAAAATCTAAACAGGATATTGAAGCTATTGAAGAAGAAGCAGAGCACCCTTTGCTTCCTCTAGCAAAGAAAGCAAAGCATGATAGCCAATGTCTTCCAGAGCTGGAAGCTGAAAACATTAATCCAAAACCTGGAAAGGTAAACAGTTACTCTTTGTGGTGACTTTATTCCCAAGATATAAATGCTTACTGAGATGATGCCTACAATTATATAGCTGCCCAGGATACTCTGAGGGGGACGTCAGAACAGGTACCGCTTCCTGAAACTTCTAGCCATAGGAGAAGGTCACAGAAGCTTGTACAGTATTTGCTTCTGGGCTCTTGAGCTGTAAAAAGGAGCCTGTTGAGACAAACATTTTGTCTGGAATCGTCTGTTCGTTGTGGGCTCAGCTGTCGCACGAGAGCGAAGTAACCGATCTGGTGAATAACGTGTGTTTCAGGTGAAGGCATCCACTAAAAAAGCGCCAGTGTCCAGGAGCAGGAGGGCTCCTTCGGCAAGAGTGAAGCGCATGAGTAAAAGGTAACGGGGTGTCTTTCACCGGGCTTCAAAAGTGGAGAATTAGGTGTCTAGTGCTAACGTAACTCCTAAATGGAATGGAGCGTGGTTTAGTAGGCTGGCTGATATAGTTGTGCCATGCTATAGGAAGAAATCAGTGATCTGACAGCGAGTGAAAGAAGGGCAGATTCCTCTCCTGCGATCCCCAGCTTTGGGGCTTGCCTTTGGTTAGCGAGAGCCTCTGGTTTTCTGTGGTGATAACCTCATTCAAGTCTTTGATAAGGTAGTGCTTGTAAGTTTATTAAAAATATTCTTATGAGCAGATGTTCATTTATTTCCCTCTAGCAGATCAAGCAAAAACAACTTTATCACCCCAGCTACGGGTAGAATTGTTGATCTCTGTGCGCGAGGAGGTACCTCCATGGTCACACCCAGATTTGATTCCAGGTTTGTATCCTGTTAAATTTCTCTGTTAATCTCTTAAGCAGGGGAGTGCCTTGCTGTTTGCTTTATGTGTGTATCTGTCGTCTGTTTGCAGCGTGATCCTTAGCGGCCCTTTGAGCCTGGAATGAAAGACTTTTAGTCAAAGTGCTTCGAGCAATGGCGGTGACATTACTCACCTAGAACTTTTCATTTCAGCATTTTCAAGACTCCAGGTTTGCGCACTCCCGCAGTAAACGAGCGTGTTTACACCATCTCTGCTAATGGCAGCCCCCTCGCTGACGGCAACGATATCTTCATTACAGTCCCTGTTGGAGGAGGGGAGGTGAGAAACTTCAGCGTGTGAAATCTCTGCTGAAGGGAGAACTTGTACCTTCTCGGGGGCCTGAGCAGGTTCAGGTCACCCACTCTTGTCTCTTTAGTTGTGCCACTGCAGTTTATCAGGGCATTGATCTGGTTTAAAAGAACCTTGAAAGTTTTTTAGTCAGAAGTGGGAGTGATTCAAGCTGGTGAAAGCAGAATGTAGAATGAGGTTTTGCTGTGAGTGTCAGTAACATTTCAAGTAGCTTCTGCTGGCAGTAGTGTGTTAATGCACCGCAAGGAAGGTATGAGGTCAGCTTCTGGTTAAGCTGCATGTGGTTCTCTGCCTGTATGTGGTCTCCTAGTATGCTTAGATTTTATTTACTTTGTTTTTTCATTTATTTTTTGCTGCTTCCAGCTACTACAGCTGACCAAACAGAAAACCTAAGATTTGGTTTGTTTGTTTTTTCACAGAGCATTCGTTTAACAACAAGTGATTTGACCAAGAAAAATCTTCTTCATCTAAATCCGGAGACCCAAGGAATTATGAAGAAGCTATCAGTAAGTCAGTCGTGACCTGAAGTTGTAAGGCAGTGTTGTTGCTCTGTCATTAGTCACGGGACTGTTGAGCTGTAATAGAAACTAATTTTTTCCCCCCCCCTTGTCTTGTATTTTGGCTCATGTTGGTGATCAAGAAGCAGCATGAGCTGAGAAGGGAAGGGGAGGGAGTAGCCTTACATCACACTAATACAGACTGCAGATAAACTGTGCAGGTCTTGCGAAAGAACTGTTGTCAACGCTCTGATAAACTGAATCAAAACCGAGAGTGTCGTCTGCTTCAGGCAGGAGCTGTAAGTGGTTGTGGGATACAATAGTGTCCGATTAATTTCTCTTTCTTTCTAGGTTCGTCTCGCACAAGCTTGCAGCGGTGCAAAAACCTACAGATGAAACTCGGTGAACGCTGACATCCCTCTGTAAATACAGAATGTTACGTTTAGGACTGCTGCCTTTAGTTCTCGTTCTAATTTGTGTCTTCCTTCCATTAATTTACAGAATGGAAGTTAAGAACTGAATTTTCTACCTGCAATACGTAATGAGATTAGAATAGATTGCATTTTTTAATTCAGGAAAAGAATACTTTTATTTCCTATTTCCTCTAAGGTTGAGCCCAAGAT
Organism: Strix uralensis; assembly: GCF_047716275.1. Lineage (NCBI taxonomy): Eukaryota > Metazoa > Chordata > Aves > Strigiformes > Strigidae > Strix > Strix uralensis. Next base: position 8,178,638 of record NC_133996.1, read on the forward strand.
ACAGCTGCCTTGGGCGGGCAGAAGGGCTGTTCTGGTCTCTTGCAGAAGATGTGAGCGGTGGACACGAGTGACTGGGGTTTGTGTCTGTCTGGGCAGAGAAAGCGACAGATGAGATCTGCCGCGCTTCCTGCCGGGCACATCCTTTCTCTGCAAATGTGCCTAAAAGGTGCTGGCTGTCTCGGTCTCACACCTGAGATACCTAAAGGCACATTCCTGGTGCCTGGGACTGGGTGGGAAGCTGCTTGTCGTTCATGATGCTGCCATGGATAGCAATCCTTTCTTCTTAGAGCAGCCCTTGGATTTGTAACTGGCTTTGAGGTTTTTATAGTGAACTTACGCATTTTATTGTTTTTAAAGAAATAAAAGATCACAGGTGCTTTAACTTACCAGAATCAATCAGCTAGACCACTCCTTAACCGGATTACTGAGAGTAACCCGAGAGCCCCTGGGGTATCTCTACGGTGAGAGAACTTTGCTTTTCCTGCACAGTCTTTAGGAGCAGCTGTACTCTGGGAACGGAGTATAGACAGGGAAGAAGAAAGCTTGGACTAGTCAAAACATGGTTTGCCCTTCTCATCTAAATTGAGTTGATTCAGGGCATTTCTGTGACAAAGAGCCATATCCAATAAATGTGGTTTGAACAGCACAAAATAACTTCCTCAGTCATTAATGGGTTTCTCCCCATTGCTTATAGAAAATACAGAGAAATTCTGCTCCACTTCAAATTCATGATAATTCAACTTTAAAGGTAGCCTCTTGGGAAAGGGTTTTATTGTGTGTATATTTGAAATGGAAGCAGGAACACACATCTGGCTTAACACTTCCTTGCAAAACAAAGCAAGGAAGAAATCCTGTATTTGCTTTCCTACAACCACCATCTTATTTTTCGACAGCCTGGAAAAGCAGAGCTCTCTGAAGCACTAGCTCTCCATGGGAAGATTGCATGAAATCTTAAAATGTAAAAGACTCACCTCACTCAAAACCCAGGGCTTCATTTTTATTGTGAATCTGTAGCTGGTACAGATGGGAGACAACACGTCTCTTGTCTGTTGAACTAAGATGTGGAATCCCTTAAAAGTGTGGTTAGCTTCGATTCCTGAAGCGTTATTCTGTATAAATCGTACAGTCAAATATGTCAAGGGGCTTCTGCAACAGGCACCCTGATAATCCTTCCTCTGCTTCAGCAGGGAAGCTAACGTAAAAGCATTTTAATTGGCGTGTTGAGAGCGTTTGGAGTAAAGAACTTTGCTTCTCTAACTTTGTCTAAGATTTTTTCCCTAAAAATAAGCCTGTTTCTTTGTTAGCTGGCACACTGTCCTTTCCAAAGATACCTTTCTGTACTTGATTTAAGCCTCTGAAGGGGCTATAAACAAGGATGTTGAGACTTCGTGAGTTTTTCTAGGTTTGGAAAAGTTCTGCTTTTGGCAAAAGCCAAGCCTACAGCATGGTTAAGAAGGAAGACTGGGAAGAGCTGCTGTCAGAGGTAACTTAACGCTTTGGTGTGAATCTTTGATGCAGCGTGTGGCGTGGGAGGAAGTTTGTAGAACAGCATTCATACGTGAATTCCCTTTAAAAGGCAAGTGTGTGACTGTAATGCAAACCTCGGGTACATACCATGTGTTTGGAGATTGGTATTTAAGAGGCTTTGGCAGCTTCTGAGTCCCAACTGCAGGTGGCAATATTGTAAACTACTAAGCTACAAGTGCACTTCCTTGGCTGTTGTTGAATTCTGTTACCATATTAAAAAAACCCTCCACAATTAGTTAAGCTGTAAATAAAACTGTAACATACTTGCTTGGATACAGATGTGCAAGTCTCGATTCTGCTTTAAACATGTCTTTACCGGGGGGGGGGGGGGGGGGAACCTAGAATGCTTAGCTGGTCTAGGGAATGCTAGGCTCTAGTTCCAGTGCTGAAGGCCCTGCGCTCCTCACGCCATCGGCCGCTCCCCCTCCTGTGTCAGCTGAGCTGTGGTGCTGGTTCTGACGAGGTCCAGGCGGTCCTGCTGTGCCAGGACTGGGCAGTGGTTCTGTTCCTCGGGATTAACAAGTCGGGAGCGGTGAGGAGCTGCAGATGAGACCTGACCGCTCCCGTGGGCGGGAAAGCCTCGAGTCCCCTCAGGCCGGCCTGGGTTTCTGACTCGAGTGATGTGCCCTACGGTTCTGGATCTTCTGGAGGATGAAAGGCCGGGTTTGTGCTGTTATTGGGGTTAACACATTATTTATACCTACAGAAAAAGCTTGTAAAATGACATTTAGCAGCTGGAAGATTGGAAGAAGCGGAATCTGTAGAACTTGGAGGGGCTGTGACTGCGTTGGGGTTTGTGCCTCCTGGGCTCTGGGGGCAGCAGGGCTGGAAGGGGCTGTGCAGAGGCCACGCTGGTAGCGCTCGAGCTTCCTTTTCCAGTCCTCAGAGTGAGTTAATTGTATCTGACATGAATTAAAGCTCTCTGGCAGCTAATAGCGAAACAGATTCATCACCTCAATCTATTTTGCATGCTGCCCACACCGTGTGCTGCTGTAGAACATGGGTAAGCAGTATTTCATTTTTCTGCAGTTTTATTGCTCATGTAAATTGTTGGCATCACTTCTGGCCCTGTTGCACACTCCGTGGCGTTTTGTTTAACAAAGCTAGAACCTCCCTCTTCAGTTCAAGGATTACGGGGGCAGCACAGGGAAGCTGGCTGACTTTTGTGGGTTTGGGGGAGGTTTTTTTGTACGTTATTTGTACGCTCGCCTGCCTGTCCTCTGCACTGCTCTTTGAGTGACGGGAAATAAAAAGCAACGCAGGAAAACAGCAACGCTGTCAGGTTGGAAGAGGCTGTGTCCCTCGCTGGCCAGAGCAGTTCCGCCTGCAGAAGCCTGACGTTGGCTTGTGCCACCTGAGCCGCTGCGAGGGGTGAGAGGCCGCGGGCACGGCTCCAGGGACAGCCTGAACGGAGCCAGACCTGAGAGAAAGCCGAAGGGCCACAGGTGCCTTCCCAGAATGCTGCTGGTCCGTATGTTCTTCCCAAGGACCGACCCGCGTGACCTCCCAGGGCCTGTGCTCCGCGTTAAGAGGTGAGGCTCTGCGGAGGAGTGAAGGGCCCCGCCTTTTGCGGCTGATTCCATGAGAAAAAGTGTTTTTCCTGGTTGGAATTTCAGTCATGATGAATACTGCCCAGGGCTGAGAGCTGTGGCTTTCCTGTAGGAAGGGTGGTTTGGGGAGTAACGGCCATGGCCTGCTGAGAGATTGCTGGGCACTGACTTTAGGATCAAACGCATGACCCGGACCCGAGCTCTTCCGGAATAAGTTTCCCTCGGGACAGAGCAAGCTGCAGGAGAGCTGCTGGTGGCCCAACCCCAGCAGGGAGCGAGCGAGCAGCAGCGTGCGCCTGTGTTTCACCAGGGCTTTTACAGTCCTGTTTAAGGGAAAAAGCCTTCCTGCCTTCCCCGGCTGGCGCAGGGCTCAGCCGCCCTCGGCCGGTCCCCGCTCGCGCAGGGCAGGAGCAGCAGGACACTGCGCCGGGAGGACGCTCACGAGTGTCGCTGCTGGTGCTGCGGCTCCGCTCTGGGTGCGGGAACGCCAGAGTTCAGCCCAAATTCCTAATGAAAATGTGAAACTATTAATCTAGAGAAATAATGAGCGGAATAGGTACCCGGTGAGGTACCTTCCCCAGGAAGTGCTGACATTGAACTCCCACAAAGGGACTGTGTTAGATAATGATCCTAATAGGTGGCTCTTCGGGCAATTTGATAGATGTGCACTATCAAGCATTGTCAGAAATAGCTCCCAACACAAAGCAAGCGTTTATCATCACGGACACCTTGCAGGTGGTCACTGATTCGGTGACATTGTGAGAAATAAATAGATAACAATTCCCTGCTTGCTGATAGAAGGGATGATAGTTTAAAACAAATTAGAGGTGTCTCTAGGCAATTTTTTCATGCAGGACTTTTTGATTTGAAGGTGCAGGACAGCACATGCAACTCCTCCAGCTGACCTGCATAATTCCACCAGAAATCCATTTTCTGGGTCAGCTGAAGGCATAAGAAGGGGAACTATTCCTTAGCATCACTGAAAGAGGCATGGAGGAGTTCTGGAGTCATTTCTCTTCCCTAAAGTGATTGGGAGAGCTGAAAATTCAAAGGTGAAATGTGTATCTGGAAACCCCTGCCGTTTGGTGAGTGTAGCTGAGCAGGCTGCATCTCCAAATATGATGTTCAATTGTAGTGCCTGCACCTAGCAGTAAAGATACTCTGCACGCCAAAAATTCATCTGTTTGTGGAACTCGTGAGCCATTTTGAAAACAGTTAAGTCTCAGAGGTTGGGGAAATAACAAGAAAAAGGTATTTTCAAAAAAGACATTATTTGCTCAAGCAATAGCACAACTTGTCCTGGTCACAGTGTGCACAAACTGACTTTGCGACGCGAGTTCCCCGTCGCAGTCGATGGCAGAGGGAGGGCTGGGGCCAGGGAGAAGTTCATGCTCCCAGTGTCAAGTCTGATGCACGATGCTGTTCCCTTCGGTGAGGACTCTGCTTTCGGTGGGGACGGGCGCTCTCCCCACTCCCACCCCAGGGGGTGTTCCCACACCCCCCCATTGCAGCGGGGACATTCCACTGGCTCTGCTCTAAGTTGACTCTTCCTTCTGACAGCCCACAGCTGAGCAATGTGCGGTTTTTAATGAGGCAAAAAGATAATCTGCATCGGGAGATGAGCCCACGGATCCCGAGTCTGCTGCCAGCTGCGTTCCCGCCTGCTCCACGACTGGCAAGACGTGGCCGGCTGGTTCCTCGCCGTGCTCTGTGCCCGCTCCCGCGGGAGGGGACCCCCAGTCAGCGACGCTGACAGCTCTGGGCAGACTGGAACGCAGAGATGAGGAGGCCCGGCCGGGGGTGTTCTTGGCACGGTGTCGGACTCTCGTTGCACACAGGTTAGTGGTCTCCACACTGAAGAACTGCGAGTCCACCCGTGAAAGGAGAAGTAACGGCCAGAGCAGGGGTGAGCACAGGGGTTCAGCTCTGTGGCTGCCTCCTGTGGCTCATCAAACCTCTCCCTCTGTGACTGCTGATGGCGTGACGCTCCGGGAGCAGAGTCACAAGGGCCCAGCCTGCCAGCGCTGCTCAAGCTTCTTTAACTTTGCGTTTTTTCCCTTCCTTTCCTTGCGGGCTTTTTTTTTTTTGGTGGGTTGGTTTTTTTTTTGTTGTTTTTTTGCTAACTGACAAAGATTTAAGATTTAATTAACCTGACTGACATCATTTAGCAGTCGGGCACTCAATTAGGTATAATGCATTAATTAGAAGACGCGAGTGGTGGTGGGTTTCGCAGGCTGGCGTCGCCGCCGCGGAGCCGTGCTGCGCCGTGTGTACCGACGTCCACGCTGCGCCGGGCAGCCGGGCTCTGCCCGTCTCCATCTGCCGTAACACCACGGTCCCTGTGGGACCTTGCAGCTGGTGAGAAAGCCGGGCGTGCCGAGCGTCCCCCGGCAAGGCGAGCCCTTTCCTGAGCTGTGCGTCGGGCGCTTCCTTCCCTGGGAGCTGCCCACCACGCAGGCTGGGTCCGGCTTTCACAGCCTCACGACTGAAAGCTTGAGCCTGTCAGGAGACCAAAACAAGTATATCCAATTTATTCATAGATGGTAGCTTTCTTAAAGGCAGGATTTCTTTCACAGCTGCGCTGCAAATCAGACCCATGTTGTCCTGTGAATCTCATTTCCAGCAAGATAATATGAAAACTGCTGTGGCTGGACCTCGCTGTGGAATTGCAGGGTGCCACTGCTCGGCTGTCACATCAGAGCTGGGGAAAGCGTAAATGTCCTCTTAAAATACAGCGGTGGGAAACGGAGCTTACAGGGTGCGGACTTCAGAGCAATTTCATCCTCAGCTCTGATGAGAGTGGGGAAGAAATTCTCTATTTATCTCAGAAAATTAGTGCCCATAAGCCACAGAGCTTTACTCTCCTCTTGCTCGGAAGCATTATTACACTGAAACATAGAATTAGACAGAATTGCTAATTTTAACATTGCACACGGAGACTGAAATCCCAGGCACCCTCCTTGTCTCTCCAGGGAAAGATTTATTGCCTGCTACAATGTAATTAATCTAATTTCCTCTAATAAGGGCAAGACAGTTAACAGGGAAGTCATGTCCTCAAATTTAGTTGCTGCCCCTAAGTCCGGCCCTGCGGAGGAGTGAAGGGAAGGGAGCAAATCCCTCTGCCCTGTGCCCAGCACCTGCTCCCGTGGGAGGATGCCCTTGGCCTTGGGTCCAGGGGTCCCGGCAATGGACCCAGCCCTGGATGTGCTCAAGTCACACCGGTGCCGTTACACTCCTGCACGTCTGCAGAAAAGGGTACCCGGGGGATCAGGAGGGTGCGAGGTGCTTAAGGCATGAAAGCACAGAGGCTCTGCCCCCAGCACCTCCGGAGCAGCCGTCACCAGTGCTGAAGTGCTCCCTGAGAGAGCACCTTGAACTGCAGCCACGATTATTTTCATTAAGAGAAAATATGCTCTTGCAGTCTGATGCTCTCACGGTGTCTGTTGTCTTCTGCTGGTGTCGTGCAGCCCCACAGCAACTGGCTGAGAGCGGCTTCCAAGGGAAAAATCAATAGTTAGTAGTTATGGGTCAATCTTCTTTATAAAGTACAAACCGTGCTGATTTTGCACAGTTCAGGGCTACACTGAGCGGGGAAACCAACATGTTTCATACACAATTTGAAATTAATTCATTGGCTGTGAGGTAGCAACTGGAAATGTTACTGAGATCTCTGCTGCTGTTGTGACCCCGTCCCTGGGTGAGCTCAGGAGCCCCGAGCGATGCTGGGACCCATCTACAGCCCCAAATCGAGGGGCTAGGGCGGGGGAAGTCACTGTCGGTCCTTAGTGTCGAAGCACAAAGCCAAGTGAAAGGGACAATTTATCCTTGTCCTGCATCACTCATTAAAATAGCCCTGGGGGGGGTGAGCACTAATTGCAGCCTGACCCTGTTTGCAGGTTCCAGGCAGCATCTAGAGCCGAGGCAGGCGGGGAGCTCCTGGGGGGCCCCGGCAGCAGGGAGAGTCGCTGGGTTTAGGATCCAGCCCACCCCTAAGCACTGCCCGGCGCGGGGGGACGGGCAGGCAAGCGCTGGTGGAAGGGCGAGCTGTGCGCTCGCTGTTACGGCAAAAAAATTCGACTTGGGAGATTGTGTCTGTGGTTCCCGTTAGGAAACGTCTGCCACGCTCTTTCCAAACCTTCCCGTCTGCAAAGGGCCTCAGTTCACCTTCGTGAAGAACACTAATTGCAGAGTAATTTGGCGTGATGAGCATCTGCAGATGACACCTTCTGTGAGCAGCAAGCGGGGTTTTGCCGTGGCGGCGGCGCGCGTTAGCGATGGAGGCGTATCGCCCGGGTCAGCCGTCCTCCGTGTGCGCGCGAGGGGGGAGAGCCGGTTTGGGTGACCCTGTTTGTGCCTCTCCCTGCATCCAGGTGGCTTTGGCTCATCCACGCAAACAGCAAAGGCTTGATCCGGATCACTGGCTGGGTTCATGTTCCCCAGTTCTGGGACTCTGAGCAGCTGCGTGATTTCCAGCAAGGGCTGTACGTGGGAATGGTGGTTTTCTCTGGAGGAGTGAGGTGAGCGAAGCTCAGCACCTGGAGCTGGACAGACCCTGAGCTCCTGCTCCCAGCACCCCTCGCTGCCTGGCAGGCGCTGGAGCTCGGTGTACCCCCCCTCGAGCAGCAGTTCACGCACAGGGAACAGTCAGACTTTAAATCCTTGCTAAAGAAGTGATGGGCTGAGTTCACACCTCACAGCAGGTGTGGCAGCTCTGGCCGTTCCCCTGTTCAGCTGCAGCAGTGGAAATCCCTCTGCCGAGTCAGACCCGAGCCCCCCCGCAGCGAGGCCCCTTCCTTGACCCACTTGTGTCTTTCCCTAAGGAAAAGCTGCTGCCCAGTGGCCCAGAGTCCAGAGCCCAAGGGAGAGGGTCGTGCTCCCCGCTCGGTGCCAGGCCAGCGTTGTCCCTCGAGCCTGTGTCCCTGCATCTGGTGCTGTTGGATGTTCCCATGTGTTGTCTCGCTATTTCCTGAAAAAAAAGTTGTGAATTTTCTTCCCACTTATCCCCAAAATGGCCTGAGAGTCCAGAGGCAGGGCGGAGGGGGACGGTGAGTAACGGCAGCTTGCGGATGGACCTCCAGCCCCGCCGCCGTGCAGCAGAGCCGGGGGTGCTGTGGGAGAGGGGCACGAGGAGGGCTCTGCCTCCGAGGAAGGCTGATGTCCCAGAGGAGTGACCCTGGGAAGCTGGATCCTGATGGCATTTGGTTGATGGCATCTGAGGAGTTGTTCTCCCTCCACATGAGTCAGCCCGCCTCTGCTGCCTGCAAGCGGAGGTGCAAGAAGTTGGACGGTGATCGATGCCAGATGGAAAGTGCAATTGAAAACCCCTTCTGTCTGGAGCGTGCGGCCCAGGGGGGAGCTTGGCCAGGGCAGCGCTGAGCGCTCGGCTCCTGCACGCTCACAAACGCTCCCGCTTTCCCTTTCTGTTGCTCAGTTATTGCGCACAAAGATGATGGGAGATGCAGCTCCCCAGGAACCTGCCGGACAAAGAAACCACTTGCCAGGAGCTGCCAGCTCCGATAGGCGTTTGCAGGTAAAAGAAGGGATGCTGTTATCCCGCCAGGCAGAAAGAGGCAGAGAGCTGAAACGCAGGAGCTTTGCCCTTTGCAGCAAACGGTGCAGAGCTGCCGGGGGCATCCGAAGGGACCGGGGCAGCACCGAGGCCTCTGCGTGTCGCAGCAGAGCTCGAGAGAACATAAACCTCCAGGTCAGCACGGCTCAGCCCTCTGAGGCAGCGCAGGCAGCGGAGGGGAAGTCGAGTGGTGCTGAGCATAAATGACGAGGTCTGCAGTGCTCACACGTGAGCACCACGTTAATTTAAGCATGAGTGCCCAATTAGTTCATACATGAATGCCCATCTAGTCCAGAGAGAAGCACCCAAGCAGCTCCCGTGCGAGTGCCCCCTTAGCAGATGCCCGAGCCCTGGCACTGGTGGATTTATGGGCAGGTGGCCCGGGGAGGAGGAGACACGGGCTGGGGATGATGCCTCCGAGCCCGAGGAAAGCTGCCGCGGGGCGGGTTTGAGCAGGGTCCCGGGACGGGGCCGCTGCCGCCGCTCGCCTCTGTGGAAGTGGGGAGCGTCCGGGGTGCTGCCCGCGGGCGTCCCCGGGAAGGGCCCGTCCCAGGCCTGTGCCAGCACAAGATGGAACGGTGACAAAGCTCCACCTTCTCACTATAAATAAAAGCCCTTGCAAGAGTGAACCAATTTCCCTTTCCCTTTGGGACAGTGCCGACCAATAGTAATCCCATTATTTTTGGCAAATAACCCCTCTGGTGGTTTTTTGCTTGTTTGAAGAACCAGGCACCTTGCTGTGAATGAATTAGGGGTTCATTTTCTCATCAAATATCCAGCTCACCTAGAAATGAGGAGACCAAATGGCAAAGAGAGGAGGTAGGAAACTTTGGAGACAAAGTTTGATGCTAATAGCCTGAGTTAATTGCTGATTGTTTGGAGTGGGATCGTTGGAGCCTGTGGCTCGCTCCACATAATAACGTCTCCCTCCGCAGACACCTTACCCATCTGGCACTTGCCATCTGTTCCCCACAACACTCCTGGCCTTATCTCAGGTTTGCACAAAGCGTTTTCAGAGGCCGGGTGCTCACAGTGGTCCCTCACACCCTGAGCAGAGCATCTCCGCAGACACGTCCTGCACGTGTCACCCCCTACAATTAATTATGTCGAAACACCCTGAGCACGTCCGCCTGGTCCAGAGGGGACGCACCGGGACGGGGACTGGGCTGTGCCGGTGCTGCCAGGTGAGGGTGGCACCAGTGGGACCCAGCAGCTCCAAAAATGTGCCCCACAGCCAAGGGCTGGGCCCCCCAGTGTGGTGCTGTGCGGGCAGGGGCTGGGCAGCACCGTGCAGGCAGGGCCGTGACCAGGATGGGCCGAGAACTCAGCTGATGCAGGCGGGGGCTGGCGGCTGCAGGGAAGGTCTCTGCTAAGCTTTCCTTCCCTACCTGCTGCCAGCGACCCGGCATTACCTTCTCACTCCTTTTCTGCCTAAACCCTGATGCTGCAGTCAGACCACTTCTGCTCTTTGTATCTATTATTGCCCTTAAAAACAACAATTTGCTTTTGATTAGAAGTAGAAATACTATTTTAAGTACAGTGCCACTGTGTTGCTTTTCCTGCTTCCCGAGATCTCCCCACACCGACAATATTCTTATCCTGTTTGGAGGCTGAAATTATTTGCTACACTCATAATTGCCTTTTGGCTCCCAAGATCACTGATGATTTTTTCTCTGCGGGTATCCAATGGCAGCGCTCTTCTGGCCACATGTGCGGTACCAGCGGCATGGCGGGGTATTTCCTTTCCTGGTGGAGTGGGTCTAATCGATTCAAGGCTAATTCCTGCCTGCGAGAGGCAGGAGGAGAACGCTCCCAGTCTGGTGTAAGGGGGGAGTGGGGGGGACCCTGCTCCTCGTCCCACCTCCCCTGCTCCGGGTGGGAGCCCCCGCACCACCGTGCCCTAAGCAAGAGGGAACCGTCACCGTCCCAGCGATGCTTTTAATCAGCCCGTACAGTTAAAGGGAACCGGTCACGTTAAAGGGGAATCGTAAAGCAGCTTTGGAAACCAGAGGGCCGTGCAGAATTGCTCAGCTGTGTTTGTTCAGAGCCCAGCCATTTTACGGTGCCATAAACCTCCCAGCACGTGGGCTGAGGAGTGTAAATCCTGCGCTTACTCTTCTACGTGCCAGCTAATGGCAGGGGCACGGCGCGGAGTGAGACGGGCTGACACGGGGACCGGAGCGCGTGTCCTTGGTCTCACACAGCCAGCCCGACGAGATTTATTTTTTTGCCGAGTAGACAACTCCGCACTCCTGGGACACGACAGATGTTGCAGCTTCACCGTCTCCACAACACTCATTGTAATGCAACTTGCTGAGCTTCTCAGGCTTCAGTGATTTTCCTCTTTGCCACCAATCTCCAGATCACGTCGCTTCCTCTTCTTGCTCTCGACTCTGGCCCAAAGTGGGCATCCTGGCCCTCATCACCCTGAGCTTTAGGCCTCTGCTGACAGAGAGGTTTTGTGCAAAATGGGGATTTTCTGGGGTAGTTGTTCTAGAGGAGCTGCTGCTGCAGCAGGCTCTGCCCGCAGGTTCTCCCCGCTGGGGCCTGGGGTCCCTGCCCGAGCCGAGGGCACGGAGAGGCACCACCGCTCCCCTGCTCAGGGCTGGCTCCATCTCTCCCGGTTCGCTCTCGCCAGGGCTCGGGGACGGGCGGATGGGCCAGCACAGCCCCCGCACATCGCCTCATCTCGCCGTGCCCAGGGGGGCCCACGCTCACAGCCCAGCCAGCACGGGAAGGGATCCTGGGCAGGAAAAGGGCTCCTGTCACCTCCCCGAGGTTTCCAGAGCGAGTCCTGCTCGTGTGCGGGACAGGGCAGCATCCTCCACCCGCCGCACTCTGAGCGGGGCTGTTCCATCCCGTCCCAGGCCCGAAGAGTAGCCACAGCTCTGTGGGGTTGGGACCGGAGCTGCCCGTGGGGACCCAGGTGACAAATGGCCAGTAAAGTACTTGGGGGGAGCATGCAGAGACAATAATGGAGTTGTAATGAATTAAGTGCAGTTAAAATTGATGCAGGGCCACTGTAACGAATGTGCATGTGTTGTGAGGATTAGGACACGGGTGTGATGAATATTGTCTATCGGCTGTGATAAAAAGCCTATCACCCCAATACATATTTTCAAAAACTAATTTAAGGCTGAAAGAGATTATTAAAAATGAGGAAAGGAAATTGTCTGGGATATATTTAGAGTCCCTTGCTAGGTAAGATGAATTCCAGAAGTCAAAATACCGCCTGTGGGGTGAAAAGGATAGATGCGGATATTGTGGTAGCTGGTGATAAGAAGACAGGGCTGAGGCAATTCCTCTGCCAGAGGAGAGCGGCTGGGGAAGGAGAGCCCTTGGCCGGGGAGCTGGGTGCCGGGAGCTGGGTGCCGGGAGCTGATCCCGCAGTTCAGGGACCATCCCAGAGCCGTCAGCCCTCGCTGGGGGAGCGGAGCACGGAGCTTCCACCATCCCTGCACATCTCTGCCCCCAGCCCGGGGTCCGGCCAGTCCCTTCCTACCTCGGTTCGTTTCCTGAGGCTGTGACCGTTTTGCAGCTCTGCGGTGCGGACAGGAGCTGCTGCCAGCGCTGCAAAGGGTCCGGGGGCTCCCCCGAGGGGAAGAGTTTCTGCAGAACAAGGTCTAAAAACATCCTTTGCCTGGAGCTGCCAAGGAAAAACCCCAGAGCGTGGCTGGGGACAGGTGGGCTCTGGCTCTCCACTCCGCCTTTCGGTCTCGTTCCTGAGGAGGGCACGTGCACACGTAGCGCAGCCCGAGCTGAGGTGCCAGCTCGGGTCTGAGGAGATGGAGCAGCGCGAGCCTGCAACCCGCCGTGCTCCGGACATCTGTAAATCTGAGTTTTGATCTTGACTGTTCCCTCAGTCTTTCATTTAATCTCCCTGTGCTGTTCACAATGACAAGATCATTAGAAACCCAGTTCCTGTTGCAGAGCTCTTCCTCCCGAGCAGTGTGTAACCACGCGGACGATGCCTGCAAGACAAGAGGCTTAATTGTGTTCTGCCAGCATCCAGGGGGATGTCAGCGAGTCAAATTTAAAGCCAGGCTGGATGGGGTTGGGAAATGCACCTCCATTACTCATCCAGCCTGAATGAGGTTTCGGTTTTATTATCTCCCGAAATAGCCGGTGCCTGGGAGGTGCTGATTGAAGCCATTTGAAAACATGACAACATCCTCAGGACAATAGGTGTCTAATCTAATGAAGCCAGAATGCATTAGCTAAGAGCTGCGTAAAGCAAAGAAAATGCAATTAAAGCATTCCTGAGGACAGATGTCGACCTACGTAGGGGACACCGATATGAAGACATCGGCAGAAGTCTAATGAAAATAAATGATCTGTTTGAAACATTCCTCAAATCAATAATGGATTCCAAGCCACCGCCACTCCCCTAGCCCTCGGTAGCTGTCACCTCACTCCTTTGTCACCTGCATTTCAGCACTTCCCGGCAGAGGCTGGGACGGGTCTGGGATGGGTCTGGGATGGGTTGATCTCCTGGGAGGACGGTGGCTCTGGGTGAGGGCAGGGACGAGGACAGGCACATGCCCCTGGTTCCCAACACGGGGAGCAGCTTTGTTGAAGGTCTGTTTGATCTGGTCAGAGGGCAGGCGTTGGGGCAGGGGGCTGGCGGGGGGCTGACGCGGGGCTCAGCTGCTCCAGCACCCACCGGGGCTCAGGCTCGGTGGGTCCCGCTGGTGAATTTAAAGCTGGGGTGGGTGTCTTGGTGGGTCCCACCAGCCATAAACCCACGCGTGGTTACCCGGGCAGGGGCTGATCACACGCCTGCCTGCCCAGCACCGTGGTCACGGCAAGAGTTTTGTCTTTGCAGCCAAAAACAGTCCAGGAGGGTGTCAGCTCCTCGTTACTCCCCGGTGATGGCAGGGCTGCATGTACGAACGAGGGAGCCACTGTGATTAGCGCCCGTGCTAATCAGCATCGCTGACAGTGGGGCTTTTCCCGGATAAACACCCTTCCTGAGGCTGGGAGACTGAAATCTGTCTTGCAGTCTGTTGACAAGACAGGATCCCTTCCGTCCTTGCATAATTTTGTAAGTTTGTGTCTCTAAATAACCACTTAAAATACCTCAGGCTGCTGAATTTTAATTAGCTTTTTTCTTCCTCAAAGGCTAAATCAGAGGAACACACAGAATCCTTCAGTGCAGTTAGACATTGATGCATAGGAGCCAAATTTCAGATATTTCATCATTAATAACCGTGGCTCCTTGCTGCGTCTTGTATTTTGGGTTCTCAGACTCTCTCTGACAGATTTCCTTTTATTACCAGCTCCTCGCTGACACGGGAAGTCTGATGGAATTTTGATCTGAGCCCGTACATCTCGCTGTCTTTTTTCATCTCTTGATGCTGGTTTAAAAGGCAGCAGAGCCACGGCAGCCCTACACCAGGGTACACTCGGGCTTCAGGCCCCTTCCCTCCCTGCCCGCAGCTCTGCCGTGGGGCGGCCGCGCCTGGCCAAGCCTCCGCACTCACCTGCCGTCAGGGCCGAGTAAATGAGGGCTGTGACCTGGGAAACGCATCCTCCCGTCACAGCGGGACCAGGGCAAACACCTGAGCAGTTCAAAGCTCCAGGCCAATATGCTGCTTATAAAATAAAACATCCCATTTCGCTTCACCCAAGGGAGCTGCAGACCTGCGGCTTGCTGCGGGGGGGTTTAATCAGTTTACTCGGGGAGCCCGTCCTGGGCAGGGGACGATGCTCCGGCGGGACGCGGGTGGAAGACCCGGGCAGAGTCTCCCCGCTGGCGGCAGCCGCTGTCACTTCCGTGGGTGTTGGGGTGAGGGGGAGTGGAGGAAACGCTCCTCTTCCTCGATTGCTCAAAGCGGGTGGTGTTCCGCTTGCTCTCTCTCTGTTGGAGCTACAGTCAGGATCTGGGTTTTCTGTTGCACAGCTGACGCATGTTTGGATAGAGATACCTTCCTCTCTCTTTTTAGACTCTTACTCGTGTTATAAATAGTAATTAAAACCACCCACTTCTGTAAATTGCTGGCAAAAGTAACTTGCATCAAATCGCAAATCTTTGGCAAGAGTTTAAATTGACAATGACAAGTTTATTTCTAGAAGAAAGTTTTATTTTTGGAAGTTTGATTCATTATGCCACATCACATTTCGATGCAGTGTGATGTGATACCTGACACATTGCATTTCCCCGCAAGTTAAAGCAGAGATTTATATTTTGCTCTGCTTTGTGCAGTGAGACAGCGCGCCGGCTTCTGAGAGCTACCTCGCTCTTATTAGGCAAGACAATACTCTGTTAACAATAATTCTAACAGACTCAGGGAAACTCTTATCCTTTCGTGGGCAAATGTTACAGTCATAACAGAGCTTCCTTATAAAATAATTTAAGTGGAAACCGGAACCTGCCCCAGCTGCGAGCACTGTAGACCCTATGATGCACTTAATCACGATTAGGAAATTAAAGATGTTGCAGAGCTGACTGCAAATGCCTTTCTGCCCACTCAGCACAACCAGCTGCCCCACGAACACTTTGGCTGCTGGTGCTGTTGATGGAAAGGGCTCGGGCACATCTGTGGGACGACCAAGGCGGCGTCTCTGCCGCGCCTGCTCAGCTCCCGCCCGGACACCCGAGCACACCGGCGCTCCCGGAACCACCGCCAGCCCCCAGCACGCTGCAGACTGGGCGGGGTGTCGGCTAAACTGGTGTTTGGGGCGACGGGTTTCATCTTCAGCCAACGAGGATTTGGCAGCATCTTTACTAACGCAAGAGACTTGCAAGGAAACGCGTGAGCCCGACGTGCAGACGCTGGCTGGGCTCGAGGCCGCTGTGCAGGAGCATCCCCCTCGCAGCAGGAGTGTGACAGACCCCCTGGCTCACACACGCACATACAGACAGCGAGAGGATAAAATAGCTCCTTCGGGAGTTCTGGTGATGAAATGGTGCAGCGGGAACGGCTCTGCTGCTGTTCCTCACATGAACCGCTGTAATGAATTCTGCTTCTCCTGCAAAGCTGCATTATATCTTCACTTAATTTAACTTTGCCCAGAAACAGCCATGGTGAAGGCAGTCTGGGTCCCTGAGCCTGTTTTTCCCCGGAGACACACAGCTTTACCAATTTACATACCACTTACCCTGGGAGCTTGTATTTACGGTCACAAACCGCTATTTATCTAGCGCACCGATTGCCATCACCCCAGCGCACCTAAATCTCACAAAAAGCATTTTCATTGCCCTATTAATCTCTTTGTCTCCTGGCGTTTAATAGAATTCACTTAAAAATATTTAACAGCATAAACCCCCCACGGCTGAGCGCCATCCCCAAGGCTGCCTGGGGAGATTGCCCCGCCGCCCCCGTGCTCGACCCCCGGGAACACGTGGCTCTGCCGCGCTCTCGTCCCTGGCCCTGCAGCCACAGGGGCTTTAGGAGCGAGCAGGGGCTACCAGAGCTGCTCGGCCCAGAGCTGCGGGCAGGCAGCGCCCAGGCAGCACCAGCGGGGATGTGCCGGGTACCAGCCTCCCTTCGGGGTCCATCTGTCCGTCAGACATGGGGACTGCACTGGGGCTGGGGCTGGCGCCAGGAGCAGGCCAGCACCGTTCGGTTTCCAAGCTGCGTCAGGGCAGGAGCCCTGGGGTCAGCCTGAGCGCTGAAATTCTTGTGTTTCGCCCAGAGCAGGGCCCTGAGCTGGGCAGGGAGAGGCACCGCCCGCGCCTTGGCATAGCCCAAAGTGAGCTGTGGGAGGGAATGGCCTGCGTGCTGCTGCCCTGGGGCATCACAGCACTCGTGACATGGTGGCACATGGCCACGCACAGGAAACAAATTAAGCCAAGCTGCCCAAACCTTGCAGTGCATTTTATTTATTGCTAATAAACACAGTCTGCAGCAGGACCCGTGCTGCTGTGCCCCAGCATGTGAACGCGCCTGTCTCTGCCCCAACTCCTCCTGGCTTCGTGCTTTTCTCTTAACAAGGAGAAGACCCGTTCCAGGTCTGTGGTTCCCCGGGGTGTCCCTGCTGCCTCTGCCCACCCTGCGCAGCCCTGACAAGGCCAGTTCTCCCGCCACAGGCGTGACGAGGGTGCAGGGGGACACATGGCACAGGAGCCCCTTGCTCTGTGCTGCTGCGCCCGGCTGGTTTTGTGATTCCTTCCTCGTTTGGCCCTTGAGGGCCCTTCCAGACCTTTACTTCTTTTGTCAGAAAACACAAAAGCCCCACGGCTGCCCCACCACTGCCCCACGCTGCCCCATCACTCCTGAGCACTCTATTAAGCATCCAACTAACTGTTCCCCTGGGCCAGGGTCAGCGAGAACAGGCTTCGTTAAAGAGAAGGGACTTGCAAGAAAAGCCTGAACTGTCCCATTTCACGTTCTTATCCAAATGTGCAAGGTTTCCCCAAAGTGCCTCTTTGTAACAGATGATCGAGGGCTCCAGTGGGGATAAGATGCTGCTGCTTTATTTCAGCTCCATTATGGAATTTAAATACTGTGCGAATTAATGGGGATGTTTATGGCTGTACATAAAGCAGCGAGCTGCGCTCCCATTGCGCCATGCGGAGCGGGACCAGCTCTCCACACGCTGCAGGCGCTGGGGGGTTCGTCGCAGCACCCGGCGGAGGTGCCCGACCTGTGACACCCCTGCTCGGGGGTGCCCCTGCTGCTGCCCCCCCCCAAAATCTTGCTGCTGCCCTCGGTAGCACGGGCAGGACGATGGCCCCGAGCCACGGCCGCAGGAGCCAGCGCGGCTCCGCTCTCGCAGCGGAGATGGCTCTCACCACGCTGCTCATCAGTGCTAAATGTTTGTGGGTAAATATTTCATCGCCCATTTGTAAAGTGTGACTTAATGAACATCCACATTCAGCAGCACCCCCGAGCCTGATGCGGCTGCATCTCTAATGACTGCGCTTGCTCAGCTGTTGCCAATTCCCAGCACTTCATGGAGTTTCTCTCATCTAATGAAAGTTTTATGAGGTGCGATGCAGACCCGCACGCAGCCTCTGCGTCACTCCAGTCAGGCTTGCTGGCTCGTGCAGCCCACGATGCTCCGCTGGGCACAGGACCCTTGGGGGCTGCCAAGGGGGTGCTGGCACTGGCAGTGGTGGTGGTGCCTGCCGTGGTCTCAGGATGCCAGCTGGTCACCAGCCTGCTCCGCCGCGCCGAGCACCGGGGACATCTGCTTCTCCCGAGAGGTGCCAAGGCCACTCGCCTGCTCCAGCAGCCCAGAGGTGTCCATTTGCTGAGAACAGTTGTGCAACACTGGTCCTGGCACAACTGATTCCTGAATTCTGGTCTGCTACTAAACTGGGACTTGTTAAAATGGCCTTTTAATTAGTTACACCTCTAAATCAGATGCCACCCTAAAAAAACAGGGCGAGGGGGCAGGTGCCTGGGCAGAACACCTTATGAGGGCTCTTCATTGTAACAGAAACAGCAGAAACCCTCTAAACAACTTCCCATCCCTCTTCTTTCCCCCTTTGCCACCAGCTTGCAGCACGCAGCGGGGCGAGGACTGTCCCATCCCCATGGTGGGTGTGCTCTGCTCCCAAACACCATGAATGGCAAAAAGGCTGGGGCAGGGGGGGCACAGCCCCTGTCAGCCCGGGCTCCTGCTGTCGGGGCAGGAAACGGACCAGCTCAAGCTCCCCGAGAGGCAGCCATGCAGCAGAGCCGGTGCTGAGGCATTGGCTCAGGTGCTGATCCAGACCCGCTGACTCAATATTGTTCCTCTGCTTTTGTTTGTGCCCCTTCGGCTGTGGCTGCTGCCCAGCAAGGCAGCCGCTGCGCGGAGCGATAACGGCATCTCTTTGTCTGATGCTGAAGGTGCTTGTCAGCCTCGGCGAGATAAAAAGGCCAAAGACATTTATAATTGTGTAATTAAACAGCTCCTGTGCTTTCCAGGCATCTCTGGCCGCTGGGCAGATGGCTCCATTGTCAGCAGGCGATGGCAAGTGCAAAGGCAGCTGAGGGTGTGCCAAGGCCGCTCGAACCGGGACCTGCCGCAAACCCCAGCACTTGCTTCTCCCCGGGCACCCCCCGGTCCCCATGCTGCGGCGGGCTCAGCCGACGGACGAGCCCGGGACTGGCTGCTCTGGCCCCAGCAAGGGGTGGAGGAGGCCGAAGGAGCAGGTCCCTGCAGCCTGGTCGCTGCGCTGGGTGACTGAACCAGCCTGCAGCCGCTGCTGTAATTAGAAGAGGTTCAAGCAGACGGTGTTGGCCCAAAGCAAGGAGGAAGATGTGAGGCAAAGTCCTGAGTAGCTGAACCCATCCCCAAGAACTGTCTCCGAATCTTGCTCATCATGCCTTTGATGCCCATGAGGTTAATATGTCACCTGCAGCCATGTTCAGCTTTGGCAACCAGCGACAGAGCACGAAGCCGGCAGCGCCGCAGGACGCAGGCAGGAGCAGGGGCAGCAGCTCTGCTGCCCGCCGCCCTGCCGGGGTAACCCTGGCACTGCCACCGAGGGGCTCCTGGCAGCCCCAGGACACGCTCCCCGCGGCGCTGCAGCCTGTCCTCTTCCCAACGGGTGCGTTCAGCTGCTGCCGGGCCCCGGCGCTGCCTCCGGAGCCCCGCGGGACAACGCTGAGCACCCACCGCGCTGCTTCACGTGCCCACCTGTCCCTCTGCTGAGGAAACCACGGAGGAGCCCCACGCGGGGTTTTGGCGTTCCCAGAGCCCCGGCTCGCACTGACAATTGGCGAGTGGAGCCGCTCAGCGTCCAGGCCTGGCTCTGAGGGCGCACGGGGCGGACACCTTGTCCCTTGCCCGCAGGTGGCCACCCCTTCATGCCAGCATGGACACATCCGCCTTGTCCCACCGAGGCGGGTGGCCCGTGGCACTGCTGACAGCCCGGCGCGGCGGCTGGGAGGGGACCCGTCCCTTGGGTCGAAGTCCCGGCGTGGAGGTGGGTGCTGGTGGGGGCAGGAGGAGCTGCGGGGTTTTGGCCATGCCCCAGCGCACGCAGGGCTCTTCTTGCGCACCGAGATGGTGGGAGATGAATGCGAGGAGGAAGGAGGCATCCATCCCGGTGACACTTGAACTGACAGATTGCTGATTATGATGATAGATGGCACTGTCTCTTCCTGATAATTAGCAGTCGTTCCTATTTAAACGTTGCTCTTCCTCCAGAGCCAGGCTCTTTTTAACATTCCCTGGGTACTGCTCTCCTGCCGCCTCCTTCCCACGCGGGGAGGACGGGGGACACGTGCCAGCGAGGCCGGGCTTGTCTGACCCCACCACGCCGCTGCCACAGGAGCGTTGGCTTGTCTCAGCCTCATCAGCCGTCACAGCAGAGACGGGGCCACGCAGCCTCTCGGCAGTAAATGTCCAAACGAGGAAGGGGGAAGGTGATGGATTTCATGTCTGAGGCCGCTAAGTGGGAGCGCGGGGCAAGAGGAGGGGACCCAGCTCTTTGCTCGCCCTGAGACACGGACCTGCCAGCGTGGCCGGCTGGACATGCAGCCAGCACGAGCACCATGCAATAAATGTTTTATTTTAAAAAATGCCCCCATATGAGGCAGCACCTGCCAAGTGCTGAGCCCTTCCCTGACTGATCACTGCTGCATCTCGCGTTTTACTGTGTCTCAGACATAACAGCTTATTGATCCCTCCCTTGTCACCCGAGCGCAGTGTCCTCGGTTACAGCGTGCTCTCCATCGGCACGGGGGGGACCTGGGGCATGGGCCCGGGCTGGGCAACCGGGGTGCAGGGCTGGCGGTGGGAAGCTCTCCGGGGTGCATGAGCCGACACCAGCACCACTCAGCCGTGGGCCAGCCATGCACAGCATGACAGCTGTGCTGTTTGCTGTGATTTTCCAGACATTTTCCAGAGCTAGTTTTCTTCCTCAAAGACACTGCGTGTGTCAGAAGCTGGTAAGTCTATTGCTGGATACACAAGACACATGTACAATTGCAGACCAGGCTGTAATTTTCCCCTCAAACCTCCAGATCAGGGAAGTCAAATTAGACAGAGAGAGATTTTCTCTTGTGCAGAAAATATTCACAGTCTGGTCAGCTGCATCAGCAGAGGGTGGGGGAAGACGGAGCAGCAGCTTCAATGTCAGCCCGTGCAATCCATCACCACAACAGGGCAGTCGTAAAACTGTGAGCACTGAGTTACAAAGACAAAGCTCTGAACTCAGACAGGGCAGGGAGGGGCTGACACCGCTCAGAGCAGCAGCTTGACCCAATAAGACAGAAATTCTGCCTCCGTGGTGGGCACCGCAGTGAACTGCTCACATGTGGACCCGTGGTGGGACAGCCAGGGAACCCACTCCCTGTGTGGCAGAGAGGAAGGAGCCCCTTTTGTGCCGTTAATTAATGCCAGCTAATTATACAGGTGTGTAACAACTCATTTCTGGGCAATTACCTTCCTTATTTTTATTTTTTCTTCACTCTACACACAAGGCATCAAGTGAGATGAGCTCAAACCTGCCAGGGCAGACAGGAGAAGGGCTCCTGAGCCTGAAAGCTGGGACCAAGGCTTAGTCCTGGGAGGGGGCCCAGAGCTGCCGGCTCCCACGGGTAACCAGCCCCCAGCAGCACAGGGGTCCCTGGCACCCCCGTCCCCAGCCAAGACCCTGCCAGGAACGTCACTGAAGGGAGGTAAAACCATCACCCGCGGACCACAGGAGGCACGAGTGCAGATAACTGGGCAAAAAATACATCTGCTTGGCTGTGACTTGCAATCCGCTATTCATAACCCCGCTTCAGAGCTCTAATTATTTCTTTATAGTGCCAATATAGCCCTGGCCGGGCTCCTAGTGAAGACTGGCTGAATTAATTGATCGACAGAAGGCAAATAGACTTCACCCATTTTAAGCACCCATTCAGTTCCCTTCTCCGAGCAGCTGTCACTGCTGTCAGCACAGCGAAACGAGGCCTTTGTACATGTTCTTTGGCATTAAGCAGCCAAAGAAAAAGAGAAGAAATGTGAACCAGTGAGAGTCACATTGAATCATTTCTAAATATTTTTGTTTGTGCAGTGTTTGCATTTAACATGCTGGCCATACACTGCTTTCATTTCCTCAATTAAACAATTAATTGCATGCCTTGAGCACAGTAACTGCAGCGTTTTCCCTCTGCTCAGCAGCGTCCCCGCACTTACACAGCAACACATGTGCACTGACAGCCCCACTGCCAAGGTTATCTGGTCCTCAGGGTGACGGGAGGGATTCCTGCCCGCCCGACGGTCCAACCGATGGACCCTTCTGTCCACAAAACACACACGCTCTGCTCGTGAAGTGACGGGTTCTTCCCCCTAACAAAGTGTCAATAGCAAGAAACCACCATCCTGAGTTCCACTGTTGCTGCCACCTCTGCAGCAGGAGCGAAGGCTCTCATCCTCACACACGTGCTTTTTAATAAAACTGCATCATTTCACACCTCGCTGCTACTAGAACTAGTCCTTCCCTGCCGCCCTTGCTGCAGCGGTACTTCTCATCAGAACCCCTGAAATGACCCACACAGACAAGCCAGGGCAGAACGAGTGGTTGTTTTTACTTAGGTATTTAGATATCTCGTTATTGCAATCTTCAAACATAATTCAATAAATACAAAATTAACAAAAATGTCAATAGATCTTTATTACCATTTATTATTATTATTATTAACTATTCCAAACCAACTGTGATTCCCTGGAGATGTCTGACTATAGTTCAAACATGAAATGTACACAGTGTCCCTTATGATATTATATTACATTTGTTTCAAGCTTATAAAAATATATATTGACTTCTCAAGTATGTATTTACAGTATATAACATGTGGTTAATGAATATCAAAACGCATCTGGAGATGAACCAACTTGATTCCCATTTTGGCTTCGGGAAGGGGGGGCTGCAGGTGCTGGGATCACAAAGCCACGTGTCCTGCCCCATCCGAGCTGCGGCCGGAGCTCCCCCTGTTCTGGCTTTAGAGGCTCACGGCCCCGACAGGCCACGGGACACGCCGAGGGGTGGGGGCTGCCTCCGGGCGCTTCCCTGCCATGTAAGAGCGGCTTAGACACACGCACTCTGCTCCTCTAACTCATCGGGGCTTCCCCACGGCCAAGGGAGGAGGCAGGAGCCTTCCACCATCACAGGGGCTGGATGGGCAAAGAGACTGAAAGAGTTCTGAGGCATTTCCCTCTGTGAAGCAGCTTCAGAACAGTGTTGCTAATTAATTTAATTATAAGGCATTGAATACTTCCCCAAAGAGAGGTGCTGAGAGGATGTAAGCTAATTTTAAAATCATAACTATCTATAGCTTAATCTGCTCAGTTTATTGTCTTCAGTGTTGATGAGGAGCTCAATTAAAAGTGTTTATTGTTGCAACAAGCTAGGCTAGAAAGCATACTGCCATTATGGACTTTTCTTTCTTGAAGTAGAGGCCAGGAGAGCAAATATCTCGTTTCTGCTGAGTTAGAGCATGGTCCCGTCCCCAGAACCACCGTCTAAAAGAAACGGCTTTCTGAAACACCACAGCCACGTCCCTCACCAGAGCAAGTCAGAAAAGTAATTAAACACTGAATTTCTTTTGGGAACAGCGAGAGAGACTGAAAGAAATTACACCTTCAATTCTGATTGTGCTGGAGAAGGTACTATGGGAGCCCAATTCAGTGGGGAAACACTAAAGAAATGATTGAAGGATGGTCTCGTTCACTTGCAGCGCTCCAGCAGAGAGCGAGCACCACGGTTCCACGAGCGACGGGCAGAGGAAGCTGGGGCGAGGGCAGGGACCCCTGCCCGCACGGCTCCCGGCGAGCCACCGGTCACCGCAGCCCCGGAGAAGCTGCCCTGACTCGAGATAAGCTGCGCTGAGGTTTATCTCTCCCCAGCCAGGGACGAGGTTTCTCCCTCTCCAGCTGCTCAGTGTTCAGAGGGGCTGAGGAGCAGCGGCCGCGGGTGGCACCCACAGCCGGCCCCTCCTCACACCCGTCACTTCGGAGACAGGGTCTGTTCTGGGGGCTCAAGAGGAACGTGCTGCTGCCTGCTCACGGCCAGGTCTCTTTCCCAGACTCGGAAGCACCCTGTCACCTTGTCACCAAGCCCTGGGTTTCCCCAGACCTCCCTGACAGCAGCTGCACCCACCTGGAGGCAGCCCCTCGGCAGTGACCTCCCGGCGCAGCTCCCTGCGTCCCCACGGACAGGACGAGAGCCGGGGGGGAGGACCGGGATCAAGTTGGTTCAACTCCCTGCCTAGAGAACTAGAACAGACTTTCTCTATAGATAAAATGTAAACATAAAGAGCGTAACAAATTGCACTTGATCCTTGGGATCTGGCATTTCTACCAAATGAAGGGTTCGGTTCACCATTATTACTCTTCTGGGTGTAAAACAGCAGATGGCAAGTGACCCACCAGACCGGACAAGAGCCAAACTTGAAGACAAATTATTTTCATTATAAAACTAACCAAGTGACATTGGGGAATGTCGTTTAAATGGCTGAGGTGGCAGAAAGGAGAGAGCTTGTTTACCCTGGGGAGCAGCAAACTCCCCTGCTGCCAGGGCGGCTCCATCGGTGCCCGCAGAGCGACAGCGGCTCCGGGTCCCGCAGGACGAGCGCTCTGGCCTCCAGCCCTGCACACGCGTGGCTGCGCTGGCTCACGCTCCCGGGAGCTCAAAACCTGTGAGGGGGAAGGTGTCCTTGTCCACGCAGGGACCCGAGAGAGGCTGGGAGCATGTTGGTGCTCACCACAGCACTGCCTGGGAACACCGGCACGGGGCAGAAAATTGATAAACTGACATCAGCTGGCACCTTCTTGAGACCACTGGTTGGTGAAATTCAGGCAGAGTTCTGATCTCTGATGCAATCAAGCTAAAATATCTGAAAGAAATGAAATCTCATCAGTCCTGAGCACCCCTGGACCCAGCTTGGCCAAGCAGCCGAGCCAGAAGAGCCCAAGGGCCGGTGAAAAGGAAACCACTGCGATGAGGCGTCACTAGGCAGGAGCTGGATCCCTACAGCAACGTGTCCTGCGGAGGCGCCCAGGACGGCCCCCAGCGCCCACAGCCGCGCCGCTCTGCCCGGCCACGGCACCGGGAGAGCGGAAGGAGGCCCCGTGAGAGGCTGCCTTAGGGCCCTTCGCTCCATCGCCATTGAGATCCTCATCCTCTGGGAGCAGGCTAATAGGAGCGTCTGACTCAAACAGATTTTTAGCCGCACTGTGAACATCCCACAGTATTCATTCCCTTTGTAAATCTGCCTTTCATCATTAATAATTCACTTGCAATACTTACAGATGATAATAAAAGGCCTACAAAACTGCGCAAGGCTTCAAAGACCCATTTAATTAACTAACTTCAAGGAAACTTGTATTATTAAGCTGATGCTATTTATGTCTTCCGTCAGGGACCAGGCCTGCATCAGAGGGAACTGCCAGTGTGCAACAAAATAAAGTGCTGCTATGCCCAGGTCTGCCCCGACTGCACGGCAGGATTTCAGGGGTCCCGCAGGTGCAACGGTCAGAGCGGACGCTGCCGAGGGGGATGCTTCAGCGGGGCTGGCAGCAGGGAGAGCCCAGGCTCTGCCCCCGAAGGCAGCGAAGGCAAGATGCAGGATGCTCTGCCCACAGAACTGCAAGACAGGAAGCAGGGAAGAGGCCAAAGCAGCAGCAGATGCTTCAGCATCAGTCCCGCACGGGGCTGTGGGCCCCGCCGGCACGTGGGCAGCAGCGTGCTGCCTGCTGCTGCTCCGGTCTGCAAGTTCCCACCCACTGCAGGGCTCCAGCAGCGAAACGAGGGACGGGACCTGCACAAAAGGCAGCGAAGGCAGAGAGCATCAGCAGGGCAGCCCAAGGGCTCCACTGCTTGACCTCTCTTGGCCACGGCTCTCTTCAAAGCTTTTCATTTCTTTCTCTGAAATGGTCTTGTCAAGAGAGCCTTAGAAACATTCAGCACCACTTGCTCTGCACTTTAGTGGAGAATATTTGGTTTTGTTCACCAACTGTGGTGTCAAGATTGAGGGAAGTAAGTCTTGGAGCAGAAGGGACGTGGCTGGGAAAGAGTTTCCTTCAGCACAGCAGATGGGGAAAGTCACCTTCCAGAAGTTGGGCACTAGGCGTGAGCTGTGCTCCAGTCTCTAAAAATAAAAGCAACAAAAGCTCCTTGAGGGGTTGCTAGAACATGTCAGCTTGTATAAAAATACCGATGGATTTCACCAGCAGGACGCTAGATACGAAAATGCTGTCAGCTCTGGATTAAGACAGTGCGCAAAGGTCCGTCCACCCTGTTAACCTAATTACCACGTGAAATGGCATCATTACAGTTTGACTCATCTTACAAAACAGTGCTAGGGAGAGCCACATCCACCTAGGCATGTGCACGCGTCCCAGGAATCCTTGGCTTCCCCGGCACAGGGGACAGGAGGCCCTGCTCTCTTGCCATGTGGAATGACTTGTCTGGCAGCAGCCCAGTGACTCCGACATCCCACCTGAAACCACGTGGTCTCAGGGGTCTGGTCCGGGCAGGGCCGGCCGGCCGCCTCCTCCCCGGGAGCTCCGCGCCTCTGCGGGGGGGCTGCTTCACACCTGCACGCCTCGGCCATGCATCTGGATCACCTGGGCCCGGAGGGTCTGGATCCCGCTCAGGATGGTCTTCTGGTGCTCCCCCAGCGTGATCCCCAGGCTGAGGACGTCTCTGCAAAATGAGCCCCATGTCAGCCGGGAAAAACAAACCCGAGCGGTAAAACGTCCCGACACCAACTGCTCCAGGCAAGGGCAGCGCAGGTTTCCGACCTGCCAGCACGAAGTCCCCAACCTCCTGACCCAGCCAAAGCGACACGGAACCCGAGCAGGAACCCAGGGGTAAGAGGAGCCCACAGCACACTAGGTGCCAGACGGCCCCTGGCCCCGCCACCCCGCGCTGCCCCACTACGGGCTGTCAGGGAACTGCCTTAGATTTGGCTCTGCGTTCTGGAAGGGACAGACAACACCACTCTGTCAGAAACGAGAGGTTAAAGTCACAAACTCCAGGTTTAAATCTCAGCTTCCAGAATCAGCAACCGAGACACACAGCACAGGCAGCCCAACCCGCGCCCGCGAGCTCTCACGGATGGGCTTTGGAAGGTCTGTCCCGTTCAGTGAGGCCTGACCGCGACTGCAGAGTGGAGCTCGCTCACGCTGCGCCCAGCGACACGAGGTTACAGCCAGGAAACCAGTTCACTTACTGGGCTGTCATCCTGGCCACCGATTCCAGGTAGCAGTAGCCCGCAGCAGTGAAGTTGTCTTTGTACCTGCCCATTTCTATCGCTTCCAGCCACTCGCCAACGGAGCTGAAGGACGGGAAGGCCGAGAAGGTCCGCTCGGTGAGGGGGATGGATGCGCTGTGGGACCTGCCGACAAAACGGGGCAGTGAGGACGGAGCAGGGCACGGCGGAGGGGGCGACCGGCGGAGCGAGAGGGTGGTCACCTGGTGCACGTGGAGCTGGGGCACTTTGGGGGCTCTGGGCTCTGCACCAACTTGCTCAGGACGTTGTGGATGTGCGAGAACTTGGGTCTCTGGCTGCGGTCCTTCTGCCAGCAGTCGAGCATGAGCTGGTGGAGGGGTGGCTGGCAGTTCACCGGGGCGGGCAGGCGGAACCCGTCCTCCACAGCCTTCATCACCTGCAGTGGTGGGAGGGCGGAGGAGGTGAGGGGACAGGGACGGGCGTCGCGATGCAGGTCGCAGGCAAAGCCCTGGGGCAAACCTCCCTCCTCATCCCCAGCCTGGGAGTCGCAGCAGCTCCTCCGCGCACTGCGGAGCCACCTGCACACCGTTAGCAATGGCACCGTCGTCATCTACCGCGCGGCCGCCGGGACTCACGTCCTGGTTGGACATGTCCCAGTAGGGCCTCTCGCCGAAGGACATGACTTCCCACATGACGATGCCGAAGCTCCACACGTCGCTGGCCGGGCTGAAGTGGTGATACTGGATGGCTTCGGGGGCCGACCACAGCACCAGGCTCTTCCCACGCTGCAGGGGCAGAGGGGGAGAAACGACATGCTGGCACGGCGGGACGCAGCCCACGCACGCGGCTCCCGGGTGTTCTCCTGCCCTGCCCGGCACCGCAGGGCGGACACCGAGCAAGTCCACGTGCCACGTGCAGGTTTAGTACTGAGAGAAAACTTTTGCCTCAATTTGTTTTAAAATGGCCATGCAACTGTATGCTACATGGGAGCGCGAGTCCTGAAATATTAATGGGAAAGGAGACTGTCTCTGGGAAGAGCTGATGAATTTCATAATTAATGTTTAATGAAAACCCTTTCAGAGCTGCTCAAACACACAGTCCCTGCACCCTGGCTTGCTCTCTAATTAGCAATCCCCGTCTCGGCATCTGCAGAGCCCTCTGGATGCACTAGAGGAAGCAGGTGACAGACACCGCAGCTAATTGTAATTAACAGCGGGGAGACCTTGACCCCAAAGCCACGGCCTCGCTGCACCATGGTGGGAGAAGCCGGGGCTGCTGCTGGGCTGCCCACGGCCCCGGCTCAGCCGGCAGCTCTGCGCGAGAGCTCCCGGCACGGCAGCCCCGGCTGAGCCACGGCCCCCAGGCAGCGCTCGCCCCGTCCGGCGAGGGGGTGTGCGCTTCGGCAGGACTCTTGGGGCCGGTGGTGCTGAGCCTGCCTCCCTGCCACTAGTGGTGAGGGCTGACCGAGTTTTCCAAGACTCCTTCTGCCACCGGCCCGCTCGGAGCTGGCAAACGACCGCAGATCCGGGCAGAGCGTGGCCAAACCCCACAAACAGGCTCTTTGGCCCCGGACGCCCACACCCCGCACCAGGACACGGGCGCCAGGTCCCCGCACACATCAGCTGCTGCCTCCTTGGCGCTGCCCAATGCTCCCTGCAAACACTAAGTGCTCACTGGATTGAGAAATCAATGCTCTTTAAAATATTAATGCCTGGCTAATGCGATGCGCTAACAGCCCCAGCTGATACCGAGCGACTGCAGGGTACCGAGCAAAACACGTCTTATTGCTCTGCACTTTAAAATGCATCAACGTGCCCTCAAGTGAGACACGCTGAAGTGGTGTGTGACAGAGCGGGGAGGGGGAGGCTGCAGCGAGGGGTGGGGGGTCTCGGGGTGCCAGCCCAGCCCGGGGGGCAGGGGCAGCCCCCGCGCCCACAGGCAGCTTCTGCAGGCGCTCAGGAGATGAACGGGCTAGCAGAGCTGACGAGGCATAAGTGTGAATGTAGCAGGACTTAAATTCTTAATTGAAAACCATGAATTTCATTACAAGTGATAAAACGACGTAAGGAAGCCCGAGGCTGCCAGGGCTGCCTCCAGCCACCCACCGCCTCTCTGGCAGCTCGCGCAGGGCTGCGGCCAGAGGGAGAGCGGAGCCGGGCAGCTGCTGCGAGCTTCCCCGGCTGAACGGTCTGATTTCCAGCTGAGAAAGGAGCTGTTAAGATGCAGAGCCCGCATTCATACATGAGGAAGGAAATGGGAGCCTAAGAAAAATACTGGTTCTGGAGTAGAATTGCTACTTGTCTTATTAACTCCACCTGTGGAAGCTCCCTGCTTTGGATCTGATCCTCATTCAGCATTTGGAGCAGGCTGCAAACCTCTCCAGTGACACCAGCCCCAGCCCAAGCGCTCCTGGCCACGGCCGTGCGCTGCAGCCAGGGAGATCCACCTCTGCGGGGGTTTTGCAGCCATTCTGTCAGCATTTTGCTTTCAGGGAATATTGAAAATAGAATTTGGAAATGCAGCTTACCATGGTGGAGAAGATGGTCTCCATCTTATCCTCCTGTGGCCGTCTGAAACCAGTGATTTTGCAAGCCAGGCTGCTGTTCACGAGGACTTTGTGGGCAGCCAGGCTTTTGTGTATGTAGCCCATCTCTGCCAGGTACTTCATGCCAGAGGCAATCCCCTGCAACATGCAAACGAGCTGGGTGGCCGTGAACTGTCCCTCGTGTTTCTGTAACAAAGGAGGAGGAAAAGCCAGCGGTGAGTAACACCCAGTCCGAGGGGACACTGCTGGCACAGCCGAGCGCCGGCGCAGCCCCGCAGTCACTCACCCTGAGGAAAGAGTCCAGCAGGCCGTTCCCCATGTACTCCATCACTATCATCATGGTGCTCCCTGCACGGACAGACAAGGAGCCCCGCGTGAGTCCTGCCCATCGCCCGGGCAGCTCTAACGCTGTTAGAAACGCGGGTGCCAACCTCCCGCGTGGTCAGCCTGCGCTGCCGGGCTGCCAAGGGAGACAAGGGCTTTAGCTCAGTTTGCAACGAGCAGCGGGTCCGAGGCTTTCCCGTCGTTCCCAGCGGGGATCCCACTGGATCCCAACCAGATGGTCCTTTTATCAGGACACTGAACCATGTCACAGAGGAGGACAGCACTGCCCCGTGAAAGCAAGAGCAACCAGCTCAGCCCAAGACTCAGGATAAATACTTCCTTACCCAATAAAAAGGCCAGTTAAAATCAGCATGTGTGCTCACGTTTCTTTGGATTTACATGAATATCTACTTAACTACAGCATCTGCAGACTAGTTCAGCGCACACTCCCACAAGAGCCAGGAGCAGCCAGTGTCATCTGTTTTACCAACAAAGCCTCACTTCAATTTGCTTTTATTAAGAGCGCACAGTTTTGCAGCTAAGCCAGTCCTACTACCTGGATTTATTAATCTAGCTGTAAGCCTTCTGTTAATCACCAAATCGCTAAAATAGCCAACACATGAGGAAACACCCCATTTCCAAAGAGCCAACAGTGCTGCAGCTCTGGCACCCGGTCATCACTCTAAAGCAACAGCTGAAGCGCACTGCCCCGTGTCGTCCAGCCTGGGACCCCCCCACCTCTGATGATGACCCCCCCCACCTCTGGTGATGACCCCCCACACCTCTGGTGATGACCCCCCACACCTCTGGTGATGACCCCCTCCAGGCGGATGACGTTGGAGTGGTCAAACTGGCCCATGGTGCAGGCCTCTGCCAGGAAGGAGCGCTGCTGCTTCTCCGAGCACCCTGCCCGCAGGGTCTGGATGGCCACCGGCAGCTCCCGCTTGCTGGGCAGCTTCAGGCACCCCCGGCAGATCTCTCCGAACTCTCCTGCGCAGCAGAGACACGAGTTAAACCGCACCCTGGGCAGGACGTCCCTGGCAGCCCCCTGCTTGCACCCCGCCTCCCCAGAGGAGCCCCCATCGCCCAGATCCCTCTGCCACCTCCAGACCATGCAGGAACAAGCGACCTCCCAGCTGGCCTCAGGCTTCCTCACAGCTTTCGGTACCATTGTGTAAGGGCGATGTTTTACTGAGCTGGTGCAATGCACTATAAAGACAGGTTTTATATATGTGTGTGTATATATATATATATATATATATGTACACAACTGCTACAAAGCAAAGGGCAGCAGTCCTCCTCTGGGGAGTCAGCTTCCCTTTAGGGTATATTTTCTTTGCTTTGGGACCGTAACGTGCATTTCTGTAGCATGACTGGTGTGTCTTGCTGCGGAGACAAGCAAGACTTTCCCATCGTTAATCAGAGGATTTGCCAGTCCATAAGCTTGGGAACGCGGAGCCCGGCAAGGCTGCAGCTCCCCCGCAGAGCCTGTTTCACCACCTTCCCCCACCTTTGCTGAGCACACAACCCTTCAAACAAGTTTAGTATCAGCATGTGATACTAAAAATGGGTGATAATGCACTGTAATTTCTTCTGCCTCTGCCTACACCTCTAAGCCATTCTCTCCACACTCTGCTCAAGCGCATGTTGCACTTTTTCCCATGAAAAGAAGATAAACCCCCAGCCACCGAGTTCCCGTTCCTGGGCCTGGCCCCCTCTGCATCTCAGCTCGGCACAGGCCAGGTCTGTGTCCCGCGGAACGGAGCCTGCGTGGCCAGGAGGGCTCCTGCAGAACATCCCGCTCTGCACAGCCACGCGCCTGACAACAGCAGCTACCAAATTCATAACATAAAAGGCCAATATTGGCTTTACAGCAAAAAATGTGTAGCTATGAAAAGCTTTATTGATTTGAAAGCCAGCTACTTGTTAGGTCAGCAGTGAGACAAATGCACTCCCAAATTCCTTCTATTTAAATGTCTTCCTGACTAATTTTTCTTGATTTTTTCAAACACCAATTTGCTTCTGAAAGGTATGTGGGGTTACTCTCAGCTGCTTCACTCAGCAGCTACAAAGATAACCTCCTCTTCTCCTCAGTGTCCTCTTCCCTTCAACACTGTCCTTTAAGCTGGCGGGCAAGCCCTTCCCTCTTCCCTTCCTCCACCTCTTCTTTTTCTGCAGCTGAATTTATCTTTAGGAAAAGAAACGACAAAGAATAATCGTGTTTCCCATGTTCTGGCACACATTAGCGATTAAGGCTCTAGGGCCCAGTGAGGGGATTTTAATTTGCTTTTAAGTTTTAGGCAGTGAAGATGATGAAAATCAATAAATCATTAGGTTCACATATTTATAAATAGTTTTCATGCTGCTGTCAAACTGCCCAGATGCAGATAATTGCTGATGCTTTCTGGTCTGCGCTTCACTCGGTTGGCTGTACTTAGTGCCTCAGAAAACCGGCCGGGAATGCGAAATCAAGCTCCTGAGCAAAACACTCACCAGCCCCACTCCCATCTCCCCGCCGCCCCCCGGGACAAGGGCAAGAGCAAAGGTCGCAGCACTGAGGGTGCCAGAGGATGAGGAGCAGCTTTGGGAGACGCCGGCAAGACGGGCAGAGCCCGCGGGCAGAGCGGGGGGCCGGCACGCGCCCACGGCACCACGGCTCGGGCAGCACCAAGGTGACGGCCCCGCCATGGCCCCGCGTGCCCGGCGCTGCCACGGCTCCAGCTGGGGCATGCACAGCCCGGGCACGGCCACCGCGGCACGGCCGCCGCTGGGGAACTTGCCTGTCCCAATGATCCTCTCAATTTTAATACTGGCGTTATCCAGCTCTTTGGCGAAGAGGTGCACGGCCTGCATGGGGTCTTCGCAGGTGTCGGGGTCGATGTACGTTCTCCTCGTCGGTATTTTAACTGCAGGAAAGGCAGAAAGGGCGTGTGAGAAAGGCTCAGCAGAGCTCCCCCCTGCCTGTCCTGGGAAACACCCTCGCAGGTTATCCACCTCCAGGTCTGCTGGCATGACTAACGTGACAGCAAAAGTCTCGGCTTTAAGGTTCCTAGGAAATTTCCTGTGGCATTAAATGAACCTACTCCTCCGCTCCACTGCCACAACCCCTGGGTCAAAGGGCAGCAGCTCTTTCACTCTAGTGCAGCTCCCTTCCGGCCAGAGCCTGTCTGCCACCCGTGCTAATCCTCAAGTATCCAAATCATCTCCATTTCCAAGAACTCTAGAAGAGAGAATTACACTCACGAACAGCTGCCATATTCCAGGTCCCCTCAATTTGCAGCATGGGCAGCAAAATACCTCCCAAAATACCACCCACAGGCACCTAATGTCTGCTGCACAGCGAGCAACCCTGCCCAGGAGCCCGTCCAGGACCACACAGACAAGGCTGACCCGCTCACGGGAGCCCTCGCAAAGCTCCGGAGCAGAAACAGCCGCCCGCTTGCCAGGGCTTCCTCAAAACCCTAATTCGCGTTTCCTGAAAACAAACAGCCAAAACAACAGCCGAAGCCCCTGCGAGAGCGCTGCAGCGTCTCCTCCTCTCCCTGGGCAAGGCAAGAAGGACGAGGGATGTTTTGCACGAGCTGCTTGGCCCGTCCAGGACCAGCACACGGGCAAACGGCAGAGCCCTGCTGCCCCTGGGGGGGGTCACACCATGCAAGGCTTCCCCCTTCCACCTCAGCTCCACCCGCCCTCCCAGGGCCAGGCGGCTGCTGCGCTCCCCTCGCCCTGCCCAGAAAACCTTCGGCAAACTCCCAAGGGCAGCTCAGCGGCGCGAGGCCCTGCAAAGCCAGGAGAAACAGCCGAGCTGCACCCGAGAAGCACGTGGGCTCTGCTGCTTCTGAAATGCTTCAGGGAGCTGAAGAGCATGTGTGCGCTTCAGAGGCATATTTCAGGAGTCAAATAAACTCATCAATCCTGACATCTGAACTTCCTTTGACAACTGTTGTCTGTAAAATTATTGCTGCTCAATAATCAAGAGTAGCCCCAGAAAACAAAGCTGTATTCTCATGTAGCCGTTTGTGAAAAGCAGACAGAATAATTCATACGCCCTGTGGAAAGCTGAAAGCATCCCCGACTCCTTCGGCACGGCAGTGACCTGTGTGCGGGAAGGACGGACACTGGCTTATGAAGCTGTCAAGCCCGCTGCCCCCAGAGAGCCTCGCTGTGCCGAGCCCCTGCTCTGGGATAATGCAGGATGACAGCGCTTCAAAAGCAAGGACTCGGGGCTGCTTTATCAGGAGCAGGGTTATTAATAGCAGTAAATACAGGGATCCCCACACAGTGGCCAGGCTTCACTTACAGTGGAAGTACAGTTCCTCGTCCCCATCCTGGCTGGCTTTGCTGTACCCGCACTGTCTGCAACAAGAAGGAAGACACGCACCATTATCTGGGCAGCAGCCTCTTGCAGATACAAGCCTGAAATCGCAGCGCTCGGGAGCGGAGTCCAGCCCCACGGCACGAGGATCCCGCTCGCGGTTCAACCCAGGTCCCGCACTCGGAGCCAGCGCCGCTCCCGGGGGCAGCTCTGCGGGGGCTTCGCGTCGGCCCCCTCCCCGGCCCCAGCCTCAAACCCCCTCGGCCCGAGCCCCGGCTCAGCCCCGCGCTGCCCACCTCCTCCAGACCATGACGCCAATCACCATGGACACCAGCACCGTCAGCCCCGCGATGGCCACCACTGCGATGATGAGGACGGGGTTCTGCTCGCTGGAGGCCACTGTCACTGCGGGGGGAAGCAGAGTGGGTCAGCAACGCGCCCCGGGGCAGGTCCAGGGCACGGGGCAGCCCCAGCCCGCGTCCTCCAGCAAGGCTGTGGAACGATTCACCCGCAGCGCCAGGCTACTTTTCACCATCCTCACAGCAATTCACACTCTGGTTCAGTTTTAAAAGCTCGAGCTGTTGCAGTCAGACCAACACGCAGGGCAGCGCTGCAGGTGCGGACGGAGCAAACCCCGCGCTGCCACACCAGCCTCCTGGCTTTGTTAATCAGCGCTGAGGAAAGGTTCCTGTTTATCGGAGGGACATATTAAAATTTATGACTTACAAATAGTTTTCCTTCATCACATTAATCCCTTCCCTTCCTGCTTTTGCAAACAGGGGTATTAGAAAGCTACGTTCTATATAAAATTTTTATTGGCTTCAATTCATTCTGAAAATGTCTTCTGTGTGGCAAATGGATGCAATTTAAAGCCCTGTTAAACACAATCTGTGAGAGTCGTACTGAGCCAGCCATCTCAGAGCTTTCATTTCCAGCCAGAGTGGGTTATTAAGCTGAAGCCCTACCATCTCTCCAAGCACTCTTTCAGTCAGTGAAATAAGATGCTTCTGGACTATAGTTATGAATGGAAACCGAAAAGGAAAAGCCCCAGCCCACAGCCCTGATGCTGGCTGACCTTATCCAGCCACGCGGCTAACAAGCCAAGTGCCTCGCGAGCCAGGACGGCAGTGGGGGTGAGCAGCCGTCTCCCACCTGGCGCACGTGTCCAGGGCCAGCGGGGCGTCCGGGCCGGCCTCGCTGCCTCTGCGCAGGCTCGCCATGGGCTGCGCTGCTCTGCGGAGCCGGGCAGGGTCCTGCCCTCGGCAGTTACGCCAGCAGGGACCAAGGCTGGCTCCCTTCCAGTGCCAGCGTGGTGGCCCCACAAAAGGGACCTGGCGAGATCTGTCCCAGCACCAACATCACGCCAAGGCAAAACAACCCCCAGTCACTATGGCTCTGCCAAGCACGTCCTTGGGCAAGCTCAGTCCAAGAGCAGAGACAGCCCATCCCCAGGCTCTGCACCAGCGAGGAGCCAGAGCCCGGCCGCCCTCACTGACGCTGCGCCGAGACGAGTGAGGACAGACGCCTCAGGACAGGCAGGCTGGCAGGAGCAACCTTGTTAAAATCAAACAGCAAAATGCAATTAAAAGCAAGTCCTGGGAAGTACCTGCTCTTAGACCCGGAGCGGCAGAACCAGAGGAACAGCCGCTGCTCCACAAAACCGAGAGCATCTGGGGCAGGACCCGCAAGCAGCAGCATCCCCCCGGCTCAGCGCACGGAGCCCCACATCCGCAGGCGGGTGCGCGACGACGAGCCTGGCCCGCACTTACACTCCGCCAGCGTCTCCACTTCAATACTAGGGCTGTAGTTCCCGTAGTCCGGCGAGGAAGATGTCCGGATTTGGAAAATATAGAGGGTGCCAGGCTTCAGGTTATTGACCGTCACGGCTGTTGATGTGGTTTTCACGGTTGAGTAACTTTGATCTCTCTGATCCTGTGAAATAATGAGATACCCGAGATCGAGCGGGACTGAGCTGCGCCGGGGAGCAGGCACAGCACAGCTCTATCTTCGCCTCGCCTCCGGGTCCCATCAGGACAGTCTATCTAAACATAAAACCTTCAACAGAAAGAATACATTTACTAGATGTCTCATTAATAGAAATTACACGGAAAGGTCACATGAAATGGCAGATGGAGCCAGATGATCGCTGCAGAGACAGGCAGAGGACGTGGCGGTGGGGAGCAGCTGTGCCACCCCGCATGGCTCCTTTCCTCCTGCCTGCCCCGCGCTGGGGCTTGGCTGCTGGAACCCTCCGGCTGCTTCCCACTCCCCTGCCACGGCCGCTCAAGGCCTGGAGCAAACACGTGTGTTAGCACAGGCCGAGTCACCAGTCCTGCTCCCCGGGATTTTATTCCCTTGCCCAGCGACCTACAGACCCCTCTGCTTCAACCAAGGAAGAGCACGAGGGGCAGCCCCGCTCCTGCAGCCGGCGAAGGCAGGGTGGGCTCCGGGGACGACTCGCGCCGCTTTTACGTGCCAGAGCAGCAGATCCCCGTGTCTCTGCTTCCCGCGGCTGCAAAGCAAAACAAGCCCCAGCCCTCCCGCGAGCTCCTGCAGAACCTCCCGCGCTGCTGCCCAGCCGCCACCGGAGATGGTTTTCTCAGCCATGTCGGGTACTTCTGTGCGGTCCTGGACTGGGCTTGTCTGAGGCCACTTTCCACCAGCAGCGGGGCCAGGCCATGTCCTGCGGCCTCAGTCCCGGCCTCTCTCGGTCCCAGCCCCAGGAAGGTCCCAGCCCCGTGGGCCAGCGCCGGCAGCAGCCACACACCGCGCTCCGGGGCCAGGGACAGCGCTGCGAAATGCATTTGCCATTTGATATGCTTCTCCCCTTGAATCTCCATAGCTAAAGCGTGGCTTTAAAAGCAAAGATTAGGAACGAAGTTGATCTTCATGTCAGCATCAAGAGCCCCATTTCAGGGAATAATTGCTAAACTATCGTTTGAATTCTCTACCCAAGCAGGACGTTTCCTCATTTCACATGCCCTGAGTATCTTGTTGCTGCAGCCCATTTGCACAGGAATTACCGTCTCGGGCTTCAGCGTTCGCCCTCACCCACAGATTCCTCCTTTCAAATCTATCAG
This sequence comes from Strix uralensis, assembly GCF_047716275.1. Taxonomy (NCBI): domain Eukaryota; kingdom Metazoa; phylum Chordata; class Aves; order Strigiformes; family Strigidae; genus Strix; species Strix uralensis. The sequence continues at coordinate 8,215,652 of NC_133996.1, forward strand.
ATGCTGAAAATCACATTAATATGAATCAGCTTCAAGGTAGCTTGTTTCTAAATACAGAACGCCAACATGTCACCTGCACAGTTTGCTTGACATGTCATCAGTTTCATAACGAGCCTGAGCACATGCAGATAAGGTAATTTGTGGAACTGTGTCATAAACTGCATTTATTTTGATTTAGAGCCTTGTCCCTGCTCTCTGCCCACCAGTATTTATTCTAAAATTCTCAACCTACCACACCTGTCAAATAACAGCTATTTTTAAAATTAAGAGACTGTCACGAAAACGTTTGCCTGCGTCCCCTCCTGCGTGGGAGGCCATTCACAGCTCAAAGTCACGGGTTCAGTGGCCCTCAGTCCTAAACCACTGAAGACAGAAGGTCCAACCCTTTCCCAGTGAGCAGGGTAGGAATACAGGTGTCACCTCGTCAAAGATTTAGAAACCCAGTATGGCCTAGCAGGCCCTGTCTAGCTGGCTAATGGCAAGCACCCAAATCTCAGACTTCTAATGTCCTTGAAAAAAGCCATCCAATGCATTAAAAAAAAAAAAAAAAAAATTAGCTTTACTTTTTCTCCCAGGGAGATGTCAACATTACGACTGGATGAAATCTTGCTGCACAGATGGGGGAAAAGAACCACTAATTAACATAAACTCTACAAATAATCCAAATTTCCTGAAACTTGCATAAGCAGACTGCATAACACCATTGGAGAAGAAAAGACCTTACTGGTCCCCATTTGAAGCGCTTCTCTCACTTCCTGTGCCAGGGAAATCTTCACAACGGCACCGGCCGCAGACGCGCACCCTCGCCCTGTCCCACTGCTCAATCTTCATGTGGCCAACGGTGACCGGGAGTGGGGGCACCCGCGGAACACCCGCACACACACCCCTGTGGAACACCCGCACACCCGCCCCCGCGGAACACCCGCACACCCCCCTCTGCGGAACACCCACACACACCCCCCTGCGGAACACCCACACACACCCCCCTGCGGAACACCCCAGCTCCTGAGGGAAGTAGGCGGCAGTCGGCGGGGAAGGGCTGGGGCACGACGGCGAGCCAGAGTCGGTCCCCAGGGCCTACCTTCTCGTAGTACTTGACCTCGTACTCGGTGCCGTTGGGGGTCGGGAAGCCCGGCTCCTGCCACGACAAGGAGATGCTCTTCTGCTCAACTTTATCCGTGCGGATGTCGGTGACAGGAGTCGGCGCTGAAAAAGCGAAGAGGAAAGCCGCGGGTGACTGCGGCGCTGCCGGGGGCAGAGCACCCCTCCTGCTCCAGCAGCACCCTGTGCCTCCCTGCGGCCAGCAGCACCCAAACCCCCCTGCACCGGCCCGGCACAGCCAGCCAGGGCTGGGCAGAGCCCCGGGACACAGCCAGCGACGCTTCGGTTCTGAACAGCCAAGAGAGCGCAACCAGGAGATCAGAGGTTACAAGGAATTTTATCTCTACCCTCTCAGCATTCATCTGGGCTGCGAGTCCCGTGTCAGTTGTGGTAACTTCATTTCTGCTCCTGCCCTGTGATGCCACAGTAAAAACTTCACTGTGCTGCTTCTGCAGACACTGGTTCCCTCTCTCTGAACCAGGACTGAAATAGGGAAAACTCCAAGCTGGTGATCATCCGAGGGGAGAAGATGGTGGTAAAATACAACGGCTTTGTAATCTGTGGGCAGTTAGTAACGCTCCGCCTGAGAACAAGCAAAAATTCCTAAAGGCACCCTCCACCCACGTTGCTGCAGAGGGGACTGAGTGCCAGGTAACGTCCAGTGCTCCGAACCTGCTCCTCAGGATTTCTGGGAGATGCAAAACACAGTCTCGGAGCAGGAGGGCTTGTAGGACATGCCAAGGCTTCACCTCCAGCCGTGCTGGCAGAGGCTCTGCCCCGCGCTGCCCCGGAGAGCCGGGAGGACGCGCCACCCGCTGCCAAACGCGCAGCCCCCCAGGAGCTGGCTGGTTATTTCTAGTCAGCACATGCTCCGCGCTGAATCTTCCTCCCTGGCATGTGTGCTCCCGTTTAGTTCATCTCCCTACGCAAGATGCACTTGCCAACTATTCCCGTTCTAACCAGGTTTGGCTCCAAACGAGCTGGCAGCTCACAGTCCCAGCCACCCGCGGGCTCGCTGGAGGAGGGTCTGCCCTCCTCACCCCGCTGCGCCCACCTCCACCTCCCCAGAGCCTCCTCTGTGCCGTCTCCTCCTCCGACCACCTTCTCCTGCCTTCGTGCCGCTGTGCTGTGCTCGGCCCTGCGCGGCTCCCGCAGCTGAGAGGCAGCAGCACTGCCTGACCGGGCTCCCCACCTGCAGGCAGCATCCCCGCAGCCTCTCCGAAAGCCTCTGCCTCCTGCGCCAGCTGAAAGCCACAGCCAGGCCCGTCAGACTGTCTGCAGCCCCCCCAGAGCCCGCCCGGGACACGGCAGCGGCGGCTCAGGCGGGATGGTCTGCCCGCGGCCGGGGCGCTCGCCACCGAGAGCAGGGAGGACGGGGCTGCTTGGCACCGGCCAGGACGTCGGTGTCTGTGCTGCAAAGGTGCTATTCAAGAAAGACGCTAAATATTTTAGTAGGGAAAATAAACTTGGCACTTGATGCCTTGATAAAAGCTTCTGTTGGAGTCCCTTGTTCTGCTTTGGATTGATTAGAGAGAAGATTAGGATTGATTAGACAAACTGACCTCGCCAGTGGCTGAACATGCCAAGTAAGGCCTTCACAGCTCTGCCGGGGCAGTGTCACAAGCTGCCCTGGTCGGGGGGCAGGAAGTCTCCTCTCCAGCTGAGGAGAGCACAGGGAGCGGCAGCGAAGCCCCCACGACCACGGCTGTGGGCTGCCCTGGCTCAAGGCTCATCCCGAAAGCACCAGGGGCCAGAACACAGCAGGGTGGAGAGGCTGCGGTGATTCGCCCGCTTACACCAGCGGCCCTGCAGTGGGCACAGTGGAAGCCGCACGGGGAAATCAGCTGTTTCCAGCTTCTCCCACTTTTCCATCAAATCAGGACGTTTGCTGGACCCTGGCTACGCCAGAGACTCCTGTGGAGAAGAACAAGCCCCTGGAAAGTAAACCTAAGTATCTGTGGAATTTTGTACTTTTTACTCAGCTCATTAATCTTTGCTGAAGAAAAAAGTCCACCTGATGTTTTATTCATGATGGTTTGCTCCTTGATTCCAAGTCCCTTCTGCTGAAGGAGCGAGAGGACGCGAAGGGCAGCGGGGAGCCCCCACGCCGTGCGAGCCCACAGCTTCCTCCTCGCAGCCTGGCTGCGCCGCCTCTGGCCTTTTCAGAAGAAATTCTCCAAACACACTGGCCTGAGCTGACCTTTAAGGACAGTGAATTGCCCACGTGTAAAGGAGGGGGAGCAAGCTCGCCCCGGCAGCATGAAGCGAGGCAGAAAGGTTATTAACGCTCCCGCCAGGCCAAGCGGGACGTGCCCGCGGCACAGACACACGCCGAGGCCTCGCCGCCTCCGCGGGGATCGGCACAAACGGCAGCACCACGGATCCTCACAGGCACCCGCGGAGCGAACCTCTCCTGCCCACGGCAGCCTGCCAACACCTCACCGCTTTCGGGTCTCCCGCATTTTTTGCCCACGCTTTTCACACCCCTCCCGCCCGGCAATCCCACGGGCGCGTGGTGCTGCCGTCCCCCTCACGCCGGCCCATACAGCAGCGCCCACGCGCGGCAAAGCCTCCGCTCCTCCGCCAGAGACCTTCCACCCCCCGGGACCAGCAGGAAGCCCCCATCCTCTCGGGACACTTCAAGCACCAATAACGAGTACAATCACACTTTTGCCCCAAACCTTGCAAACTGCTCCTTGTTCCCACTTCACCTGAGCCAGGTTTAGGCTAGCACAAGCTGTAATATGGCATTTGCTGTCAGGGTGGAGTAGTGAGAGTGATTTTCATATGCAAGAAGTGTTTCAGCAAGATAAAAAAATTAAATATTCTCGACTTTCTTCAGTCTCACAAACACAGGCTGACCCACACGCACAAACAGGAGCGCACACGGGCACGATCGCAGCTCGCGTCGCTGGGACAGCGGGGTAATCCCCACCACGAGCCCGCGGCCTCCTCACCAGTGCACGTCGCCGCATGTTTTACGAAACAACAAGTGACCCAGGTGGCCGAGGCCAGCCCTGACACTTAACTGGGTTTTGCTCCTGTAAACTAAGTTAAGTGCTCCTTGCTGTTTTATACGATGCCCATCAATAAAATATCGCCCAGGTGCCCTCCTGCATCTCAGAACGTAGCAAATGGACTGAAGAAACCTGGACGAGTGGTCCTGACTGTTAAAGTCGTCACGAAAAATCACACTCACTTAGTGATGGCTGTAGAGCAGAACTCGTGGTACATGCCAGAAAAGCAGGCACTAGCCTCAAACATGTTTAAAAGACATTAAAAAAAACCACACAGACTATAAAGCGTTTCACACTGTGGAAAAAAAATGTGTTTCCCATCAATATTTTAAGCTGCCCTAACATTGCCTCTATTCTGAAAAAGCAAACATTAAATTATTCAGCACCCTGCCTGATTTTATAAACTCCTTCCCGCCGTATGTGGGTTTACTCCTCTTAATTAACCACTGTACCGGCAGCAAAAGCATAAACCTAGGTGTGGGCAGTGTGTCCCTGCGCTGGACGACCCGCTGCATCCAACGCCCAACGGGGGCCCTTCGGGAGGGCGAGGACGAGCGCTCCGAGACGGAGCTGAGCCAAGAGCGTCGGCCGGCCAGGCAGCAGGACGGGCCCCCCCGCCGCCCCGGGAGCGCTCCCCACACCTTCCCGGAGCTGGGCGGCCGAGCAGACACCCAGCGAGGGAGAACAGACCGTGCCCGTCCGCCGCTCCCCGCAGCAGGTGAGCTGTGCCGGGACGGCCAGAACCCGCCTTCGCCCCCCAACACCGCGGCACCGCTCATGCCGGGGGAGCCACCGTCCCCGCTCCGCCACCAGCTCCAACACCCCAACGCAGAACATGCGCTGGGCACCGTCCCAGGCAGCTCCTGCCCCAGGTCCTTCTTCCCAAAGCAGAGAAGCAGCCTCACCCGTTACCACGCAGCTCTTCGGGTGGGTTCTGGCTGCGCGGGGGGCAGAGACCCCTCGCCCCAGGGTCGGCTCATCCCGGGGACCCACCGCCGCTCCCGGCTGGGCTGGTGCTGCCGCGCCAGCACCAAGCGGGCACAGAGGAGGTGACTTCGGAGGACCTAACTCAGCACAGACCGCTTCTCCAGCCTCGGAAAGGAGAAAGCATTTTGGCACTGGCTGCGTTATTAATCTGCAACAGATTTAAAAGCCCTTTAAGGTAGGAGCTGATCCCTGCCGGGAATTTAAATGACATCGTCCCAGAGTGTACATTTACATAGCTAATGCAGCTCTACTCCTGCAGGTAAACAGCTCCGTTCCCTCCTCAAACACTTTTATTTAGTCCCATGCTGGTGCCAGATTAGAAAAAACACAGTATTAATTTTGCCTCCTGCAGACTAAATAGCATCTTTTCTTTTTCCCTGCAAATACAGTGAACAACTGCTAATTCCCTCTTGTGACTGCTGAAGGGGAAGGGCAGTGCGAAAATGCACTCGGAGCTATATTTAGAGGAGCAGGGATCTGACAGCTAAATGGGGTCTTGTTTCTTTGTTTAATTTTTCCTCTGAATCTGCATATCTGCAGCCAGAGCTTCCCTGCTGCTGCAAATGACTTCCCCGAGACCATCGCATCGCAGCTGCAGAGGAAGTCACCCGCTGCTTCAGGCACCCCCGAAGTCTCCTTTCTCCTTATCTCCAGCCCCCCTGGCACTTCTGTGATGGGCTCTGATGCTGAGGGGCCCAGGGCTCAGGGCTCGGGGCACACTCTGCAGAGCGGCTCCACGCACCGTCCGTGCCAGCCGTGGCTCCGCGTCCCACCCCACACAGGCCTCCTCGCAGTGGGGGCTCTCGCCCAAGAGGGTGTTACAGGCAAACCAGCCTGAGAAGCCGCCCCCCCAGGGATGACCTTCTGCCCCTTTGCTGGTAGTCCCAGGTTAGTCGCCACTTCTTGCCCTCCGAGGGACTGGGCCGCCCGGGCACCTGCGGCTCCAGCCGGGCACTGCCCCAGGAGGAGACACCTTCCACAGCAAGAAATAGAAGTGTTTCAAGAAACTTCCTGAGCCTCAGCTGCTCAGCTAATTCCGAGCCACCATCTGTATCCGGAGACTCGACAGCTTGACAAGAGACATTGATTTTGAACAGATTACAAGATTAATTATGCCATATTCTTTAGGCATATTTCAGTTCCTTCAGGAGCACACAGCGTTGAGTAAGGGGTCAAGATTCCCACTTACCCAGAGGAAAAGCTGTATGAAACAGGCCAGCGGCGAAGGCAGGGGTTGGTATCATGGACTTGTTGCTTCGCTCCCTACAGAGGACGGGGCACTTGCTGCCCTTTCCCAGCCTCGTCCCCAGCTCAGACCTGAAGCTCCAGGTGAGGAGGCAGCTCCTGAGCACCAGTCCCACTGCCCTCTGCCCACACCAGGCAGGGGCCTCCGGAGGAACAGCTCGTTATTAGACCTCGTTAAGCTCGCCCCTCCCTAGCTGTACGCTGGCTCAGGAATAGCCTGAGCTCAGGAGACAGAAGATCTTCCCAGAGCTAAATCCATCCTTGAACAGCAAAGATCCTAATGAGGAATGACACCTCCACTGAAGAGCAGTCTGCGGCACAGCATCCACCCAACGGAATCACAGAGTTATTATATGAGGGAAGAGAAAACAACAACACACGCAAAAACATTTGATCAAGTGGTGGGAAAATTATTTATAACGAGATCAAAGTTTAATCTCTTCAGATGAAATTGTTGGCCAATTCCTGCCAAGAGGTATCTGAGGATCATCTGTCTCTATTAACTGTGGCTTGGCAAAGGGTTTTCATGCAAATTAATAATGTAACCACAGAGGACAAGGACACAACAAGCCAGAGCTGATTTCCTTCGGCACAGCCAACAACTGAGGAGGGATCAAACCCGGCCGGCCAGGGGCCCCGTCCGTGCAGGCAGGCTGGCTGCTCGCTTCCCCTCACATCGGGGAACAGAAGGGCGAAACGTAAACTGAAGGGGACGCTTACAGTAAGAAATTGTGCCACAGACCAGCACAGAGAGAGAGATTGAATCATTTTCTTTGTTTCCAAAGAACAGCCAATATTTGAATTACCTATTTTAAGGAGGGTTTTTTGTGAATGGGCTGAAAACGTTGCTTTTTTGTAATTCATAAATTCAAACTGCGGCTGGATGACAGAGCAGGCTCGTCCCTTTGGAGGAGC